>NC_141696.1:1032954554-1033554554 GCF_964263255.1 Lissotriton vulgaris | reverse complement strand
AACTTTTAATTTAACAGAGACCATCTCAGCAATTAAGGCAGTGAAACAGGGCAAAGCTCCAAGTCCAGATAGAATACCCGGGGACCTATGGAAGCATGAGGATTTTATTTGGACCCCCTGCATTAATCTACTTACAAATAAAATAACTAGAGGGGCTCCAATGCCAGAGACCTGGAGGGGCGCAGAAATCGTGACTATATTTAAGAAAGGCGATAGGTCTAATCCATCCCACTATCGACCTATTAGCTTGATCGATGTGCTGCAAAAAATCTTTGCCCGCCAACTCCTTAGCAGGCTTAGTGCATGGGTCGAGGATCATTTTATTCTTACTAAGTACCAGGCTGGTTTTAGATCTAGAATTAGCACAGTGGACCAGGTTTTTAGATTTTTATGTTTAGTATGGAAATATATCAAAATAAGGAACTCCCATATATATGTGGCCTTCGTCGACCTAAGAGCAGTCTTTGATCTTGTTCCAAGGGGAAACCTTTGGAGAACGCTAAATGATATGGGTGTCCCCGGGAACATTCTCCAACAACTGATCAGATTGCACGAAAATAACTTTGCAAGAGTCAGATGGGGGCCCAATGGGGAATTGATTGAGAAAATAGATATAGTGAAAGGAGTTAGGTAAGGATGTGTTATGGCGGCTACCTTATTTTCCCTTTATGTTAATGACATCCCAGACACCCTCTTGGGCTGCAAGCATGACTCTCCCAAGTTGTGTGGTCAAGCCGTTCCGGCATTATTCTTTGCGGATGATACTATTTTAATTTCCCAAACCCCCAAAGGACTTCAGAACCTTCTTAATAAATTTAGGCTGTATTGTCTGGACAAGAAGCTTGAAATTAATTTGTCCAAAACTAAGGTCATGACAATCAACCCACATAAAGGTTTTAATAACATGTTTACCATAAATAATGAAAACATTGAAGAAGTCCCAAGTTCTAAGTACCTGGGTATCACTCTAGATAGCAAAATATCATGGAAATTCCAACTAGAAACCTCAAAGATCAGACTAGTTCAGAATCAAGCCCCTATTTTGAGGAAACACAAAAATAGTTACTATAAATCAGTCTCTCCAGCAATTAGTTTGTTCAAATACAAAGCAAAATCTGCCTCCCTTTATGGTGCAGAACTTTGGGGACATGTTTCGAAAAGCACGTTCTTAGTTCAGGAAAATAAATTTATTAGACAGCTTTTAGGTGTACCTGCCTCTACTCCCCTTACCCCGGTTTTATGGGACCTTAATTTCCGCCGAACAGATGACCACGCTGCATTGCGCCCACTGTTATACTGGGTTCGTCTTTGGTCCATTGATGAGCTAGCGGACTATGAGATAATGGTAATAAAAAATTCCACACACTTAGCATGGCTGGCCTACATTGAACAGTGGTTTACAAAGCTGGGGTTAAGTAACTTTTGGTCAGACCCGGATTCGATTACCAATAATTCTAAGAAACTGCTTAAGAATAGGTATTGGGAATATGTCAAAGACTCTGTGTTGGAAAAATTCCAACCTAGGGACTTTGACCCTCAGGTTCTTTGAACTAAAAATGGACATGAAATTAGAATCCTTTATGGACGAAATTTATCCACCTATGGCCAAATCGTTATATCTAAAATTTCGCTATAGTGCCCTTCAAATTAAATCTAGGACTTCGAAATGGCACTGTAATAAAGGACCAAGAGGTAGTACTGGACCTGATTTATGCGAATTATGTGAAATGGGCCTAAGGGAAGATGAGTCCCATGTACTATTTATATGCCCCGCTTATTTACAGGCAAGGAAAAAATGGCTAAAACCCATATGCCAACTTTTGGGTCTTCGCCACATTAAAGATAGCTAAAGAGTCTTTAAAGGAGATACTGCACGCCCAATAGTATTTAGTTTGAGCCGCTTCCTACTTCTATCAGTAGCGATAGTCAGGAAGAGAAATGGCTAAAAAATGTAACCAGAATAATTGGTATGATTGCAGTATAGCAGCTAAAATGCACCCTGATTGTACTCTAGTCTATCCGAACTAATTGTCTGTATGTAATGCCCATTGGAACGTGTGTGCAATATGTAATTATAAATGCAATTGGCCTGATAATATTACTATTAAGTGGTGCCTGTAATTGAATTTGATTTAGATTTATATTGCACTTAAATAGAGTGACTTAAACTAGAATAATGATAATATGAATTGGCCTGATCTTAGTGTACCTGGTGCCCTGTTGTTTTTTTTTTTTTTCTACTGTTTTTATAGTACTTTTTAAAAAATTGCCATCTATCATGTGTTCCTCGATGTGTGCTAATCTAACTACGAAGGACCTGCTGCTAGTTTCCTCTTAATTTTAACCCGGGACTGTGTTGATATGTATATTGTACTGTAATGTTTTAAAATTGTATTGTACTGTATTCTTTTAAGGTTGTTTAACCGAAATAAAGAACAATGAAATGAAATGAAAGGATTAGCGCAGACTGCTAAATGGGTCACTACAGTAGTGGAAGAATTGTCACAGAGTGTTTGGTGGAAGGATAAGGATACTGAATGGAGAATTAAAGATCTGAAACATAAGTGTGCAAGTAGATAGAGGAATGCATTTATACTGGATAGGGGTTTGAAGCAGTTCATGTGCTAAGGCCTACTTCACTGCATCAGTACTTGGGTACTGACTAAATGATTACAGTTCTGTAAGGAGAGTGCGTGACTGAATTTATAAGTGCTTGAGTTTTTAGTGCAGTGAAAGGATTAGCACAGACTGCTAAATGGGTCACTACAGTAGTGCAAGAATTGTCACAGAGTGTTTGGTGGAAGTATAAGGATACAGAGTGGAGAATTGAAGATGTGAAACACAAGTGTGCAGGTGGATAGAAAAATGCATATATACTAGATAGGTGTTTGAAGCAGTTCATGTCCTAAGGCCTACTTCGCTGCATCAGTACTTGGGTACTGACTAAATGATTACATTTCTGTAAAGAGACTCCCTGGCAGAAGTTATACGTGCTTGAGTGTTAGTGCAGTGAAAGGATTATCACAGACTGCTAAAAGGGTCACTACAGTAGTGCAATAACAGTCACAGGGTGTTTGGTGGAAGTATAAGGATACAGAATGGAGAATTGAAGATGTGAAAGACAAGTGTGTAGGTGGATAGAAGATTGCATGTATAGTGCATAGGGGTTTGAAGCAATGCATGTGGTAAGGACTACTTCACTGCATCAGTACTTGGGTACTGACTAAATTATTACACTTTTGTAAGGAGAGTGCCTTAATGAATTCATAAGTTCTTGAGTGTATGAGGAGACAGGAGGAGGATGAGGAGAGAGGGGGGAATATGAGGAGAGAGGGGGGAGTATGAAGAGAGAGGGGGAGTATGTGGAAGAGGGGCAAGTGTGAGGACACAGGGGGATTATAAGGAGAGAGGGGTGTGTATGAGGAGAGAGGGGGGAGTTTGAGGAGAGAGGGGGAGAATATGGAGAAAAGGGGGGTATACAGAGTGAGGGGGTATGAGGAGAGAGGGGGAGTATGAGGAGAGGAGGGCATATGAGGAGAGGGGGGAGTATGAGGAGAGGGAGGAGTATGAGGGGAGAGGGGGGTAGGAGGAGAGGGGGAGTATGAGTAGAGAGGGGGATTATGAGGAGAGAGGGAGGAGTATGAAGAGATAGGGGGAGTATGAGGAGTGAGGGGGGTATGAGGAGAGAGGGGGAGTATGAAAAGAGGGGGGAATATAAGGACAAGGGGGAGTATGAGGAGAGGGGACAGTATGAGGAGAGAGGGGGGAGTTTGAGGAGAGAGGTGGGACTATGAGGAGAGAAGGAAGAGTATGTGGGGAGAGGGGCGAGTATGAGGAGAGAGGGGAGTATAAGGAGTGAGGGGTGTGTATGAGGAGAGAGGGGGGAGTAAGAGAAGAGAGGGGGAGAATGTGGATAGAGGGGGAGTATAAGGCGAGAGGGGGTGTATGAGTAGAGAGAGGGTAGTATGAAGAGAGAGGGAGGAGTATGAGGAAATAGGGGGAGTATGAGGAAAGAAAGAGAGAGAGCGAATGAGGATAGAGGGGGGAGTATAAGGCAGGAGGGGGTATATGAGGAGAGAGGGGTAGTATGAGGAGAGGCGGGTATGAGGCGGGTATGAGAAGAGGGGAGAATATGAGGAGAGGGGGAGGTATGAGGAGAGAGAGAGGAGTAAGAGGAGAGAGGAGGGAGTATGAGGAGAGGGGGGAGAATGAGGAGGGGGAATATGAGGAAAGAGGGGGGAGTATGAGAAGAGAGAGGGAGTGTGAGAAGAGATGGGTGAGTATGAGGAGAGAGAGGGGGAGTATGAGGAGCGGGGGGAGTATGTGGAAAGAGGGGAGTATAAGGAGAGAGGGGGTGTATGAGGAGAGAAGGGGTACTATGAGGAGACAGAGAGGAGTATGAGGAGATGGGGAATATGAGGAGAGGGGGAGTATGAGGAGAGAGGGGGATTATGAGGAGAGAGGTGGGAGTATGAGGAGAGAGAGGGAGAGTTTGAGGAGAGAGGGGAAGTATAAGGAGAGAGGGGTGCTTATGAGGAGAGAGAGGGGAGTATGAGGAGAGAGGGAGAAGAATGTGGAAAGAGGGGCGAGTATAATTCCTAAATGCACACAGACACACAGTGTGATTCTAGACAATAAATATAAGACCTTGCATTTTACCAAAACACATTTACTAGTCTAGAAACAGTTAAGTGACTGCACACATTCCATGTATAGAACTACTACATTTCACCGGACAACCCTGACTCATTTTGCAAATAAAGAAGCAATTTGCTGCATTATTTGTGCCAACATTACATAAAAAAAGTGACACAATAGAACAACAAAAAGGCGCAAGGGGCTTGTCGTCTGCCCCAGAGTGTATGCAGCAGTGTATGTATACTTACTGGGGAATTGCAGATTTAAAACACAAGTATGATTCTAGACAGCAACACTATTAATTACTCTTGAAGAGCTAATATGACTGCACACATTACAGAAAAATAATTACTGCATTTTGCTGTACAACCATGAGTCATTTTGCAAATACAAAACCAATACCCGGTTTTTAATTCTATCAAAAGTAGAAAAAAGGATAGCTTTATAAGCACTTATGTATCTGCAAACGCAAATCATACAAAAATGCTTCTCCCAGAACAATTCCTAAATGCACACAGACGCACAGTGTGATTCTAGACAAAACATTTTAGACCTTGCATTTTACCAAAACACATTTACTAGTCTAGAAACAGTTAAGTGACTGCACACATTCCATGGGCCTCATTTATGAGAAATGACGCATCGCTGCGTGAAAGCAGCGATGCGTAACTTCTCAGTGCGTACTCCTTGCGACATGATTGATGCGTCATATTTATAATATGACGCATCATGTCGCAAGGAGTTACAGATACGTCAGTATTTCTGACGTATCTGTAGGCGCAAAAGTGACGCATTGCTGGAGTGTGTCACAAAAGTGACGCAACTCCAGCAATGTGTCCTTTCACATGAGGCAAGCCCCATGTGAAAGGGCCTGCGTCAGTCTTACGCCTGCTGTGAGGCAGGTGCAAGATTTTGACGCAACAGCGTCCTAGAAGTGACGCAGTGAAATCTCATAGATTTCACTGCTTCACTTCTACGAGGCTTTTTTGCGGGGGAACTCCCCCCCTGCATACATTATACCTGACGCAGGTATAATGTAGCGCAGGGGTTTACAAAGTGACGCATCTGCTTAGATGCGTCACTTTGTAAATAGTGCGCAATAGGAGGCATGTTTTACGTTGCCGATGCGTCACAAAAAGTGACGCATCAGAAGCGCAAAACTGACGCAAGTCCTCATAAATGAGGCTCCATGTATATATCTACATTTCAGTGGTCAACCCTGACTCATTTTGCAAATACATAAGCAATTATTTGTGCCAACATTACAATAAAAAAGCGACACAATAAAACAACAAAGAGACACAAGGGGCTTGTAAATCTACCCCAGAGTGTATGCAGCAGTGTATGTATACTGACTGGGAAATTGTAGATTTTAAACACAAGTCTGAATCTAGACAAAAAAACACTATTAATTACTCTTGAAGGGCTAATATGACTGCACACATTACAGAAATATAATGACTGCATTTTACTATATAACCAGGAGTCATTTTGCAAATACAAAAACAATAACTAGTTTCTATTTCTATCAAAACTTCAAAATAGGATAGATATGTAAGCCCTTTTGTCTCCGCAAACACAAAACATAGAAAAATGCTTCACTCAGAATAATTCCTAAATGCACACAGACGCACAGTGTGATAATAGACAAAAAATATGAGACCTTGCATTAAAAAAAAACACATTTACTAATCTAGAAACAATAAAGTGACTGCACACATTCCATGTATATAACTACTACATTTCAGTGCACAACCCTGACTCATTTTGCAAATACATAAACAATTTTCTGCATTATGTGTGCCAACATTGCATCAAACAAGTAACGCAATGGCAGCACAAAGACGCACAAGAGGCTTGTAAATATGTCCCAGAGAGTTTACAGTAGTGTATGTATGCGGACTGGAAAATTTTGGATTTAAAACACAACCCTAATTCTTAACAAGCAACACTATTAAGTACTCTACAACTGAAAAAGTGACTGCACACATTATACATTTTTTAATACTGCACTTTATTGCAAAAAGCTAACTCACTAAACACATTAACACACCAAACGGTTTTATCACCATGGTTATCCGAATGCAGACAAACTCAGAATGTGATACTACAGACTTTAGAAGGATAAACACATTACTCTTACTTAAAACAAAATGCACCACATACATTCCCTTACAAGTTATCAACTCACCTTTCAAATTGATTTGTAGATTAAGAAGAATGCCAGTCACACAGCAGATATTCTTATACAGAATCTCTCTACGTCAGTGTTCTTAGAAAAACCAACAAATGGCACACTTTACCTTTCAATGTACACATATATTCATGTTAATAACAAATCAAATTGCTTCACACATGAATTCAAAACCAAACACACATTTCTATTTGTTGAACATTTTAATCCTTTCCAACTGACATAACTTTGAACCCTACCACCAACAGATCATGCAAAAGTCAACTGTCCACAGAGGTCAAAAGTTCAGCACACTGTAAAACACTCCTCCTCAACAAGTTTAGACTCTGCAAATGGTACTTACTCATAAGTACCAATAAAGAGAAAAGCTCTTGTTAGAACCAAGCAACATCTAAACACATAAGCTTGATAGATATCTGTAAAACATATTTTTTTAATTCTTTTTTTCTTGCTTAGGTACATGTACGGGACGACTTAGGAACCTCGCAGCATAAGTCGTATGGCCATGCTTTATATGAGTACTGTAAATTAAAAAAAAAAGACCCCATCACTAATTTTTATTATCCCCGGGGATATTGAACGTTGAGGACGGTGGGGGGAGCCCCAATGCCCCAACAGTCCCAGCCGGCTCCCCGCGTCCTTCGGGAGCCAGCATTGCTTTTCGTCGGGGAGAGCAGCTTACATGTTGCTCCCCCTGACGAAAAGCAATCTGCTTTCCTATTTTCAAGAGAGAGCAGGTTAACCTGCTCTCTCTTCCAAATAGGAAAGCAGCTTGCTATGGTAGGGCCGGAAACGCGAGGCTCCTGCCCTACCATAGCAAATACAGTGTCCCGGAGGTATGCACCCCGGGACACTGCATGAGCCGGCCCTGGGGGTTGGCAGTCCCCAGGGCCACCCACAAGGCTCCAGGAGGGGGGACCATGCGGCCCCCTTCCCAACATTTAAAAGCCCCGGGGGGTGGTGGTACCTGGGGCTGTTTTGAATATTAGAGCCCTGGGTGTGGCGGTCTTTGGGGCTGCAAGGGGGGGCCATGAGCCCCCCGCATATGTTTTGTTAAAGCCCCGGGGTGGGGGTCCCCGGGGCTGGGGTGCCCTTCTGTGCCCCCCATTTTAAATAAAAACATTGCCTCCGGGATTCAATAAAACGTTTTTTTTCTTTTTCACGGCGTATGCGTACCGTATGCGTATCCCACGATTTATTCAAACATTTTTTTTTGTCCTGGGGGTCATTGTGGAACCCCCTGAGCAGCCCTAGGAGGTCAGGAAGTCCTATAGCAAATAGCAAACTTTTCCTGTCAATCTACACACTCAATCTACACACATATACATATAAATAACAAATCACATTTCTTTCCACATTAATTCAAAAGCAAACACACATTTCTATTGCTTGAACATTTGAACCCTTTCCAACTGACATAACTTTCTACCCTACCCCATTCTGCCTTCTGCCTGTTAGCATCGAAACACTTTATGAAACACCTAACTGAGTACACAGGTCAAAAGTTCATCATACATACGTCGCCAGTAGGTAGTTATAGTTAAAACCTAGTTTCCATAGGAAATCTGCAACATTCTATTTGGAATAACTTTGGCGCCAGGGGACGAATCTTCGCAAATTTCTCCAAGAACATGGCCTGCTCCACTACGCTCCTTCCTTGTAAGTTTGGGGGTGATTTGTGAAGTGGGGGCCGAGAAAAAAGGGGGTCCCAAAAATTGTTTTCCCCATGCAATTTTCCACAGGACCGAATGGCTGAACGGAATTACACCAAACTTGGCAAAAGGGTAGAGTTCTGTTTGCAGATGGGCCTTTTTGTTTAATGGTGTAAATCCGTTCAGTAGTTCCTGAGAAAATCAAAAGTAATATCATAAGTATATTTAGAGGCCTAATGTAAGCTTACTGTACTCTGTACCATCCAGAGCACGAGCTGAATTCTAACTGGCTTTCAACTGTCTGTCAACACTCCAAACCAGAAAGTGTTGGCAGCCATCTTGTGCCTCAGAAGACTGAAGCAGAAAAACAGATGTGTAGAATGCAAAAAGGGGACAGGGTAGAAACACCCTGACCACCTATGCCTGCTCAGGGGGTCCCAGAAGGACCCCCAAGCCCCCCACAATTTTTTTTGACACAAATCATGGGGTACGAGTACCGTACGAGTACCTTTCCGAGTACGAGCTGCATGCTCAGTGGTTGTGAACCATCCAAACCAGGAAGTGTTGGCAGCCATTTTGTGCTCGGTAGACTGAGGCACAAAAAGCAGAAAAACAAACGTGTAGAACGCAAAAAGGGGGCAGTGTAGAAACACCCTGACCCCCTAGGCCTGCTCAGGGGGTCCAACAAGGACCCACAATGCCCCCTATTTTTTTTTTACAAAAACTGTGGGGTACAAGTACCGTACTAGTACCGTACGAGTACCGTATGTGTACCTTTCCGAGCACCAGCTGCATGCTCATTGGCTGTGAACACTCCAAACCAGGAAGTGTTGGCAGCCATCTTGTGCTCGATAGACCGACGCACAAGAAAACAGAAAAACAAACATGTAGAACACAAAAAGGGGACAGGGTAGAAACAGCTTGACCATCTATGCCTGCTCAGGTGGTCCCGGTCTGCTTTTTTTCAAATAACCCCCTAGGGGGACCAAATCCCGGGGGCATAGTAAAAAAGAAGTGTGGGGGGCCCCAATCCCTCTGACACTGCCTCGGGGACCACCACCCCCCGGGGCAAAGCAACGCAGACCCCTGGTGCATACTGTAGGTTCGAGGTAGGCTAGTTGGCCCCCATGGACCCCCAGTATGCAAGGGGAATTGGTTCCCCCTCTGCAAACGTGCCAGGGGGCTGCATTGCACGAAGATGTATAAAGGGGCATGGCCTCATTATACATCTCTGCAACGCAGCCTCCTGGTACATACTGGAGGTTCCCGGTGGGCTAGTTGGCCCCAGGGACCCCCAGTGTGCAAGGGGACTTAATCCCCCAACTTAGAACACTCTACAGGGCGTGTTAGCACAGTGGTGAAGGTAGGGGGCGGGTCTTGAGGTGATGTGAGTGCAAACATGCCCTGAGGCGCATTTTAAATTGGGGAATTAATTCCTGTTTAATCCAGAGATCCCCTAGGGGGCAACTAGTCCAACAGGTATCTCCAGTAAGTACCACGGAGCTGTGTTGCAGAGTGTTGTAAAAAGGGGGCGTGACCTTTGAACGACTCTCTGCAACACAGCTGCCTGGCGCATACTGGAGGTACCTGGTGAGATAGTTGGCTCACAGGGGAATTTCTAAGTTTTTTTAAATGCTAATTCCTAACTATAACGTGTGTGAAACCTATGGTTTTTTCAGTGAATTTCTAAGGTTTTTTAACCCTTTCGATGCTGATGACGAGCTCAGCTTGTCATCACCCACGGGTGGCGTGTGCTGATGACGAGCTGAGCTCGTCATGTAACGCGGTAATTAAAAAATTGCCGCACACCGCGAAAATCGCCGCAGCATCGATGCGGTTAAATGCTAATTTTTAACTATAACACGGCTGAAACCTATAGTTTTTTCAGTGAATATCTATATATATATATATGGAGAATGGACACGAACATCGTAGCCTGGTACAGGTATATTGATGATCTCTTCCTGATTTGTAGGGGATCAATGGACTCAGCAACCAAATATGTAGAAAAGTTAAATGAAAATGAATACAATTTAAGATTTACTGCAAAAATAAGTTGTACCAATGTGAATTTTTTGGATTTGGAGGTGGTGGTGAGAAATGGGAAAATGAATACTAGATTGTACCGTAAATCTACGGCTGGGAACTCTATTTTACATTCGACAAGCAGTCATCCCCTGAGACTAATCCAAAGTATCCCCTATGGGGAATTACTCAGGATAAAAAGAAACTGCACTAGTGAGGAAGACTTTGAGAGCAATGCACAAGCTAGCATAGCTAGATTTAAAGCAAGAGGCTATGGGAATAAAACCTTGAATATGGCTTTGCACAAAGTACAGAATGTATCCAGAAAGGATTTGCTAAAGGAAAAAGATACAGGCAAGGTGGGGAATGTCAATGCACTTAGAATGATAACAACCTACTCTAGGGGAGCGGATAGACTCCGGATGATCCTGAGAAAAAATTGGAATCTATTGAAAACGGATCCAGTTATTGAAACTGATTTACCCCCATGCCCGATGATAACATTTAGACGGGCAAGAGCCTTAAAAGACACACTCACTAAGAGTCACATAGTAAGACCAGTGGCTAAACCTTTTGGAGAACCCCCCCGGGCTTTTACCCGTGTGGGAGGTGCAAAGCTTGCAGGAATAGCAAAAAGACGCTGACATACAAAGTGGGGGAGAACTTGATGAAAATTAGGAAGTTCCTGACATGTACAACACCCTACACAGTATATTGTTTAGTCTGCCCTTGCCGACTTACATACATTGGCAGCACTATTCACCAAACCAAAATTTGCATATTAGAACATTTACGGGCCATAAATAAAGGGGATGTGAACTATCCAGTGGCAAGACACTTTCAGAGGTATCATGATAGCAACAATGAGGTTTTATCATATTTTGCTTTAGATCAGGTTCCCATGAGCGTAAGAGGAGGTGACAGATTAATGAGGTTACGCAGACTAGAATCCAGGTACATGATAGACCTCTGTACAAAGACACCGGACAGTTTAAATAGTCATGAGGAATTAGCAGTTCATTTAGGATGAAGGGTTTTTCATCCTTTACTAGATACATTCTGTAAAGTAACCACTCATTTGGTTACGTTAACCGTATATGTAACTGAGAAAAGTAATTGGGCAACAGTAATTGGTATATAGGCTGAGAATTGAGAATTATTGCTGAGTATAATCATTTGTGTGCTAAAGTGTAATATAGATAAAGTATGTATTATTGTTAAAATTGTGAAGTCAGCTAGTTTATTATTTTGGGATGCACGTTTTGCAATATAGTTTAAAAACAAAGGCACACACTAGCCCATACAGGGCGTGATAGAGCAGGAGAAGTTAGCCCATACAGGGCTTAATAACAAGCTTGTACAGTATCCATATGGGGTCAATAGTACAAATGACGTAGATGTGGTGTAATATAAGATATGCATAAAAACCGTTACAAGATGGCGCTCATGAAAAGTGTGTTGTATTATGATGGCAATTGTCCTTTGTTAATGTTCATTATTATTTTGAATGTGATCACATGTTTAGCATATAAAATATGGCCGCGTCCGATATACCCTTGTACCACAGAGGAAGGCGTATGCCGAAACGCGTCTGGTGCATTTGAAAGTCGAATAAAATCAAATGACTTTCCCCCCGCGAGTGCTGTGTCTCTTTTGGTAAAGGAAGGGGACGAGGTGCATAATACATTGCGGCAGCACTTCCCGCAAGTACAGCACCTGTGTACGAGTTCGTCAACAAAGTGCAACAGGAGCGAGGATATATATATATATATATATATATATATATATATATATATATATATATATATATATATATATATATATATATATATATATATATATATATATATATATATATGTCCTACACAAATGTCCCAGGCGGGGGGAGCTCAATGGCTGGCGCTGGCGGCGAGGAATGGGACAACCTCGCTGTATTTACAAGCAAATATCCTCAATAAAGAAGACGCCACGCACCACTTTAAAGCTGGTTTGAGTGCTTTATTTTCAGTAGGTTTTTCTCTCACCTACGCGTTTCGGACTGTCCAGTCCCTAATCACGGTATACAATATATATATATATATATATATATATATATATATATATATATATATATATTCAGACGACCACTTTCTCACAAGTAATCCAAGGACACAGCGTGGTGCAGTTTGGGAAACCCTTTATTCATTTGTTGAGAACAGCATGATGCATTTCGGCAATAAACGCCTTCTTCAAATGCGGCTCGCAATCAGACACCACCTTCTCCCTCCTTTAACTATTCTAAGGCACTCCCATTAGAGGGAGACCAGCTGACCCCGGTGAGATTGGAACAGCTGCAGTGTGATGCACGACTACAACACCCAACATGCACTTTCAGGTGAATATCGCAGCAGGATCAAATAATGCTCGTGTGAGCGCTGAGTTGTGCTGTTGTGAAAGTATCTAGAACCCTAATTAAATATTCCTGATTTATGCCCTCATGTGGTTATAACAAATCATATCCTTATAAAGGCATAAGAATCATATCCATATTTAGTCATTGCCAATGCAGTCCAAATATGGCAAGGCTACTTCCCTAGACTCCTAGAAAGTACAACGCGTTCCTTAAACAAACCAAACCTCCAGCAGCCCGGGAATTCCCCCGCTTTTGTTTTGATTTGTCCTAGAACTCCTGAGAGTCCTGAAAGAACTGCCAGCTCTTAGTGACAGTTCTTAGTTACGTCTTATGTCCAACCTTACGTCAAACACAGCACCTTCCAGGTAAGCATGGGCGAAATTTGCGAATTCGCGTTCCGGGAATTCGCGGATTTCTCCGCGAAATCGCAAAAAAATCTGCGAATTTGCAAATTTTCCAGTGAAATCGCTGATTTTTTTGTGATTAGCCCTGGAGTACTTTCTACTGTCTAATCCAGTAAGTGCTCCCTCATTGGGTAAATGTATAGTGCTTTTACTACACTGCAGCTGCGTAAAGACCCAGAAGACGTGTCTCCAGTGACCATGTGTGCCTGTAACACAGGCACAGGCGCACATGGTCACTGGAGATACATCTTCTGGCCCTTTACGCAGCTCCAGTGTAGTAAAAGCACTATGGGGCAGATTTACAAGCCGCTTGTGCCTCTTTTGTGCCACAGTTGCGTCCCTTTTGTGACGCAGCGGCAGCACAAAAGATGCGCCATGGTGCTGGGTATTAACAACGTGACGCATCTGTGAGATGCGTCACGTTGTAAAGCCCTGCGCCATCAGGAGGTGTTCCGGTGCAGGGGAGGGCGTTTCTGCGCAGGAACGCCTCCTAAAAGTGGCTGAGTGAAATCTACAAGATTTCACTCAGTCACTTTTAGGCCAATGCTGGGTTAAAACCCTGCACCTGATTGAAGCAGGCGCAAGGCTTGATGCAGCATTGTGGAGATAGGGCCCCCCAGAGCATTGCTGGAGCCGCGTCACGCTTGCGACGCAGCTCCAGCAACGCGCTGCTTTTACGGCACAGATGCGTGACGCATCTGTGCTGTTTTGCCACATGGTGCGCCGCATTGTACATGCGGCGCACCATGGGTGGCGGAGCTGCGGCGCACAATAACTGGCGCATCCCTGGGGATTTGCCAGTTATTGTAAACCTACCCCTATACATTTATCCAACGAGGGAGCACTTACTGATTAGACAGTACAAAGTACTCCAGTTGAGTGGAGGTATTGCGCAAAACGGTGGCATCTTCGTAGACAAAAACACAGGGCGGGATTCATTCTGCCCTCTGTTAGACTCAATTTTCCCTTGTTTTTCTGCCCTTCTGCCCTCTGTTAGACTCGTTTTTCCCCTGTTTTTCAGCCCTTCTGTCCTCTGTTAGGCTGTTTTTTTGTGTCCTTCTGCCCTCTGTTAGACTCGTTTTTCCCTTATTTTTCTGCCCTTCTGCCCTTTGTTAGACTGCTTTTTGTGCCTTTCTGCCCTCTGCATCACCACATCATCACTCAGCGCTACCCCAGCATCACTCAGCACCACCACATTATCACTCAGCACCACCACATTATCACTCAGCACCACCACAGCACCACTCAGCACCACCACAGCATCACTAAGCACAACTACAGCATCACTCAGCACCATCACAGCATCACTCAGCACAACCACAGCACTACTCAGCGCCAACACAGCATCACTCAGCACCACCACATTATCACTCAGCACCACCACTGCACCACTCAGCACCACCACAGCATCACTCAGCACCACCACAGCACCACTCAGCACCACCCCAGCATCACTCAGCACCATTCCAGTATCACTCAGCACCACCACAGCACCACTCAGCATCACCACAGCACCACTCAGCACCACCACAGCACCACTCAGCGCCACCCCAGGATCAATCTGGGCAACCATTCAACAACAACTGGTTCAAATATGTTCTCTCAATGTTTCAAGCTTTATTACAAATGTCACAAAAAGATGTTAATATTGCACTTCTTTTTCAGTTTAATAAGGTTTTTATTTTGTTTAAGAAAAATAGTACAGTATAATATAACAGCATGACATAGAACAGAACCAATATGCGATAATCATAAAAGATAAGTGGAGATGAAAAAAGGTTCAGAGAAAATATGAAATGGAAGAAAATAGTAGAGAGAAAGAAAGAGAAGAAAAGAAGAGAGAAAAAGAAGAAGAGAGAGAAAAGGGAGGGAAAGATTAGGGAGGGGGATAAGAGGATAAGAAGGTAGAGAAAGGTAGCCAGGTAAGATCAGATTTAATTTTTAAGGCGACAGAAGAAGAAGAAGCAATTGCAATTCTGTGCTCATCACATACAAAATTCCAACATGTATGCACAGACAATTTAGAGTTATCCTTCCAGCAAGACAAAATTACTTTGAAAGCAGTTGCAATGAGAAGATCAAACAATTTAGCGTTATACGAATGTAAGTCCAAAACATCAGATAGGGAACCTAAAAAAATATGCAACGATGAAAATGGTTCAGAGAAATGAAAAATACGCATGCAATAATTCCAAACTGCGTTCCAAAAAGTGAGAACTGATGGGCAATCAAATAAGAGGTGTTTTAGTGTGCCTGGGTGAGAGGAACAGGACCAACAAAGGGGTGAGGAGGAAGGGGAGAATTTTGTTATGCTTACAGGGGTAATAAGAGCTCTATGGTAAAGAAAAAAAAGTGACTGAGTAATACGGGCTGAAATCGAAGTCTTAAACAGTTTAGACCATTAGCGATCCCAAACATCAACAGATAACGAGAAAGATAAATCAGTTTCCCAAACAGTTTCAGTAACGGTTTTAGGCCTAAGGCCAACATTCTCTAATAACAGTTTATAAATTAGAGCAGCTTTGGGTATTTGTTGAGTAAACATAGTATATAAAGGAGTGGAAGGAGTAAGGGAAGGAAGGAAATCAAAAGTAGGAAGGGTAGATAGGTGAGATAAAATGGCAGAAGTGATAATGTCAAATTCTTAGCGAAAATGTGCAGGTAAATCAAACATAGTTTGCATTGCATCAAATGAAATACTGCATGAATCAGAAAAAAATTGGTACACAAACATAATATCCTTTTCTTTCCAATACTTGAAATAGAAAGATTTACCCTTGTACTTAAGATATTTGTTATACCATACGCTAGAGGAAAGAAAAGTTTGTAGTGGGGACGAGTCTTTCGAGAATATGTTGTGCATCAGAGTATGTGAGTATTTCAGAACAGGGTGTATAGTCAAGAATGAACAATTTCACATGAAAAGGGTTTGTTGGAAAGAAAAATCCTTTAACAAGGACCTTTTGACAGCAATCCATCTGGGTAGAGGGGTATCATTGAAATCGAACGCCAATGAGAAGGCTTGTTTTATTAAAAAGGCAGAATGGTACGATTGGAAATCAGGAAAGCGGACCCCACCTTCAGATTTCGGGCGTATAAGTTTATGTAAGGCAATACGAGGTCTTTTATTATTCCACAGAAATTTGGAGCAGATGGAGTTCAGCCGATTGAAATACAATTTAGGGATTTTCACAGGTAGCAAGGATACAGTGTATAAAATATGTGGAGAAATCATCATTTTGATGGTGTCTAAACGACCCCACCAGGAGAGGGAAAGGGGAGACCATAATTGAAGGAGTGATTGAATTTTTTGAGTAAGGGAGGTAAAGGTCAGTTTGAGTGTGTCACGCAAGGTAGAGGAGAACCAAATACCCAGGTATTTGATCTTGGAGGGACACCATGCAAAATCCGTCAATGCAAACATATATTGGTAACAAGATGAGTTGAGGGGTAGGACCTCCGTTTTAGAAAGATTAAGTTTATAACCAGAAACAGAGGAGTATAAGCGGACTTCTTCTAAAAACGGAGGAAGGGAAGAGACAGGGTTAGCCATGTAGACCAGGACATCATCGGCATAAGCCGAAATTTTTGTCTCAATCGATGACTGTTTGAACCCCTGAATTAGGGGGTTAGAGCGGATTTTAATGAGAAAGGGTTCAAGACAAAGAATAAAGAGTAAAGGGGAAAAGAGGACAGCCTTGTCTTGTCCCTCTGGATAAGGGGAAGAATTTTGAGAATTGATTATTAACAAAAACACTAGCACGGGGAGCAGAATATAGTAGATTAACTAAGGAAATGAAGTGGGGGCCAAACCCAAACCATTGTAATGCTTTAAACATGAATTTCCAGTTAATTCGGTCAAACGCTTTCTCAGCGTCTAGGGATAGGGCAGCTAGAGGGGCTTTGAGTCGTTTACTGTGGGAAATAATATTGGCAAAAACACGGGCATTGTCAGCCGCAAGTCTACCTTTCACAAAGCCAACCTGATCGGTTGTGATTAGCAGAGGAATAAGGGATTCGAGGCGGGCCGCTAAAATTTTGGAAAAAAATTTTACAATCGTAATTAATAAGGGATATGGGACGATAGTTTTTACACAGGGAATGGTCTTTGTCAGGTTTGGGGATTATGATTATTAGGGCGTCCAAAAATGAGCCAGATGCTTTAGCATTTGCAATAAAGGAGTTAAAAAGTTGTAAAAGATGGGGGACAAAAATAGAATGCATGTTGGCGTAAAATTCAATTGGGAGACCATCTGGACCAGGGGCTTTCGCTTTCTTAAGGGAGGTAATTGCTTTGAGAATTTCCTGAGGGGTAATTTCAGACTCTAGTTGATGGAATTCGGTAGGGAGGGATGGGGGAGGAGGAAGGTCTTTGAAGAAACGGGAGAGGTCATCATCATCAGGGTGCGTATCATCAGTGTACAGTAGTTTATAATAGTTATGGAAGACTTGTGCAATATCCTCATCAGAGGAAACCGTTGTATTGGTTACTTCATTGAGGATAGAGCCAATTGATTTTCGCTCAGATTTCATTTTGAGATAGTTTGCCAGCATTTTCCCCGCTTTATTCTGACCCCCATGAAATTTAGATTTAACCTTCAAGAGGGTGTTGCAAGCTTCAACTGTGGCAATTTGATTGAGTTCAGATTTGGCTTTGATAAGTTGGAGGAGAGCGTCAGGATTCTTGGACGAGAAGTAAGAGTGTTCTAGGGTCTTAATGTTGGAAAGTTGGGCGGTGTATTTGTCACGGTTGATTTTCTTTTTCCTAGATACATAAGAGATTGTGAAACCTCGTAAAGCCGCTTTAAAAGCATCCCAGTTATTTGAAACTGACGTGTCCTGGGGTAAATTGAGGGAGAAGTATTCAGAGATGAAATCTTTAACTTTAGACATAAATACAGAATCGGAGAGAAGGAAAGTGTTAAATTTCCAACGATTGAAAGAGGAGGAGGTTTGGGCCAGGTCAAAAGTGGCATAAACAGGTGCATGATCCGAAAGAAAAATAGAACCAATTTCAGATTTCTGAATCGCAGGGAGAAGGGCTTTGCTGACTAGAATATAATCATTTCTGGACCTGGTGTGGTGAACATTAGAGTAGAATGTATATTCGAGTGATTTTGGATTACATGTTTTCCACACATCGAAGAGGGGACGTGAGGCAATGGCTGATTGGAAGGATTTATGTGTCTTATCAGGTTGGAATTTGGAGGAGGATAGTCTATCTGAAAAGGGGTCTAACCATTGGTTAAGGTCGCCAGCTAAGACAATGTTAGGGCAGTCAATGGAGGAAATGAGGATTTTGACATCAGTCCAAAATTTAGGGTCTGGTCGGACAGGACCATAGATATTGAGGAGCACCATAGTTTTGTTTTGTATAGACACTTTTGACATAACCCAACGACCTTCAACATCCGATTGAGTAGATAGAATTTGAACATCCAAACCTTTACGAAATAATATAGCAACACCTCCTTTTTTATCAATAGCAGGAGAAAATACAACTTGACCCACCCAAGCCCTCTTAAGTTTCAACGATTCGACATCTGTACAGTTTCTTGGAGAAAAGCAATCTGAGCATTTAGTTTGGATAAATGGGACAATACCTTTTGACGTTTAACAGGGTTGCCGAGACCACGAACATTCCACGTTACAAAGTTACACATGATGGAAGGCAAGGGAGGAGGGTAACAACTGGGTCCAATACACTGCAGGTAAGGCACTACAAGGAGATACAATGGAGACATACATGTTAGAAATGAGAGCCAAATACGAAATATACAGAAAGGCAATACAAATCGGGTAAATATAGAGAAACAATAGACGAGGAAGCATCACAATCATTAGGAAAAGCGAGGAAGAACAATGAGGAGTACTGGGGTTAGCAATAAGAAAGGAAATAAGTGACACAAAGAAGAGAACGGAACAAAAATGAGCAAGGGATAAACATGAATGGCCTGTGAAAAGAAGAAGAAAAAGAAAGGAAAAAAAAAGAGGGAAATAGATAAGAAACAGATCAAGGCAAAGACGCCAGATCTGAGAAGAAAGAGAATATCTAGATAGTAGGAGCATGGAGACGCCAACGCGGGCGCCTACCCCACAGAGCGAGGAAAACGCGGGAATATAGATAGGATATAATCAACAAGAAGAAAAGTCGGAGCAAATAATGACAAGAAAGAGACCGGGACAAGGCCACAACAGTCGTCATGACAGAAGAAAAGTGAATGCAGAAAATAGAAAAGAGTTATTTTCAGCCATTAGTGTCCATCGTGGAAGTGGAGACGGTTAGTAGATACTCTCGAAGCTTCTGTGGGTCATCAAAGGTACGAGAACGACCATTGTGAGTTATTTTGAAGAGACAAGGATGTAGGATTCCATATTGAATGCTTAGTTCCCTCATACGTGGACGCAGATTGAGGAACTCCTTGCGACGTGCATTCGTAGCATTCGATAAATCCTGGGCTATGAAGATGGTGTGGCCCGACCAAATGAGGCGACGTTTTGCTCTTGCAGCTTTAAGAACAGTCATCAATTCAGTGAATTCCAGAAAGAGCAGGATAATACCTCTGGGTTTGGCCGGGTTAGACGTTGGACGTCCCAAACGATGAGCACGCTGTATGTTTAGAGGGATAGATTCTGGTTGGAGTTCCAAAAGTTCGTAGAGGAATTTGCGGATGAAGGACACCATATCACCCTCCCCAAGGGACTCCGGAACACCATAAATACGGAGGTTATTCCGCCTGTTACGATTTTCAAGGTCCTCTGTGTGAAGTTTCAACTGCTGTATCTCCTTTTCACGAGTAGGAATTTTTGTAGAGACATCCTGGACGTCACTGATGCGTTGTTCTAGTTGCAGGACTTTGTTTTCCATGACGACCCATCTGTCTTCTATCTGCTTGAGCTTCTCATTAGTTGCCACCATGAAAGGTTGTAGGCCACGAACCTCTTCTAAAATGGAATCCAGCACGGGGTTTGAGAGGTGCGAATTGGAGATGGGGGGTCATTCTTAAGGCGTTTCGGTTTGGTTCCGGTGACAGACGATCTCGCATGGCCTGCGTCCTGAGACATGATGCCAGCAGAGGGGCAAACTAGGAGGACCGCAGGGATGAAAACCACACCGCAATAGACTGAATGTTGAGACCCTATATGTAGAGGGATAAGAAGTACTGGAATGAAGAGGTCATATAAGAGGTGATACAAAGCAATGGAGAAGCAATACCTCAGATCCACAGGAAATGCGTCGAAATGTAGCAAAAATCCATCCAAAACGCAGTCAAAAACACCATCCAGGAATTAAACCTTAGAGAAACAGCAAAGCGTCCATACTATATGAGGCCCAAGAGGATCAATTGATGTTCCACGGAGGATTGACAGCAGAGGAAAAGAAGCTATTTAGCATTGCGCAGGAAGCACCACAAAATGGCCCCCGCTATGAAGTATAGTATAATTAGATGATATGCAGGAAGCGTAGGTACCAAAAGTCATGTAAACATAGTAGGAGGTTGATTTGCATCCCTTAGCACATACCTTGTCCATATAAAAGCATTTGATTCAGCAGGAGGACACACGGGCTGATGAGGCGATGAAGGTGACAGAAAAACGGGACGCGAGCGCGGCGGCACAAAATGGCGGCCGCTCGCGTCCAGCAGTGGCTGAAGAGAATATAGCGGCAAAAGAAGGTGAAAGCGGCAATTACGAAAGCCGCATGAACTCGCAACACACGGGGACCATGTTCCGCCATGCGGGGATGCCGTTTGCCGGTCTCCATAAGCAGGAAAGATACGAGATATGCAGGCAGGAGTCCCGCCTCTTCACGGAGCTCACGGAGGAAGCGCCATCACACGCCGGCGCGTAAGCCACGCCCCCCCCTTAATATTTCACTTCTGTTCTTGGATTTTCGTCACAATAAAATACACTGAACATAATCTTCACAAAAGGTATTTACAAAAGTTTAAGCTATTGCCATTATAAATTAAAATCACTTTTATTTAATTATTAATTATTTATACAAATTAAAAGCCATTGTAATTTGTAATATCAATACATCTAAGTCACGTAAATACAAAACATGTTGCATTACAAATGCTATAGGTGTCACATTTGCCAAAGTTATAACTATTGGCATTGAAAATGACAAAGCTATTAATTTAGCGATTTTCAAAACCAACACATAAATAAAAAAAATTGTCATAGCTCAAACTTTCCTAATGCGAGACCTATTGCATTGCAAATGCTTGTTTTTATATCTGTCAGTGCTTCCTGTTGAGGTTTAATTTTCGTGACAGGCGCCTCATTGCCTGCTTGTAAGCATTCTCTGACCCTGCTTCAAGGGTCAGAGCAGGGTCAGAGAATAGTTGCAAGTAGGCAACGAGGCACCAGGAAGCACTTACAGGCTTACAGCAGCAGGTGCCCAAGTTGAAGTTAATATCTTTGTAACCCTTTTGTAAAAGGTTACAAAAAATTAGCTTCAACTTTTGCACCTGCTGCTGTAACCCTGTAAGTGCTTGGCTAAAAATTCGTCCCCGCTGATTCGCGGATCTTACCGCGATTTCGCGAGATTCGCGGATCGCAAAATTGCAGAAAATCCGCAAATTCCGTGAGCGGAACCAATTTTCAGTCCATGCTTACTTCCAGGTATAAATATAGCAGCATTTGCCTTAAGCAACACACAGTGGTTTGGAGCAGAGCGGCTACCTACTTACCCAAAGCCCAGCTGATGCGAGTGTCGAAGGAAGCCGACCCTCCCATTTGACGCACTGAGAGAGACGCTGTCTTTTCTCCTATTGAGAAATCCAGCTCCAGTGTTTCCAGTCACCCTTGCGGGTTGCTGGGAGATCGAGTCCTGAGACCGAGATACAACTCCTCCTTCATTCTAAAACCAAGGTACGGAGCTGATTAGATCCTTAGAGAATTCTTGATTCAGATTCTTGGCAAAACTAACTTAACTTAAAGTGCAGCTCACTTACTCCTTCCCATGTACTAGGCTTAGGTTAGGTACACCGGGGTAGGCGTATTTTAGAAGCACCAGTTGAGTAAGTTTAGTCAACTTTTATCATTGTATGTAATTGTATATATTTTATCAGTTTTAAGTATCATGTGGCTCAGAAACCATATAAATGTTTTTACAGTATTATTTCATAATACTCCTTTTACTGTATGCACTTTACTTTATGATAAGTATTGCAATTGTGGCAATTCACTTCTCTTGCATGAGAAAGAAGACTGCTTAATAAATAACACCTTTTATTGAAAACGCCCGTCTCTCTATTTCTCTGCACTCTGGTGTTACTAAGCATGCCTGATTGACTGAGTAATATAGCTATCTATTGTTTTCACACGACTCTGGAGATATACTCCTTATTCTGGAGGGAGCAAAGTTGTCATGTTTATGCGGTTGTCAGAAGCTAATCCCTTCTTGTCTAATCAGGAAAGTTAACTCCTTCCTGTTCATTCGAGAAGGTTTCTAGTGACCTCTGAGCTAGCTGGCATACCTAATTAAGTCTAACATATTCAGTAGAGACCTAGTCGACCTCAGTCCTACGTCTAAACTGCTGTTTATGTTATTCCAATGCGCAGAGCCTATTGGGAATATAGGAACTACACTACATCTCAAATGACATCACCGATGACATCATCCTTGTGAAAGAGTGGCAGACCTCCTCTCAGCCTATTATAACCCTTGATACACACATTCGAATATAGAAACTAAAAGTTTTAAAAAAATGCAGATACCAATTCTAGTCAGAACAACCTATTCAGTAATTCCAAAATCTACATACACATCCAGTCATTCAGTAACAGTTCTATATAGGCACTCATACATGTACTCATTCATTATATGTACTCATACACCTATACATCTTATTACAATCATCTATAGAGTTACTCACACACAAACTCACACATGCAAATAAACTATCAAACATCCATTTATTTGCAATAACAGCTATACACCTACCACTACACTTATTTCCACAGAATCATACACATACTTACCCTCTTAAACAATCATTTATAGAAACACATACTTATTTATACAGGAACTCTTACAATCTCTCTCTCTCACATATACTCATTTATATACATCAATACTCATGTATACAAGTTTAACACATATGTAGTTACTCATAAAGATACTATTGAGACAGTGATTCACTCACTAACACACCCATTCACACACTCATCCACCCATGTAGTCCTGCACACATGCTGTCTTCAAAACACATACAAACAGTGAGTCACCCATTCATGCATCTATGCGGTAAGTTATACCCCCCACCAAAGCAAACAGACACTCATACTGATACTCTAAAAACCAACTAATAACCCATATCGACACTCAAGTAGCTAGTCACCAACCCATGCTGCCACTTATACACAAAGTTAGACACTGATACAGATATTTACATATTTAAACATTACTCGCTAATACATGTATTCACTAAGATACACTTAATAAGTCAGTTATACAATAATTTTTACAAATAAAAACATCCATTTAGACACTTATTTACACATTTATTCTTCCATTGACCTTTAGATATACATACATAAAAATATTTATTTTTCAGAAAGAAACCCATTCACTGGATGATGTCATCAGTGATGTCATTTGAGATGTCATCAGTGATGTCATGAGTGATGTCACTGACCATGTCATGAGTGATGTAATATGTGATGTCATCAGAAGTCCATTGCAGGCTCGCGAGTTATAGTTAGCTGAATTAACTATAACGGGGGAATTTCAATGGTTTTGTATGAGTGAAATGTCCAGCTAACTATAACATGTGTGAAACCTATGGATTTTTCAGTGAATTTCTAAGGTTTTTTAAATGCTAATTCCTAACTATAAAGTGTGTGAAGCCTATGTTTTTTTCAGTGAATTTCTAAAGTTTTTTAAATGCTAATTTTTCACTATAACATGGCTGAAACCTATGGTTTTTTCAGTGAATATCTATCAATCAATCTATCAATCTATCTATCTATCTATCTATCTATCTATCTATCTATCTATCTATCTATCTATCTATCTATCTATCTATCTATCTATCTATCTATATATATATCTATCTATCTATATATATATATATATATATATATATTACCTACTGGCGTCTCGCCAGTAGGTATATATAGTTAGGATTAATTCTCTATGGAACTTTTGAAAATTCTATGTCTATTAACTTTGGCGTTTGTGGACGGAATCGGCTGAAATTTTCAGGAAAATGGCACATTTTGTTTCTGAGCAGCCCTTGAAAATTTGGGGGGGGTTTGTCAAGGGGGGGCCGAGAAAAAAGGGGGGTCCCAAAACGCGTTTTTCCCATGTTAATTTCCATAGGGCGGTTGGCCTCACTTTTAGCTCGAACGGCTGAATGGATTTGCACGAAACTTGGCAAAATTGTAGGGACTGTTAGCCCGATGTGCCTTTGCTAGGTCTCAATATATGTGCTTCAGTGGATTTTGAGAAATTAACGTTTAAATCAAGATATATATCTGTAACAGCGCTCCGGGCAGCTATCCGGTTAGCGAACTTTTCGCGTATCGGAACTTTGCGATGCGAAGCTGATTGGCCCTCCGGTGTCTGTCAACATTCTAAACAGTCCGGAGCGGCCGCCATCTTATCTCTCGGTAGGATCGAGAGAGAAGAAGAGGTGAAAAACGAAGGGGGAATTTAATGAAAGGGGGCAAGGTATACCTCTCTTGACCCCCTAGAAATGATGTTGGGGTTATTAAAGGGTCTCGTGGGGAAAATAAAAAAATATATATTTTTCACGGTAGAAGCGCTTCACGGGCCGCAAACTGGGCCGCAAACTGGTAGCGAAACGGGAATTCGCCATTTTGTGTTTCGTTTTAATTAAATTACTAGGTATAAGGGGGTGCGGGAGACGTATCCTGACCCCTTATGTTTTCTGAATATGTTGATACATGTCTTCCAGCGGCTGTGCGTGAGCTTTTTTTTTTTTTTTGCTGCGTGACGTCTGTTAACGTTCGATTCGATGGAAATCAGGAAGTGTTGACCGCCAATTTGTCACTGCGAGTAAATATTTTGTTATAAATGAATCCTTATTGATAAACATTGTCTGCGCCATCTTGCCTTTTTGTCCAATGCCACAATTTTGTCGTGCACGGCAGCCATTTTAGATGCCTTGACCAGGCCCACTCTCTGCACGCCGCCGATCCTCAGCATGGCTCCCCACCCTCGCAAGCATCTCCCCCACGCACTGGTCACCCCCGCTCTCTCTCTCATGCATGGGCCATATACTTCCCCCCATCTGCGCTGCTCTTCTCTGAGAATCACACCCTGTGCCCGCCCGACACCTCCCTTTCACCCTATTCACTACCGCACCCTCTGACACTCCTCTTCCTCTGTGTCCGATTGTCCAGGCCGGACCCAGGCTATCACCTAGCCCTGCGGATGTAGTTTATGGCCCCAGCTGTAGAGTATCCAGACATGCCAACCCTCCCGATTCAGGCGTGAGACTACTGATTTCAGTGCTAGTCTTTCGCCTCCCGATTCCTGCAAGGAAAAATCCGGGGGCATATTACCAACAACTAGCGATAATTTTTGTCTCTAACTTGTTTAGAGACAAAAATTATCGCCGCACATCGGCGAATTTTATCGCACATAAACCTTGCTATTAGCAAGGTTTATCGCAAATGCGATAAAAAACGGCCGCAATGCATGAATATCGCTGAAAAGTCAACGATATTCATGCATTAGCGAGCTAATGCTCTTAGCCATGTTATCCACCTCCCATTGGATAACATGGCTAAGAACTGCTCAGGGCAGGTGTTAGCTTTTGGAGATATTCCCGCTTAGCGCGAATATCTCCAAAAGTTGGTAATAGGAGATAGCGATGGTTAGGGACTGTTTCCAGTCGCTAAAATCTTGGCACGCCCACTTTGCATGTCATTAGTGATAAATTTCACTGACATGCAAAGCGGGGCCCAAGATGGTCACTATCTCCTTTTAGCTGTCACTAACTGGTGTTAGCGACAGCTTGGTAATAGGGAGATAATTTTATCTCTTTTTTTTTGGCTTTTAAAGCCAAAAAAGCGGAAATAAACCCCCTTGATAATATGCCCCACGATTTCTCGGGGGTTTCAGCTGACAGGGCTTGGTATTGTGTTACGTGCTAATTCTTCCAGGAAACGTCAGAGGGTCGATGCAGGGGTTCTAGAAGGGGTGATAAACCATTTAAGCCTCATGAACAAGCGCATGGTCTTTTAAAGATTTGTGAAGTACTCGGGGCGGCGGTGTGTGTGTGCCCTCTTTCAGGACCGGGCGGGGGGGGCACTGCCAGCAACTTGCCAGGTCAGGTGTTCAACACGTGCATCACCCTTTCTCTGCCTGCTATTGCGCTCCATGCTTCGGAAAGGTAAGAAAAAGAACGTGCATTTGAGTTTGAAATGTCCGATCCTGTAGCAGTACACTTGCAAAGCCCACACATGACAATAACCCGATTCAAGGCCCCATTCACCCGATTTTTTAAAAATATATAGCACTCCAACAAAGTTTGATTTTAAAACTTTATTAACTTTTAAATATAACGAACGCAACAAAAACTGTAAATATATTTAACCATTTTTTGAAATTAACCAGAACTATAATGATAACAACAACAACAACAATAATATAACTTTTATGCCTAAATTACGCAAACATTTAGCTAATCTGCTAAAGGGGGGAGTCGCCATTTCTTTACAATAATCAATAATGAAAAATCCACATCAATAGGGTTGTCCGTTTTCTCGATGCAGCACTGTAGTGCAACATACACAGCACCTGGGGTGTCAAGAGTGAACAGGTCTTTCTTTGTTCCTTAAGATGTTATCTGTGTCAACCTCTTCCGAGAATGCTGATGCGTTAGGATTTCCTTGTGTTTCTTAATAGCATTGGTGTCTGCACACTTCTTTGTCAATTCTGTGAAGATGATAACTGCTTCATAAACAGACGATATCTTTGTTTAGTCATTAGTGTTAAGTGTGTCTGAAACTACAGTGCCCTTCTGTTTTTTTTTCTTCAGGCTCTACAGAGTTTTGTGTGTTGTTCTTTTGAGCGACAATTATTCCAGAGGTTTCAGGTTTACTTGTTTTGTCCTGCAGTGAGTTAACAGCTTTAGAGACTTCATGTTTATTTGCTATGTCCTGCTGTTCGTCAACTGCTTCAGAGACGTCAGCCTCATTTGTTATGTTTGACTAGATCCTGGACCTGCCCGGCCGCGCCCAAAATGGTGCCGGTGTAAATGGGACTCGTAACTGCTTGTTGTGTACTGGTTGCCCAACCTTGATATCACGAGATACATATGCAGTTTTGAAGCACATGGCAGAGGCTTGTCTGCTGTAGTGGGGCGCCCCTTTATCGTTTCAGTCGCCATTCCGCCCGCTTTTGCTACACTGTGCCTTTTCCGCCATTCAGCTGTTTAGCGCCCGCTCTTACGGCTACAGCGTCTCGCTCACCATGAAGTTGAGTTGCTCCCACTCTTGCGGTGCAGCGATAGGCGGCTTCCACAGGACTCTTAAAATGGCGGCCGGCTCTTCGGATTTGGGCCTGGTCCAGTAAAATGGCCCTGGGACACCTTGGAACTCGGACGCTTGTCTGCCAGGGCTTGGGTTCCATTCTCGAAAGCGTCCCCTCAGCCTTGAAGATTGTACAAAAGTCTTGGGGGCCGTCGACTCCCGCAGGTTTCCGGTGGGGAGCGGCTGCCATGATTGCTTGCGGAATGGCCACGACAGAGCTACGAGATGGTGGTGCTCTCATGGTGACGCCAGCTTCAGTCTGAAACATCCAGAAACAAGGTGGGGCTTTCATCGTTTGGGAAAAAAAATGTTTTAATCCAATGAAAAGTGTTATTTTTAGGTCACATGACCTAGTCTTACATCATTAGGAAAACAAAAGTAAAATGAACCAATGAAAAGTTTTATTAACAAGTCACATGACCTGTTATGCTTACGTTACGCGCTGCGCGGCGCGCTCTGGATCGTTTCCGGGAAGCTGCGCCTTGCGCACCGGAGCACTTCCGGGTGCGCTAACGCGTCGCGTCATATGACGCATTACGCGACAATGCAGGTCCAGAATATAGTCAAAATGTCTCCACCAACCAGCGGTCGGAATACAACCGCTTTCAGCAGTACAAAAAGTTCGGTTAAATCTTAAGAGCAGGAGCAACTCAACTACATGGTGAGCGAGACGTTGTAGTCGCAAGAGCGGGCGGTAAACAGCTGAATGGCGGAAGAGGCACAGAGTACCAAAAGCGGGCGGAATGGCAACTAAAACGGTAAAGGGGCGCCCCACGACAGCGTGTCTTCAGGTCAAAACGGATTGTGGGACAAGGTCCAGAATGGAAGAGTCATCAAAAGGGAAAAAATTCCGCCGGACCCCGGGAGCCGGCCGCCTATGCCGGGGGCGATCTCAGGCCACACCAGGGCAACACGACTTGGGGAGGGGGCAGGAGCCAAGCGCCCCCTCTCAGTCCGCGCCATCTCACCGCCCCTCGGGGGCCTCCGTCAAGCGGTTTAGGGAGGCACCGTATCACATTGTTTTCCAATGCAGTCAGGTCCACAAATGGACCCCACTTACTTTGAAAAGTGAAGCTGCAGCAGGTGCAAATAAGGTTTAAACAGTGTTACAAGAGCTGCTTAGAACTCTGAAGTATGGCACTCAACAACCAGGACTTATGCCATTTGTGTAAGGCAGTGACATGGAAGCAACTCAGGGACAAAAAGCATGAACGAACATTCACGTATGAAAATCTTATTTGGGGAAGGGGTAGAATCCAAACGCCCCCTCCCAGTTCGCGCCACTACACCGTATGTGGAAAATCTGAAGCCATCGTTCTACAAACTCTCAACGCTTGCTATCAGTGCATGAGTTTCATGCTCGATCGATTGAGCTAGCCGGATCGGGCAATAAAAAGTATAAAATAGTTATGTAAATAGTTATTTAATAAAATGTTTTACCCTGTTTCTTTGCTGGTGTGTTGTCTATATTTATAATATTTGCATAGGGTTTGTCGTTATTTTGGGCGGGGTGGGTGGCGGAGTCGAGCTGTCTTGCAGCCCTCATGGTGTGGAGCTCAGTTCATTTCACTATTTTCGTATTTCTCATGAAGGGTTGTTCCTAATGTTTGTATTTTACCGAGGTCAAAAAGAGATCGAATTAGTGGTCTACTGATTTTGCTCGATTACTTTTATTTTTTTACACGATTTTTCACTATCTGCAAAGACTAAACAGAGTATTGCGACTTTGTGCTTGTTTGTAAATAGAGAATGATCCAAAGAGAACCAATTCTAAAACAGTAAATGCTTGGATAACAATCAATCAAATGGAGAGACAAGCAGGTACGACGGATTACAACAGGGGTAAAGGTCTGCGTTAACTACCGTTCACTATCTGCAAAGAGAGAGTACTACTAAGAGAAAAGAGGGGAGGGGGGGGGCAGCGTTCAAAGCACATCAGCGTGCATAAACACGAAAACGTTTTTACCTATCACGTACTTGACATTTGACAGCTTTTGATATTTGCTATTAAAAAACCATTGAAATTCACAGAAAAAACCATAGGTTATAGTCGATATATAGTTAGGAATTTGCATTTACAAAACCTTGAAAATTCAATGAAAAAAACATTGGTTTTAGGCCATATATAGTTAGGGATTTGCATTTACAAAACCTTATTTTACTCGCATAAAACCATTGAAATTCCATATATAGTTAGATGCGCTAACTATATATCGCGCCCCCGCAATCCACTGCTGATGATGTCACATATTACATCATTCATGACATGGTCAGTGACATCACTGATGACATCACTGATGACAACTCAAATGACATCACTGATGACAACATCACAGATGACATCATTCATGTGTTAATACGATGAACCTCTACAGACTCTCTAGGTGTATGAGTAACTCCATGGATGAGTGACAATCTGTGAGTGTCTGTTTTCACTGAGTGTATCTAAGGTTATATCAGAGTCTGTAGAGGTTCATCGTATTAACACATGAATGATGTCATCTGTGATGTTGTCATCAGTGATGTCATTTGAGTTGTCATCAGTGATGTCATCAGTGATGTCACTGACCATGTCATGAATGATGTAATATGTGACATCATCAGCAGTGGATTGCGGGTGCGCGATATATAGTTAGCGCATCTAACTATATATGGAATTTCAATGGTTTTATGCGAGTAAAATAAGGTTTTGTAAATGCAAATCCCTAACTATATATGGCCTAAAACCAATGGTTTTTTCATTGAATTTTCAAGGTTTTGTAAATGCAAATTCCTAACTATATATCGACTATAACCTATGGTTTTTTTCTGTGAATATATATATATATACACACACATATATATATATATATATATATATATATATATATATATATATATATATATATATATATATATATTCACTGAAAAAAACATAGGTTTGACACCAGTTATAGTTAGCTGGAAATTTTACTGACATAAAACCATTGAAATTCCCACGTTATAGTTAGTTGGACTCACTATAACTTGCACGCCTGCAATGCACTACTGATGACGTCACATATTACATCACTCATGACATGGTCAGTGATATCACTCATGACATCACTGATGACACCATCCAGTGAACGTGTGTCTTTCTGAAAAATAAATATGTTTTATATATGTATATGTAAAGGTCGATGGAAGAATAAATGTTTAAATAAGTGTCTTAATGGATGTTTTAAAAAAAAAAATTGATTGGTGAACTGGCTTATTAAGTGTATCTTAGTGAATACATATATTAGCGAGTATTGTTTAAATATTTAAATGTTTGTATCAGTGTTTCACTTTGTGTATAAGTGGCTGCATGGGCTGGTGAGTAGGTACATGTGTGTATATGGGTTATTAGCTGTTTTTTTTGTATCAGTATGAGTGTCTGTAAGGTTTGATGGGGGTGTTACTTAGCACATAGATGCATCAATGACTGACTCACTGTTTGTATGTGTTTGAAGACCGGCCCACATATGTGAAGGACTGTATGGGTGGATGAGTGTGTATATGTGTTGGTTAGTGAGTGAATGACTGTCTCACTAGTGTCTTTATCAGTAACTACATATGTTTTAATCTCGTATATATGTGAGTATTGATGTATATACGTGAGTATATGTAAGAGTGAGAGATTGAAAGAGTTCTTGTTTAAATAAGTATGTGTTTCTATAAGTGATTGTTTAAGAGACTAAGTATGTGTAAGTTTCCTTAGAAGTAAGGTGGTAGTGTGTGACTAGCTGTATATGCAAATAAATGGATGTTCAATAGTTTATTTGCATGTGTGATTATGTGTGTGAGTAACTTTTGGACGACTGTCGGTGTGTAACAGGATGTATAGGTGTTTCACTAAATATGATGAGTGAATATATGTATGAGTGACTATATAGAACTGTTGGTGAATGAGTGGATGTGTATATAGATGGTGGTATTACTGAATTGGTTGTTGTAACTGGTATGGGTATCTCTATTTTTTGAAAATTTTAGTTTCTATTTTTGAATATATGTTTCAAGAGTTACATTACACTGAAAGGAGGTCTGTCACTCTATCACAAGGATGGTGTCATGAGTGATGTCATGAGTGATGTCACTGACCATGTCATGAGTGATGTAATATGTGACGTCATCAGCAGTGCATTGCAGGCGCGCAAGTTATAGTGAGTCCAACTAACTAAAACGTGGGAATTTCAATGGTTTTATGTCAGTAAAATTTCCGGCTAACTATAACTGGTGTCAAACCTATGGTTTTTTCAGTGAATTTAATAGGTTTTTTAAATGCTAATTCCTAACTATAACTGGTGTGAAACCTATGTTTTTTTCTGTGAATTTAATTTTGTAAATGCTAATTCCTAACTATATATAGTGCCTGAAACCTATTTTTTTTTAAGTGAATTTCAAAGGTTTTTTAATAGCAAATTTCTGTTGCTATCAAATATAATATTTTTTATAATGAATCATATATTGTATATTTATGTAATACTCTTTTTTTATGTATATTCTTAATTTTTTATTTTTTTTGCCCTGGAGCGCTCCCGGTGCGCGTACCGGTGTGCGCACCGGAAAGCGCAGTCTTGCGGCGCGCCCCGGTGCGCGTACCTGTGAGTGTTCCGTTTGCTCTATTGCCGCAAACAAAAACATCATCGTGACGTATCGCTTAGCCGCGTCCGCGTGATATGCACGGCGTTAGCACACCCGGAAGCACCCGAGCGCATACGATATAAGCGCGAAATATAGTTAGTACAACTAACTATATAGGAGCAATTCCAATGGTTTTGTATGAGTGAAATGTCCAGCTAACTATAACACCCCTAAAACGTATAGTTTTTTGAGTGAATTTTAAAGGTTTTTAAAATGCGAATTCCTAACTATACAAGGCCTGAATCCTATGTTTTTTTTCAGTGAATTTCAATGGTTTTTTAAATGCTAATTCCTAACTATATAAGGCCCGAAACCTATGGTTTTTTCAGTGAATTTGCAAGGTTTTTTAAATGCTAATTCCTAACTATATAAGGCCTGAAACCTATGTTTTTTTCAGTGAATTTCAAAAGTTTTTTTAATGCTAATTCCTAGCTATATAAGACCTGAAAGCCCACCAGGAATCTCCAGTATGCGCCAGGGAACTGCATTGCAGAGAGGTGTAATGAAGCCACGGCCCTTTTTACACCTCTCTGCAACGCAGCCCCCGTGCATGTTTGAAGAGGGGGAACTAATTCCCCTTGATTACTGGGGGCCCTGTGGGCCAACTAGCCCACCTGGAACCTCCAGTATGCGCCAGGGGGCTGCATTGCAGAGGTGCAATGAGGCTATGCCCCTTGTTACACCTCTCTGCAATGCAGCCCCCTGCCGCGTTTGCAGAGGGGGAACTGATTCCCCTTGAATACTGGGGGTCCCTGGGGGCGAAATAGCCAACCAGGAGCCTCCAGTATGCGCCAGGGGGCTGCATTGCAGAGAGGTGTAATGAGGCCACACCTTTTTTTACACCTCTCTGCAACGCAGCCCCTGTGCATGTTTGAAGAGGGGGAACTAATTCCCCTTGCATACTAGGGGTCCCTTGGGGCCAACTAGCCCACCTGGAACCTCCAGTATGCGCCAGGGGGCTGCATTGCACAGAGGTGTAATGAGGCTATGCCCCTTTTTACACCTCTCTGCAACGCAGTCCACTGGCGCGTTTGCAGAGGGGGACTAATTCCCCTTGCATACTGGGGGTCCCTGGGTCATATCTGCCCAAACACCAATATTCCGAACAATTGAAAATGACTTTTCTTGAGAAACATTTGGATTTGGATTATCATGTCCTATACTTTGGAATTTTTGAAAGACTGACTTTGAGGATGCTATAAATAACTCAAGTCTGCCCGAATTGTGTGGGTAAAATTTATACCTAGTCACTTTGAATAAGAATGTACTTATGTCTCGTCTAACATTTGGAAGAAATATCTAGTTATATGACAACAGGATACCGACATAACTTGAAGGAAATAAGAACACCCTGAAGAAGTTCTGTTGTACAGAACAAAACGTTTCAGCTGGCTGTGGTACATAAACTTAAGGAAAATAAAAGCATTTGAATATACACCAAGATTCAGCGCTTCAATAAGGACTCTAAGTGATATGATTTGATTGGACTTATCGTGCAAGTGGTGCTGTGCCAAACATCGGAAAATTCTCCACTACTCTCTACTACTTACTCTCTCCTACTCCACTACTCTCAAATACTCACTCTCTACTACTCATTCTCCACTACTCTCTTTCTACTACTCATTCTTTACTACTCACTCTCTACTACTCACTCTCTACTATTCTCTCTCTCTCTGCTACTCACTCTCTACTACTCTCTACTACTCACTCTCTACTACTCTCTACTACTCACTCTTTACTACTCTCTACTACTCACTCTCTACTGCTCTCTACTACTCACTCTACTACTTACTCTCTACTACTCTCTACTGCTCACTCTCTACTACTCACTCTCTACTACTCACTCTCTACTACTCTCTTTCTACTACTCACTATCTACTACTCTCTACTACTCACTCTCTACTACTCTCTCTCTACTACTCACTCTTTACTACTCACTCTCTACTACTCACTCTCTACTATTCTCTCTCTCTGCTACTCACTCTCTACTACTCTCTACTACTCACTCTCTACTACTCTCTACTACTCACTCTTTACTACTCTCTTCTACTCACTCTCTACTGCTCTCTACTACTCACTCTACTACTTACTCTCTACTACTCTCTACTGCTCACTCTCTACTACTCACTCTCTACTACTCACTCTCTACTACTCTCTACTACTCACTCTACTATTCACTCTACTACTCTCTACTACTCACTCTCTGCTACTCTCTCTACTGCTCTCTACTACTCACTCTCTACTCTCTATTACTCACTCTCTACTCTCTACCTCTCTACCTCTCTCTACTTCTCTCTCTACTAGTCTCTACCTCTCTACCGCTACCTCTCTACCTCTACCTCTCTACCTCTACACCTCTACCTCTCTACCTCTCTCTACCCGCACACATATACACATATATATATGCATATGCATTTATATATATGTATGTGTATGTATGTATATATATATTCACTGAAAAAACCATAGTTTTCACACCAGTTATAGTTACCTGGAAATTTTACTGACATAAAACCATTGAAATTCCCATGTTATAGTTAGTTGGACTCACTATAACTTGCGCGTGTACTGCACTGCTGATGACATCACATATTACATCACTCATGACATGGTCAGTGACATCACTCATGACATCACTGATGACACCATCCAGTGAATGCGTGTCTTTCTGAAAAATAAATATGTTTTATATATGTATATGTAAAGGTCGATGGATGAATAAATGTTTAAATAAGTGTCTAAATGGATGTTTTTTTAAAAAGAAATTGATTGAATAACTGGCTTATTAAGTGTATCTTAGTGAATACATATATTAGCGAGTAATGTTTAAATATTTAAATATATGTATCAGTGTTTCACTTTGTGTATAAGTGGCTGCATGGGTTGATGAGTAGCTACATGTGTGTGTGTATGGGTTATTAGATGTTTTTTTTAGTATCTTTATAATTGTCTGTTTGATTTGGTGGGGGTGTTACTTAGCACATAGATGCATCAATGACTGACTCACTGTGTGTGCTTGTTTTGAAGACAGCATATGTGAAGGACTGTATGGGTGGATGAGTGTGTATATGTGTGGGTTAGTGAGTGAATGACTGTCTCACTAGTGTCTTTATCAGTAACTACATATGTTTTAATCTAGTATATGTGAGTATTGATGTATATAAGTGAGTATATGTGAGAGTGAGAGATTGAAAGAGTTCTTGTTTTAATAAGTATGTGTTTCTATAAGTGATTGTTTAAGAGAGTAAGTATGTGTAAGTTTCCTTAGAAGTAAGGTGGTAGTGTGTATAGCGGTATATGCAAAAAAATGGATGTTCAATAGTTTATTTGCATGTGTGAGTATGTGTGTGAGCAACTTTTGGAAGACTGTCGGTGTGTTAACGGATGTAAAGGTGTCTCACTACATATGATAAGTGAGTATATGTAAGAATGACTATATAGAACTGTTGGTGAATGAGTGGATGTGTATATAAATGGTGGAATTACTGAATTGGTTGTTGTAACTGGTATAGGTATCTCCACTTTTTTGTAAATGTTAGTTTCTATTTTTGAATATGTGTTTCAATGGTTACTTTACAGTGAAAGGAGGTCAGTCACTCTGTCACAAGGATGGTGTCATCAGTGATGTCATGAGTGATGTCACTGACCATGTCATGAGTGATGTAATATGTGATGTCATCAGCAGTGCATTACACGCGCAAGTTATAGTGAGTCCAACTAACTATAACGTGGGAATTTCAATGGTTTTATGTCAGTAAAATTTCCAGGTAACTATAACTGGTGTGAAACCTATGGTTTTTTCAGTGAATTTAATAGGTTTTTTAAATGCTAATTCCTAACTATAACTGGTGTGAAACCTATGGTTTTTTCAGTGAATTTCATAGGTTTTTAAAATGCTAATTTCTAACTATAACTGGTGTAAAACCTATGTTTTTTTCTGTGAATTTCATAGGTTTTTTAACTGCTAATTCCTAACTTTTTATAGGGCCTCATACCTAAGTGTTTTTTAGTGAATTTCTAAGGTTATTTTTTTGCAAATATCTATAGCTTAGAAAGGTATGTTTTTCTAAAAATGATTCCTATATTGTATATTAATATAATATTTTTTTTTGTAAAGAATATTCATTTTTTTTTATATTTCACTCTGGAGCGCTCCCGGTGCGCGTACCGGTGAGCACACCGGTGCGCATACCGGGGCGCGTCCCGTCAGCGCACAAAAAAAAAAAAATAATGAAGGAGTGAGCATGAGGTATGGGGACAAAGAGAGTGGTATAAAGAGAAAGAGAGCTAGAGGGAGAAACACAGAGGGAATGTGTAATAGATAGTAAAACAGAGAAAAGGTATTAGAGGAAGTAACTGAGAAAAGGAAAATGAATAAGGGAGCAAAAGAAGAGAAGAAAGAGGAAGAAAAGTAAAGCAGATGTTCTGGGAGAATGTGAATGGGTCATGAGAGAAAAAGGAAGGAGAGTAAAGGATAGGGAACAGAGAAAAGGAACAGTGGTGACGGAGGGAAAGAAAATAGCAGTGAGTGTAAGTAAAGAGGAGTGAAAGAGGGTGAATAAAAGTGAATAAGGGTAAGACATGGGGAGTGACAGAAAGAAAGAACAGAGAGAGTAAAGGAAGGAGTGTCGGAAAGGGACTAAGTGAAGCAGAAAAAAAAGGAAAGAGAGGGAGCGTGGGTGAGCAGGAGCACTGAAAGACGTTGAATGTGGTAGGAAAGTAAGGAAAAGAGAAGTAAATATGGGGGATAAGAATAAGTGAGGGAAGCAGAGTAAGAAAACAGGGGTGAGGTAGAGTGAGAGAAAAGTAGTGAGGTTAAAGCAAAGGGTGATGACAAACTACATTTTGTAATCACACTTGCCATATAATTAATGAAAACTTACTTGCATCTTTAAACTACACTTTGTATCTGTGAAAGACAAAAGAAAAAACAAGTTATAATTAGTAAAATATATATTTTAAAATAGAGGAAACAGGTCAAGAGGTAAAAAATCAAAAAAAGTGTACTAAGAAATAAAGCAATAGTGAAGGATACAAAAACTGAAACAAAGTAATGTAGAAAGACAAAAAAGAGGGAAAAAGAAATAAAAAGAGAACAAATTACTGAAGATAAGTAAGATACTAAAAGAATGTGAGATACCAAAACGAAATCAGGAAAGAGAAGAAAGTGAAAGGAAAATGAGTGAAAAGGAGAGGAGTCTAAATGAGGAACCATTAATAAGAAAGAGGAATGAAAGATGACTGAGAGTGAGTGAAGGGGAGTCACAGAGTGAAGGGATGAAAGGAAAGCCACATCTCCGGACATCTGCGAGACCTTCACTGGCTCCCCGTCAACAAAAGAATCACCTTCCGCCTCCTCACCCACGCACACAAAGCCCTACACGACCAAGGCCCGAGCTACCTCAACAGCCGAGTCAACTTCTACGCTCCCAAACGCCACCTCCGATCAGCCAACCACGCCCTCGCCGCCGTCCCCCGCATCCGAAGAGCGACTACAGGAGGAAGGTCCTTCTCCCACCTGGCCGCCAAGACCTGGAACTCCCTCCCTACCGACCTGCGCCTGACCCAAGACCACCTCTCCTTCAGGAAGAAGCTGAAGACCTGGCTGTTCGAGCAGTAGCGGCTCCCCCCCCCCCCAGCGCCTTGAGACCCCACGGGTATGTAGCGCGCTTTATAAGTGTCACTGATTGATTGATTGAATGAGGTTAATATAGAACGATAGAGGAAAAAGGAGTGAGAGAGTAAGTACACAGAAAGACAAAGGGAAGGACTGAATGAACTGCAGTACAATGAGTGAAAAAGAAAAAAAATAAAGGAGCAAAAGAAGGAAAGAGAGGGGAAGAGAACTAAAGCAGTGGTACGGAGAGAATGTGAGAAAGCTGAAAAGTGGTGGAAGGGAGAGAGGAAATGCAGACAGTTGATATTGGATTGAGGAGTTGTGAAAGAAGTAGAGTAAAGGAACAGCGATGAAACAAAGTGAAAAAAAGGCAGTGTAAGTGAGTAAAGAGAGCTAAATAAGGGTGGAAAAAGGAAAATGAGTGTGAGACAATGGGAATACAATATAAATTACACAATGCAAACTATAGAATGACTTATACAATATGTTACATTGTTTATTTTTGCTGTTCTCAGAATATATTGAATTTCACTTAAATTAGTGAGTTCAAACTCTTCATCATATAACAGCGGGAAAAAAAAGCACAATCTAAAAGATTGTGAAAAAAAAAACATAAAAACTTACAAATCATATGTGTACAGTAATCTTTGATTCACTTACTTTTCCTTGAGGCCAAATAGAAGATAGTGAAGGTCCTTTTGGTGGAAAAAAAGTCTGCTGTTCTCTATAACTTCCATTTCATCGACTTCCTATAATAAAAGATCTAAGAACATCATACCTTACACTTTCCTTACGGCCAAATCGTGTCAGATATATGAGTATTTTTTACTATGAGATCCACTTACAGTACCTATATGAGATAAATAATTTTAAAAATTAGACTAACTAACTAACTAACTAACTTTTATTAACTACTCCCGTCTTCAAAGGCCAATTACCTATACTAAAACTTTGGTTTTAAAAACACTAGGTAAGAATTTTTAAAGTCATAAGGCAAACGTTGTTTATAAGTCAAATGAGAATCATTGCAGTAACTCCAACCTTTTTGACATTTTAAGTAGCATGTATAATGTCCTGATGTTGTCGAAGAACCGTCATGATAAATATTAGCTACAGTTGTAAAGGTTCTTCCTGAAATTGATAACTGAGAAGCCCCAAAATTTTGATAGAAGTTGTCAATTTAGTTCCATCAGGTCTACATCGTTGGAAAACTAAAATGATATACTGACCATAACTTTGTATAAATAATGTGGATAGCATTGGACACTTACATTGGGTACACACCATATTATGATCTGCTGCTTTAACTAGATTTTTAAATGACACTGATTTACAGTCTGGTAAAGTCAAAAATATAAATCTTTCAGTGTCTATTCTAGTAGTACATGATGAACTACAGTTGTGGCAGTCATGCTGCCATTTATAAGAAAGGCTAAAAAGATTATCTACATCTACACATTCATCTTCAAAAACACCAAACATATACATTAAAAATTCCTGACTACCGTGCCCCCTTCTACCCATTCCCAACGTTGTTTGTCCTCCATCTTGTACCGAAACACAAAATGGAGGACTCCCGTAACGCTGCCGGTGCGCGTACCGGGGCGCGCACCGGTAGGCGCTCCCTTAAAAGAGGTGGGAGAGTAATTTACAGAAAAACCACTGGAGACACTTTCATCAAATAAAGAATAGGCCCTACTACATAGCAGTCCCTACCATTTACCCAAATTTGGTGGAATTCCATTGAGACATTTAGGCTGTAGGCCTGTCTAAATATCATGAGGTACATTACATAACCAAAACACATATGAAGTGTTAGAATTTACAACCAATTAAAAAGTTACTTTCATTTTCTACAATTATCTCCTGACATTTGATTGGTTATGTACATGAATATATATAAAAAAAGAGAGGGAAACACAGCCATTTTGACTACTACTTCCTGAAGTACATTTGAAAAGAAATTACACTGAGAACTTCAACTGCTTTCTCAAAGGTAAGTTGTTATTTTGGAAAGTGAAGTATGTTGTGCACTTTAAGTTAATTTGAGAAAAAATATTCTGTTAGTTATATACTATCCCTCTGTAATAGTTATATATTGATATAGGCTTCTCTGTTATAGTTATGGAGTGAGTAAGGGTTCCCTTGTATAATTATAAATTTACTTAGGCTTTATCACATACACTTTTTTATATTTCTAATTCCAGCCTGATACCATACACTACCCAAACATAACTTCACTGTTAAAAAATCCAAACCACCTGTCTGAACTTAAACACAACAGTGCCCTATCTCTACTGATATATTTATTTTTTATGCAATTTACAGCAACAAAATGGAAGGAGAACAGGATATTTCTTTTAAAATTGTTTTGGACAACAACACAGAAGAAAAAATTGCTGAGAATCATAACTTTGATTTTATGGATGAGTCTCTGGACCATGAATTAGTTCAGTGTGTGGAATCAATGGAATCACAGAATGAAAATGAGGACATTCCAGATAATATATTGTTAGAAGTTTTATTAAATTATGAAAAAGAATCAGAAGAATACATTTATATTTAATAATCAAAAATTGTTCGAGCCATTATTCATTTTTATATGTAATTCATCAAGTAGTTCCAAAATGTTTATAATATAAAGTGAGACTTATAGTATACTGTCCAACTTTTTTGTGTTACATAGTAAGTTTGCTCATAGTTACTTCCTTTCTCCCACTATATTATCTCCAATATGTATTTAACATCTCTTTATCATCTCCTGCCTCCATGTTGTTTCTGCTTTCCTGACAGACTATGGTATGAATTCCATATACCACAATAACTTCTGTAACAGCATGCAAGATATCTACAAAGGAGACGGTGTATATTCAAATTTTAGACTCTGCATTGGTACCTACATGTTGGTACTTAATAAAAAAAATAAAAAAAGAACAATTAATAAACATACAATTTTTGAAAAGTCTGTCATTCTTTTTTCCCCATGGTACGCTCCCCTGTACGCTCCCCAGTCTGCTCCCTGGTGCACGTACCGGGTGCTCCCCCCACGGGGCCCTTTGATGGCCCCCATATCAAACCTAGGGGGTCAAGGGGGGGTCTACTCTGTCCCATTATGGTCAATTCCCCCTTTGCTTTAGCCACCTCTTGTGTCTCGATCCTACCGAGACACAAGATGGCGGCCGCTCCGGACTGTTTGGAATGTTTACAGACACCCGAAAGCCAGTCAGCTTTCCGTGCGCAAGTTGCGTGGCGCGCCCGGAGCGCTCCCCAGTGCGCGTACCGGGGCGCGCTTATAGATATATATATTTTTTGGAACCTAAATTAATCAAAATCCACTGGAGCACATATCTTGAGACATAGCAAAGGCACATCGGGCTACCAGTCCCTACAATTTTGCCAAGTTTGGTGGAAATCCATTCAGCCGTTCGGGCTAAAAGTGAGTTTGACCGCCCTATGGAAATTAACATGGGGAAAACGCGTTTTCAGACCCACCTTTTATCTCGGCCCCCGCTCGACGAATCCCCCCCAAACTTTTAGGGAAGGAGCGGAGCACAGCGATGCAAATTTAAGGAAAATTACAGGCAGATTCCTCAACCGGCGCCAAAGTTATTCCCAATAGAATGTTGCGGATTTACAAAACCCCCCCAAACTTTCAGTTAAGGATCGGAGCTCGATGAGGCAAATTTGAGGAAATTTTCAGGCAGATTTGTCAACCGGCGCCAAAGTTATTCCAAATAGAATTTTGAGATTTTGCATTGAAAAAAATCCTAACTAGAACTACCTACTGGCGACCGCCAGTAGGTAATATATATATATATATATATATATATATATATATATATATATATATATATATATATATATATATATATATATATATATATATATATATATATATATATATATATATATATATATATATACATACATATATAAACATATATATAATCTGTATATCTATATAAATACAAATATAAATGCATGCATACATATACATATATGCATACAGATGCATGTTATTTACATGAAAGTTTAAAAAACACTAATAAAAGCAAAGCTAAAAAGCCACCTCATTACAAACAGAATGACTTTAACTTAAACGAGGATGAGATCTATTGCATTTTCAATGCTTGTTTACTTTGGTTCCATCAAGAAGGCATTCAGATGTGTCACACATTTGTCATTAATTCTGAATGTTAGCACTCTAGTTGCTCATTAGATCACTGTAGTAAAGCTACTGCTCACCAGGGAAGTCTGCTGCTGGTATTCAAAGTGCATGTTTCAGTCTGCATGTCAGAATTTTTTTAATGAAATAGAAGAGGATTTGAGAAGTCACTCAAAATGATCCCTGATTTTTCTTTCTGAAGCACTAATCATACTTTCTATGGCAAAATGAACCCCCTCATTTTGTTCCTTTTTAAATTAAATGTTTTCAGACTTACCACTTCATTCCAATCAAGATGGCTTCTGGTGTGCCATACCTTTGTAATAAGTAGGACTGTTAGCGCTCTAGTTGTTCTTTAGAACACTCTGGGACATTCTGTCATTGGGCTATACTTGGGCTACATATGGGTGATATTTGGGCTACATTTGGGCTCTTTTGTCTCTGGTGGCCATCTTGGGAGACTGCATGTCAGTATTTTTTAATGAAATAGAAAAGGATTTGAGAAGTCACTCAAAATGTGCCCTAATTTTTCTTTCTGCAGCACTAATAATACTTTCTATGGCATAATATACCCCCTCATTGTGTTCCTTTTTAAATTAAATGTTTTAAGAGTTACCACTTTATTCCCATCACAATGGCTTCAGGTGTGCTATACCTTTGTAATAAGTAGGACAGTTAGCGCTCTAGTTGTTCTTTAGAACACTCTAGGAGGCTGCAGTAGAACACAAAGGAATCAACTGACAGTCACTGTCCTTGTTGGATGTACATGTTTTACTGAGAATGTCAGACTTCATTCTCACATGACTGAGAAAGATAATGTGAATTTACAGAAAATATGCTTTCAGTTTAGCTTATAGATCCCCTTCCAAACCACTGTGGGAAAATCATGAGATATTAGTTTTCTTTCAAACATGATTCATGATATCACAGCAGAAGGCTTTTTCACATGGTAAAATCGCCTTAGAACACACCACAACTGCTAAAATGAGTATGGTACCATCAACAAATGATTTATAATGTAACTAAAGTCCTAAAACCCTCTATTAACAACAATGCTTTTTAATGAGGTGCTATCATGTATATTGGTCCCAAGATGGCTGCCAACACTTCTTGGATGAAGTGCTGACAGCCATTCAGATCAGATGTGTGATTAGGCTCCGCCCAGATATATATATTTTTTGAACCTAAATTACTCAAAATCCACTGGAGCACATATCTTGAGACATAGCAAAGGCACATCGGGCTACCAGTCCCTACAATTTTGCCAAGTTTTGTGGAAATCCATTAAGCTGTTTGGGCTAAAATTGAGTCCAACCGCCCTATGGAAATTAACATGGGGAAAACATGTTTTGGGACCCCCCTTTTATCTCGGCCCCCGCTTGACGAATCCCCCTCAAACTTTCAGGGAAAGAGCAAAGCACAGCGATGCAAATGTAAGGAAAATTACAGGCAATTCCTCAACCGGCGCCAAAGTTATTCCCAATAGAATGTTGCGGATTTCCTATAGAAAACAATCCTAACTATAACTACCTACTGGCGACCGCCAGTAGGTAATATATATATATATATATATATATATATATATATATATATATATATATATATATATATATATATATATATATATATATATATATATATATATATATATATATATATATATATCCAGACGACCACTTTCTCACAAGTAATTCAAGGACACAGCAGGGTGCAGTTTGGGAAACCCTTTATTCACTGGTTGAGAACAGCATGATGCATTTCGGCAATAAACGTCTTCTTCAAATGCGGCTTGCAATCAGACACCACCATCTCTCTCCTTTAAATATTATAGGGCCCTCCCATTCGAGGGAGACCAGCTGACCCTGGTGAGATTGGAACAGCTGCAGTGTGATGAACGACTTCAACACCCAACATCCACTTTCAGGTGACTACTGCAGCAGGATCAAATAATGCTCGTGTGAGCGCTGAGTTGTGCAATGTACAGGAGGGGCCATGTGGCAGAAGGTGACCCCATATTGACTGTGTTGAAAGGCTCCCTTATGTCCCCAACGTCCCAGCCTCAAAACCCGGAACAAACCGGGCTGGATGGCGAGATTGGAATTATCTCGCCTCACCATGAAGTTATAGTCTGCCACTGGCAGCAGCATCTTGCCTGGTCCATTCCCGAGTGCTGGACATAAAGGTTGGATCAAGTTTACAAATCATTGCTTAACTTTTAAAACACACGTTCATATCACTGGAGGAACAAAAACATGTGGGGGCAGATTTACAAGAAAGTGACGCATCTACAGAGATGCGTCACTTTCCCTGCTGCACCCTAAAAAATGCTTGCACCACCATGGATGCGCCGTATTTACAATTTGGGGCACCATGGAGGAAGGATTGACAGATGCGTCAGAAATTCTGACGCATCGGTTGCTTCAAAGGTCAAGCATTGCTGGAGTCGTGTTGCAAGTACAACACAACTCCAGCAATTCATTTTGTTGCGTATTCCCACTAGCCTGCATCACTTCTTACACCTGCTTCAAGCAAGCAAAAGGTTTTGACGCAGTGGTGTCCTAAAAGTGACGTAGTGAAATCTTTTTTATTTTTTCCCATTTGCCTCTAACTTCAGACAACTAGGAGACTTGTAAGCTGCCAATGTTGCTCTGTTGTGAGACGTAGGCCCGTGAGGTGTAAACCCCGCGTGTCTGTCTCCCTCCTACCAGTGGCACACAAACCCCCTTCCTGTTTCTGACATCTTGCTGTCGGGGAGAGGGTGGTCATGCTCTCTTCTGATTTCTCAAAACCGGTGACTATTGCAGTGAGTCTTTTTGCAATTGGAGTTCGATACTGAGGAGATGCAACACAGCCTGACACAGTTCAAGAGCTTCCTGTGAGGCTTAATCATAGGATCAAGGGATTATATGAATTATATAAATTATCTTCTCAATGCGAAGCATATTATCGCTATTAACCAGGAGACCAGTTTATCAGGCGATCCCAAATTACTTTCTTCCTGCTGTTTCCCAGTCTAGCTAAGTCGGTTCTAGAGGTTTTATATAGAGAGGTCAGTCAGTCTGAATGTATGGGGGATATGGTCTCAGCCCATCTTTTGCATATTTCATGTCTGACCAGCAAAATAGCATAACATAAAACGCTTCTGCTTGAGCCTATGACTTTACTTTAAATACCACAAAAATGAAATCTGAAAGGAAAGGCAGGAAATGAGGTGCAGCACGGGGCTTATTGTGCAAGGGTCCGGAAAGGACAAATCCTATGAAAATATCACAAAGTAGTCCCTTGGAGAAGGCAAATACACCTTAGATACACAGGGTAAAAGAGAGAGCGCTCTGCCAATAAGTCCCGAAGGTAGCCCTGAAACCAACCTTTCACGTTTTTGGTAGAGCAAGGGTACCAAGACAAACAGAAAGAAGAGCCACCCGACAGATGTTAAAATAAAAATAACTTTGTCGTCAAGGTCTTATTTCAAGGTCCTCCCACAGGTTCTAGACATGGTCAAACAAGGTAAAGCCCTTAGGGAAGACGCCAGGCGGACAACAAGACATCCTCCTTTGGGCCTGATGGAAGATACTGAGCTAGGAAATAACTCTGCCTCTGCCCGCACCCCAACACATATACCTACACCTGTTCTCTCCTCAAACCTTATTAAGCATCCGGCCAAACGACCTAATCCACTGAATAGCTAAGAGACTACTGGAGAAAGCATAGTTACAAGTGCAGCATTAACTACAGAGAGTGCTGGAGGAGAAAGTTCAGTGGTGGGAAGCAGCAGGACTAATTGCAGTGAAAATGGGAACAGCAACAGTAACAAGCAGAGTAGGAGCAGCACAGAAACAGGAAGGGAAGGTCCTCTGGTAGCTCCTCTGGAGGTATTATTCTCTACTCTGTCTTTAGATATCAGGAAGGGGTTTGCCGTATCGGAGTCTAATCAAGGAGTGATCATACTTTTTGTGAGTTTCTGGTGAAGAAATTCAACCTTTTGGACTCTAGGATGGTGGTTTTAAAAGACTCTGTAGAGGGGCTCAAAGAAGACCTGGGAGCAGCTAAAGCCGACATAATAATGCTTAAAAAGGATGAGGCGATGCTCCGAGATAGGTTAGAATCTTTGGAGAATAACTCCAGACGCAACTACTTGCGCATTTTGAATGTACCGGAGGGTAAGGAAGGTGAGGACCTTAAAGCTTACATTATAACTCTCATAAAAGAATCAGTACAGATTGAGGACTCAGAAGAAGACCTATCGAGACACATACAAAGGATCCATAGAGACTCCTACAGGAGGCACCCTAATCGAACCAAACCTAGGAAGATCTTATTTAACTTTCTAACCTTCTCCTTGAAAGAAAGAATACTAACAGCCGCCCTAAAGCAGAAAGCACTGAAACCAGAGACTTTGCTTTTGAGATCCGATCAGATCTTTCACGTTTTACCTTCGATCGTCAATGGGAGCTGGGTAGAAAAATGGAAGAGTTTAAGAAACTGGGGTCCGTTGTCCAGCTAAAGTTTCCAGCACAATTAAAAATCATGTACAATAATAAAATGTACAATGCAAAAACAGTGCAGAAGGCAGAAGACAGAAGACCTTTTGAAAAATGTCAAATAGCTCTTAAAATAACATCCAAGCTGGGAAACTATCCCATAAACCTTTAAGAGTCTAAGAGATGGGCAATTGACCATGTTAATATACATCTTCTAGACTCACATATATCACACACATCTGCAAGATTTACAGTATGAAACAGGATAACAAGATGTTGGGAATATATTAGAAATAGTGGGAGCCCTAGTAGGAGTTTCAGTTATATATGGTCCCTGACAACTGACAATGATTAACCCCAGGGCTAAAGTGGGGCTCACCGGCAGGCACAATCTGGACTAAGTCCAGGCAAATATGGGAGGGGTTCTCCAGGGAGGGGATCAGGGGTGGGGATGAAGAATGGAAGGGGGGATCACGGGTGGGGGAGCATAGGGGTAAAAAAGAAAAAAAAGAAAATTCTCATTCATGTCATAACCCCAGAGTTATTTTTTGGCTATAGTTTTTGGCTTGGTGTCGACATTCAGGAGTAGGTAGATGGTTCGGGGTTCAATCTCCTAATCCCCCATGAGAAGATTACAATGTCTGTATTGGAATGTAAATGGTCACCGGGTCAAAAGTAGGAGGGAAAAAATCCTCCAATATCCTAAAGATTCACCTGCACAGATAATCATCTTGCAAGAAACACACCTTCTGAGGGAAAAGATTACCGGCATATGTGGGAAGCTTAGGTGGGTGGAACATTGTGTTAGTTCTGATCAAAATACCAACATCAGGGGTGTAGCTATTTTAGTTAAAAATTGTATGACAGATCCAAGTAGCAGTTGGGACATTGTTAAGCTATCTGTAGAAGGTGCACCCATAACAGTGGTAGGTTATCATGGTCTTACTCAAGATGACCCTTCCACACAAAAAACTTTTTATTCAAATCTTCTGGGGTTTCCTGACTCGGTTATTCTTGCGGGGGATTTCAACATAGTGTTGGATCCTCAAAAGAATAAATAACCCAGTATGAGGGCAAACGTCCTGTCTAAATCTAGGACATATCTAAAGATGATGATGAGGCAGAATGCCTTATCCAAAATCTGGTGAGAAAGATCAGGTACCCAACTAGGTGTTTCCTTCTATAACAAAAAATATAGGCACATATCAAGGATCGACTACAACTTAATCAGCAATGATTTAAGGAGTAAAGTTAAAGATATAGGCTATCTGAACCCCCACCTTTCAGACCACGCAGTGGTCTGGATAGAACTAAATTTATCCGACAAACAACAACGAAGAGCATGGACATTCGATCGCACACTCCTCCTGGACGAGGCTGAGTGAGAGTTTATCCCAGGAGACAGAGTTCTTCCTAAACATAAATGTAGGCTCGGCAGAGCCTGGAGTGGTTTGGGACACCCTGAAGTCATACCTGAGAGGCCTGGTAACAAATAGGACCTCCCATAAGAACAGGCAATATAAGGAAGAAATGATATTTGTTGAGAGTGAAATGAAGGAGGTAGAAAGGAAGTTTAATAGAAGCCAATCATGAAAATCTTGAAAGATCAGTTGGAGGACATTATTCAGACTAGCAAGCTTTCCCATTTCGAATACGGTGAAGGGGCGAGTAAATTATTGGCATGGAAGACCAAAACTGACAGAGTTCTTAACCTTATTAAACAGATTGATGACAAGCATACTAAATCATCGACAACTAATGATGAAGAGATAGGAGAAGCTTTCTTCACCTTTTTCGAAGATCTGTATAATGAGGATAAGGATGTTGACAGCACAAGTGTGTGCGAATGGCTAAATCAGATTAATCTCACCCCCCCTAGACTTAGCTCAACGAGAGAACCTAGAGTCTGAGATCTCACAACAGGAGGTTAGGAAGGCGTTATCAATCTGCAAGATAGGTAAGGCTGCTGGGCCTGATGGCCTTCTTAATTCCATTTATGACAACCCTCTTCAACGAAATTTTGGTAGAATGGGTTAGACCTCCCACTTCATGAGGCAAAGTCAATATAACACTGATTTTAAAGCCAGGTAAATCTCCAACTAAATGCGAGTCTTACGGATCTATTTCACTCCTAAATAATGACTACAAAATCTTTTCTAGAATACTGGTAGATAGGCTGGTTGTAGCAGCAGTAAGTCTGCTACATGTAGAGCAAAAAGGCTTTCTGAAAGATAGGACTCTTTTTGACCTCACCTACGATTTTATAGGTGCCATCGATTTTGCCTCTACTTTTTCACTTCCCTTGGCAGCAATGACCCTGAATGCCACAAAGGCATTTGAAAGGGTCAACTGAAACTATTTAACAACATTCCTCGAGAAGTTTAATTTTGGGACAAAATTCTGCCGAACCATCAGTCTCATGTATACTGACCTTTCAGTGAGACTTGTGGTCAATGTAAATCTAACTAGACCTTTTTAAATCGAAAGGGGAACCAGATAGGGCTGCCCCCTCTCCCTGCTCTTATCCAAAATGTATATGGAACTATTTGCTCTACATCTCAGGGAGGAGACAGATATTATACCATTTAAGAGTTGAGTATAGGAGAGGAAGGTAGCTCTATATGCAGAGGATATATTAATTCAGTCATCAAATCGGGAGCTATCTTTCCCTCATATTATCCGTTTAGCGCAGGATTTTGGTCAGGTCTCGGGGTATGAAATTAATGCTGACAAAACCTAAATTATGACATGGAATCTACCAGAGTGTCGACATCAGGTTAAAAATGAGATGCATTTCTGGGAGTGAAGATTGTCCAGGACATCAATAAGATTGAAGAAGCCAATTTTTTAAACATTGTGAGAGAATGTCAAAAACTCATGAAGTCCAGGGCACACCTTCCCTTGACCATTATGGGTAGAATCAACTTAATAAAAATGGTAATTTTACCAAAAGTCACTTTTCTCTTCAATACCATCCCGCTATACTTTGAGAAGCAGGTCATAGATAAATTCCCACAATCTATTAATTCTTTTGAGTGGGCCTATAAAGCGACAGGAATAGCGTGGAAAAAGCTGAGTCGCAGGAGAAAAAAAGGCAGTCATACACTCCCAGACATTCAGTATTATGCCTGGGACTTTCAGTTAACACATTCCAGAAAGCTACTAAAATGCCCAGATTCATCAGAAAGGGGGAAAAAATGTTCAGCAATATTAGATCAAGTAGGGTTATCACGCGAGGGCTTTCTTTTTAAACATGGAGACCAAAGGTTTTTAAAGAAAATACGGTTGAAGATAATATTGAGTGGAGCTCAAACTTGGACCAGAATTAAAAAAACAACGGGCCTAGAGTACTGCTCAAGTTTGGCTCCTTTGTGGGACAGCCCGGGAACTCCAAGCTGATAAATTGGCAGCCGGGTTCCTGGTATGGTGAGACTTGATCTCTGAAGGAGCACTTGCTGCCTTGGGCATCATTTGATGAGAAAATGGAGGAAAGCATTTCTAATTCAAATATTTACAACTAGAGCTGGTTCCAGAGTTCTAATAAACCTATGGGCATGGGCAACATTCTGGAAGAACATTTGGTACAGAAGCCAGGCAGAAAAGAAGGAAGTATAATTCTTTATTTGTCTATTAAAGAGACCATCGATGGAGATTTCAGATTTGCAGTGATTCTATCCCGGATATAGACTGGGCAGACGTATGGCAAATTTCCTTTAACACCTTGTTTTCAGTTGTGAAACCAGCCTGGCTCAGAAGAAATCACTATTTTACCACGCATAGGGCCTATATTTCCCTGGGCAGACTTACTACAATATCTGTGGGTCCCCCTGCTAGTTGTAAAAAGTGCCATATGGAAAGCGCCCCAGATACACATATGTTCTGGGATTTCCCAGCTATTTCAGAATTCTGGAAGAAAGTAGAAACTACTCTTATGGATATTCTGGGATGCCCAGTATGCATCTCCCTAAGGCTTATCATCTTTGATATATCAAGTGAAGTCATAGGCTTGAGCAGACGAAGTGAAATCTTGTAGATTTCACTGCATCCCTTTTATGAGGCTTTCCTGCGTAGGAACGCCCCCCTGCAACATTATACCTGACGCAGGTATAATGTGACTCAGGGCTTTACATCTCCCTAGATGCGTCACATCGCAAATAGGGTGCTTTGTTTGCACAGCCGTTGTGTCACAAAAAGAGGCACAAGGGGCTTGTAAATTGCCCCTTTGCACATGGGAATGTAGTACTAATGACGCACCGAAGTAAGGGCAGTCCGTAATGATGAATCAAACTGTACAGGAGCGTTTGGGAACGATCATACAGTTTGGACTTGCCAGTTCATTTCACACAATACATCTAACTACCAGTTAAGATGAACGAATCTAACTTACACTTTCCAAACTGTTTTTTAATACAGTACGTTAAAGGATGCCTTCATTTGAGAAATCAATTTGGTTACCTGATAGGATAGCAGGAAGTAGCAATTTAATAGTCTGGAAAGCAATATTTTCTTTTTTTTTTAAATATCTTTATTCAAGAAGTTTCCCCCCCCCCCCCCATTTTTCTGTTACAACCAGTGTGTTTTTATGCATTTACATATTCTTTTATAACAAATACAGATTTGTAATGCTGAGTGATAATAATAATAATATGCAAATTTGGGGTACCAAAATACAAAGACATAAATATGGCACATAATACAACATGTCTATCAACCTTAGGTATTCAATACATTTCTCAATTATTGCCGCAGAGCATTTTTCCTATTCTTCCACTGTTCAATGGGAAGCCATATCTTACACCCCATAGCTTTTGCCTTCCTTCCTTTTCTGTCATAAATAGCCCTCTCTAGATTATATGTAGATAGTAATCTTGCAACCCAGGTCTGGAATAACGGTGCAGTTTTGTCCTTCCATGCTTTTGCGACAATTATCCTGTATACTGCTGTGGCCATGAATAGAAATTCTGGATAGTTTATATTTTCCTCTGAGCTTACCCCCAGGATTATTAACTCCTCATTTAATTTAATTTAATTTTTATATCCAGTGAGTTCTCTAGAAACTCTTCTATTGCCAGTTTTAAGGTGTATAATTGTGGACATTGTGCGAACATATGTGTTATATTAGCTTGTGCTGAATTACACCTTGGGCAGGTTATTCCCGTGGAGCCTCCCCAGCTAGCTATTCTGGCTGGTGTGTAATATAGTGAGTAAACTGTTTTGTAGTGTTGGGTTTGGAGTGTAGCAGAACATAAAATTGTTCTACCAAAATCTAAGGAGATCTGTAGGTCTTCAGGTCGTGCATTTACCTGCTCCCTCCATTTATTGCTGTACTTCTCTCTATCATCAGTTTTGTAAGCTTGTAATTCTGCATACAGCTGTCTTATTGAGCATGAGAGATTACTTCCCAGATAATCCATTATCTTGCATCTCGCCATCCCTCCTGCACCCCCCGTTTTTGTATAGAAGTAGCTCCTCACTTGTAGATATTTGAAGAAGCTATGTCCAGCTATTTTATACCTATGCTGTACGTTTTGGAACGTTAAGATTGCTCCCCCTTCATCCATTAAATCCCCCAATTTCTTAATCCCTTTCTCATCCCATTCTCTCATAGCTGTATCCCAAAAAATTTCTATCGGAAGACTATCATTTCTATAAAGCCTTAAATATCGATTATACCTTCCCAGTCCCAATTTTTTCCTTATCACTTTCCAAACTTTATATATCGCACTCAGTGTCTTAAATCTTGTGTGCTTAAAATATGCAAAATCCACCGTTGCTACCAAAGCATTTTCTGCCGCTTTACCTAGAAGTGCTTTATATACATTCGCAGGCCCTTTCCTCCCCATCTCCTCCCCCTGATCACTTCCGCCTAATAGTCCTTTGGAGTACTGTAGGGCTGCCGCCCAGTAATAAAATCTAAAATCAGGTGCTCCCCAACCTCCTCTCTCACGTGGTAGTGTTAGAAACCGATATGCTCTGCGTGTCTTCCCCTGTGCCCAAATTAACTTATTTACAGCTGATTCTTTTTTATCAAACCAAATCCCTTCGAAAAAGAGTAGGATTGCCCTGAACAAATATAAAAATTTCGGAAAGGTAACCATTTTGATAAAGTTGATTCTACCCATGAGAGTCAGATGTAGGTTGTTTACTCTCTCCAAATTATTTTTAACTTTGGCTAGTAGTGGTTCCAAATTTATCTCTACTAGTTTTTCTAGGTCTGCCGTCACCCTGACGCCCAGATACTTTGTGTCTGAGACAACTCTTACGTCTACAAATGTGGTGTGTGTATTCTGGACAACCTGTGTCTTCCCCCTATTTATTGAATATCCAGACACCTCTCCGAATTTCCTAGCCTCCCGTTCGATTTCAACCAGTGACTCCTCTGGTGTCGATGTTATGACAGCCACATCATCCGCGTAGGCAAATAATTTATATTCTTTCCCATGCAATGTAACAGGGGTAATCCTCCTATTTATTGAGAGTCTTCTCAGATAGGGGTCTAGATATATTGCAAATAGCAATGGTGAGACTGGACAACGCTGCCTGTTCCCCCGTCTAATCTGCACGGCATTAGAGTATGATCTATTAATACGGATCCTTGCACTAGGATGTTTATATAATGCCTGAACTGCCTTTATGTATCCTCGACCTATACCGGCCCACTCCATAGCCTTCCAAAGGTAAACCCAGGAGACCCTGTCAAAAGCCTTCTCGGCATCCAAAAAGATAGCCGCGACAGGATCGCCTGCGGCCGCTGCAGCGTCCAATATGGTTATCAGCTGTCTAGTGTGTTCGGTGGTTCCTTTCCCTGGTATAAATCCATGTTGTATAGGGGAGACCACCTTCTCTATCACCTTGCTCAATCTGTTGGCCAGTGCCTTGGAGAATATCTTCGCATCAGCATTAAGCAATGTGATAGGCCTGTAAGAGCCCGGTTCAGTAGGGGGTTTATCTTTTTTCAATAATACGATTATATCAGCCCCCGCCCAAGAGTGAGGAACCGTTCTGCCTCCTTGTGCCAAGCAACAGATTATCCAGATGTCTTTGGCTAGTACATCCCAGAAAGTTTTGTAAAATTCTACTGGGATCTGATCTTGTCCCGTTGCTTTGCCGGATGGTAAGCTAAATGTTGCGTCTCTTATCTCCTGTAATGTTAATTGTGTATCTAGTTTATCCCTATCCTCAATGCTCAACCCCTCCTGTGGACCTTGCCTTAGATATTCCAAGCTCTTTGCCTCTACCTCCTCATCATTTTTGTCCTGCTCATATAGTCTCTCGTAAAACCTCCTGAACTCCTCCTGCACCTCCTCCACTTTGTTAACAATTATCCCATTACCGTCCTTGATTTCTTTGATTTCTCCTGCAGCTAGGGTTTGCCTAGTTCTAATTGCAAGCAGATGTCCCACCCTCTCGTTGCATTCATAACATTTCTCTTTGTGTGCTAAGTATTTTCTTGCTGTTTTTTGTGCCAGCGTAATCCCTGTTTCTGATCTCTGCAACTCTATGGCCACTAAAATCTGTTCAATAGGCTCTTGTTTTTCTATTGCTTCCACTAGCATTTTTTCCATCTCCAACAACTTTCTAATATCCTCATCCATCTTGTCCTTTTCCTTTTTACTTCTTGTCAAAGAAAAACTTAATGTCTCTCCCCTTACTCCTGCTTTGAAACTGTCCCACACCATATCTGCTGAGGTTGAGTATCTATTTATGTCCCAGAATTGTGCAATCCATTCTTGCATCCTTATGATGTAATCCTCCTCCTTCAGCAGGCCTCTCTCAAATGTCCATGTCGGGATTATTTTTTCCACTTTTTGTAATGATGCTAGGCTTAACACCAACGGATTATGATCCGAAATTATCCTTGGAAGACAATCTATTTTAGCCCCACTAACTAATGAGCTAGAAATAAGGAAGTAGTGTGCTGTGAAGCCGAAGGAGGGTGTGCTGTGAAGCCGAAGGAGGGTGTGCTGTGAAGCCGAAGGAGGGTGTGCTGTGAAGCCGAAGGAGGGAAGACATCTAAACAAGAAACAAGCCGGGCAAGATGGCCGCCGAGGCGCTGTGGGAGTAAGTCGCACTCAGACCCCTCTCCTGAAGTTAAGCAGTAATTCAGGCACTAATGGGGATTTGAATGCAGTATGCAATTCGCCGCTATATTCCAATACAGAGGAACTACTAATCTCGCAATCTTACTGAAAAAAGCAAAATTGTGGTATCTAAGGCTCCGCAAAGCATTGTTGCCAGAAATGGGTACCCGTGGAAAGGAGAAATCACAGCAACAAGTACCCATACCAGGCGCCACAAACAAAGACATTATACAAAAGGATTCGCGTAAATTGGGCGCTATTCCAAAAACAAAAGTGCCACCCAGCAATCAGAAGGTAACCCCCACGGTCTCAACCCTCACGAAAACACAGCTACGTAAACTGGAGAGAGCCGGAGAAAAGGAAAAAGCGCTAATCCAAACAAAAGATATGAGAAGCACCGGCACCATAACAACTACGCGGGATGCAGCGGAAAAAAAGAAATCCGATACTGTATATCGGCAACCTTCTGTATCTGAGGTCTTCGGAGCCAAAATACACATGGAGGCAGCAGGGGCTTCAGGAGTATCGGGAACCCAGCAGAGCACAACAACCGGGCCGCCCGCAGGAGCGGCTCAGAGCGTCCTCGAGGATGCAAGCGGAGGCGTTGCTATGCAACCGGAGGCTACGGTGCTCACGCTTCCCGCGGAGCTCCAAGTGGCGAGCCAAGCAGCAGCTCAGCGAGACGGCGTTGTACCAGAGCAGGAACAGCCGCAGTATCAGGAGGAGCAGAACGAAAACCAAGACTTGGTCACAAACAAAGAGGTGAGAGAGGCCAATTGTGGGGGTGAGACGCTGAATACGGGGCTAATGCTTGAGGCCCTCATTGAGGTAGAAGCCGAAATTCGCGAGGAGCAAAAACAAGCCATTCTGGCAGAAACGGTTCGTACTGATGGGGCTGATGGAGAGTTCTTCTCTGTCCCTGAGGGATCAGACTCAACATTGGCAAGCAGCGAGGAAGAAAGAGACTCTTCTGACTCACTATCGAGTTCAGAAGCTAGCAATAGCGACAGCTCTAGGGGGAGAGGTACACAAAAAAAGCGCAAAATATCATCTAGAAGAGCAGGCTCCCCCCAGAACTTCCCTAAGGGAGCATATAAAAAGCTAGCATGGGATTATTCTGCCACTTCCAGCATATATAAGGAAGACGAAAATGAGACACAAAATGATGGAGGGAAACTGGACTCAATGTTCGCTATGCTGAAACAGATGCAAATGGAAGCAAGGGCTGAAAGTCGGAGGGCCAGGCATGATACGAAAAAAATCCAAGCCTCAATTAGGAAGATAAACAAAAAGTTTGAGGAAGTCGAGGAAAGAATCATTGGAGTTGAGGAAAGAACTGGACGCCTAGAAGATGATGCAACGGAGTGGCAATCAGCTAGAGAGGGGCAGACTAAGGTCATGGAAGATTTGCAGTGGAAGGTGGAGGACTTGGAGAATCGCCAGAGGCGAAACAATGCCAGGCTCCTCGGAATAGAGGAAGGGATTGAAGGACAAGATCCGAGAGGCTTTGTCGTCAAGCTGTTAAAGGGTGCATTCCCAGAGGCATCATGGAACTGGGACCAAGAAGTGCAGAGAGCCCATAGATATCCACTTTTTGTAAAAAAAAAACGCATAAGGAAGGCTCAGGTATACTCCCCAGGGCTATGTTAGTCTTTTTTGGAAACTTTCTTGCAAGACAGGAGTTAATGGAGAGAGCTAGACCTGATGCAAAAAAAACGGTGGAAGGGATAACTTTTTTCGCAAGACCTGACTTTTGCCATATAACAGTTGAGAGGAGATGGCGGTTAAGACAATTGATCAATGCATTTCAGGCCCAAGGAGCAGAGGCATATCTACTGTTCCCAGCAAAACTGAAGGTTGTCGTAGCGGGCCGCACCAGAATGTTTTTTTCTGAAATAAAAGCGGGGGAGTTTTTGACAGAGTTAAAAGAAAAAGGGGGGGCACGAAGGAAATAGGCAAGGAAGGGAGTTGAAGAAATTCAATATCAAGTAGACATATATGGCGATTAAATGTACTATGCCTGATAGTTCAATGTAGTAGTTGATAAGAGGGGAGGAGAGGGGGAGCGACTCTACAACGCCAAGCGGACACACATAGGTCAGGGATGACCTATTTGCCTGTCACAGGGGGGGAGGGGCAGCAGCCGGGGTGGGGGGGCTTAAAGAGGGGGGGGGGGGAAGAAGTTACGGGGAAAAGGTGTTGGTGTAAGTTAATGCAGATTTGTAAAGAGTGTAGAGATGCAGTAAAAGAACGTATAGAAAAAGACAAAAAAATAATTGAGGCACTGGTAAAAGTTAAACTAGAAATATGGCAGTTAGGATAATGTCAGTTAATATCTGTGGATTAAACAATTTGGAGAAAAGACAGAAGTTCTCTGCGCTGCTGCGATATTGGAAAATTGATATAACCTGTATACAGGAAACGCACGTAGCAGCTAATGACAAATCTTTGCTTGGTCAGATGGGGTTTGAGATCCTTGCTAATACAGGTCAAGAGGAGAGAAACAAGGGGGTGGCAGTCCTGGCCAGAAAAGGGGTGGTTAAGATTAAAAAGAAAAAAGAGGATTCTGAAGGGAGATGGGTGATGCTAGACTTAGAAACAACAGCGGGAAGATGTACTTTGGTCTCACTATACGGTTCGAATGAAGACGAATCAGATTTATTAGAATTCCTGGATAGCGAGCTAGCTTTGTGGCCAGAGCCCGTGATCTGCTGTGGGGATTTTAATATTAATGGGCTGCATGGAGTAATAGGTGCAAGTGGAAGCGGTTATCAAGGAAGAAAAAAAAAGGTGCACAAAGCAATACAAAATCTCGCTAGACACAACGCGCTGGTCGATATATGGTTGGAGCTTAATCCGTTAGGATCAGGTAGTACATATTACTCAGCACCACATCAAACAGTTGCCCGCTTGGACTACTTCCTTATTTCTAGGAAAGCAATATTTTCAAGGGGTGAGAAAAGAGTTGTGACCCAAATGGGAAGTGATCAAAGAAAGTCAGTGACTTTTTAGTAGTGGATAACAGAAAATAACTTGTGCATACAGATATTAGTGATCACTATTATTTCTTCTGAGGACTCAAAATCAATTTTCATCCTGGTGGAAAAGAAGTCCATGTTAGAAAGTCAATATTTGGTCTATCAGGGGCTTATTTACAACCCACTGCGCAGCTGATGCGCCACTCTTAATACAGGAACATGTGATGCACGAGCAGCACAAAGGACTTGTAAACAAGCCCTTAGTATCACTCTGGACTTGTGTCTTTCACTTTTTGATCTCTGTTCAAATTTAGTGTGCTGCCATTGTGGGATTACATGCTCAAAAATGAGCCATTCTCTTTGAATACCCTGCGTTTCTGCTGGTCACCTACGCCCAAAAATCGTATACTGAAGAAAAAGTAAAAAGTGATGGGAGGAATATTTGAATTAATCTCAGCTACTGACAATTACTCCTCACCACAATCCAGTCCATTGGTGTTGTGTTCACCATATCCACCTCACACAAGAAGCAGCCATTAGAAAATCAGCTGTGTGCCCTTTTTCAACAACAACAGTCCAGCACACAGTACCATGCCAGGTTTGCTTGAAATCGGAATACGAACAACCACCAACCAGTTTCAATCTAGTTTGGCTTCTCCAAAAGGGTGTGGCTTAAGTCGTATTGCAAATTGAGCACAAGGCCCATATATATGCATACCTGTCTTTCTAGGGACATAGCACTGAGGAAAAAAAGGTGATGGACGGAAGGCTTGAATACATTTCAATCAATGGTATTTAAGCAGAATGCGTTCAATTCCATCATATTCTCAAGGCAAATCAGCCTGGTTCATGCTCCAATCTTGGATTAGAAACAAATGTGTATTACTAAATGTATAATACTTGAATAAAAAGCTATAGTCATCGATGCTGTCTTTTACTTAAGCCCGCTTTCTTTTTGCCTTCCAGTCACACCCATCTATAGCCCTTTAGCAAACTGCACATGTTTTGATAAGGGTCATGAGGACATTGGCAAAGCCTTCCTAAATTTACTAAAACATGAGCAACACACAATTGATTAAGCCACTTCCTCCACCGCACCCTGTAAAGTGGGCAGAGGAGTAGAAATGTGTCATACTCACATGAGAACTTTATTAAAAAATTCAAAGCGGATTTTTCACCATACCTGTGTGGATATTTGATCTATTAAACATAATTTACCTTCCTCCAAATTGCTAATGGAATGTTCTCAATTTAGTCGGAAGAGCAGGCTTGAGACACTCCTCTCAGCCTTCAAAAGGCTAGTTCATCAATTATAGGTTAAATAAAATTAATGGTCAATGGTGCCTGTATAAAACTCTGCAAATGTCACTTTTTGTTTGTCTTTTTAACAATAAAATCAGAGAACATAGTTAGAGCCTTCTAATGTATCCCCATTTCTGTGCATCCACAAAAAAAGTAGATGTTTCATTAACATAGCTAAACAAGGTTTTATTTACAGATTTAGGCCGAGATTTGCAAACGTTTTGAATAAGGTCTGACTTACTTTTTGAACGTAGATCCAACTCAAAATCATGTTTGGGATTTACAAATCAAAGCGCTGCTTTGCGTTATTATTCGTCAAGGGGGCGCCCCATCCAAGACTTTCAACACAAAACCATGCCTACTAACAACAGTAGACAGAAAAGAAATACTTCTATTTCTCCTTTATTTTCTGACTTTGCATGTGTGCTGCACTGTACAGCACACATGCAATCGGGAAAGGTTTTAAATTCTGTCTAAGCCTAGTATTTTGTACTGGAAGAGCACCCTTCCAGTAGAAAACCTATGCTGGACACACGCTAACACCTTTGCACTATGGTACAAAGGTGTGTACATGGAGCTAGGCAGCAAAATGCTGCACCAGCACTAGGGAGAGGGTTGGAGAGTGCCACCTCTCATTAGGTATGGTGTTCTCCTTCTCTTTCCGTGCTATGCAGCTTTGGTTGCTGCGCTGATACTGTCAGTTTTCTTTATAAATATTTACAATGGAGTATTCAAAAATCTATTTTCTAGCATATTTATAGTAATCACCAATACTACTTGCTCAGGGACTGTGATTTCAGTTTTTTATTTTATATGGATAACATGTAAAGGACTCTTCAACAATCTCAGATCTGCATGACCTCACCCTCGCTGAAGCCTCGTGGATCCAGAGAGCAAGAACGGTTGGAAGGCCTTCCCTTAGTTCATAGCCAAGACCTGGAACAAGCTCCCGATTGACATCAGACACGCCCACACCCTGCACATCCTCTGGAAGATCTTCAAGATCTGGATTTTCGACTGACCAGAGCTGCCACCCAGCACGGTGAGACCCTCACAGGTGAGTAGAGTGCTTAAAACTCCCTGTTGATTGAATTTGTTCTTATTCATTACAATCTCTTTCAACACATTATAAGTGATAATCTAGCTCAATACAAAAATAAAGAAATTGCCTTAGCATTGCATGTTTTCATGTGAATCCTAATCCAGCTTTAAGTCTACCTAATGAATTTGCATTCTTCCACGGTAGACCGTTTATTTCTGATTTTGAAGAGAGAACATAAATGCAGTTCCCGATATATTCACGCTTTAATATTTTCTATTTACTTCCAATAAATTAAAAAAGAAATATTTTCAAGGGGTAGCATCTAACCTGGGCCATGAATTCTATTTTCTTCTTTACTGATAATTGAGCACTTATTTTTTCAAAACGGGACTAACTGAATTGACGTTTTAGGCTTATAGTGATGCATGAAATGCTGGCATATGTCGAACTCTCTATTTGCACAGGTTTCAGAATATTCAGTGGGTTGCAGTTTTCCGGGCTCATGTAGTTTTCTGAGGGTAAATATCAGGATTTCAAACCTGATATTTACTTCGGAGAGAATGTGGATTTTTGTTCTAAACATTGATTTTACAGTTGGTGTTATTTACCACATCCACTAAACAGTGGTGCCATCGGTAATAGTACACCAATATGTATGCCTAGAAGATTCACAAAGCAATATGTATTTTTATGGAGGAAAAAATGGAATTAGATATAAAACCTTTTGACCAGGTAAGTAAATGAAAGTAGCTGATAGCTTCCAGGAAATGTAGTAACTTAGGATCTGATTGTGTACACGTTTGTAATAAATCTTTCCTTTACATAAATCAGGCAAATAATGAATTCATGAATGAATAAATAAACAAATGAATGAAAGAACAAGTTTAAAAAGTGCGCGGGCTGCTCGAAGAGGAGCTTCCCGATACTGAGTTGTAGCAAGGCGCAAGAAAGCAAAGGCCTCAGAATAGATGACCCAGGCTCAAATTGTTTCAGAATAGTCTTGAAAGCAGCCTCTGTTGTTGTGGTCTTCATTTTGTTAGGGTGAAAATACCAAAGCTTTAGGGCTAAAAAAGAAACAGAATGACCTCCTGCTCTTGCTTGGATAATACATTATGTATAGGCGAACAAAGTACTCTGTGAGGATGATATATTTTGATATTGTCACAGATGTATGCCTTTTATTTAAGTAGCCCTAAACGTGATCATGAGAGTTTAAAGTCTTTTTTTATTTTGCTGATAAGAAGCCAGTGGAGGGTTTTCAAGCTGATTCATATTGATTGGCATTTTGGGGGTCTTCAAAACCAATCTGTCTGCTGCGTTAGGAGCCCACTGAAATCTGTTAATCAATACTTGAGGTGATCGAAGAAGCAGCATGTTAGCATATTCAAGTCTTGATGTAATTAAAAGCATGTGTCAAAGTTTTTCAAGTGTGACCAAGCAAAAACTTAAGTGCCTTACTAAGAGATTGCAACAGAGAAAAACAGACTCCTGTGATGGCGTTACTGTGTGGCTTAAAAGTGCACTGTCTAATTTTACCCCCAGATTTTTTGCTGTAGTAGAAGGTGCTGGAGGTTGTGTCAGTTCTTTAGGCAAAATATAGGACAGTTAGAGAGGATGTACCAAATATTAGAATTTCAGAATTTGCAAGTTCAAATAGAGACAGCTTTTGTGCATCTACTTGGAATCTGCTGATAAGCAGTCCTGGAAGTTAGCTGTGACAAAGACATTCAAATGCTTAAAGGTTTACATCAACTGGGTGTCATCAGCATAAGAGACCACGTTGAAATTCAAAGATTGAACAATGGCAGCAAGATGCTCATTTGGGGGCATACTATCAAGAAAAGAGTTAAAAATTATCGCCAGTTTAGAGGCAGAAAACTGCTGCTAAAGCGGCGATAATGGACTTGATAATATGTCCTTGAGAATTCCAATAGAGGTACATGTTCTGGTGTGAACATGGGTTTTTATTGAATTCTCCAGGGCATATTATCAAGCCCATTATCGTTGCTTTAGCAGCAGTTTTCTGCCGCTAAACTGGCGATAATTTCAATGCCATTCTTGATAATATGCCCCAAAGATTTTAAAAGTCTGGGGCTATGGCCAGAGTCCTCACTTGACCTCTTTGTAACCCGGGGTCAGAGGGCAAGATGTACTGCTTAATCATTGGAATCAAAAAGAAGAAAAAAAAAGAAGAAAAGAAAAAGAAAAAGAAACAAGCAAAGTGGCCTCTGGCAAGGAAAGGTTATAGATTATTGTCTAGATTCGATGTAATTTTCCAGAATCTCCCAGTATTTCCTGGCATGACTTGAAGTCTGTCAAATATCCAAAGGGTCAGAGCTCTTCCGAAACAAAGGAATTATTGTGTAAGATGGAGGTGTGCGGAGGAGAACCGATCAGATCAAGAATGAGGCATACCCCTTGTACCCCCCGATAGACGATCAGGGGCAGCCTTTGTGAAACACCTTGTTCGGATACGAGTGGTCTCCCGAACGCCTTTCTTTCTTTTTGCACAATCCGCAATATGAGGATAAAGAAAAAGGAAAACAAAAAAAAAAGATGTACTGCTTACTTTCAGTTGTAAAGAAAAGATTTCAACTATTTCCAAAAGTGCCGACTTTTCACGCATTCCCAGCTATTGTAATAGGATGTCTTGCAACACCGTGTCAAAAGCAGCAGATAAGTCAAGCAAGATAACTATGGAGTTAGGGCCCAGGTCATGTTGGGTTTTAATTAAATCTGTATATAACAAGAGGGAGAGTAAGGGAATTTACATACAGTATGTGTGGTGGGAACTCCTGATCCCCGGGAATAATAGTAACAACACAGAAGGAGTGCCCCCTGAAGGAGAGGAAAACAGCGATTAGCTATTTCCTACTATGTATTTCTAGGTTAGCACTATGTGCCCCAACCCGTTTACTAGACAATGGTTGTCCTTTAAGAAGACCCCTGGTTGGTGATATGCTTCATCATTGGGGTCCCACCCCATAGGCCGAGTGCCTATAGGGTGTGCTGCGACACCTGACTACAGTGGAGCGGGATATTGTTTCTTTTTATATGTGCTTATAATTACTGTGTGAGGGTATATTAAAAAGGGCCAGTACTACTCCGTTCAAGACTTTATTCTTGAGCGTCTGAACCCTAATAAAACCAATGTGGCACCTTTGCCTAATTAGGAAGGCTTTGGTGTCTCGAGAAGTGTAAGATATTAAAATAATTAAAAATAGCCAAGTGTGCTATGTGCAAAACTATAAAGTAAACTAGGTCTACATGTTTCAACCAATACAAAAATTCTCTGGTTTTCGTCAGGACCATGTGAGTTACAAGGGGTGGTACGCACACGCTAAGGTGCGCCCAGTCCACATGTAATTTGAAGACCACAAATAAGGGTCTGAATGTAAAAGAGTGTGTTCAATCCTGGATTCAGGAAAAAACACTCAGAGCGGTATCTGTCGCTTCCTGGGCTCCGGATGTACCAAGACGGCGATTGTCCGTCACTTTTTGTATGCGGTCATCTGGCGGTAAACCTACTTGGTTCCTGCGCTCGAAGCCCCGGGGCTTTGAGCGCAGGAACCAAGCCAGCACAGAAACCAGATTTTGAAGGTAGAAGACATCGGGCCTGTCAATATAGCTGGTAATCTGAAAATTGAGCGGGGACTCCAGAATCTTCTCAGAGACTGGGAGTAGAGAACTGGGTCTACAGTTAACTGGACAGGAACGGTCCAGATTAGTGTATTGAAAGAGGAGGGCCCAGTGCCACTTTCCAACAAGTTTGAAATGTGCCTCAATCAAGGGAGAGATTAAAGATCTGTGGGTAATTGGACTGAGCTGCCTGTTTAAGAATATGCAGTGTGCAAAGGGCCTGAGGGAAGCCTGAATGGGCTTTATGAAGTTGAGGGTCTGAAGTCTGAGAAACAGATGGATTTGTCATAGTCACAGCTTCTTTGCTATTTGTGAATTTGGAATAGATGTTAAAAGCTTTATTATGAAAAACTTCAAGAAGTTAATTAACAAACTCCCGTGATGACAGGGTGGATGATTTTTTATAGAAGCATGTAGAAAAGAGTTAACAATTTAGAAAATTGTTCGAGGAGTGTTTTCTGCTAACTCAATTTGTTTAGAGAACAGACAGGCTTTAGCTTTTTTTCCCCTAAACTGTTTAAATGTAAGTTTATAATTGAGTTTGTATTCATCCACAAAATTGTGCAGCCATTTCCTCTCTGAAATTTTACACTGCAATTTTTCCAATTTAAGCGTGGCAGAGAACCAGGGAGCTGAGGTGGAGGTTCTTTTGCTATTATTTTTTCTTAAAGGTATTATGTTATCACATTTGGCATTGAGGTTGGAAGAGAAAGAAGAGACAGCCGTAGTGATGTCTACGGATTGGTTGACCATTACTTGCAGGCAGGTCATATTTAGATTTATATCAGAGACAGAGTGTTAGGAGCAGTATACCAAAAGTCTTGATCTTTGTAGGAGCCTGTGTGAAATGGTGATGTATACAAAAAGGAACTAAATCATGGCCTGACGAGGCTAAAGGAACTGTGGACCAGACTTCTATTTAAGGAATATAGGAATAGCATCAGGTGAGTGTCCTTCTTCCCTTTGAACAAGATTAAGGTCAGATAGGGCTTAAATGAGCTTTTCGGCAGCTTTTGTTGCTGGGGTTATCTACATATAAGTTACAGTCACCCAATACCAGGAAATTGTTGTGCTGTAGACAAAACACCATGATAGCAGACGATAGGGTTGCAGAAATTAGCTTCATGTGTGTGAGGGTGGTAAATGAGTGCTCCAGAAATGGAGACATTATCAGAAATGTTGATGGTGACAAAAAGAGCCTCAGTACTGCTTGCTATGTCTAAATGTCAACTAGAGCAAAGGGATTTTGAGCGATGCATGATGGCTTACCGCCTCCTGCTATGCCTACTCTATCTAAATGAGAGGTAGAGTAGCCATTAGCAATAGCGAAGTAGGGCCCAGGTGGGGATGAAAATGATGTCCCAATAATTTTTACGTAGAAGATTCCATATTTCAATATTATGTTTGGGGATCAATCTCACATTTATCAGACATGCGTTTAGGGTCCTATTACTAGCTGCATTAGAATGAGGAAATCTAAGATGGCCGGAATTCGGACTGTTGGTCCCCATAATTTAGGGGCTCGGCTAAGTAAAGTGAAGCCTCGGACTAAGCAAGAAAATGAACTGCCTGAATCTGGGGCCCAAGTCGGGGAGCGAACACATCTAAGCACATGCATAGTTGAGAGGGTTTGCATACTACATAACATTCAACTTACCAGGTCTGGGGGGCAACCAACAGCATGGCTGTCATTGGTGGCGTCCTGGGCACGGATGGGCACAGATGACCTTGCCTTTGGCATGCCTTCTGTATCCAAGCAGTATGTCTATGCTTGTGTGAGAATAAACTAGCTGAAGGTAGGAGTTAGTCCTGTCCCTTCTGAGCAACTAGAATGGGCAGATTTAGAGAAATATTAGAAGAAAAGTTTTTGTTACACCTCAATGCAATGGAAAACCGAGGGTTGAACTCTACCTTATGTGGACTATCAAATGTTATAGGGATGATAATGCCCTATCAGTTATCGCAGTTAATTTAAATGAAATAACTATAAACTAATTGTGGAAGAAAAAAAAGATACAACATAATTCGGGAAACTAAAAAGAAATGAGGGCAAATAGAAGTGGTGATTTTCAGCATAAGGATTCAACATGACTATGGTAATTCATTAATAATTTGCATAGACCTCAGATTGTGAGAGAAAGTAATGTAGTCCAGTGAAGATATTAGAAACAACATATGAAATTATTATATGAAACTGAGATCATTTCACTGATTAGATCACTTTCATTTAAAGGGACTGTGGATACTGCTGATGTTTCAAAGACCATTGCCCTCATAAAACATACACATATGTAAGCCTTCCTGAGTCCAAACATCCTAGCTTATTCAGTCTATACATCTAAATCAGATTTTTGGGCAGAATTGGTATTTAAAATCTAGGTGCTTTATGTCTACAATCCTGGATTCTTAAAGATGTTCAGTATGGCAGCTATTTTTAAGAAGGACAACTTAAAATACCCTTAACATATCATATGTTTACCCTCTTAGACACAGAGGCATTTGGGATGTCACTATCTAGTTCATGATAACAGTCATGTGTCCTTACCTTTAGTGCCTGACACCATGTAAAACTGGTAATCTGACTTCTGATTAGGCCCTAAAACTAATTTAGAGTGCATGTGGAAATTGAGGCCTGTCCATGATACTGAGTGGTCTATAATCTGTTCTGTGACTGGGATGGGTGCACAATCTGAGCTCTTGTAGTGGGGATTGGACTAGTGCCCATGACAAAGGTGTCTCACTTAAAGAGGGAGTGACAGTGTATCATGTTTTGTGAGTCCGAGTGATCAAACCTTTTTCTCTGTGCTAAGAAAATAGCTGGCTCCGGTTATGTTAAGTTCTGCTATTGTGTAATACTCAGAACCTTGGGCTGACATCCCATGTGCATGTTGAATGCATATATAGCACATGAATGATAGTATGATGCTGTGGTATATGTGAATATAAGTACTAGCCTGGCACAAGTTGGAGGATGAGAAGATCTTTCCTTGACAATGAATTTGTATTGCCTTTATTTATGTGTCTGGAAGGCGAAAACACACACATCTATTTCGATTCAATTCCAAAACTTTATTCGATTAAAAAAAAAAATCATAAAAGCACATAAAAAAGATTTATAACAATTGCAATCCTTAAAATTATATTCTGGTACAGTTATCAAGGAGAAGGAAAGACAGGTTTAAAAGTAGGCGTTGAGGGAAATCAATGCATATCCATGATACAGTAAACAACAAATGTATGTTAGAAAACCATGCTATTCCTTGCGGCCATTGATTTCAGAATGTAGGTGGCTGTAAAAAAACATATATCTAGCTCTTCTAAAGATAATAACAGGCTCATAGCAGATTTTATAGTTGTTACTGCATTTTTTTTAAACAGTGGTATAAGATAAGTAATGCGGCTATACAGGTATAAGTCACAGATAAATAAAAAGTGCGTATTGCACTGTATCGTGACCCCGTCGCAGGGGCACACACATCTAATTGAGGGAGAAAGGAAGGCAGAGCTACTAATAAAAACTCAATCACAGTATTGTTAGCAAAGAGTTGCTGATTACTTATTAAGTACTTCCATCATGGAGAAGATTGGGGGATGTGTGGGACTACTGTTTCTATTGATTGAGATTGTTTATTTAGGAAAGCTGGAGACAGCCAATTTGAATGATCTCAAGCATCATTGTGCCTGTGTTTTAGAAGTTCCTACTAAGAGTCAGACCCATTGCTACCTCCTGTAATTTGCACAAAGGTTGTGACAAATGAGCAGCCTGAAAATAATATTTGACAAATAGTCAATCCTAACAAGTGCTGACGTCATGGGCATTTGAGAGCTGTTGTGTAACTAGGGCTAGTGTCTTCTCAACAGCCAGTCTCCTAGTGTTGAGGGAACATCACATGAAAAAGCATTTTGTGGCAAGATGGCCGCCAGCAGGCCGTAGGGGAAAGTCGCTCTTTCTCCTCTTTCCCAGATTGTGATGGTTCCCCGACCCTGACCCTGACCTATCCTGTAGTTATGTAACTGAAGCTTTGAGAAAAAGAGCGGAAAAAGAATCAAGGAGAACCAACAAGAGAAATAATATAACGTAATGCTCGGACTGTTTGGAGTGTTGGTTAAGTGGACGGACTCGATTCAGTGCTCACTGCGCTTTACCGAACTGAGGCAGACAGATAAGAAAAACCTGACTCGGAACGCTAATCTGCTGCTTTTAGGTACTGCAAGGTATTGCCGAACCGGCTGGAGTAAGCTGGAGCAAGTTATAGCCCCGAAATTGCAGAAATCGCCAAGGCAACATAGACAGCATCAAGAGGATCGTGATAAGCGAGGTGAAGACGAGGATGTCACCTCTAGTGATCCTGGAGCACCGGCGAATAATCTCAGGACAAAGATGAGATCAAAAGCGCAGATGCGCAGAGAGGCTGCGAAGGAACTAAAAGCCCAAAAAATAAAAGGAACAAAGAAAGATACTCACTATGAAAAAAAGTAACAAGGAGCAAACAAAACCTCTGGATTTAGCGGTGGGAGAGACAGCTCTTCGTCAGCCCACTATAATGGAGCCCTTTTCCCCTCTCCCTGCTCTCCCAGCTTCCGCCCTGATTTCGACTCCAACTGTGACCAGAATGTGTGCCAAAAAAACGCAGGAGCAAACCCACCTGCACCCGATGCAAGCAGTCACTGAAGTTAAAGAAGCAGCGGATACTGGACCCTTTACGAGTGAGCTGCGCTGTGAGGGCGGGACTGCGAGCAACGTGCAGCCGTCCGTAACACAGCCTGAGATGTCGGCTTCTGAGAGGGAGATGCTGAGAACGGATGCAGGCATGAAACCGGCTAACGTGGATGGAAATGCGGATGCAACTGCTACTGTGCTGGCAGATACCGCCATAGTAAGGAGGACATCAAAGGTATGTGATGACGATATGGTGCAGCCCTCGATCGGTAGTGGGGTCTCAGGGCCTAATGGGCAAAGTTATGGTCAGCAAATAATTATATTGAGAGATGACCTCTGTGGCGATGGGGTTAGCACAAATAATGATATGGCGCTTACAGTACACAATGAAAATGCAGTACAATCTATTGAAAAGACTCCTCGAGAGGGGGGAGAGGCTATACCAATAACAGTGGAGGTGGACGTACCAGCCTCTGCAGGGTTGCCGGCACAAGCAAATGTAGAAATGCTTTACATTAATATAAGCACTATAGATAATGCACAACTACAAACTGAGAACGCTGCCGCGAGCCCGATGTGTAATCTACAAGAAGAGAATATTCCTACACAAGTTATGGCCTCACCTAGCGATGAATGTTTCTATACTGGTAATGATGAAGATGATGAGGAAGAAGACAAGCGGGAGGAGGGTTCAGATACAGACTCGATTACCAGTGAAGGTTCTGAAACAGATCCAGACATCACCTCACCCTCTCCTGAGAGCCATAACGAGGACTCAGTTCTAGAAGTTTCTGGAACAGATCAAGAGACTGTACGTAGAGGACGTGCAAGGAGGACAGATTAGAACAAAAATAAGACTAGATTACGCAGCAGTGCTAAAAAGCCCCGAAGCTCTCCTCGACTATTAGTTGCCAAGAAACTTGTTTGGGATTACTCGGCCACCTCACAGTTATATCAAGATGGAGCTCCTGGTCAACAGCATTCTAACCCAGAGGCAGGAGGGAGAGGTGGTAATTCTAATTTTGACCTACTATTCTCAACCAACAAATTCAGGGTGAAGCCAGGGCTCAAAGCCGGAGGGCAAAATATGCTAACAAAAAAATACAGGGTACATTACAAAAGATGAACAAACTGTATACAGAGGTGGTTAACAGAGTTTCAGAAGTGGAGGAAAGGACAGTGAAACTCCAAGATGATGTGGTGAAGCTTCAGGAAACTAAACAGGAACAAGACAAGACATCTTCAGACGTGCTCTGGAAATTAGAAGATTTTGAAAGCAGACAGAGACGTAATAATATAAGACTTCTTGGGATGGAGGAAGGGAAGGAGGGGGAAGATGTGCGGGCATTTGTGGTTGAATTACTGAAAGGAGCATTTCCGGAATTGGACCGATGGAACTGGGAAAGTGAGATACAGCGAGCCCATAGGTTCCCAATGACACAGAGAAGGGGTAACACTCCTACTAAATCTCGTGCAATTTTGGTATACGTAGGTAATTTTTTGTTAAGGGAGGAAATAATGAGTAAGGCGAAACCACAAACCAAGCGTACATACAAGGACATTTTTTCAGAATATAGGTTGTGAGGTTTACTTAATGTTTCCAGCGCGCCTCAAAGTAGCTTTCAATGGGCATGTCAGAGTTTTCTACTCCGAAACTATGGCTCAAGAGTACCTCACTTCTCTTAGAGAGAATAGGGAGCAGAATAGGGAGCAGAATAAGCAGGTGGTGGCGGTGAGGGAGGGACCTCGGAAGAAGTAGTAAGGAACAACCTTAACACCTTAGCTGCGTGTAAACATTTCTCCCCAGTGCTGCGCTGTCCATTAGAACTAGTGCTGAATGGACGTTCAATGGTCGTGCGCAGCACTGGGGAGGTAGCGCTGCTGACGACCATTGGTCGTCAGCAGCACTTAAGGGGTTAATATCACATATTGAAAACACACTGAGTACTGGATGCAAGATATACAAAACATGTAGAGTTCATTATTCTTACACCAGGCTTGGGGGGTTAGGGAGAAAAAAAGGGGGGGAAAGATGAGATATGATACAAGATGGGAGAGACGAGACAAACTATGGGGTCTCGGCTGTCAGATATAGGTCCGTCGGACCTATTTGCCAGTATGGGGGGTGGGTATTCAGGGGTGGGGTGTCTGGGGAGGGGAGGTGTACAGGGCACAATATAATGCAAAAACACAAGGGATATATAGGAGATTGTGGAAAACAAATAGATCTGGAGAATTCAGAACTAAAATGGTTTATAAGTTCTTTTATGGATGTATCAGCAAGGAAAAACAGTAAAAAGAATTTATGGGCACTAGATTTGTAACCTGGAATGTCTGCGGGTTAAACGATTATCAGAAGAGACAAAGGTTCTCAATTGCATTAAGACAAATGAATGTAGATTTTATATTCTTACAAGAATACTATTTCATGTCTTCACAAGTGCACCTGATGGAGCAGATGGGCTTTCATGTATTAGTATACTCTAGGCAAGGTACCAAAACTAGAGGAGTAGCAATAATGTCAAGGAACAAGAATGTTGTAGTCAGAAAGAAATTGGAAGATCAGTGGGGGAGGTGGGCAATGGTTGAATGTTTGATTGAGGGGGAGTGGACAACCTTGGGGGTTGTATATGGATCAACAGAGGATGACCCAGAGATCCTAGAATTCCTGGACACGGAACTTGCTGTATGGGCCCCCTTGTATCATTATGGCTGGAGATTTCAACATTAATGGGGCGGATGGGCTAGGGGTAGGCTCCTTTGGTAGGTATCAAGGTAGAAAAAAAGAGTACATCAAGCGCTATCTAATTTACTAATGAATAATACCTTGTCAGATGTGTGGGGGAAAATCAGATCAGATAAAAAAGGGCATACTTATTACTCGGCTCCACACCGAATTTGTGTAAGGCTAGACTATTTCTTTGTACCAAATTTAATGCTTTCTAGCTTTAAGATATATAGACTTCCCCGAATTCTCAGTGATCACAATTTCCTCATTTTAACATTAGAAACAACAGTAGGAACTAGAACTGAGAGGGTTTGGACATTTGAAAGAGGACTACAGGATGACAAGTATATACACCATATGTCAAAGTGGATGAAAGATTTCTTTGAGAGTAATAGAGGAAGTGCGGCTGTAGGGATGGTATGGGATGCCTTCAAGGCAGGTGCCCGCGGAGAGACCCTCAGCTTTAGCGCATTTAAGCGTAAACAGGAGCAGCTCAGGAATAATGAATTAGTCAAGGCAGCCGTAGACGCTGAGGAGGAGTTACATCAATGTGTATTAACAGGGATATCAGTGGATCAAGCGCCTATTAAGGTAATGAAAGCAAAAAGTGAGGCAGAAGAAGACATTGCGAATAAGGCTGCCAAGAATTTTATGGTCAAAAGAGAGAGATGCCATGAATTTATTGAGAAAGTAGGTCCTGTTTTAGCCATACGTACTAGAGAAATAGCAGCATCAGGAATGATAAGGGAAATCAGGGATATAACTGGCGGATTGCACACGGATTCACAGGAAATACGAAAAGTATTTAGGAATTTCGATGAGTCACTATACGACGACCAGCAGCCTACTGATCCTACAGAAATAACACCATATGTCAAAGTGGATGAAAGATTTCTTTGAGAGTAATAGAGGAAGTGCGGCTGTAGGGATGGTATGGGATGCCTTCAAGGCAGGTGCCCGCGGAGAGACCCTCAGCTTTAGCGCATTTAAGCGTAAACAGGAGCAGCTCAGGAATAATGAATTAGTCAAGGCAGCCGTAGACGCTGAGGAGGAGTTACATCAATGTGTATTAACAGGGATATCAGTGGATCAAGCGCCTATTAAGGTAATGAAAGCAAAAAGTGAGGCAGAAGAAGACATTGCGAATAAGGCTGCCAAGAATTTTATGGTCAAAAGAGAGAGATGCCATGAATTTATTGAGAAAGTAGGTCCTGTTTTAGCCATACGTACTAGAGAAATAGCAGCATCAGGAATGATAAGGGAAATCAGGGATATAACTGGCGGATTGCACACGGATTCACAGGAAATACGAAAAGTATTTAGGAATTTCGATGAGTCACTATACGACGACCAGCAGCCTACTGATCCTACAGAAATAACTGAGTATTTACAGGAAATACCAGTGGAAAGGCTTACAGATGAGGAGGCAGAAGGGTTAGAAGAACCTTTGGAAATAGTAGAGATTAAAACAGCTATAGCAAATCTCCCTTCAGGGAAAGCTGCTGGCCCTGACCAGCTCCCTATTGAATTGTACAAAACTTTTTGAAATACTTGGAAATGATCTAGTTACGACAATACAGACAGCCCAAAACAGGGGAATCTATTCCAGGTTCATGGGGGGGGTGCGAATATTGTGCTAATTTTAAAAAAGGGGAAACCTGCCGCCGAGCCGGGGTCTTATAGACCGATTACGTTAATGAATACTGACACTAAAATTTATTCTAAGGCAGGGGCAACGCGATTTGCTACAACAATAGTAAACCTTGTAAGTAATAACCAACACGGGTTTATTCCTGGAAGGGGCACCACACACCATACGTGCAAGGTTATCACCTTATTCAATGCCGCGGAGGTCACAGGAGACCCTATGGCGGTTATGTTACTGGATGCCGAAAAGGCTTTTGATCGGGTCTCCTGGGACTATCTGTGGCATGTTTTAATGAGGGCATGGGTTAAAAAGGGATATATTAGAGCACTACAGACATTATACACTTATCCAGTAGCTTCTATAAGAGTAAATGCAGGCTCTACTCTGCAATTCAGGATTAAGCGGGGCACTAGGCAGGGATGCCCGTGCTCCCCGCTTTTGTTCGCAATGTATATGGACCCATTAATCCGTAGGATGGAGATGTGAAAGAGAATTACTCCCTTGCCCACACATCTGGGGCAATGCAAGATCCTTGCATATGCTGACGATGTGGCAGTGATCACACCAAATCCCACGGAGGCTATTGGACAGATAGAGATTGAGGCGCAGAGGTTTGGATGTATTTCGGGATACGCTTTAAACACATCTAAGACACAGATAATTAAAAACTCTCATGCACAATGTAATGACATTCGAGTGGTTCAAACAGGGGTGTATCTTGGAGTAAATATTACGGCCCAACTCGATACCTTAGTGGAAAAAAAATAGCCCCAATAATTGCTAAAGTAGGGAAGGAACTAGACAGACTTGATAATTTACACCTCTCAATTGTTGGGCGAACAAATATTGTAAAAATGATGGTTCTGCCAAAATTTCTATACATATTTAGAGCGATTCCACTATTTTTTGAGAATAAGTGGTTTAAGACCTGTGAACATATGATCAATCGGTTTATTTGGGCAAAGGGGAAAATAAGGAGAGCGCTCAGATTTATGGCACTTACACGTGAAAGTGGAGGATGGGCGCTACCAGATATAAAGTTATATTATTGGGCAGCAGCATTACAATATATGGTGGGTCTGTTGGGAGGAGCAGAGGCAGAAGCGCAGGACAAATTTGGTACATTAGCTATTCACGGATTAGTTATGGGAGCGGAGGCAGAAAATTTACTCTTAAAATTCACAGACGCAAGTTACTTCAAAAGGACAAGATTTAAGACTGTTCTAGCAGCATATAAAATATGGAAATCATTCACCAAGAGGTTTGGTATTGGGAAGTATAATGCTTATACAAGATTAGAAGGTAACTCCACTCTCCCTAGTGATGTTTTTTCTGGTATAGTCTTTAATGAGTGGGGGAGGCAAGGAATTCGGAAGATTGGTGATATTATAGGTCCGCAATTTTTCAAATATCTCCAAGTAAGAACCTTTTTTAATAAAAAAAAGGGAGGTCCCACGGGCTTTGTGAAGAATCCAATAATGGAGGTTGTACAAACAGGTATAGATTGTACGATTAAGAGATTTTATTTAAAATTATCAAAATCGAAGAAAGATGACTTGGAAAAGTGGGCGGATAAATGGGCAATTGGTTTATATATAGACCGAGGCCAGTTTTCTCTATCATTAGATATGGGACAGAAATTGCTGCGCTCAGCCCCATTACAATCCCAACACTACAAAGTTTTGTATCATTTATATTATACCCCAGCGAAAATCGCCCAATGGGGAGCTGCATCAGGTATTAGATGCTTTAGATGTGGCTGCTTAGAGGCTGATTTAGTACACGTTTTTGCATCATGCCCTCACCTGGAAACAACCAAGAAGGATATAGAGAACTTTCTAAATAATGCATTAGGAATCGAGATTGTATTAACTCCATCAATAATAGTACTAGGAGTTGATGCGGTGGGGCAGATACGGAGCGGAAGCTTTATTTTCTTAGCAATGGCAGTTTTGAGATTATGTACAGCCACGGCATGGCTTGATCCCCTCCCCCCGACGTACCATCAATGGTTAGCTAAACTACTGTCAATTTATAAGCTAGAATCTGCTATATATGCTAGGAAGGGGAAAAAGGGAAGGAAACTGGGCATACAAATTTGGGAACCGATTATTCGTTATAAAGAAGGAAATATTAGTTGATAGTCATTTTGCTGGTCTGTTTATTTTTTTTTTTTCTCTGTTTTTAATGTCTCTTTTTCTTCTTTTTTCTGAGTACTATACTGTAGGTAGATGATTATGTTCTCCAGTAATTAGGTCTTGATTTAAGAATGTAACTACATGTAGATAACTGCATTTATGTAATGATTGATCCTATATATGTATTTTATATAATTTTAATAGTTATTTTCTGATTGTGGCCTGTACATGCTATAAAGAGGGGAAAAACCTCAATAAAAAATATTTAAAAAAAGGGAACATAACACGAGGTCTGCAATTCCCAATGGAGGAGTTAAGGGTCCACTTTAAGTGCCTTACATTTGTTTCCCTGCTGAAACAGGAGAGAAGCATGCATGACTCTGCACAAGGCAAGAATCTCAATGAGGCTAATCCCAGTATAATTCCAAAATTTGAAGCACCCTGGAAAATATATTCATCCTAGAGGTGCAAGCCACCACTAACCCATTTAATGAAGAGTTCTTTCTGTGTCTCTTTCTGCTTCCTGTGTGAGACAAAATAAGATGGATAAAGATTAAGTACCACGCTGTTGCCTATGAGTCAATTCTGGGCTTGAAAGATTGATGATGCTACTGTCAATGTGGGAGATAGTAAAGCTCTTTTAGCTCCCAAAGCAGAAAGACCTGATTAGCCTGGAGGGCACAACCCCTAAATGCCTACCATCACAGATAAGTAGGCCTAGAGGCCTCCACTGCTGAATCTTAGTCCCTGTCTGTACCTGGCCAGGAAGGATACCACAAACAAGATTGAGGACTGCCATGAATATCTCCATTGAATACATCCCATGAGCACTGTTTTAAGGTGAGTGCCTAACCTGGAGTGTGTTTGGAACTGTAGACAAAGGATCCTAACCCTAGCAGGAAGAAACCACACCAGTGAAATCCTAGGCCTGGTAGCTGAGCTGTGTCGGCTCGCCTGTTGTGCAGCAGGAGTCAAAGGAGGTTGAGCTTAGCTACTGCCCACATTTCTTCGCCCAGTCCCTAGAGGTGTTTCATTGGGGACACATTTGCACCTAATGTGGCCATCCCAGTTTCTCAATAACTGGGATTAGTAGCAGTGGTAATAAGCACCTGGTGTATGCCAAGAAATCTGCTCTTTGATGCTGATGCAGGAGGCGATCAATGACATCACCTTGATGGATTGCGCCGTTTGATGATAATGGACAGCCTGGCTCGAAGACGACGCAGCACATGCAATCCAAATGAGTTCAGTGACAAAGCCATCAATGAATGCATGGATCGGCACTAATGCTAAGGTACTTCTTCAGCGGGACCTGCGTGAGTCCTGTAGCCCACCTGCCCTCCACTGTGGTCATCCTGAACTTTGGATTCACCCCAGTCCAACACAAGCTCAAGTAACCCCTAAGAGTTATTTGCTTCTAAGCACTCATTTTTACTTTAGTAATTATATCTCTGATTCTACTTATTGGATTTTTGTCATTTTGGTCATGTATGCTCAAAAAATATAATTTATTTTTCTAAACCTGTGTAGAAAATGTGTTTAGTGTTTTCATTGTGTTACTGTGTGTCTGTGTTGCATAAATACTTTAATGTGAATTTGGAGAAAGAGGAAATTCCACTTGCAAGTGGAGGTATGCACATTTATGCTTAGACCTGCACGGTCTTTATCCAATTATCCATTCTCAATAGAAAATCCATCAACATTTATCTTAATTTCAAACTTGAATTTATTTGTTTCATTGTTTTCAGTTCTTCAAAACTGCAATTTATTATCTGTGACAGCTTTAGCTTATACATTCAGCATTTACCCAATGCATTTCGGGTCCTAATAGACCCTTCCTCGGTGGTCTGTGTAGAAAAAAAAAGGAACATAATGAGCCACTCAGCTACTATTCACACATCTATCGTAACTGTTGCACTATTAACATCACAGTACTTTTTTCTGATAATACAGTGTCTTCTACCTAACTCGATATCCCAATATACAACAAATACTCTCCCATATTCCATCATGGCATTGTGACTGATACATAACTTTTCAATGGTAAACTCAAATTAAAACGTGTTATCAAGCCTTGAATTGTGCTTGGTTGTTACTCGACATACCATAGCTTCATAAAGCAAACAAAACTCATTGTGATTCAAACTGTTCGAACACACCTGACTTCGTGTGTACATATCCCTTAACGCGTGATAGGTCAGATCGGTAAACATTTCATATTTCACAAAACTTGCCAGACAACCTGATCAAACGTTTGTAGTGAAAACTTACTGCAGAATGTAACGCCTTTCGCGCCTCAATCCTTCCGCCACTCAGAATGTCGATGACAAACTGTTTAGTTTAAAACAATTTGATTGGCTAAAGACGCTATCATGTGACCGCTGTTCTTCTCAACTCTAAAAATAATGAGTTATCATTTGCGCATAACACTGTGATCACAAAAAATCCTTAATAATCAATTATGCACAATATTTGATGATCTGTAACTATTTACAAACAAATGCTGAAAAATATTACAAAATGTATACGGAGAAGATCTCTACGCGTGATCTCACAAGATAGCAAAAAATAAATCAAAACATGAAAATTTCATTGATGATGCCGAAATATTCATAGCTTGTAAACCTGTAAAGAATGAAAAACATTGTATACAAGAAAATTCAACAAGTCGTCGGCCATTTTGGAATGGGACTCTAGCTCGAATATTCCAAAGTTAGCAAGAGTTCAATAAGTGCTTTCCTAAAGAATGTTCATAAAAAGCAGAATAATTCTATCCTGTCATTTAATCCTTGCGGTTGTAGGCTACCCATTTGGTGAATCCAGAAGTATTCAGACCTCAACCTCTGTTTATGTGTGTCTGTGTCTGGTTGTGGTTTTATCACCTCTAGTATGGTAAAATGAACTTGAGCTATATTGTGACCTGCTTCTGCCCAATGTTTTGCTACTGTGGATTTTGAGTTCTTCTGTCGAATATTACTTTTATGTTCAGTAATTCTTATCTTTATCTTGTGTTCAGTTTGTCCAATGTATAGTTTACCACATGGGCATTTTATGCTGTAAATCAAACTTTTCGTATCACAGGTACTAGAATTTAACAATGAAATCTTTTTACCAGTCATCGGATATGTATAGATTCTGCCAACCATAACGTTATTACAATGCATGCAATTTTCACATCTTTGCATGCCTTTATAAGTTGTTTCAGGTTTCTTAGTTGTTTTTCTTTTTAGTAATTCTTTTAAATTCTTAGACCGATTGTATGCAAACGTTATTTGATTTGCAAAAAGTGGTTGTAGATCAGGTTCTTGCGTAATGAGTGACCAATGTTTTCTCATAATGTTGGTAATCCTGGTAGTCTGTGTGGAATGTTTCAATACGCACACAGTGAGTTTAGTCTCTGTTTTTTCTTTTTTCTGAAGTAAAAAGTCTCTGTTCATTGCCATCACTTTCCTTTTAGATTCTTCAAGTAAAACTTTTGGGTAACCACGTTTGAGATATTTATGGTTCTGATTGTTGAAAGTGGTAGGTAAATCATTAGGATCAGACGTGATTCTTTTCAGACGGATAAATTGGGACAGTGGTAAATGTTTTTGAAGAGAATGATGATGAAAGCTCTTGTAGTGAAGACCACTGTTTCTGTCCATTTCTTTGGTGTAGACACTTGTATTTATCAACCCTTGGTTGATGGTGATTTTGACATCCAAAAAAGACAACTCATGTTGATCAATTTGATATGTGAATTTAATTCTTTCATGCTATGATTTGAGTACTTGAATGTTTTCAATCAGTTTTTCTTTCGCTCCTCTCCACATTATAAAAATATCATCAATGTATCTCTTGAATACAATGAGGCCAGTTGTCCAGTTTATGTTGTTGAATATATGGTCACTTTCAAACTTCGCCATGAAGGTATTTGCGTAGGACGAGGCCCCCGCAAAACCCATGGATGTTCCGCTACATTGTTCATAAAATTCATCTTCCCATTGCCGATAGCTATGGAGTAACGCAAACTGTAGCAATTCCAACATGAATACTTTGTCAGATCCTGTGATCCCATTCTCAAGTAAGCACCATTCCATAGCTTCAATTCCCTCGTTATGAGGGATAGAAGTGTATAATGCTGTCACATCAATTGAACACAAACATATGTCTTCATTGATTGGAATGTCCAGTGTTGCCAACATGTTTAAAAAGAGTTAGTGTCCTTTATATTGGTACTCCATTTTTATATCAGCGGTTGCAGGAACCAATCTAGGTACTGACCTAATGGTTCAGATACTGATCCACATGCAGACACAATGGGTCTGAAGGGTGGTTTCCTTGCATTTTTGTGAACTTTGGGAAGCATGTAGAATTGGGGTCTTCTGGGATATTTGATGTTTAAAAACTGATATGTTTTAACAGCGATCCACTTCATTTCTAATGCTTTATCCAATATGACCTTTAATGTGGCTGCAAATGCATTAGTGGGATCCTCATCCAATTTATGGTATGTATTGATGTCTTGTAGATGTGTACGTACACTTTCCCTGTAGAAATCAGTGTTCATTACCACTATTGCTCCCCCTTTATCCACTTTTTGTATTGTTCTCTCTGTGATCTCCGTTAAGGATTTTAAGGTTTGCCATTCTTTCCTAGAGAAGTTGCGTTTGGTGCCACTCAAGTAGTTAATCTTTTTCATTTCAGTAGTGATAACTCTTTCGTAAGCATCAATTGTTTTGTGTGAAGTGCTTTTAGTTTTGAATTCCTTAAGATCGCTTTCGGGTTTTTCCGTTGGTGGAAGACTATTGAAAAAGTTCTTTAAACGCAAAATGCGAAGACATTTAAAAACTGATATTTCTGTTTCCTGGGCATTTGATTTGTAAACTGGAATGAAAGTTAAACCTTTGTTTAATATGTTCATTTGTGCCTTAGTCAGCTGTCTGTCAGATATGTTTATGACAAGGTTGTCTTCTTTTTCTTTGATCTCAGTTCTCGCTCCGCCTCCATTTATTTTGCTTTTTCCTTTTCCCCTCCTTGTTTTGGGGGTTCTCCTGTTGTTGTACTCATTAAAGGTGCATTGTTTGCTGCTGGACTTGTCTCTAAAAAAGCCGTTTTATCCTGTTGATCTTTTCGTACTCTTTGTGTAATTTTACCCATTGGTTTCCTGTTCTGTGCTGTGTCAGAGTCGGATACAACACTCTCTTGTGATGAGCTTGCAGTTGTTGGTGGTTGTTGCCATTTTCTTTGGTTATACACTTCTGCCCAACTATAAACTTCCTCTAACATGTAGTCTATAGTGTCCAGTCTATATTTTTTTATCTTTCTTTCCTCAATTTCTTTCGCATATTGTTCTAGTTTTTTGTTGGTATCTTCTAATATCTCTGTTAAATCTTCATGTTTGTTTAATTCATGTTTTATGCCATCGAGTTATTCTTCCACTATTTTTAATTCTTTTGAAAGCTCTTCCACTATCAGCAAAATCAGATCCAAGCTACATTTATTCAAAATATGATACCATCTATTTAGGAAAGCTTTATTGTTCCTGCATAACATAGGTTTCAAAGCAATTCTTAGTCCCCTCGGGATGCGTTTGTTCCTGTGATAATGTATCAAGGTTGTTGCGTGCAATCGCTGATAAAATGCCCATGTGGTAAACTATACATTGGACAAACTGAACGCAAGATAAAGATAAGAATTACTGAACATAAAAGTAATATTCGACAGAAGAACTCAAAATCCACAGTAGCAACACACTGGGCTGAAGCAGATCACAATATAGCTCAAGTTCGTTTTACCATACTAGAGGTTATAAAACCACAACCAGACACAGACACACATAAACAAAGGTTGAGGTCTGAATACTTCTGGATTCACCGAATGGGTAGCCTACAACCGCAAGGATTAAATGACAGGATAGAATTATCCTGCTTTTTATGAACATTATATAGGAAAGCACTTATTGAACTCTTGCTAACTTTGGAATATTCGAGCTAGAGTCCCATTCCAAAATGGCCGACGACTTGTTGAATTTTTTTGTATACAATGTTTTTATTCTTTACAGGTTTACAAGCTATGAATATTTAGGCATCATCAATGAAATGTTCATGTTTTGATTTATTTTTTGCTATCTCGTGAGATCACGCGTAGAGATATTCTCCGTATACATTTTGTAATATTTTTCGGCATTTGTTTGTAAATAGTTACTGATCATCGAATATTCTGCATATTTGATTATTTAGGATTTTTTGTGATCACAGTGTTATGCGCAAATGATAACTCATTATTTTTAGAGTTGAGAAGAACAACGGTCACATGATCGCGTCTTTAGCCAATCAAAATGTTTTAAACTAAAGATAGGCAGTCCCAGTTTGTCATAGACATTCTGAGTGGCGGAAGGATTGAGGCGCGAAAGGGGTTACATTCTGCAGTAAGTTTTCACAACAAGCGTTTGATTAGGTTGTCTGGCAAGTTTTGTGAAATATGAAATGTATACCGATCTGACCTATCACGCGTTAAGGGATATGTACACAAGAAGTCAGGTGTGTTCGAACAGTTTGAATCACAATGAGTTTTGTTTGCTTTATGAAGGTATGGTATGTCGAGTAACAACCGAACACAATTCGAGGCTTGATAACACGTTTTAATTTGAGTTTACCATTGAAAAGTTATGTATCAGTCACAATGCCATGATGGAATATGAGTGAGTATTTGTTGTATATTGGGATATCGAGTTAGATAGAAGACATTGTATTATCAGAAAATAGTACTGTGATGTTAACAGTGTAACAGTTAGTTATGATAGATGTGTGAATAGTAGCTGAGTGGCTCATTATTTTCCTTGTTTTTTCTACACAGACCCCGAGGAAGGGTCTATTAGAACCCGAAATGCATTGGGTAAATGCTGACTGTATAAGCTGAAGCCGTCACAGATAATAAATTGCAGAACTGAAAACAATGAAACAAATAAATTCAAGTTTGAAATTAAGATACATTTTGATGGATTTTCTATTGAGAATGGATAATTGGATAAAGACCGTGCAGGTCTAAGCATAAATGTGCACACCTCCACTTGCATGTGGAATTCCCTCCTTCTCCAAATTCACATTATGATATAGTGTTCTTTGACAAAACACTAGGAGGGAGTCGTACAAAACTGATTCTGAGAACACAAATACAAAATAGAAAAAATTGGAGTGCTAAATGGACATGCATAAAGAGCATAAATACTTTACTCATTGCCTCTGTAGATGACTGCTCTGTGCCAAACTACCAGAGGGTGAGCACAGATTACATATTTTTAAGCCTATGTTCATTGGCATTTAAAACATATAATACTCCTCACTCTAGTCACATTAATCTGTAAGTACAATTCCAGAGAGCCTGGCTTACCAAAGAGAGCAATCAAGCATGTAATCAAAGATCTTGAATATGTAATATTCTGAAATAACCTTGTGCCGAAAGTGAGATACACTTCAGAGATCGAACACAGGCCAATGTTCAAAGCAGGTCTTCTCATCGTCCACCTTTTGAATAGTAACCAAAGTTATTCCTAAAATACATCAAAAGCAAGTCAGTCTGTTAGGTAGACTAAGCTTCAGGATTAAGGGGGTTGGGAATCACATGAGCCATCATATGTAAGAACTAGTTACAGAAATGAGAAATAAAACTGTCTCTAGAGTTGCTTTTGCCAATTTGTAAAAGGGATGGTGACCTAATGGACAAGGAGAATTAGGATATCCTTTCAAAAACCTTGAGAGACCCAGGGGTGTGTGAGCAGGGAACAGAAACTCCAGCGATAGGGGTGAGGCACTTGAGAGAAAAAGGAAAAGAAGGGGGGACACTTGGAAAGTAGAGCTACTGTACAAAGAGGGGGGAATATCTACTCTTTTTCTTTACTGAATCTCCAGAGAAGTCTTGCTTTCCCCTCTCAACCAACCAATCTATCCTTTCAGAGTTGCCATCGCAAGCATGCAGTACCTCTGACCCCAACACTGATATCGGGTGTGTTTCACCCCTCTAGTATCTTTGCGAATCAGGGCCCTCTCTCCAGCCCTATCCCACACAGTGATATCATTCATCCAAATACTAACCGCTGGCTCCATTGGCAACTTCCAAGCAATTGAAATTTGTCTTTTAAGCAGTACCAAGACCTAATCTATGAACTGGGAGCCAACCATATGTTTCAGAGGCCTAGGAAATAGCCCCAGTGAATATCCCTCCAGATTACAAGTAACAGCCCAATTTAGGGTGGAGTTCGGAGCACAGATCACTGCATCCTAGAATAGCTGCAATTGTGGACAGTTCAAAGACATATCACAGAAATAGGCATCCAAAAGCTTTCAGCTAATCTGTGAGGTGTTAGATAGGTCATGTGAATATAAGTAAACTGAGTATAAATCAATTTCATAATTCTGGACACCTTCTTACGGTATGCCAAAACCCTACACCACTCCCGGTACATAAGGTCTTGCCCTAATATATCTCTCCACCTACTTCTATGTACCAAAAGACGCTTACAGACCATACCAGTCACTAATCCATAAAAACCACTTAGCCAAGTGATGTGCCATGCCCATGGACACCAACATAAGAATTACCTCATGTATCACTGGTTCATCTCGTCCACTCCCCCACGGGTCTCCAAAGGTCAATGTCAGTGCTTTTTAGGTTAGGAATTGGCCTGGGGTAAATTGTATTGGGTCACAAATTTCTCCATTGGGAGGAAAGTTCCAAATTGAAAACAGTCGCCAATCATTATCAATAGAGGATACATCCAGGCAGATAGCTGCCAAGTTGTTGAAAGAGGTGAGGGGATCACCATGGCGGAATCAACCAGCAGCAGGGCAGGTGCATGAGAATTTGTCCCTGCTGTCCTCCGGATGCAGTGCCTCCAACATTGCCATTGCTAATAACACCCCAGGTCGGGGTATTACAGCTGCTGGTCAAAGTAACTTCACCAGCAGAATACTCTGATTGTGTGCCCTTCCCAATGAGCTTAGCTCCGCAAGTTGAGTCCCAGAGAAACACTGGGTGCCCCACTGGAGTTGTGCTGTAAGAAATATAACTCAAAATCAGTTACGGCCAAGCCTCCATCATCAGTTGGGTACCGAAGGACTTCCAGGGACACTCATAGCAGCTTCCATCTCAGATCTGTTCAAGGAGCAAAGAATCTAACTGTTGGAACCAAGAAATAGGTACGCTAACTGGAAGATTAATACAAAAAATGATAACAACCTGGGCCGCAGAACAATTATGGACACCAAAATCTGGGCCATAATGGGTAATTTAAGAGATTTCAAAAAGGGGCCACAGGTCTTAAGTTATCTAAAGGCCTTCCCCAAATTGCCCTCCTGAATGTCTTCCGAGGTATGAAATAAATGGATGTCCAGGTATTAAAGGAATAAGGGGGACCAACTTAAGTCCCATGGAATATTCAATGGCCCCTGGGGTAAACATCGTTTACAACGTGGTGTTTACACCACAGTGCCTTTACAACGATACCATTACAACGCAAGTCTTTACTACGACTTGCGCTGGATGGCGCTGTTGGACAAGGAATATTGTAATTTTATATTCCAACACCTTTCCTACTGTTACGTGGACTGGTGTTAGAATATAAAATTATAATATTCCAAAATTTGCGCCCTCCAACGCAAGTCGTTGTAAGGACTTGCGTTGTAATGCCCGCGTTGTCAAGTACCGCGATCTAAAAGATCGCGTTGTAATGACATACAACCGCCCCTGCACTCCCAGTGGCATGGAGAACAAGCAGGTATTTGCTTTATACATCCAAAAGCCAGAAAGTGTTGCAAAAACTCCCAAAAGATGTGAAGCGGCATCTGCATCTGATGGGCTATTGGCCAGGTAAAGCAGGAGGTCATCTGCATAAAGAGAAATTAAACCTTACTGGCCCTCTATACCCACCACCTATCATCAAAAGAGATAAAGCAAAAAAAGAGGGGATGGGCGTAAACTTGCCTCTATCGCTGTTGTATTGTGGAGACGGTACTGCTCATTCTAAGGTACACAGTCAGTGCTGAGTAAAGTAGTTTAACCCACTAACAGAATATATCTGTAGGACTTGTGTGAACTGCCAGGCTAATGAGAAGACAGGGGAGAGGCTTAAAATTCCCCTTCAACATAGTGCCTGTTGTTGGCAGCCCCTTTGTGAGGGTGTGCATCCTCCTTGTAGGGTCTATGGATCCCCAGACTGCTTCAGGCAACCAGTTCATCTTAGTTCTGGTAGATCGTGCTTCTAGATATCCAGAGACAATCCCTCTGAGAACCAGACTTCTCCCAGAGTGGCAGTGGCAAAGGCCCTAACTAGGATTGGTGGGATAGTTTCCACAAGTAAGTTGTGTTTGACAGGGGCACATGCAGTTAATGTCGAAGGAGTGTGGGGTTACCTAAAAGTTATCTACCCCTTAAAATCCATAAGCCAATGGGCTAGTTGAAAGGTTCAACAGGACAGTGAACTATAGGATTAGAGATTTCCTGTTGCCTTGAGGAATGTGTGGGGCATCATCTTACAATGCCTGTTGTTTTGTTCTTTGCCTTTAAGGAGGCATCAGAGAAGGGAGTGGTGTCAGCTCCTTCAAGCTTCTGTTTGGGCAAACTGTTAGAGGACTTGTGAGTTTGGTCAAGAAAGGGTGGGAGCAAGTTCCCATGAAAACTCCCCAGGATGTAGTGAGCTACATGTTGTCCTTCATGAATGAAATACCTAGGCAATGGTAGCAATCTTCCAGTAACCAAGAGACAAGAGGTGGTTGGCAAAACAGGAACAGTTTGTTAAATTATTCAGTGTGGCCGCGATTCTGAGGACTGTCTCAATATACAATGGATCTAACATGGGTTTTTTATATAGATCAATGAAAGTGATAATCATGTTCTGGTGATTCTTTTTTCGTAAGGAATGTGAACCTCTGTCTTTGAAGTCATAAATTAATGTATTAGAGTAGGAATCCAGATGGGATGCAACCTTGTGTAGACACAATGTGGCAATTGGGTACTGTGTCCAGATGTCCAACATGGTGAGTGCATGATCACAATGTGTGCTGTGTTTTAATTGGCTATGTCTTACTAACTTTATGTGGCATCTGACTTTAGGGTGTTTTAGGAACGTGTGTACCTGTCCAGCCATATGTGCTTTATTGGGGTCAATCTTCCTGGACCATTGTGGTGTTGCTGTGCTTATCTATCGGATTAATCTTGGATTTCCTGTTTCAACATTTGTCTATTGGCTATGTGTCATCACACCTGTGGTAGCCACAGGGTTTGCTCAGGTAGGACAGGGAGGCAGTTTGAAGGCAAGTCTCGACCAAAAAGAATACAGTCTAGCTCAGAGAGGAGGCAAACTAGGTGGGATTTAGAGGAAAGACACGGATTAAGGAGGGAGAGAGATAGAGATTGCACCCTGGAAACACAACAAGAACACAGAGCAGTGTGCCTGCCACTCGAGGAGAGCAGGGGTAGGTATAGCGAACCGCTTGGGGAATAGTGTGAGGCAGAGCTATAGCTGAGGCTTCCGATTGGGATCCAATCCTCACTAGATCATCAACACAAGAAAGGGGCTATCCAGGAAATAAGATACCAAGTAGCCTGGTGCAGACAGAACAAATATGTACAAGAACTACGATGGCCCCTCTGTGTGCACACGAAGAGAGCAGCTATAAAGACGTCTTCTATTCCTCACGATTGCACAGGACAGAAAGACTGACCCCAAGTGAGATGGAAAGGACCAGTTTGACAGGCCATGACTGGAGCAGCGATACTTTTAACCAGAGGACATGGTCGTTGTGAAAGACTGCATCCAGTATGGAAGAGGAGATCCCAAGTGGAACTTCCCCTACATGCAGGATTGTCTAAGGAGATGGGAACGCTATGTTAGGGAAAGACCAGAGGAACTATCACAAGCCAAAATGAACCAGCTACTACAGAGGGCCACGTCAGGGTCCATCTATGTGCCCTGGGCTCAGATGGATAAAGAATAGCAAAGGACCCAATTGCCTCCCTTGCCAGATGGCGCAGTGAAATGGATCTCAAGTTTTGAGAAGCTCAATGTGGGAGTAAATCTAGCAATAGGCAATGTTAAAAGCCTGATTAGTACCCTCAAAGAGCAGACTAACACAGATTTCACCTGAGCTCACATCGCAGCAATCACACTGACAAACACCAAGCATGATGGGGTCACATTAAATTGTGCGGTTAATGGCGGAAACGATGGAACCTCGTGACACCATAACTGAGTTTCTGGATAGAATGAGGAAACAATGGGGACAAGAGACTGGATGGACACTGACTGACATGGGCCTGTAATGTACAGGGAAAACAGGTGTAAATCCAGAGATACACCACTAATTTGGTCCAACACAAGTTGAAAATGGCTGCCCGCAAGAAGGCCGTGTTGGCCGCTAGCATGCAAATGGCACCAGTCTTGAGGGGAGTTCCACTGCCCAACACCAGAGCGTTTCAACCTAGCTATAATGGCATAAGTCAAGAAGGTTGACAGCAGCCATACCTTTGAGAATTTTACCATTGCCACAGAATGAGCCACAGGCTGACAGTCTTTCCACCATCTCCATTGTTTTCCCACTTAGAATAGAATAACAGATCAAGTGAAAGCACCCAAAAGACTGATAAAAAGAAGCCCACACCTATCCTAAAAAAACTTCTAGAAAATATCCTTAGTAAAGGCACCTGGTACCTCTTGGGAGGTTCACATTGCATGTCACATACCAGGACTAGCGGGGTATACGAGTGATCTCAGGGCACATTGCGTCCCCCAACATTCAAGGCAACAGGCCCCCTCTTTAGACATGGCCCTTCACTCGTGGAGGTCACAAGACACCAACCGCACCATTAGCGCCCCCATGTATATATAGGAGATAGAGGCTGTAAATTCCCATGGAACCCTGGCTACAATTAAGATCATTCCATGCTCATGAAATTTCACCATAAAAATGTTGCACCAGTCTGAACTCGCAGCTAGGTAGGGAGAGGGGGAGGCCAACAACTCATAAAAACGAAGGCATCTTATGTACCAAAACACACATTTCAAAATAAATATCCCGACTGGAGCCACCTTTTGGTGCCTCACTAAGAATTGCATAAATAGAGTGTGGCGAGCACAGGCGTATTCAAGCAACATTCTGGTATGTATATAAAGTACACAGTTTACCAGAGATAAATTTGACTATGAGAATGGGCAAATATTCACATTTGCCAGGAGAATCGACTGTCTAAGGAGTCAGCACTAGGAATAAGGAAACAGAAAGCAACAGTAGAAGAGGCAAATGGACACTTAAACTGAGTTAAGTTCCAAAATAGAAACGGATGGTGAAGAAGCTAGTGGAAGCAAAGGGCCAAGCAGTACCATGTCTGCTAAGGTGATGACCATTTCAGATGAATTAGATTTTTTATGTTTGGACCGGCAGCAACGCTCCGACCAAGAGTATCAAGGCATCATAAACAATCAGAAGGAGATACAGGCAGAGACAACAGCGGAAAAAACTCTGGCAGACAAAACAAATATACCAAAAATTCATGGAAACAGAAACAGAGAATTCAGTAGTTTACAGAGGAGGGTTGATTGTAAATCTGACTAACCTGGCACTAACAAAAGCATAGGAGGCCATTTTATTGCTGGGACTTTCATATTGTCCTAAAACATGATGAACTATCCTCAAATAAGAATTGACCCCTTCAAATTCATAAGGGAGTTAAAGTTATTGAAAGTAAACAGTCAATAAACAATTAACAGCAGGACCAGGGTGGAGCCAAGTACAACAGGGGACCAAGTGATTTTACAACTAGTGCAGATATCTCCCTATTACAAACTTTGAGACAACTAGAAATAGGAAATGAAGGTGTCAATATTGAAGTGACAAGTCAGGATGTCATACAGCAGTATGACACAGAAGTGGGAAAAGCGGCAATCATTCCGTTTCAACCACATTCTGGAACTTTACCTGTTACACCTAAGAAAACTATTGATACCTTTCATGATTTGATTTCTGAAGGACTTAAAAAACTGTACGAAGGGAGTAACCAAGACAGAATGAAAAGAACAGCCACATAATGGAAATATAATGAGTTAGTGGCCAAGTTAAGGAAGAACAAAAATGTAGTTGTAAGAAATTCCTATAAAGGTGGTAAGGTTGTGCTATGGCTGCTGGATATGTATTTACATGAAGCACATGCTCAACTGGAACAGATAGATTGTTACAAAAAAGTAATCAGATGGCAGTGACTAAGTTCCATTCTGAAGACAAACATCAACTAGAACAATGGGTGAATGACGGCTTATTATCCCATGATGAATGTCTATTTCTGAGAAATGATACCCCTAAAACTGCAGTACTTTATTTAATTTCAAAGGTGCATAAAAATGCCAAACTGTCCCCCTGGACACCTAATTCTTTTGGCGACTGGCAGTATGATGGAGAACACTTCCAAGTATATAGATTACTTTTTACAAAAGTATGTGAAGAACTTATCATTTGTACGTACGAGATAGTGGTGATTTCTTAAAAATGATCTATGATGTACCCATCGGACAATATTATGTACTAATGGCGCTGGATATAACAACTTTACACACCAGTATTGCCTATAGGGATGGCCTGAGAGCAATGCAGCATTTCCTTCAAGATAGGCCAGGAAGGATACTTTGTTCTTGTTTCGGGGAGATCTGTATCACCAACAGCACAGGACTGTGACGGCATCTGCTTTGCCGACAGCTATGCGTGTCTACATGTAGGCTGGTGGAGGAGCAGGTGCTTCACAGGGAACATGCATGAATATAGGATGAGCACACAGTGATGTGGGTCAGGTTTATCAACAACCTTTTTGTAATTTGGAGGGGCACTATCAGCACAGCAGAGCAGTTTGTGAAACTTCTTATCAGGAGTTAGTTGAGTTTGAAATTCACACATGACATTAGTGTGACAAAGGTAAAATTTCTTGATATAGAAGTATTTGTTCAAGATGGTAAGCTAGAAACAAGACTTCACAGGAAAGAAACAGCAGAAAATACTATTCTCCATGCTTCTAGCTTCCACCCTAATCACATTAAGCAAAGCATTCCTTGCGGTGAAAGGCACCATGCGAGACGAAATTGTAGCACATAGATTGATCTATAACAGTGCCTGGATAAAATGACCAATAGACTTTTAGAAAAGGGATACAATATCTCTGTATTTGAGAAAGCCCACAAAGCAGCCAACAGAAAACAGAGAGAGGTAATTATATTTTCCACAGAAAAATCAAGCGATATGGAAGGTGAGGCCTGTTTATAATCCTAATGACATACAATGTGCAAGATAAAGAGCTTAGGAGTCCGGTCAAAAGAAACTGGCACATAGTGAGATCAGATCCAGTCATAGGGAATGTACTACCAAAACATCCTCCTATTACACATCAGAGAGCCCCATCTCTTAGAGATGCAATTGTAAACAGCAGCCCTGTGATGGAGCGCCAACAAAGTTGGTTAAGACCCCCAAGTGGTTTTAAGAAATGTACTCATTGTAAGACTTGTAGTTTAGGCCTAGAACACCACCACCTACTACACCCTGTTTACAAAAGAGGAGGTAATAATCAAGGGGACGTACAATTGCAAAACAGAGTTTGCAGTCTATGTGCTGATGTGACAACTTGAGGTTTGTGGGTAGCACCATACTGCAAGTACATAAATGAATTTTACAGCACAAGGCCAAGGCCAACGGAGATCGATCTAACCCAGTGGCACAACACTGTGAGATTTTTCATTAAAAAAAATCTGACATGAATCCATTATTTTGTGATTGATGCAGTTCCACTTAGTAAGAGAGGGGGCAACAATACTAGGATATTGCATAAATTGGAAACAAGATACTTAATCATGTTAGACTACAATACACGTAATTGGTTAAATTGTGATGAGGAATTGCACTCTTGTTTATAAAACGATGAATTAAAGTGCCCTGACCCGGTGGCCATGATAAAAAAGCGTTCAGCTGTTCGCCAGACACTCGCTGGCACGGAGGGGGACACATTGAACTCTAATGACTGAGGGTAACGTATGTGTGGGTTTTTCTTCTTCCCTCCGGGTCTGCCCTGGGCGGGGGAGCTTTTAACCTTTAAATTGGGAGGTTCCTCACTCTCTTGGTTGTCTCCACTTTTTTCTGGCCCTCGGTTGAGATGGATGGTAAGTGCTGGCCTATGTTGCTTGCTTATTGTTTGGGGGTTTGTTTATGTGGTTTTTGGGTGGGGGTCCTCTCTCTGGTGAGCTATTTGTATGGTCCCACAGGTCTGCTTTGTCCCTTCTAGCAAGCATGCATGGCCCCTCCCTTAGTCTGCGCCTCCCTATTGGGGTCTTGGCGTTCAACACAGCATACTGGGGTTTTCCGTAGACTAATGGAGATCAAAGTAGTTAGCTATAATGTCTGAGGCCTCAACAATCCTACCAAACAGAGGGCTGTACTCTACTTACTTGAACACTCAGGGGGGATATATGTCTTCTTCAAGAAACCCATCTGCTTCACAAGGACATGCACCGTATGCAACATCGGGAGTTCCCCCTACAGTTCTGGTCTTCAGGGAAGAGCAAGAAAGCCGGGTGGCCATTTTTTTTCCCAAACACTTTAGAGGTTCCATAGTGGGTTCTGTTGCAGAGATTAAGGGCCACCTCTTGGCACTGACACTTCAAATTGGCGCCTCCCTCCTTACATTAGCCTCAATTTATTCCCCAAATGAGCATCAAGAAAAGTTTCTGACTGGGGCATTGGCTGAGGTACTCCATACGCCTGATTCATTGGTAGTGGTGGGTGGTGACTTGAACTTAGTTATGGACGCTGAGACGGGGGTGGGAGCCCTGTCAGTGAAGGGTAAGGAGTGGTTGCAGGATTGTGGGATTGGGGACGCTTGGTGCAGCCTCCACCCCAATGACTGAAATTACACCCAGTATTCAGCGGCTCATAAGTCCAATGCTCGCTTGAACCACTTTCTCGTCACCTGGGCCGCATGTTTACGGGCATCTGCTGTCAAAGGCTGGTTTCTTTCAGAACATTCCCACATCGCATTGACACTACGTTTGCCCTGCACTCCTTCTTCCCCTTTACACTGATGCCTGCAAACTTCTTGATGCACTCCCTGTAGGTGGTAGAAAACCTTCGGCATACATTGAAAGATTATCTAGCACTTAGCAATGATGAATCTACAGCTTTACCCTCCATTTGGGAAGCTAGTAAGTTGGTCCTGAGAGGGGCCATAATCGCTAAGGCTGCTGACGACAACAAGACTAGGCTGGACAAATGAGGGGAACTCCAATATAAAGTTAAAGAACTTGAGGTGATCCTAAAGTTCAAAGGCGCTCTGCAGATCTGGTGTCAACTGGAGAAGGAACGCTCCAGTTGGAACGCCTGGACTTAGACAGAGCCGAGCATGCAGTGATACGGTTGAAGCATACATTCTATGTGGGATCTAACAAGGGTGGCCACATGCTAGCACACTGCCTTTGCAGTAAAAGACAGGCACAGGCAGTTACGGCAGTGCGCTGAGAGCTGGGTTCTGAGATCACGGATGACGCAGGCATAGCGGAGGCTGTTCGGACTTTCTACGCAGATCTTTACCCCACCAAATTTTCACTCTTGACGGACCCCAGCGATTATGTAAATGGGACCATGGTCACCCTGCTTTCGGCCAACAAGGCTGATAGTTAAGAGGCCCCAATAAGGATTGATGAGGTGATATCGAACATTGCCCGTCTGAAGGTTCTGAAGGTATCGGGCCCGGAGGGGTTTTGTGCCCTGTCCTACAAGACCTTCTGCGTAGAGTTAGCCCCACTGCTCACTTGCTTGTTCAATTCATTCACTGAAACGGGCACCCTCACTGAATCCATGTTACAGGCCACTATTTTGGTCATCCCCAAACTAGAGGAAGACCCTGCACTTTGCAGCTCCTACCGGCCTACCTCTTTACTAAACATTGATGCAAAACTGTTCTCAAGCATCCTGGCCCACAGGCTAAACCCTCTGATGCCCGGTTTGATCGACCCAGATCACTCGGGTTTCATTCTGAATAGGCAAAGCGGGGACAATACTAAAAGGCTATTTTACCTGATTGATACGGTTCAACTTTCCAAAGAAGAGGCACTTTTGCTAGCGGTTGATGCCGAATAGACATTCGACCATGTGCACTGGCCATACTTATTTGCCACTCTAGACTATTTTGGCTTGGGCAAAAATTTTGCAGATGGGTGGCATGCATTACAGCAATCCGTTGGCTGTGGTAAGGGTAAATAGGGTTCTCTCATGCAGTTTTGCTGTGGGAGAGGCTCCAGGCAGGGCTGGCCCCTCTGAGATAACCTCACGCCCAGGGCGTTCCTTTTGGGGCCAACCGGAGTTTGATTAGCCTACAAGCTGATTACGTCATTTTTTTGGTAGGGTAACCCTTGACCTCCTTGCCGGTCAATGTAGAAGACATGCTCGCCTTTGGTCGGGTATCAAGATTCAAAATTAACCTCCAGAAATTGCAGGTCGTCAACCTAACTGCAACACATACAACAGTGGACACCCTACGTGCCCAATTTGCTTTTAACTGGGTGTCAGATGGCTTAACATATCTGGGATTGGTCCTTCATAAGTACCTAGGCCAGACTGCACATGTGAATTATGCTGCTTTACTCTCTCACATCTGCAAAGATCTCACCCAGTGGCACTGTTTGCACTTTCGTGGCTTGGGAGACTAGCCGCGGTCAAAATGAATGTCCTACCGCGGGTTCTCTATCTTTTCCACCCTCTCCCCTTATCGCCTCCCCCGCATGTACTCTCACATATACAAAAGGAGATGGAGTGTTTCATTTGGGGCTCAATATCCCCCAAGTTGCAGAAGTCCCTGCTGCAATGCCCTAAACAGGAAGGTAGTCTTGCAGTGCTGAATATCACTCAATACTTTCAAGCCTGACTCCTGCATTTTCTCGTGGAATGGAACCATAAAATGACGGAGAAGCACTGGGTATTTTATGGACCAGACAGTAGCTGGCCACCACATCCAGAGGGAAGCCTGGGTTCCAGGAATGTCTCAATCATGGGGACTCTACTCTTCACCGGTCACTCGGCCTACCATGTTAGTTTAGGACAGAGTGTCCAAGCTAGCTAGCCTTAAAACGTTCCCTTCGCCTATGTCCACCATCTTTCTCAATCCTGAATTCCCACCAGGGATGGATAAGGGTGTCGGGTTTGCGGTGGTTATCTGGTGGCTGCAAGGGCCTGGGTCACTTGTTTGATCAACAATCGATCAAGAGAGGGAGGAGGAATTCTGATCTATTCAGTCTCCTTTTCGTAACTTAATTTATCATGGAGGGGAAGGATCACTTGTCCTGCATAACCAGGGTATGCAGGCGGTGTGTGGTGTCTCACAAATAAAAGACCCTCATGCATGTGTTGGTAGGGTAATGGTAGCGGTGTATGTTGTTTCCCCGCTCTTCATACACGTGTGTGCATAATCATGGGGTCAGTATTTTATGCAACCTCCACCCTGAGGTATTTACCCTTGGTTAAAAACAGCAGTGATCAAGTGAAGTGGCCAGTGCTCAGGAATGGTTTTAAAATACCCGGACAGCCAGAGTTGGGAACTTTATTAAGTCTGTATTCGGGTAGCCCTTCATGGGTAGTTACGGTGTACGTCAAATGAATTGATTAGGAATTCAAACGCACTCTTAAAGAGATGATTCTAAAAAATGGTTGACATGTTTCAGCCCCGGTAGGCTGTGTAGGTCGAGTGGGCTTTCTTCAGGACCAGTGGTGTAGGTGAAAAAGTGAAGGTTTACAACGCGACTTATTGTATACCTTGTGAGAAATAGGTAAATCTGACCTGTTTTTTTAAATGATGTGAGGTTGCACTCTACCTGCAAGATAAAAACAGTAGATACACACAAGGGTAGAAAAAAGGGGGGGTTGTGTGGGGGGGAGACACACGGGGTAGTACAATAGTACATTTACAAAATCACTTTGTGGATTTTGTTACAACTAAAAAATGGCAATACTTTACAAAGAACCACACTCTCTGGAAGTGTCAACTCTCTCATTCTCATGCTCAATGTGGTTGTGACATGCTTAGGAAAAAAGGGATTGGAAGTTAACCAGTGGTCTCTAATGCGGAACCTTTAACCTGGGGATGGTTGGCATGCTTGCGCTGAGGCTTGGGTGTGCTTTATGTCTCAAGTGCACTGTAACTTAATGGCTAAGTGTATGGCGTTCAGTATTGGCCCGTGAAGTAAATTTCTAGGGCATGCAGGTCGATTCCTTATCCCAGGTTTATCCCTTTGACGCATGTGTATGGTGACGTGGTGCTTGAACGGTGTGGCTCAGTTTATGATGGTATATTTCATACATCAACTTGCCCCCATCGTAGTACTCCAATGCGTTGTGGCAAGCAAGGTGGAAAGAACAAGCTTATTGCTCTATCGCGTTTGCATGGTGACGGGGTGCTAGAGCGGTTCGGCCCAGTTTATGGTTAGGTATCACAAACACCCAGCAAAACCCTAGCGATGAGCTTCAATGCTTTGTGGTAGGCAAGGTGAAATGGCCGAGGCATTGCTGCCAATCGCGTTAAAAGAAATAGCTTGCATGCACGCTTAGTAGAAGACATACCTCAAGTGTTTCAATTTTACACTTCTTCGGGTAGATAGGGAAAGCGAGGGAGCCTTACTATGATAAGAATAAAAGGTTATTTAGTAGCGCAATACTTGCGGTAGGATTCTCGTTAGGCACCAGGTTGAAGTCTATGGCGGCTACCTACGGCTATTCCCCTCTCGTGCAGCATGTGCTGTCGCTGCCTCTCCTCACCCGGATATGACACGGGAGATACTTCCCGGTCTATTTCGGTGTATCGGAGGAAAAGTGAAGAGTTACTCGCGAGTCTTTCTTCTCAAGACCCCATCAGTATATCTGATATAAAACACTTGTATGAATTCGACAAATATTTTGATGCATTTATAAAAACGGGCCTTATTAAGCGTTCTAACATCATTTTAGCAGGGATCAGTGTGGGAAAGTGTTTAGTACATTGGCAAGTCTTCCTTCTTGGTAATGCATCCATATTATGCAAATGGTCCGAGTCAAGCAATGAGATATTTTAATTATGAGGTCTAGTGATGAGACATTGTAGCCATGGGGGTAGGTTACTATTTGGTAGTTAGCAATAGGGAACGTGGTGTGTTCGTTTTGAGTCATGTGACATTATGTTTATTTGCTGGATGTTAGATTGACAGTCTGTCAGATAGGTGTTACTTATTCAGGCTTACCGAAGGTATGTTATCATTCAGGCCTTTGGAATCTGTCTGTAATCTATGTATCCAACGCTGTTTTTTTCAAATAAGATTTTTGCTGCGTTTCTGTCTCTGATTTCCAGTGTTTCCAGGATGACCCACTGGAGGTCTGCAGCGGTGTGCCCAACTTCTAAATAATGACTGGACATCTTCGTGGTGCTCTTCTTGCAGTTCACGTTACTGCGGTGTTCACAGATTCTCTGCTTGGCTTTCCTGCATGTCATGCCGATATACTGCATCTGGCACGGGCAGGTGATCATGTAGATCATGGGACTTGTGTTGCAATTTGTGTGTTTCCTTATGGTCCATTTCAAGTCTGGACAAAGTTGTAGTTCTTTAGTTGGTTTAGTTAGATTGCCGACCGAGCATGCACGACATGGAAAGTGTCCTGTGACTGGCTGACTCTCCCATAGGCCTGTTCTCTCTCTTAATTTTCAGGGGGGGTGGTCTTGTATGGACCAGTAGATCTTTCAGGTTCCGACTTCTTTTATTGGCAAACCTGGGTTTGGGCCATGTTAATGTATTGGATGTGAGAATTCTCCAGTTCTTGTTGATGATTTTTTTTATGTTGTTGGTCACAGGACTGTAAGTTGTAACGCATGTAATTATATCTTCCTGTGCTGCTTTCACTGTTGTTTCCAGAAGGCTCTCCCTGGGCTAGTTGCGAGCTTGTTTTTTACATTTGTTGATCACCTTTCTAGGGTAATCACGAGCTGTTAGTTTTTTGCAGAGGTCGTTGGCCTGTTTTTTGTACTCTGTGGTCTTGCTACAATTTCTCCTAAGACTGAGAAACTGACTGTATGGGAGGTTCTCCCTCAGGGGGTGGGGATGGAAACTGTTGATGCAAGCTGTTTTTTGCAGTTGTCTTGAAGAATGTACGAGTTTGCAGAGTGTTGTTTTCAGCATATATGGTGATGTCCAGGAAGTCTAGGCTCTGTTTGTTGGCACTGTAGGTGAATTTCAAACATTCTTCTCTGGAATTGATCCATGAGTGAAATTCTTCTAGACTGGGTGTATCTCCCTCCCATATCAGGAGAATATCATCTATATACCGCTTACAGAACAGTATTCGACGATGGAAGGGGTTGTCTTCACTCTGGATGTGCATCTCCTCAAAGGCACTGACATATAGCCCTGCCACGCTCGGAGCAAAAGTACTGCCCATTGAGGTTCCGTGGCATTGTAAATAGAGAGTGTCCTTGTACTGAAAATAGTTGTCCGTAAGTGCAAGTCTGCAGCACTCCAAAACGAAGTGTCTGGGAGTTTTATGCGGCCAGTCTGTGTTAAACAATATAGTTTCCAGGGTGTCTAGAGTCTTCTGTTGTAGCAGGCTTGTGTAGAGACTTTCAACGTCGAGACCTACAAATAGCATGGTCTCTTGTGAATATTCTACATTTTGTAGTTTGTTTAGGAGGTCTCGAGTGTCCTTTAGGTACGTGGGGGTCTTTTGGACCAATGGTTTTAAGTATTGATCGGCAAACTGGGAGAGCGGTTCCAATACTGAGTCTATCTGCATGTAGCAATGAGTTACCAGCTGTACTTTTTCTGTGCAACCTGGTGTGCAATTGATTGTCTAAGATGAAAGTCTCAACATCAGGAAAACAGATAGATGAGTTACTGATATGGCTAGTGAATTTTAAGTTCAAAATATTTATATTCAATTGCTCTATGAACTTGAAGGCCTCTCCGTCAGACCCTTTCCATATGATGAGCAAATCATCTATGTACCTAAACCAACGTATTATTTGATTGTTCATGATTTCTTCCAAAGCGGGCGTGAGGACCTGTTCCTCCCACAGCCCCATATATCATACAGCATAGCTGGGGGAAAAACAGGTCCCCATCGCCACACTCCTGATCTGTTGGTATACCTGTTTCTGAAACAAGAAAAAAAAAATCTAGGCACATAGAGATGATAGCTATTAACATTTTGTTATATTCAGTGAAACAAATAGCACATCTCTTCAAAGAATGTTCTACTGCCTTGAGTCCATTTCTATGGTGAATACTGGTATATAAAGAAGAGACGTCCAAGGAAATGAATATAAAGTCATCTTGCCAGACCACACCCTCCAGTTTTCGCAATAAGTCTCCTGTAACTAAAATAAAAGACGGTAAAGACCTCACATGTTCCTGTAGGAAAAAGCCCACATACTTACTTGCATTTTCCATAATGCTGCCACAGGCGTATATTATAGGCCTGCCCGGTGGGTTTTCAATGTCTTTATTTATTTTTTGTATAAAATATACCACTGGCATCACTGGTTGATCATTTTTGAGAAAGCGAAACTCGTCAAGTGACAATAGGCTGGTGCTTTTCCATGCTAATAAGCTGGATTAAAACGAATCCCATGATGCTTTCACTGTCACCATGTCACTCCGCCTGTAGCAATCTTTATCATTAAGCTGACTGATGGCTTCTGTCATGTACATGTTGCATGGCCAGAGGACAATATTCCAACCCTTGTCCGATTGGCGTACAATGACTTTGTTATTTAGCCGTAGTTTTTTCATCAGTTTAAAGTATGCATCATCACGGGCAGTATAGCAATTTTTAAAATCACTTTGTTTTTTGTAAAGGATTTTGAGTTCCTGTGTCACTTTCTTATGAAAAACGTCAATGTTGTCTCTTAGCATTACTGGACAAAATTTAGATTTCAGTTTAAAAGCAGTTAACGGAGCATGTACGTGGTCTTTTGCTGTTTGGCTATAGATTCCCAATGTTATGTCGCTTTCCTCCTGTAATTCATGAAGATCTTGCATGAGTTCAGCATACTGTACAGTGAGGAAAGATGGGCTCCTGCTATCTCCCCTAGCTACCATTGGATGTTTTTGTTTGGTCGGTCCTTGCAGGAGATGGAATTTTCTTATTTTCATTTTGCGCACAAATTTATATATGTCAATACGACATTCCACATAATTGAAGTCACTCCTGGGACTAAATGAGAAGCCCAGTGACAAAATTGAGGTCTCATTTTCTGTTAGGGGAGTGTCCGTTAGATTTATAACAGTTTGAGCGTTGCTGGATGGCGTTACTATACTCACTTCTGATTCCATTGTTTTTTTGTTTTTTTGGTAATCTGCTTTCTGCCTTTGTTCCCATCTTTTTCGATTTCTTGTGCGTTTCCTTGAACACCTTGTGCATGTGGGTGTAGTGTTTGACGTCTGTTTTGTCGCAGACAATCCACTTCTTGCGCCAAGGTGTATTTTTTTAAACCCCAACCTCCATACACTTGTCATTTCATTGTCGGATCCGCTATCCACCGCGGAACTTAATTCTGATGCAGATGCAGATGCTGCAGATTGCATTTCATTTGGCTGAGCAGAGGGGTCAGAAGGCGGTTGAATTGCCATTTTATTAGCTTTAACATTATCGTATTTCTTTAAGAAAGTAAAAATCTGGGCATGCTCATAATCAAGTTTGTCCCGCTGAAACTTGAAGGCTTTTCTCTTTCTTATTACTTCCTCTTCACCAGATAGGCAAGCTACCATATCCTCTCTGTATTTGCACTCAATTTGTAAAGCAATTCACAGAACAGAAAAATTGTGGTTGAAGAATCTATCACGTAAACCACCTTGCCAGCGAGCACACACTATATGGACACAATGCTGCCAGTGGCTAATGTGTCCAGATGTCAAGCGGTGGGGTGCACATGATAACAGCATGTACTGTTTGTACTGTGTCCTGATTGATATGTTTTTCTAACTTCATGTGGTATCTCAATTTATGGTGTTTTGGGAACTGCACACCCCTGCAGCCATGTGTGCTTTATTGGGGCCAATCTCCCAGGGTCATCGTGTATTGCTGTGCCTATCTGTGTCATTGATCTGGGATTTCCTGTTTGTGCATTTTTATGTTGGCTATGTGCCACCCCAGCTATGACCAGACCATCAGCGACCTTGAGACTGGGTTTCAGAGCCTGCCTGATTATGTATTTTCCGAGTTGAGGTTAACATAGGGTTCACAAGGTGTCAACTTGTCAATAAAGATGAAATTTCATTTTTATAGATGAATGTATCATTATTCATATTTACATCAACTTTTTCAATACTAACACTGTGAATCTGCAGACTGGCAATAAAGTGGGGTGATGGAGCCTGTGGGGCCCAGGACTACAGGACAGAACCCTATAATGTGATTGAGAAAAAGGGTGTGACCACTTACCTTCTGAATCTCAAGACCCACCTGGTGTTGCATGGAATCAGCCACCATGCTGCTGTTGACAGATGGCTAGGAGGAAAAGAAGACTGAACCTCTCCCTGACCTCTTAGCCTGCAAGGAGAAAGGTGGGTCTGTGGAGGGAGTAATCCTTTCCCCCACTCTAACCTCTGAACAACAGAGAGGATGTCAGCAAATGTTGGGTAGGTCTCCCTTCTGCTCTCCCTTATCCCAGGGACTACCCACCCTCCAGTAACCCCTGCCCCAGTCCAGTGGCTGCTTCATTGGGTACCACGCCTGAACGGAAGTCTGTGTGGATTATAGAGGACTAAACTCAGTGACACATACAGATGCTCAACCCCATTAGGATTAGCTGATTAACTGGTTAAGGGTTATCCATTATCTCGGAATGCCCCTGCCACCTTCCAGAGGTTGGTGATCCAGGTTCTTGCTGGTAGGGAGGCCTTCTGTGCTGCCTATCTGGCTGACATGCCTATCTTCAGTAGCAGCTGGAAGGACCACTTTTTCATCTCCTGTAAGTGCTTCAGGTTCTGCAGCGAGCACACCTGACTATCAAGGCAAGTAAGATTGGGCAGTGGTCTATGGTTGACTTGGGTGATTAGGTGGACAGAGGGAAGGTGCAACTCCTTCAGGCCAAAATAGAAACCATCATGGCCTGCCAGCCCCCTATAACCCCGACTGAGGTCAGAGCATTATTGGGCCTCACTTGTTATTATAGGACATTTGTCAAGGGATTTGTAGCCATTGTTGCTCTTGTGACAGAGCTGGCTCCTGAGAAGCAGCCCAGAAATGTGACTTGGACAGAGGCATGTCAAGCTGCATTTGACAACCCTTAAGCAGGCCATGTGCTCAACTCCTGGCATTACGGCACCAGACATCTCCAAGGAGCTTATCCATCAGACAGGTGCCTCCAAGCATGACATAAGTGAAATAATATCTCAACTTAATGAGGAGGGCCTAGACCACTTGCAACCTTCCTCTACAGGAGTTTACTCCTCAGCCAACAAAGTTGGAGTGCTATAGAAAGAATAGCTTTTGCTGTGTCCTGGGCACTGAAGAAGCTGAGGCCATACTTGTTTTGAACTCACGTCCTGATTCAGACCAACCACAGGCCTCTAAGGTGGCTCATGGATTAAGGGGTGAGGAGGTCTATTTTCTTACAGGGTATAGGCTTCAGGATGGAACACAGACCAGGAATAGCTCACTCCAGTGCTAATTCTCTATCCTGGTTTTTCCACCTAACTAAAGAGAACTCCCTAGAGAGTGGATTGATCACCCAACTTTCAGTTGGGGGGGGCATGTGTTAGACCTGTCATCTGTAGGATGGTCTTCCCCCAGATGTTTTGCTTTCTGCCTCCACGTTTTGCTGAAATATTTTTACTGGCCTTCGGGCTCTGACAACTTTACCACTGCTGTCCTAAAATGCATGTGTGTCTTTGCTAAACATGTGTGTACTTGGCGAATACATAATTGGCATATTTAATTTACCTATACGTATCTTGTAAAGTGTTCTACCATATACCCGGGGCCCGTAATTTAAATGCTACTGGTGGAATTGCATCATTGAACTTCCCATCCACAGAAGTAGCCTTTCTAACATGTCTCAAGCATGCCACTTCAGTGCCTGTGTATGCAGTTTATTGACACTTGGACTTGACATTTACAACCTCTTACGAAGACTCATTCACCGCATTTGGTACATATAAGTCAACTACCTAGGGTAGACTACCTAGACTACCTAAGGTAGGCCCTAGGTAGTCTATATGAAAGGGTCCTTGTAAGCAAAAGGTAGGACATGTACTTTTATGTTCTGCATGTCCTGGTAGTGAGAAACAGCTAAATGTGTTTGTCACTGGTATAAGACCTACTTCTCTCAAAGGTTAGCATTGGGGATCCCCTTATACAATTTTAGGTGGTAATTCCTGAGGAGAAAGAAGAAACGTAGTTTACTCTGACTAGAGTGGTGGTTCCTGCTTGGCTGGGCGTGGGTGCACAATGCAGGCTACCAGGTGTCCCAGTTCTACCAACATATCTATTTTTTCCGGACAAAAAATACCCAACCCATCAGGATGAGCAATAGAACACTTAACACTTCATAAGGAGAATATGTGCAGGTGATGACTACAATTTTCAGAGTCAGGATACTACACTTACACGGGGGCATTTCAGGACTCACCTTGCCGTCAGGGGAACGGCACATCAACGCCAGGCATTCCGCTCCAGTGCAGGGGCAAAAACCGAGAGCCAGCACCTTTACCGCTACCGCCGAGAGGGCAGGACCACAAGCCCCAGGTGCCCCGGCGGTTGCAGCACTCGCGTGACACACCAGAGCGCCCGGAGGCACAATAAAGCAGAGGAGCGCCGAGCGCTCAGTAGGGGCATTTCAGGACTCACCTTGCCGTGAGGGGAACGGCACATCAACGCCAGGCATTCCGCTCAAGTGCAGGGGCAAACACCGAGAGCCAGCACCTTTGCCGCTACCGCCGAGAGGGCAGGACCACAAGCCCCAGGTGCCCCGGCGGTCGCAGCACTCGCGTGACACACCAGAGTGCCCAGAGGCGCGATAAAGCAGAGGAGCGCTGAGCGCTCAGTGGGGGCATTTCAGGACTCACCTTGCTGTGAGGGGAACGGCACATCAACGCCAGGCATTCCGCTCCAGTGCAGGGGCAAACACCGAGAGCCAGCACCTTTGCCGCTACCGCCGAGAGGGCAGGACCACAAGCACCAGGTGCCCCGGCGGTCGCAGCACTCGCGTGACACACCAGAGCGCCCGGAGGAGCGATAAAGCAGAGGAGCACCTCTCGCCCCGCAAGTCGTGCGCGGGAGAAGCCTGGGAGAAGCCTGGGCAAAGGGCGGGCCCTCTGTGGCCCTCGGAGGCCGGAGGAGGTCAGGAGGGGCGCACCCCCCTAACATCTTTAATCTAAGGTACTTGACTGCCATCTGACTGTTTGCTCGTGCAGACGTACTGTGGATTATTGACATTATCTTTCCATATGTGCCTTGGGAGCACTAATACATTGATACATACCTAATTGATTTGCTTTGCTCTGCACATTGTGTGGCCGATTATACCTTTTGCTAGCATTTGTTCATTGAACTGTATAATAGAACTGATACTTGATCTCATACTGTGATTGGTTTAGTATATTAATTTTTAATTTCAATATGTCTCCAAGGGGCAGCCGCAGTAGAACAGCAGCCGAGGGAGGCTCAGTGACTGGCCCTATTGACAATTTTATAATTAAGGCCAATGAGGCTATAAACCAGGGTATTTCACTTCTAGAACGTAGGGTTTCACACGATCTAGCCCATGCTAAACATTCATCCCTCGGTCTTATTGCATCTGCCACCACACCTACCCAGGTTATGCCCAGTAATATTAGACCTTTAGTTGATGTATGCGCTGATATCCATACTATCCCAAGTGAGGTAAATTTATCTGCCTCAATCCCATTGATAGATTCTGAGACAGATATAAGCATGGATTTGGAGAAGACCCCAGACCTGCATATTAATCCTACTCCAGAAGCAATATCAGTAGATAGCACAAGGCAACTAAGAGGTATCCAAAAACAAATACAACATGCATCGAAGCCCCGCACTCCTAAGGTCAGAAAACATAGTCTGCCCAAAAGAAAGACTAGGAAAGGTGCCAATTCCAATTCCTACCTAAGTACGAGCAGGACAAAGGAGACTATCGAGGAGGATGATAGAGAGGAGCAGCAGGGTGGGACACCAGATAAGGTTGGCAAACTTGATGCCAACATTGCAAATGATCGCATGCTGGAAAGATTGGGTGAGCTACTCAGCATTTATTTGTCCCCCATAGAAAGTAGGCTCACTCGCATAGAAAAGCAAATAGCTGAATTAAGCATCCCCATTAAGAATTTATCCAAAGAAGGTGCTGCAAATGGCGCAGCAACCAAACCTAGCTCTACTAAAATAGCAGGCACTAAACCAAAAAATCCTCAAGTACTAATTACAAACACAGTACCTAAACCCCCGCAGGTCCCACCTAAAGGGACTACAGCCAGCCAATTAGCAGTTAACCCTAGTACAACTAATGTAGCCTTAGATTCAAGGAAGGATCAAAATACTAAACAATCGAATGGGACCACTGTGACTCAACCTCATAACCCCTCAAATAGTTCTCCCATCGTCCAACCCCCACAAAAAACAGGCAAGTTCCCTCACGTATCAACCTTCCATTGTGGGGCATATGTGCTTGTCCTAGTTAATGTTTCAAAATTAAGGAAGGACCAAGATGAAACCCCTATATCCCTCAAAAACAAAACCTTACACTGGTTAATTGCAAATTGTAATTTTCCCATAGAAGGGGCAAGGGAGATCATCCACACCCAGAGAGTGGGCTGGATAGGCCCACTGAGGAAAAAGTTTGAGGGTGACTGCGTAACAATAAATTTTAAAAATCCTCAATGGGCAGAGAAAACATTGGCAAGTGCCCCATTACCCTCACCATGGGAATTTAATATTACACTCCTTCCACTAGGCTATTTTTATAGACACTTGATATCCCCCAAACAAACTATGGTAAATAATTCTACAATTTTACATCAAGATTTGAATTTTGGAGCAAGGATTAAATCACCGCTCTTTTCCCAAAACCAAGATTTTAAATTACCTGAATGGCCACAATTGGCGGAATCAGGCCCCAATGTCAGCACCTTTTTCCCATCCCCTGCATTACCCGCAATTCCCAACTATGCACCAGTATAACTATAGAGATAGGTCTTATCCAGTTCCTGCTTCCAATCAGTTCACACCGATAATTAAAGCTAGGCCACTATTTAATATCCCTACTCATAATCGGTTTGAATACTTCTCCAACCTAGATGAGCAGGACCGACTGGACAAAATGGCTAAAAGTAATATTAATAGCCAAGTTATAAACAACAATAGACAAGAGGGACATTCAGCACTAGTTGTAGAATCTCAGGATCTGAATAGTCCTGCGAACATCACGCATACTAACAGTACATTGTCTGTTGTTGTCAATACAACCAATGATAAAACAGGGAGTATTGGGGTGGAGTTCTGGACTTTTTGGTTCCGTCCAGAGGTGTCAGGGAACAACACCCAAAGACCCCGGAGTTCCACCTGCCTTGGTGCACAAATGAACAGAAACACGGGCTTCTCGATGGTGGCGTCAAAGACCAAAGGTTTATTACTGCAGGGACACAGAAGTCACAGAAACTACGCATGGGCAGTAACTAGGAGCCTGTTCGATTTGTACAAAGTGGGTTGCTCCTTATATACTAAATTTTTGGCCTTCAGGCGAATTCTTTACATGCTGGTACATTCCAAAAACCTTTGTGTCATAAACAATAAATATTTGGCGTACACAGGAATCGTCGACAATATCTGATGTCAAAACATTACAAACGAGGGGTTCCCACTTTTCCATCATCATCTTATGTCAACTTTTCATTCAGGACCCGGACCGCCTCATCGTAAATTTCGTTACCTCCCCCTAATAAAGGCCCAGAAGGAAAGGAGCAGAGCCAGGTGTAGAAGATAGAAAAGCAGGATAAGGGATGTTTGTGGGTTGTAAATGGGCAAGGCTACCGGCTTCGGCCGCCTAATCGTGATCAGGACAATGGACACGAAGACCAGTTTGGCAGGACTGGCCTCGGGCAGAGGAGGCAGTCTTTGTCGAGTCATGCAGCTACAGCGTGATCTGGTTTAAGGTGCACGTGTCATGTAAGAGGTGAATCTCCGGCTAAGGCTACGTGTCCTTAATCGAAATGAAGTGATCAGAGGCTATTGCGTATGTGAGGGCAAGAAACAAAAATGGCGGCCATGATCTAAGATGGATGCCGTGGGTAGATCAGAAATGTGTTTATAAAAGGAGTGCTCTTGTTCGTAGCGTAGCGAAAACACCAGGATATACTAAATGGATCATTTGCGGTTCGCTGATACCAATATTATGTATTTCCGACAATATTGAAAACACGGGTTCAAATCGTCACGGAACCTCAGACCCTCCTTTTGCCCTTACATAGGCAATTACTCAGTCTACGTCAGAGTCTAATTCTATGCTCATCAGGTCAGTGACATGCTGTTGTATCATCATCCTTTCTCGTGCCTTTTCTCCCAACGCAGGTGGTTTCCTAAAACAAGTTGCAGCACAAAGACTACACAGAGCAGGACCACACTGGATAATCAGGCAACATGAGAATAGGAATACTAAGATGACACCAATAACCATTAGAACCTTCCATCCCCACGCTGAGATCAGAGTCCAAAACCACTCCATGAAGGACCAGTTTCCCTTGTCTACGTGAATAGAGTCGGAAATCTTGTGTAGCTTAGAGATCGCCTCATAGACTGTTGGAGCATTATTAGGAATAAAGACACAGCAGCTCGATTGGATCATTCTACATACCCCACCTCGATCTGCAAGGATAACGTCTAGAACCATACGGTTCTGCAACGTCATGAGTCTATCCGCCTGAAGCTCAGCTGTCAGATTGCTAAGGGCACCAGCAGTTTCGGTAATAGTAGATTCAACTACCCGTGTTAGCTGACGTATGTTTCTACTATTGGCCATAGGCCCCCAGAACGGAAGGAAGCCTTTGAAGAAGTCTCCAGCTTCCTGACCAGCAGTATCTTCCTTGCTGAAGACACCTCTCGCTACTCTGGTTCTGTGGTAATCAGATGAAGCAGTGTATGTCGGAGGCAACAATCGAGCAATATAGCATGATCCTGAAAAGTCGGCAGGCAACCATGTATAAGCTCTATCTCGACAGATGAAGTAGGTACCCCTAGCAGTAAGAAAAGCAGGGGAAGAGTTAGCCGGAAACACATAAGTCTCTACGCACTCACTCCTCCCTAGCTGAGCTCTCGGATTTCTCCCATTCCCTTGCAAACAGACCTGACCTCGGTGAGGTACGACCCAGATTGGAGTTGAGCTTTTACGCTTGCTTTCTCCTAAACTAAGGCGATACTCTGAAGTATTCCAACTTAAATACACTCGCAGTTAGTCTCTAGGGTATGATGGAGTATTATTGACGTCCTTGACCATGTCAATAATTCCCTGGACTAAAGCTTTGTTGGCAGAGTTATATTTAGTGGAACGTGGTGGGCGTGGAGGATAGGTTTCAAGGGCATAAGCAAAGATGGTTTGAAGGGCCTGAAATGATCCATTGTAGCTGAAAGGCAAAACCAGATAAGGAATACCTTTATCCATAGTGTGGGGTATCAAGCCACACACCCAGCAGTCTGTAGTGTTAACTACCAGTTGGTGTTGATGCAAGAGCTGTACAAAAGTGTTGTTAATGAACTCTGAGCGTCGGGCTTGCTCATGTTCAAGAAACGAATGAAAAGAGTGTATAGAAGAAACAGTAGAAGTAACAGGATCAAGGGGAGGTACTGTAGTAACTGGCACAAAAATTAAATTTATACTGAAGACGATTCCACCCACCAACGTTATCAAAATAATCAAGAATGTAATGGCACATTGCATCAAAAAGCATTTGCTATGAAGAATTCTAGAAAGTCTGTTTCTGCGAACATAAATCACATTTTCTCGTTGCAGCGCAGGAAGCTCCATCTTCTACAATCCGCTCGCGACCACTGATGATGTGTATGTAGATGAAAATGCCTCTATCAGCCCTGAGAGTTCCCAGAACCAACAGAAAGATCGACCTTGTGTCAGACCCCTGCAGATTCAACTAGGCACACAGCCACGACCCTACGGCTACCCAGACGGCAAGGCAATTTTAAAAACAACAAAACAATAGCAAACTTCCTGGCTGAAGGCAAAAGTTCAAAATTTCAAAATATCGCAATAGGCAGTTGCCTGCTTTATTTGTCCATTTTACGGTTTCGTAAGTTATATCTCTGCTTCGCAGGTACTGTCTGATCAGCAAATAACGTTTCACTGGTAGCTGTTGCAGTGTTCAAGTTCGCAGGTGACAGAGTTCTTTCTGATGCAGGGGACAAATGTTCAGTGTTCAAAAGAGTCTTTTCTGGAGGAGAGTCAGAGCTTGGAGTGTCAGTGATCAATTCGGCATCGCTGAAAGGGATGAATTTTGGCGTGCTTTCAAATTCGGAGGAACCAATTCCCTTCTTCACCCAGTCGTCGTAAGGAAGTGGCAAAGGCACACGCTTTACATGGGATGCATGCACCCAGTGCTTGCGTCCAGCCACACGAACCGCTGTTCTCGTTGCAAGTAGGATTTGGAAGGGGCCGACAAATCTCGGCTGAAGGTTCTTCGTCCTCGCGAAATTTCTGATAACCACAAACTCGCCTGGTTTCAGCTGATGCCCTGGACTCTCCGGAGGCTTTGGCAAAGCATCGAAAACCTGTTGGTGAATAAGACTCAATTTAGCAGTCAAGTCGTAAAGGTAGTCTATCAACATAGGATATTCTAGAGAACAAAACTTTTTAGGCCTTGGCACACCCCAAATATTTGCCGGGCGGCCAAAAACTATTTCGTAGGGGCTAAGCCCCACTCTAGAATGTACAGTTGCTCTCGTTGATAACAAAGCCAAAGGAAGTGCGTCTGGCCAGGCTAAACCTGTGGATGCTTGTATTTTAGCTAGTTTTAGCTTAAGGGTGCCATTATAACCCTCCACTAAACCAGCAGACTGGGGATGGTTCGCACTGTGGAATTTTTGTTTCAGCCCTAGACCGGCACACACACTCTGCATAACTTTCCCTATAAACTCACTTCCGTTATCTGACCATACAATCCGTGGCATTCCATACCTAGGGAAATATTCTTTGAGAAGAATCTTGGCAGTTGATAGGGCAGTATTGTCCTTTAGTGGATATGCTTCGATCCACCTGGAAAAAGCACAAACTACCACCAGGACATATTTCAAATTATTACAGCGATCCATGTGAATGAAGTCTAACTGAATCACTTCAAAGGGACAGGAAGGAGGAGCGAAATGACCAGCTGGAGTTGGAGTTCCCTTGCCAGGATTATGCATCAGGCATACCATACAATTTTTCACCACTCTCTCTGCACACTTACTGATCCCATCATTCTTCCAGACTGGAGCCAACATCTTACAAATTCCTTTAGAACTTATGTGCGCTACTCCATGCGCCATTGTCACCACTGCAAGCACATACGCGTCAGGCAGCATCCAACGCTGCTGTTCTGTCAAATCAATCCAACATCCATTCGAATCCAACTTGCCCATACTTTCTCTCCATACACGTTTTTCTTCCTCAGTTGCTTCTTTCTGAATCTCTTCTGCTCATCGTGTCTCTAGCTGTCTGTTTAGCAATTTCATCAGCAAAAGCATTCCCACGACCGACATCATCCGTGATTGCTTTATGAGCACTGCACTTTACAATCGCAACTTCAGTCGGCAAGGTTAGAGATTCCAACAAGTCGTTAACTAGCTGACCATGTTGGATCTTAGTCCCATGGGACGTAATGAAACCTCTTTCTCTCCACAAACGACCAAAACTATGGGCCACGCCAAATGCGTACTGACTATCTGTAAAGACATTCACTCTCTTTCCCTTAGCTAAAACACACGCTCTTGTTAGAGCTATTAATTCTGCAGCTTGGGCAGAATTCTGACTCACTCTTGCAGTCTCCACAATCGTCTTCAAAGTCGTTACTGCGTAAGCAGCAGTCACATCACCATTCTCCAATTTAAAACATGACCCGTCCACATACAGCGTACCATCTGGATCGGATAACGGAGTATCCTTTAAGTCGATGCGTCCTTTTGTCTCTTCCTCCGTTTTAAAACAACAATCATGTGGCTCGGAATCACTCGACTCTTGATCAGTCGGCAACAGCGTTGCTGGATTCAATACATTACATCTTTTGATCTGAATATGACTCGCTAGTAATGTCAGCTCGTAACCAGATAGTCTCGCACTGGTAAGGTGTTGTGTCTTCGTTCGATTCATGAGTGGATCCACTGCATGAGGAACCATGACCACTAGCATGTTGTTCATCACCAAACCAGCAGATTGTCGAATGGAAGCCGCAGCTGCCGCTGTAGCTCTCAAACAACTAGGCAACGCTCTAGCTACCGGATCTAATGTTGATGAAAAATACGCACAAGGGCGTTGTTTATCACCGAACTTCTGTGTCAGAACACTCAACGCGCAACCTTCCCTCTCATGAACATAGAGCGTGAATGGCTTACTGTAATCAGGTGTACCCAATACAGGAGCTGAACACAATGCTTTTCGTAATTCAGTAAAACTTTCTTGGCATTCACTAGACCATGGCACCGGACTCGGAACATTTTTCCCAGTCAAAGCTACCAACGGTTTTGCTAAAAGAGAAAAATTTGGGATCCACTGCCTACAGTAAGAGGTAATGCCTAAAAAGGCACGTACTTCTCTCTGCGTGCGAGGAACACTCATCTGCGTAATTGCTTTTATTCTCTCTGGGGTCAACTTCCTTCCCTCCTTTGACAAGAGATGACCTAGGTAGGTCACTTCTTGGCAGCAGTATTGCATTTTCGAAGGTGACACCTTGTGATTCAAATTAGACAAATGATGCAATAACGAAATCGTAGCTGCTTTGCAAGTTTCCTTGTCATCGGCAGCCACTAGAAGATCATCTACATACTGTACTAGAGCAGAACCTGGAGGAAGGACAAAGGAATCTAACTGGCTTTTTAATGCTTGACTGTAAATAGATGGGCTCTCACAATAGCCTTGTGGAGCGCGTTTAAATCTGAAACTGCGACCTCCTAGACAGAAGCCGAAAATATCTCTGCTTTCTTCGGCTATCGGAATGCTGAAAAAGGCATTCTTCAAGTCGATGACTGAGAACCAAGTAGCTGTAGCAGGAATCAGTGTTAACAAGGCAGTAATGTCTGGGACTACAGGAAACTGCGGGACCACAATTTTATTAACCTCTCTAAGGTCGATAACAAACCTATGAACTGGAGGCTTGGTAGGATCAGTTCGTTTCAAAATCGGTAGTACAGGACTGTTACAGACATTTCCTCTCGTTTCTTCAACCACACCTTTCTTAATCAAATCTTGCACAATCAATAAAAGTGCACGCTCACCTTCACTAGATATTTTATATTGAGGAATTCTTGGAAATTTTGCATTCGCTTTTAAAGTTACTACATATGGTGGTATTTCTAAAAGACCTACATCATTAGGTCCAGTCGCCCAAAGAGAATCAGGGAGTGAGCGTAGCTCTGGCGGGAGTGCATCCATTGACAAGTACATCGGAGAAGTGATATTTTTACCCAACGTAAGCTGTACTCCTTCCGGAGAACAGTACAATGTCGCATATAGTCGTTTTAACAAATCTAAACCAAGCAGATTTTCATTACAACCTGTTGTCAAAATCAGAGGTGCTTTCAAGTGACATGGTCCAACAGAAATAGACAAAGGACCAGATATCGGGTTGTAAACAGGGGCGCCTGAAAAACCTACAGAAACATTTGTTGAGCCGGACAAAGGTGCGCCAGGGAGTTTTGCATGAATGATAGAACTTTTTGCGGCACCAGTATCCAACAGAAACGGTTCGACTACACCTGATGTTGCTACTGCGACATAAGGCCCACTCTGATCCACTGGAACTGATACTACTCCCTCTCTTTGTCCATGGCTGTCCTAGTACCCATTTTGCTGAAATCCCTCATCCACTTCACAATAGTCTTCAACAAGATATTGTTGAGATCTATTTTGCTGAGTAGACTGTCCATTTCGTTGATCAAAGTGATTTGAAGGACGATCATTCGTTTGAGGAGGCATAGCACCTCGCCCTCGACCTCTAGAATTTTGCACAAAACCACCACGACCTCTCTGAGCTGCTGCTGCATTATTTTGCGCTAAGATCGGACATTCATTTTTGTAGTGACCCTCCTTCTTACAGTACGCACATTGGTTCCACTGATATTGAGGTCTCGATGTACTATAATCTGTTCTTTGATACGAACCCTGTTGCATATTAGTCTGATTCGTGCGAGGCGGATACGCCTGCTGCAAAAGAACTTTAGTCTTTAAATCCTTCGTTTTCTTCTCTGATTTCTCCTTTTCCTCTTTATCCCTGTTTTTGTAGTACTGTGCAGTCGCAAGTATTTGCGCAGTTGTGGACACAGCCCACGCACTCTCTGAATCTTTTAATTTATTGCATAATTCAGGTAACAAATTATGCACAAATTTATCGACAAACAGTCTTTGCCCTCCTTCTGTGCTCATGTCCTGACCACTATGATCTACAAAAGTCTCTTCAAACCTCGTGAAGAAGTCGGAGACACTTTAGTCTTTCTTCTGCCTGCATGCTGATAACTTGTCCCAATTAACACGCAATGCGGGCATCAGAGTCTTCATTAAATCAATTATTCTACCTGGAAGATTAGCAATTAGGGGTTCGGGTTTTGCACCACCTACTTGCTGACCATCCGCTGCGGTGATAGCTGCCCAGTCACCACCTAAGGCAACTTGATGATCCTCTCTACGAATTTTAGCCCACACTGGTTGCGGAACTACGTTGCCAAATAACATATCGATGTCTGCTAAGTTCATTATACAAGCCTCAACTGTCTGTGTTAATTCCTTGTAATATCCAGCAGGATTCTTATGTGGATCTGGCAAGGCCTGCTTCACTGCTAACACTTCAGCTCGCTTCCACGGAATGTGTATCCATACTCTTTGGAATTGGGCTGGAGCGGCTACAATACCATTATTATGATCGGCTTGCACAGCTTCGCGCCAAATTGGAGGAACCTCCCTCATTGGATATTGGCGACTTAATTTCGTCTTGCTTTTCTCTAAATCTCTCGGTGAACGAAGTGATGGATCATTCCTATAACTTAAAATCAGTTCCATCGCTTCTTCTATATTATCACCCACTATCATTCCTGCAGCAAACTCTTTCTGAACCTTAATTAAGTCTTCTAAATTTGATTCAACATCGTCTTCTTCTATCTCCTCACGTAACAACGAGCACATCTCGTCAAAGACATACCGTTGCGTTGGTTCTTTCCACTGCATAAACGTGTCTAGCACATCTCTCGTACTATATCTCCTACTCTTCGAAATCCATCTGAGAGCTGTGGAATCTAAAATTCCCCGTTCCTCAGTACTCGGAAGCTGACTACGTCTCTGAACAGAGTCGGAAGTAGGAGTCTTAATTAAGGTTTTATAGAAAGGAGACAGCATGTTAGACACAGAATCAGTGATTCTCCGTCGAACAGAAAGTGGAGTCAACACACTCGCAGATGCAGAAAACACAGTAGAGGTAGGAACAGATAACGGAACAGTAGAAGTATCAAGGAAGATAGTTTGTGGAACAGTAGATGTAAGCGAGACAGATACAGGTATAGAAGTCGGCAATCCAGGAGGAGGAGGAGGAGCCGTAGGAACATTTACATTGACCACAGGAGGTACAGGGACCTGATTCTGAGGGACAGGAGCAGGAACACCAGGTTGTCCAGCAACCGGCAATTGAACATTCGGTAAAGGTGGAGCCGTAGCACCTTGTGCATACGGTGGAGGTGACCGTAACAAATAAGATAACAGAGGATCATTTTCAGAATCCTCCAGTATCTTAGCTGTTTTCGATGGCAAGGCAGGATAGCACTTGTCAATCGCTAAATTGTGCTCTCTAATGGCCACCTCTATTGCTTTCTCACATTCGTTAGCCTGCAACTGCTTAGTTGCTTGTTCTAGGGTCAACTCTTCTTGCTCTTTTTGTTCTTTCTTTAACCTTTTCATTTCTCTCTGTTTGGATTCTTTTCGCCAGTAACGGAAAGAATCAAACATTGCCGGCCGGGCTTTCTTCCTAAACAATTTCGCTTCTAAATTGTCGAGAATTTCGGGTTCAAAACTACCATGCAGTGGCCAACTAAGGACACCATCCTTCTTAGTGTAACGGACCCACACCTCATTATAAGATATAGGACCCACACCATATTTACAATACAAGTCATACAGGGGAGTCCCAATCGGAGGAACCAGACATGAGTCCTCCAATCGTGAGTCACTGTTGCAACTAAAACAGGACAACATACAGTTTTTCCGACTTACCATTTTCAGTCCGGAACACAAAACAAACAAAACACGAAACAGATATGTGCACTTGAACCAAGAACTTAGGCCTACCAAAACGAACTGATGTATCGATACCCAAACTAAACCAAATAGATTATCGTAACTAGAACAACCAGTGATAATCTTACGAGACCAAACAAAACCAAGAACCAAAAACGATTTTAACAACCCTTACAAAGTAACCAGCTAGCTATCACTAAATACTTAACTGAGGCACTGAAGACGTCACCCCGGAGAAACCCGTCACGTTTCGCTGTACTAAGGACTGCACCTCGGGTCCAAGACAGGGCGACGGTCAAGGCAACGGCCCACTGCAGCCGTCCTGAACGGGAACCCTCGTGGAAGAGAACGTCGGGCCACTTTTGCGATATGCCGGGATCGATGAAGTGGGGCGCCTCCCTCAGGAATCTTCACACGAAGCTTCTCGAACTCTTCAGGCTTTTGGACCGGTACCGAATGACGTCGCCCCACGTTGGGCGCCAAATGGAGTTCTGGACTTTTTGGTTCCGTCCAGAGGTGTCAGGGAACAACACCCAAAGACCCCGGAGTTCCACCTGCCTTGGTGCACAAATGAACAGAAACACGGGCTTCTCGATGGTGGCGTCAAAGACCAAAGGTTTATTACTGCAGGGACACAGAAGTCACAGAAACTACGCATGGGCAGTAACTAGGAGCCTGTTCGATTTGTACAAAGTGGGTTGCTCCTTATATACTAAATTTTTGGCCTTCAGGCGAATTCTTTACATGCTGGTACATTCCAAAAACCTTTGTGTCATAAACAATAAATATTTGGCGTACACAGGAATCGTCGACAATATCTGATGTCAAAACATTACGAACGAGGGGTTCCCACTTTTCCATCATCATCTTATGTCAACTTTTCATTCAGGACCCGGACCGCCTCATCGTAAATTTCGTTACCTCCCCCTAATAAAGGCCCAGAAGGAAAGGAGCAGAGCCAGGTGTAGAATAAGCATGAGCGAATTTTGCGGATCTCGCGTTCGCGAATTTTGCGGATTTGCGGATTCGCAATCCGCAAAATCCGCGAATTCCCGCGAATTTGCGGATTTTTTTTTTTTGTGTTCGCCCGTGTTTCTGCCAGTTCGCGAGGGTTTTGTACACTTTCGCAAATTGCGAACTTACCTGTCGGGTCGCAAGTTTCGCGAACTTGTTGTTTCTACGTGTCCAGCCTGTTTGGGACACTCTTCTTCATCACTGCCACTCTCTGTCACCACTGCCACTCTCTGACTACTCATGCCACCCTCTGGCCCACCCATGCCACCCTCTGTTTCATCACCACACCCTCTGGTTGTCCAGTGCACATTATTTTCGGCAAAGCAAAGCACACCTTCCCTGCCTCAAGTGACCTGAATTAATTTGGGGCTGATTAATGTGTCACAGAATATTTTTTTAGCTGGCACCTGCTTCCTTAGTGCGCCCTGATTAGTGATCTTTTGCACTTGCTAAGTGCTTTCATTGTTGCAAAATTAGTTACAACACCTGCCCTGCCCCAACTGACAATAATGAATTAGGGGCTGATTAATGGATTTTAACTTCCAGCCTGGCTCCTGCTTGTCTCCCTTAGCTGTAATTCAGGACCTTTGTGGCATATGTGTAACTATTCTGAGGTTCAGAGCAGGGTCACATAATAGTTTCAACTGGCAACTGAACTCTGGAGGGGCCCCTCAGGAAGCACTACAGGAAATGGCTATTAATGATGAGCCTGAACTTTTGAACCTGGTAAGTAGTTACTTTCAGTTTTGCTAAGATCGTATTTCTGCAATTTTGCACTTATTCGCGGGGCGCGAACTCACGCGAACTCACGCGAACAGTGCGAGCAGTGCGAGCAAAATCCGCTGCTCGCGGATTTGCGGATTTTGCGGGAGATTCGCAAATCTCGCGGATTGCGGATTTCCCGAAAATCCGCAAAATCCGCGAGCGGAACGGATTTTCCGCCCATGCCTAGTGTAGAAGATAGAAAAGCAGGATAAGGGATGTTTGTGGGTTGTAAATGGGCAAGGCTACCGGCTTCGGCCGCCTAATCGTGATCAGGACAATGGACACGAAGACCAGTTTGGCAGGACTGGCCTCGGGCAGAGGAGGCAGTCTTTGTCGAGTCATGCAGCTACAGCGTGATCTGGTTTAAGGTGCACGTGTCATGTAAGAGGTGAATCTCCGGCTAAGGCTACGTGTCCTTAATCGAAATGAAGTGATCAGAGGCTATTGCGTATGTGAGGGCAAGAAACAAAAATGGCGGCCATGATCTAAGATGGATGCCGTGGGTAGATCAGAAATGTGTTTATAAAAGGAGTGCTCTTGTTCGTAGCGTAGCGAAAACACCAGGATATACTAAATGGATCATTTGCGGTTCGCTGATACCAATATTATGTATTTCCGACAATATTGAAAACACGGGTTCAAATCGTCACGGAACCTCAGGGGGCAAGCCCAGTAAGCGTTGTATTACCCATGGTCTATCAATTCTGAGCTGGAATGTGGCAGGACTGGAATCTAAGTTATTGGACCCTGCATGGACTGAGATAATTGATGAGGTGGATATTCTTATGTTTCAAGAAACATGGGCTGTTGGGAACCTATACATAGAGGGCTATCACTGCTTTAGCTTAACATCACCTAAACCCAGTTTTGGCCGAGCAGTGGGTGGCCTGTTCATTGGGTTCAAGATCTTGGCAGGTGGTACAATTAGAGACCTGCCCAGCGATAACCCTAACATTCAAATCCTTGAATATAAGTTAAAGTCAAAGACCACAATTTATTTAATCAATTTTTATAATAATGATTTTTATTATGTACCGAATAAGAAATTTCTGGCATTATCAAAGGTTTTAAGCAAATTGGAATGTTTTTTTATCATTAGACACAGAGTCAGGAATTCTAATAGGGGGTGATTTCAATGCTAAATTAACAAAGAGTCATGGGTTTGAGAATCAGACTTACCAAGATCAAGCAGAACGCAGGGGTACTGAATTGTTTAATATACTAACTGAATTCGACCTTGCTGACGCTATGAGAGTAGGGTATAGTCCTAGCTCCCCTCACGCCCCCACGTTCATAAGCAGGGACAGTAGCTCCACTATTGATTATGTATTCATGTCACCGCTGCTAACAGATTGTATAGTAAAAACTTCTGTGGTAGTGACATCTTTCAGTGATCACAATCCATTAATTGTAATTTTGAATCTTGCACCGAGCCCGATTTTTATGAATTTAAATGGTGCAAGGGACATTACAGCGTCAATTGACGGTCTACGATTAAAATGGAGGGGAGTTGACTGTGGGGCCATTTTAGACAGTGTACAAATGTCACACCCACATTTGATTGAGTCCTGCCTGTCTTCAAGTGGTAACCACGATAATTTAATTGCTGACTTCAAAGTACTGTGTTCAACTATAAAAACCCTCCTGTCAGTCCCATAACCCAAGGAAGGCAAAGAGCCAAGGTGGTTTGACTCATCCTTCTCTTTGGCGAACAGGGAGCTAAGAAAGGCACTTTCTGCCAAACCTAGGTGCAAAGTGACCGTTCAAGCAGCCAGAAAACATTATAAAGCCAAAACAACAGAAAGGAAGGCTAATCTGCTCTCTGAACAGTGGGAATCATTGGTGATCAGCGCAAATTTGGGTGGCAGCGGCCCATTTTGGTCCGCCATCAGAAAAACGAGGGAAATGGGAAAGAAGCTTACCCAAATTAGTTGTAATATAACACGTGTTGTATGGGAGACTCATTTCTCTAAAATGTATGCAGCCCCATTAGAGGAGCATCCTATTTTAAATCAAGGACAATCGTGTGGCCTACAGATCAAGGCCCACGAAGTTAAAATAGCCATAAATGAGAGTCTGGGAAATAAGGCGCCCGGACCAGATGGTCTTCCCATAGACACTATCAAACACAATGCTGATTTGTGGACACCAATACTTCTTAATGTTTTCAACAGCCTTCCAACAGCAGCTATGCCGGCCACATGGGCAACCAGTATTATAGTCCCAATCTATAAAAAGGGAGCTAGGTCAGATCCTGCCAATTATCACCCAATCTCCCTTTTGGACAACACCTTAAAAATTTTGGGACGCATAATCTACAATAGAGTATTAGAATGGGCGGTAGACACAGACTTCCTGGACCCTTGCCAGATGGGGTTCCGGAGTGGGGTAGGAACAGTGGAGCAATGTTAAAACTTGAAATTAATAATTGATAAGTACAGCGTTGCCCGATCATCTCCTACCTACCTCGCTTTTATGGATCTTTCATCCGCTTTTGATCTAGTGAATAGATCCAAACTCTGGTCAATCCTTTCACTTAATGGCCTAGATGATACTCTTGTGAGATTTCTAGCCTATCTCCATACCGACCTGAAAGCACGGGTACGTATTGGGATGGGTGAAGAGGTCTCAGGAGCCATTGACATAGGTAGGGGGGTGAGACCGGGGTGCGTTTTATCACCCCTGTTGTTCAACATTTATATTAATGGTTTATCCAACTGTCTGAAAAAAGTCACCACAGATGTTCCAATAATTTTAGGGAAACCTCTACCAGTGCTTTTATACGCAGACGATGCGGTGCTTATGGCCCGCACACCTAATGCTCTTCTTCTGCTTGTACATAGTTTTGTTAATTTTATGGAGGGTCTGGATTTGAGGGTCAATTTAAAAAAATCTTGTATTATGTCCTGCGGCCCTGGCAAAAGGAAACTCAACACTATACAGATAGGTACAGATAAACTTGAATCTGTTCCTACATTTCCCTATCTAGGTTTGGTTTTCACTGTGAACGGCTCGTGGAGTGGGCATTTGGCCCACGCCACGAGCAAGTTCTCGAAAGCCAACAACTCTGTTTTGAGTCTTCCTCACCCAAAGAAAATTGGTGCCACCAAGGCTATTTTAAAGATTTTTAAATTGCAGTGCTCACCTGTTGCCTCGTATGAAGCGGAGGTATGGGGGTCGGGAAGCAGCCTTTGTATTCAACGGGAGTAAAGTCGCTTCTGTAGGAAAGTGTTGGGCGCCCCGATCTCTTCCTCTGATTTTATCTGCCATAGCGAATTAAATCTTCCATATATAAGTGATTTTATTAGAGCCATACCAGCACTTTTTTGGATTAGAGTCTGGAGGAATGATGCTGCCGTTCTCACACAAAATATTATAAAGGACTGTTTAAACTGTGATTATGGAATGGCGATTCCATGGCTCTCAGAAGTTTCTAAATCACTTATTGCAGTGGATAGAGGCATCTTGTTCACCGATCCTACGACAATTGAAATTAAGGATAAAGTCGAGGTTAAAAACGCACTCTATGCACTTTATAATAATGAACGGATAGGAAGTGAATTACAGAAATCAAGTGTTGTGAAATACCTAGGGAATGAATTGTGTAGACAAACCCTCCCGACCTATCTCTCCCTTCCTATGATTAGTTGGGAGAGATCACTTTTGTTTCGTTTAAGGGCGGGTACTGTAAAATTTGTGTTGTCTTTGCCTTTGGGGTAACGTCATAGTGCTGATTTTAATCCGTGTCCCTGTGATGGTATGAGTTCACAGGATGATTTGCACTTCCTATTTCTCTGTAAATTTTATCTTAGATTTATCAAATGGCTTTTAACTCCTTATTTTAAGAAGCACAGACCACTCACACTTAAAGAATCGTCTAGCATGTTGGTTTCCCTGGATACTGATGAACTAATTTTTCGCACCAACACTTTTCTAAGATTGGCTATACGAGTGCGCAAAACGATGGAAAATCCCTGAAAATAAAAACTAGTATTACTGGAGCCATAATGTACTGTACTGTTACTGTATGGAACCCTATATTATGAAACTTTTTTTATATTATAACACTTTTTCTTTTTGTATGTATGTACACTTAAATGAATTGTTGTTTTTATCTGCGGTACTTTTATGAATTTTATGAAATTCGAATAAATGTCTTTTGAACTTGAACTACACTTAAAGGCTGATGTGTGGGGACAGGGAAACCCGGAAACCAGGGCTTGCCCTTTATTTGCTTCAAGCTATGAAGAGGCTTGTTTGCTTAAATTCCCCCAAAAAGTGCCAGTTGAGCATATATGGAAAGGTAAAACTCTTAATTATACCAGTTTTTCAGGGTGTTACTGAAATTGTACTGCAATGGAAACAGCAGTATGTTCCTGAATCACATGAATAAATAAATAGAGATACTGCAGTGCAAATGTGGTCTCCATATAATTTAACTGAAAGTACATGGGGCCATCAATATGTTGCCCCCGGAGAGGTATAAAAAGAAGTGACTCAGCTGTAAACTAAATAACAGAGCCTATCCGTTTATCTGTGCACAACCTAATGCTCTGCTAGCACTGACGGGACATTTTGAACATAGTTTACATCTTTCAATTACATGCAGTCACAATATATAGTGAAGGAACGGTTGTATTTTGAGCTTTAAACTATCCCTGGGCTGGCTTAATTTGCTTAGTTTCACAGAAGTTAAGCGTGGCCTTCGTTGTCCTAAGATGGAAGCACTTTTACTTATTTTTTTGTCAGTCAGGTCTAACAGTAAAATAAAATTAATAATAAGCTGGTAAAGTAACATCCATCCAACATACGCTTCTGCGTAACCAAGCGCTTTATAAGCTACCCTTATTATTATTATTATTATAGACGTCGCATTGTATGTAATTCTGTTTCAATATTGTAATCATTGCAGCCTGTAGGTGCACTGAAAATGTAATATAGTCCTAAGTCATATCGAAATTCACAGAGTTTTGTTGTGCTTATTGGTAGTTGAGCTTATAATGGAAATCTACTGTATCATCCTGTAACCACACTGTTTACATTTTAAAAAGGTTAATTTGAACTATTCCTAAAATATTGAAAGTGAGGTTACAGGTGTGTGAAAGACTGAGGTGAATACGTTACATTGACCCATGGGTGGGTAGGCCAGGTTTTCTTTTAAATGACACTGCTGTTTGATTCTAAACTAGGGATTTTGCTACTTGAGTTATGTTTAGATCTCTTGGTGTAGAACATAGCAGGTCCCTACAAGGTCAAAGTTGAAAAAAGTTGGAAAAATTAACACGTTTCCAAAGACATTTTCTATGATTTAGAAGACATGGTGATGTGGGGGGCTTGGTTCAGGTTCCACACTGCAATCAAGTGCCCAAAGAGTATGATTTTTCACTCCTAAATCCCCTACAAGGATACTAATTTAAACCCTTCCCAACACATACACAACACTAAAGCTGGAGCACACATGGTCTGTCTTCCTGAAGGTCGATGTTTAGTGATTCTGTCTGCTCCAAAATATGCATTAATGTAGTCATTTATATTGTAGATTGTTTTTACATTTTAAAGTACCATAGCCTACGTTTCTACATCTCTGAAAACTGTATCCAAATGTAAACATAGTCTGTAGTTTTAAATCTTGCACAAATGATTCACCTTCTGAAATAGAAAGTTCATAACAGAAAATAATACCTACATATAAGCCTCTTCATGCAGTGCAAAGTGATTTAGAATTGCTGAATTTGTTAAATATTACATGAGATGTGTATGCAAGACTGAATTAAGCAATTTGTTTTCCTTTGGTATGACACCAATTAAAAAAAGATAAAAACAAGGAAGCTATGAACCGTATATTTGAAGCAAAGTCTAGCATGGTATGAAACATTAAAATAAAATATTCATTAGATAGTCACTGTATAGTCAATAACATAGTCCGAAACATATACTTCTTTTTGCTAGGCCTCTAGTTATTTTACTACGTACCTGTTCCTCCTTGCCTGTGCCTTGGTGTCTACTCTAGTTTACTGTTTACAAAGCAACATGAACTGTTAGTATTATGTACTATCCAACATTAGCAGCATACAGAACAAATTAGTACACAGTCTCTGAGTATAACTTTGGGATTTTTATGACTTGTGGCATAGCATTTGAAACTCTGGGGTATATCTACAAAAATTGCAGTTAAGCAGTTTTGACTCTGCTTAGTGGCAATTATTGTTACTGCTATCCATGCCTGAAATCCATCTCCATGTTTGCAACGTATTTACAATACGTTGTTACATGGCGTTAAGATCAGCAAGCGGTGGGAAAAGGTGCCGCTAACCTGAACATCACAGCAATCAAAATCTTGGTGCTAGCATGAAAAAAGTGCCGGCCAGCAAATTAGCAGCAAGACAACTCACGTTGGGCATCCGAACGTCACTTTATTTGCGTCTAGTGGGAAGAAAATGCACAAAAATGCCTTAAACACCCCCCAAAAAAACCTAAATACCAAAAGGAGGAGCCTGAACCCAGTTTGCCACCCGACAACAACCCCCCTAACCCTCCCAACAGCCAGGATAACCAGCCAGAGTGCAAGGGGAAGAGCAATAGGAAAACCAGATTCAGTTAGGAGGAAAATGAGATTCTGATTGATGATGTGCGCAGAATCAACAGCAGCTTTTCATCTGCCCAAAGAGTCATTCGTGAATTCCGTAGTAGAAGTCAAGAGTACAGTGATTGACTTTAAAAAGCGCTGGCATGATGTTAAGGGCACAACCAAGCAGAAACTGGACAGCAATCGACAGACAGCACTACAGACCGGAGGTGGGAGTCCAGAGCCATAGGAGGAACTTAATGCTTTGGAGGAACAGGTGTCTGCAGTTATCTGAGAGTAGTCGGTGGTTGGAGTATGAATTAATTTTTATTGTTGGTTACTGAAAATCATTACATAAAACCAGAAATACAAAAGTCATCACATTACAAAATTTAAAATCAAGGGAATTTCAGAAATCAAGTTATGTAGTTACTCCAAGAATGCAAAAATGCCAAGGAAAAGATTCATGGGCCAGCAAAAGACTCTGAGATCTGACCGGTAGAAGTCATCAGCATTGCCCGTGCTTGAAAGATGAACTTCCCAAAGGCGGCCATGTGCATAACTGTGGTCAGGGTGTAAAGGTGAAAAATCCCATCCTTTGCAGAGCGTACCCAGAATGTCTAAGTAGTGGCCTAAGATAAAGACTGCGGGGCAACCGCAAAACAGGGCAACAGAAGAGAAGATGTGCCAATGACTCCCGTTTATAACTGCAGAGCCTGCATTCCGGTGCTCCCGAGCTGGCCTTACCACACGGGTATAGTTCTTTAAGGGGCAATGGGTGTAATCTGTAAGCCAAGATCTTGTGGAGGGCTGCGCTTCCCATTGCCTTCGTGAGATGCTGTTTTGGAGTGTGCAGAGTGTGCGGAAAACACAAGGTCTCATGCAGGTCTTTTCTTGTCCGCAAGGACTCCATGTCCAGTTCCCGTGACCGCGCACACACTTGTTTTTTAATAACATTTTTGATGGCAGAGTATGTGACATGTTCAGGGTTCCAGGAGTCCATGGCAAGGTTGAGATGGACCTTAGCCACTTCGAGGGTGTCCGACCAAGGATTCCCTGGCTCTCTGAAAATGCATTTCAGCACAGCCTTCAGTGTATTCTCTTGTGCCGCCATTGTTAGAAAATAATATGTACTTAAGGCGGCCAGCTCTTTCAGGTTTTGCCGGTTGATTGAGAACTCCAGACGAGCAAGGGTATTTCTAGTGCAGCTTGGGAGATGGAGAAGTCTCTTGTATGACCTGCAATGAATTTTTTCTAATGCATGGCTCAGTTTACCCGGGAATGCCTGGAGGGCATAGTTGAGTGCCGGCATGAGCTTGGCTTTAAGCACTCTATTTATGGCCATGGTAGACGGACTGTATAGGGCGGCTTGCAGCTTGCAGATGGCATAGGTGATGGATTTTCCTTTGGCCTGGATTGACTTAAGATGGGCACTTGAGAGTCCCGATTCCTGAAAGCAATTGCCCAAGTAGATGTAGCGCTGTGTGCTTTCCAGCAAAAGATTGCCTAGCCTCCATTTCAAAGATTTTTTCCTTGGGCAATGCCCGAATATAATTACCTTTGATTTTGTACAATTGGCTACAAGCCTGTTTTTATCGTTGACTATGGCAAGTGCCGTCAGCACCTTTTGCAGCCCCATTCTCGTGTGGCCCAAAAGGACCAGGTCATCAGCATATTGCATAAAGTGTATTTTGCGCCCGCCAATCTTTGGTGTGGCCAGGGCAACGCCAGTCAAGGCCCTCTCCATGTCCGCTGTGTATAAGTTGAATAGTAATGGGGATAGCACACACCCTTGTTTTAGGCCTCTATCTGTTTTGATCTTGGCAGATGCATGGTCCCTTGAGAGCTTGATACGCACCCAAGTTTTTTGATACAGGGACTGTATCGCTCTTAGCAGCCCCGGATTAATGTTCCATTGGACGAGCTTGTGCCACAGAATAGCACGGTCGACCCCGTCAAACGCCGCCGAGTAGTCAATAAAGCAGGCGAATAGGGGAAGACTTTAACCTGTCCGTGCACGATGCACCAGGAAAGAGAGAGCGATGATGTTATCAACTGTGGCTGACCCAGGTCTGAATCCAGTTTGGCAGAATGGAAGGATGCCAGCTGCACTTGACCAGTCTGCGAGGTCCCTCAAGATTTTGCTAGCATAAGCTTTACCCTCAATATTCAACAAGGCAATCATGCGGTAATTGGCGGGTTCCGATTTAGGGCCTTTTTTGTGAATAGGCTGTAAAAGCGAACCTCTCCATGAGTCTGGAACTTACCCCAGAAGCCAACATAGGGAGTACAGATGGGTCAGGTTTTTGGACCAAAGGTCAATGTTTGCCTTGAATAGGTGCCCAGGAAGCCCATTGGGGCCCGGAGCGGCGTTTTGTCTAATGTTTTTTAAGATTTTGGAAACCAACGATTTTCCTGGTGGGGCCGTCATCTCGATGGAAGGATCAAGGTAGTCTTCGGGAATGGGTGTTACATGTTGCATATTTGCGGGGCCATCATTAGTGTATAATGCTTTAACATGGGCGACCCAAATAGAGGCTTCAAGGGCGTTTTCTCTGTGATTTGGGCCTCGACCCATGTTGCATATATAGTTCCAAAACTCCTGAGATTTTCCTGGGCTCAGCAAGTAAAATATAATTAACCATTGTGCTTCGCAGTGGGCACGTTTTGCAGCCCATACCTTTTTTGCATGACTTTTTTTTAGCTTCTTGTAATTGATTCTTGTTTTGTTTTGTCCCACTTTTGTGGAACCGTTTACGTTCCTTGTTTAGTGTTTTCGCACTTGTTTGGATTTCTATATTATAACCAAATTTAGGGGGAGGACACCTGAGCGACACACTATTCTGGTTCCCACGAAGAAGCACCGCCAGGGTCTCTGATGTGGCATTCCATCTTTCTATTGCACCATTTTTCTGTGCACTCTGTACACTCGAAGGCTAACCTGTCCATTGATTTGCCCAGCTATTAAATCTGTTTATGGTGGTTTGTTCCCATTTGATCCTTCTGGGCAGCTTTACTAATTCTTCTCCATCGGCCGCTCCGATGTATTCTAGCTTGTGGCGTTGGTCCACGAAGAGGTTCAGAGTGACAGTTAAGGCAGCGTGATCGCCATCACTGCGCGGATGGACTGAGAAGTTTGACATCAAGAGTTGGAGTTTGAAATGTGAGGCAAGATGGCGTTAGTGTGAGAGGTCGCTGAGAAGCTTGCTCTGTGAGCCTTCAGCATATTTGATCGATCTGGATCGGGATGGGAATAGGACTGAGCGGGAATGAGCTATGTCCGTGTCCGTCCGTGTCAGCTAAATGGATGTGCTAGTTTCAGAGACATTGATCAAAACAAAACAAACAAAACAAGGACAGATGATTGAAGGCAGCAGCGAGGTCTCTGTAGTGCCAACCAACTTACAAATGCCGGAGGAGCGGAATTCCCGAGCGCCGTCTGAGTCCTGAGCACTGAGAAGAAATTAGTGCTTTGTGCTAACTAAGCAGCTACACAAGGCATTTAATGCCAAGCCGAGGTGAGGTGGAGAAGACAAAGCCGAGACAGGAGCTGCGAGTTGAGTTGCGGCGTGTCAAGGGGAGACGGAGAGGAGATATCTGGGTTCGCCCAGGTTGTCTAGGTCTTACGTGCACTAACCCGCTCCGGTGCATGACCCGAGAAAACAATAAGCAGCAGTAGTAACTTGGTCAGACTTGGAGTAACTGTGAGTACTGCTTCAGCGCTATACAGCTATGCATGATAAGTAATACACTCGTGACTGGTGACATAACGCTGCAGGCTGTGAGCTGATGTGTGCTCTGTGATAGGAAGAGTCCGTCACCCTCGAGACCCAGAAGACGCTGTAGACCCTGGGGACCTGAAGCGACCTGAAGCGAGCTCACAGAGTGCTCACAGAGTGCACAGAGATGAAATCAGCGCTGGGGGAGGAAACTGAGAGGAGCTGAGAGCGACGGAGAGAGCCTTAATTTTGAGCAAAACCCCTTCAGTGATCACAGAGATTACGCATGGTAACGGACAGCCCGGGAGCTGAGACCTGGGCGAAGTAGTTCGGAGCAGAGTGCAAAGTGAGACAACCACTTCAACAAGTGAGACAACCACTTCCATCACGTTCACAGCCTCAGCCTCAACTTTACCACAGCGAACCTAGCGTCGAAGGCTTTCTCCGGCCGTCATTATCGCTCTGCTGATCTGTTGCTGCCTGCTGCTTGTATGGCTGTCATTTCATCAGCGGACACTGCAGGACGTGCTTAGAGACGCACGTTGCACGCTACTCGATACACGCTGATTGAAGGAAGGCCACTGTCATTGGCTGGCTGGAGAGCCGAAAACTAGGCAAAAGCTAATAGGACTATTGGCTACTGACAAACTGCGGCCAGCTTGGTAAGAAATAAGAAAGTAAACAACATCAAGGCCCGAAGGAGAAGAAGAAAAAAAAGGGGAGGAAAAAAAAAAGACAAAATAAGCAGAGCTGGGAGAAAACCGAGCTGGAAGTTTGGAGCTGGAAGTCTACAATTGAAACCGAATTGAGCTGAACCAACCTGAAAAACTGAATACTACTACTACTATATTTATATTTATACCTGAACCGGAACCTGAACCTGAACCTGAACCTGAACTCGAACCTGACCTCGAACCTGAGTTAGAGCCTGAGTCAGGCAAAAAAAAAAAAAGATAGAAAAGGCACAAGAATACAAGTAAATATTTAAAAAAAAAAAAACCTTCATATGAGGCGCTGGGGGCTAATTGGGGCAAGCTTCAAGCAACACGTATGACCCACCTAATACCAGCCCAACCAGACTTTCACCCTGCATACCTGAAACATCTCAAAAGGACGGGTCCCTCCGAGATTAAAAAAGGATTAACAGCCAAGGGAGCAAGCGCCAACACATCAGAAGCTGCCGCAAGTGTGGCACAAATTGCTATAAAATTAGTTATTGAAACAAAATTTGGAATTGAAATAGGTGCAGCTTGAGAAAGATCATATAGATATAGATCTGTAAGTATAATTACAGGGATAAAAATCAATAAAGATAGACCAAAGGCATTAAGACAACCACCACTGAAGTCAAGGCAGGTAATATCACGGACAATACTATTACCGCTGCTACAGACACTCATATCAGCACAGGCACTGGGTATGGCCGATAATACAGGCTCAGGGAAGGGAGAAGAGGACCCGGCAAACAACTTATTGATTCAGGAATTTACCCAAGAAAAATCTGCACCAGACATACAGGATCCCTTGAACCTACAACCCCCACAAGGCATACGTCACAAGTCATACATACAACACATCTGACTCAGTCTGAGGACACGGAGTAGCAAGAAAGTTTGGAGAAGAAGTCAGAGAAATCAGAGATAAAAAGTACGCGAAACCAACAATGCCCACAGTTGGCAAGAGACTCGCAAAGACGACCAGAAACCAGGGGGTCTAGGACAAAGGAAAACAACGAGGGGAAACATGATTGCAACGTAAAAGCTAAAAAGCAAGACATAAAAACCAAAAACAGTGACACAGAAAAGAATGCAAACAAAGATAATGTTCAGGGGAAAAGGAAAGGGAAGGAGAAGGAGAAAGAACTGGGAAAGGAAACAGAAGATGTTGAAAATTTGGAGCTATTAGAGAAAAAGGCAAAAAGACTGCAAACTATAAAAAAACTTGAAAGCAGCGGCCAAATCATCCGGACAATCGATAGACTCACAGCTCAGGATATACAACTTATTTAGCCTACTCACTAAGGACGGGCTACGAACTAGTTCTAATAATGAGATATCCCAGAAAACAAAGCCTCATCAAGACAAGCAAGAAGGTGCTTATGGCTGTGCAGACTCGACCGCACGCCTGGAACAGGGAGCAGTAGGGGATAAATCCAAGATGAGTCCCAGCCTAAATTCAATTATGGACGTATGCCCTGATGCCGAAGGATATGGAACTGTCACAAGTAAATTGGATCAAAACAAGAGCAGCCTTCAAGGTAAGGCAGGTATGGATAACTATGCCCATGCTTCTTCAGGGATGCAAACACACTCCCCGGGGGAAACTCCCCAACCACCTAACGATGTAAGTTCCGAAGGATCAGACTCGGATTTGTACGAAACAGGTGTTTCCATTTCCAGCGAGTCAAGCGAGGAGAGTGAAGCAAGCGAAGACCCTAAATCTAAAGGTCCAACTCCGGAGGCATCGGACTTTATGGATCCAAAAAATATGAATGAATCAGGACAAGGCACAACGCCCAGAAAAAAGCTTGAAAAGAAAAGAACCAGAAACAAGAGGCAGCCTAAACTAATTTACGAGGAAACAACAGTTCCAGGAAGTAATACGGAGCAAACTTCATGTAGAACTAAATCGATTCGCAAGAGCCCCCACCCAAAATCAAAATTTGAACCTGAATGGAGTCAGAACATTATGGACGAACCTGAAGAAGAAGGGGGCCGAATGCGAAAGAGCTATGGTAGTGGAACGGGACCGCCTACAGAGCCTTCGCTGAGGGAAGTCCTCAGCTCAATTAAGATCTTTCACAAAGACGTTAAAAAAGATAGCCAACGGAACCATGTGGCTATTCAAAAACTTGAGGGTGCTATCAACAAAGTGGGGAATACCTGTCTGGAGATTTCTGATAGAATGAGCTGTGCTGAAGCTCGTACAGAAAATTTAGAATCTGATGTTGGCAAGCTTAAATCTCAGGCAAAGGAAAAAGAGGGCATAATAAAAGACTTAATGGCCAAGGTTGAAGACCAAGAAAATCGAGAAATAATCTGCGTTTTTTAGGGATTCCTGAGGGCGCAGAAGGAAGCGACTCAAGAGGCTTCATGTCCAACCTTCTTAAGTCTGCATTTCTGGAACTCAGCTCGTGGGATATGAACAGAGAAATTCAACTGGCCCATCGATTTCCTCTTACTTTACCGAAACGCTCTGACAAACCGCCTAAATACCCGATGGCTATGCTAGTTAGAAGAGAGCAAAACAAAATAATGACAAATAAGAAGGACCTAATTGAAAGTAGAAATCCAAAGATTCTGACACTGCGGTACCAAAAAAAAAAAAAAAATTGTAAAGTTGCTTAGCACGCAGAATTTGTAAATGTTTGGGGCCACACCCTGGGAAGGGGGTGAGGATAGGAAACGAACAACTTGGGAATCAAATATGATATTAATATTTGGTATATTTGCCATTGTTCTATAATATGCAACAAAATGGTTGAACGGATAAATGACCATCTACCGCTTTCCAGTCTATATATCTAGGGTATATATGATTAGGCCACGGGGCAAGCGTAGGCGCACTCATTATACCAACGCCCACACCTCGGTACTCCAGGGCCCAGGATGCCTCATAGGGTGGTAAGAGGGGGTGGGGGGTGGACAAGCAGGTGGAAGGGAGGGAAGGGATGGGATGGTGGGAAGACCAAGGGAAGACAATCAGTGAAGAGATTACCTTTAGTACTTTAAAAGAAGCAAATTTGCCAGTAGGATTTAAAGAACTGATCAAGGCCCATGGAGGACGAATATGGTGGTTAAAAATAATTATTATTGCTTTTACTTGACAAAAGATTCATAAGATAGATGGCTAGATTACGAATTGTATCCTTAAATATTTGCGGCCTAAACGACCTAAAAAAGAGGCAAACTGTAGCAGAAGGTCTCCATGCCATTGAGGCCAATATAGTTTGCTTACAAGAGACCCATATAGAGAGAGGCCAACAACATCTGCTAAAATCCCTGGGGTTCCAACTTATAGCTGCATCCACTTGGAGAACTCGTACTAAGGGAGTGGCCATCCTTGCTAAAGGAGGGGGCTTACAATTCAGTCGATCACTTGCAGACAAGTTTGGGAGATGGGCCATTACAGAGTGCCGATACAATAGTTGGCAGAACACGGTGACCTTATGTACAGCTTATGGGAATCTGGGGGATGACCCTGATACCCTACTAAGCATTTCTAATGAATTAGTACATTGGCCCTTACCTCTTATTTTGTGTGGTGACCTAAACCTTCACCTACCAGGATATTGGACTGCGGGCCACGCATTTAACTATCAAGGGAGAAAACCTAAAGCCTTTAGAGCGTTTAAAGATTTGTGTGAACGGCATGGCCTATTGGATGGATGGCAATTAGGTCATCCCAGGGACCAAGGATATACTTTCTTTTCCCATCCCCATTCTCGTCATACCTGTCTAGACTATATTCTTCTATCGAATTCAATTAGGGATAGCTGCACAATAAGGAAGCTTCCAAGGGTATTATCCGACCACAACCCTTTAGAACTGAATATTGCATGCAGTAGTACTATCCGTACAAGAAACCTTTGGACTTTGGAAAGAGCCTTCTTAAGAAATGAGGAGTACCGTATTCTTATGAGAGAGTGGCTACCATCTTTCTTAGAAATAAATATGGGTAGTGCTCCTGTCGAAGTAGTTTGGGATGCAATGAAGGCTGGCATCAGAGGGGTGACATTGCAATTCTCAGTACGCACTAATAGAAAAGGTGAACAACAACTAGCCTCTTTACATAAGAATCTGAATAAAGCTGAAGCAGAGCTGATTGTAGCTGTACAAACAGGTCAGGGTACAGAGGGATTAGTGCAAGTTGCAATCGCGAGAAATAAGATATTTGAGATCTTTACAGAAAAAAGCAATCACTAAAGCTATGACCTACAAAGAAAAAACTTATGAACTCAGCGAGCAAGTAGGGCACCAGCTGGCTGTTCGCACAAGGGAGGAGATGACAGGAAATATGATAAAAGCTATAAATGATATTAACGGCGAATTGAGACTAGAAGAACTCGAGATCAGAACTGCTTTTCAAATGTTTTATCTAGAACTTTACTAGGAACCGTTAGGAGGGCAAGAGGATGCTAGAGATTATCTGGATGAAGAGCTAGGGGAGCCTCTGGGACAAGAAGATAAGGACTCATTGGATTCTCCAATTAGATGGGAGGATATACTATTATCCATGAAATCCCTGACCACTGGTAAAGTAGCAGGTGTAAATGGGATACCTACTGAGTTTTTTCTTGAGTTTGCAGAACAAATGAAAACCATCATGTTACAACTTTTTAAGTCCATACTTCAGGGAGGAAACCCACCACCGTCTTGGTCACTAGCAAAGATTATGATCTTCTTGAAGAAAAATAAAAATCCCTTGGAAATGGGCTTGTATCGCCCGATAACTTTGATTAATGGAGACTAAAAGATTTACTCCAAACTCCTTGCAGGGCGATTGGCACCTATAATTTATAAAATAATATCAGTCCAACAACATGGATTTTTGCCCGGCAGATCAATAAGTGATCATATACAGAGAGTTATCTCTTTATTTGACTCTTCAGAAACTACAGGAGACCCTATGGCCCTTATTCTTCTGGATGCAGAAAAGGCATTTGATAGGGTCTCCTGGAAGTTTTTGTGGACTGCAATGTCAGATCGGGGAATAACGAAGGGATTTATTAAAGCTATCCAAGGACTCTATGTCAATCCAAGTGCCAGCGTGGTGATAAACGGGAATATGTCCGAGATTTTCATGATCACGAGGGGAACTAGGCAGGGGTGTCCCTGCTCGCCTCTCTTATTCGCGATATACATCGATCAATTTATACGCAAACTTGATAGCCATCCTTGCGTGCCATCTATTTTGATCAATAATTATGAAACCAAAGTCCTAGCTTACGCGGACGATATAGCTTTAGTTACTACCAATCCCAATGAGGCTATCAAGATTGTTGAGGAGGAAGCAACAAAATTCGGCAAAACTTCCAGTTACAAACTGAATACGGGGAAAACTCAAATAGTTATAAATGACAAAGTGGAGATGGAGGACGTTAGAGTTGTCAATATAAGCGCCAAGGTAGACAAATTTGTACAGATAAACCTCGATCCATTAATAGGGCGCACCAGAAAAGATCTAATTAGATTGGATAATCTACACTTGACTATTGGTGGCCGGTGCAATTTGATTAAAATGTTGATCCTACCTAAATTTCTATACTTCTTTAGAACAATTTGTCTTGAGTTTTCCCCGTACTACTTTAAAAACATCGAATCTCTGTTTTCTAGATTTATTTGGGGATTTAAGAAACCACGAAGAGCACTAAAATGGATTATGCTACCAAAAGAAAGAGGTGGGCTAGCGATGCCTAACTTTAGGATCTATTATTGGGCAACAGTGGCCAAATATTGTACAAATCTCATAGCTACCGACTTTAGTAATCGTGCGATCCCGACCCCTCAGGAAATGGTTCTAGGTGATAGAAGCAAAGGGTGTTTATGGCGACATATTAATGACAACTTTTTCAAGAAAACTAAACTCAAGACCATTTTGGGAATTTGGAAAGTTTGGAGCAATATCCGTAAACTCCTAGGGCTGGGACGCTCCTCATACTATACTCCAATTAGTGGCAACTCCAATCTCCCAGAGATTTTTCATGATGGCTGTATGTCTAGGTGGGCTAGGGCAGGGATTACCCAACTAGGTTGCTTCTGTATCGAAAATCGACTGAAAAGTTTCTCTGAGCTACGTAATGACTATAATGTTAGCAATAGGGATTTTTTTAAGTACTTACAGGTTAGGGATTTCTTGTCAAAGAAAACGGGGGGGCGCTGTCATTTTCAAAATATCGTAGCAATAGATAAATTATGTTCGGAAACTACCCCTAGAATCGGGGAAATTTATAAGGAGTTTATTAGTACTCTCCTGGATGATCTAGACAAACATCTTGCTAGGTGGCAGGCCAACCTATCCGTACAGCAAGCAACACCAGATCGTGCGCTAGAGCTTGCACAAACATCGTTAATGTCAATAAAATTGCAAGCACAATCTTACAAAACATTTTTTGCCCTTTACTACACACCGTATAAAATAGGCAAATGGGCCAGCGGCTCGGGAACTGCTTGTCCACGCTGTTCGTTGGCGGCAGCTAATGATATTCACATGTTCGCCACGTACTCACCACTTACCAACCTTAGGATAGAAGTATCCAATTTCATTTCGGACATATTTCAGGTAGAAATTACTATCTCCACTGAAGAGTTGATCTTAGGAGTGGCAGCAACTGAGCGCCCAATATACCAACAGGGGCTGATTGTTGTAGCTATGGCGGCTCTTAGATTGTGTATACCCACTGCATGGCTCGACCCTCAACCGCCATCTTTCAGACAATGGAGGGCTAGATTACTTGCCATATGTAGCGTGGAGATGGCCATATATAAAAACAAGGGATCAAAGAAAAAACAAAGAGGGATGATGATTTGGGAACCATTGATACTCTGGATAGAGGTCCACAGTTAAGGGAAATATATTCAAGGGAATATCCCTAAGGAGAAAGCAGATGTGTGAATCTCTTTCTTCATTCTTTTCTTTTCCTTTTGTTTTTCTTGGTTATCAAATCTTGCGAGCTTTGAGAGTTTACTTCTTCAACTTATATACTTAAGGTGGTTCAACCAAATTTGTTTCGTGACCTTGACCTTGTATTAAAATGTCAAAATGTGAATAAAAACGTTTAAAAAAAAGAGTTGGAGTTTGACGCTTAATATTATATAATCGACCGTAGTTTGGTTGCTGAATGTGGGGCCAACCGTCAGCCCCGGACTGTTCTTTAAGAGGACTGAGTGGGCCGTCGCCAGGTTATAGGTTTTTAGTAGATCGTTTAATGCATCAGTGGCCCCTCCCTCGTGGCTACGTGTGGTCAAAACCCCTATATTATGAGTGTTAAAGTCGCCAAGGTTGATACATTCAAGGCCCGCGAATTGGAGCAGTAAGCAACCAATATGGTGTATCAACATGGCGGAGTTGGATAAAGGCCCGTGCGGGTTGGGATAAAGAATAATTAGCAATATTGAAAAGTTTCTATTTGCCAGGCGACATCCTTTCAGAAGGCCTGCCTGTAGAAAGTCCGGTATGTTGGATATTTCTGCAAATTCCAAATTTAGTGCGTGTTTAATGTAGACACATATCCCTCCAGAGGGTCTACCGAAGATGTTAAGCTTTTATGCTGGTTTTCCATACTCGGCGTAGCCTCTCAGGAAGAGAGGATGGATTTGCCAAGTCTCTTGTATACAAATTATGTCTGCTTCCTCCATAAATGACAGCGCATTTGGCTTGAGAAGCAACCGCCTAAGGCCGGCAACGTTCCAAGACATGACTTTCAGACTCACCGGAGACCATTCCTTCTCAGTGGGTTTTAGGTCTATGTTTTTCCTGCATCGTGGAAGGTGATCCCCAGGCGTTAAGGCGCGCTCCATTAGGTCTTGGAGTTTAAAGCACGCGAGAGCCAGGACCAGTCCTTATTTGCAGGTCCCAGTGTTACGCATTTGCGTGTCCCCTGGGTTAAATCCCTGGTGATCTTAATTGGCGTTCTAATGGGGTGACCGGAATTAGTGCCACCTTTGTGCCCCTGCAGTGTAGGCGCCAATTCTGGGGCATCTTTGTAAAGCGCATAAAGACGTGGAAGCTCTCCAGCTGGTAGGGCCATGTTTCCCATCAAGGGCTGGGCAAGGTGTGTTTTTAAGATCAAGGGGTATTTATCTATATGCCCCAGATTTCCAGTAGCTTGTGCTGGCTTTTTAGAGCCTCTACCATGGCCGAGCTCATGAAGGTTACCTCCGTGGTTTCGTTTATTTCTTCCGCGTCTGGCGGTAGGAAGGAGATAGATTCGATGTCTGAAGTTTTTTTTCCTTCCACCCTGGAATGTTTGCACATATGATCAGAAGATTACTACGATTGAGAATGTCCCACCTCCCCTGCGAGACATACTCTGGATTTAGCCATATTTCCCGATCCTGCGATTTGGAGTGATTTAAGCCACCAACGGTGTCCGCGGCCTGGGCGCCTGTTTCTATTGTCTGTGAGAGGCCCAATGGGGGGGCATCTGTGTGCCGTGTTGCCCCAGTAACTCGATCGGGGGCCGTCGTGGGTGGGAAGCTGGAATACCCATTATTAAACCAAGTGTTTTTGATGCCCCTTGAATCTGGAACAGCCCCAGACACTTGAAGCGCACCGTGTGTCGACATTGATAATACAGCGGCTAAAGAATGATTTGATCGAGCCTCATGTTCAGTAATGCGAAATTGGGCGGCTTCCACGACGTTTATGTTTTGTGGGTCGTATGCAGGGTTTATAGTTGATACTGATGGGTCTGGGCAGAGTGCCATCAGAGAGGCGGCCAACCCTTGGTCTGTTGTTGGGTTAGACAAGCGTGGGGCTTCATGCTTTGGGAGCGAGCTTTCTGTTATTAAGGAGAGAGCTTCTGGCTCAGTCGTTACCAATGGCTCTGTGTGACCTTGCATCTGGCGACCGGGCTGCAATCATTCCCGGATGGATTTATTTTTCATCGCCTTGTTCAGTTTTTTTAAATTTTTCATATTTTTTCTCGATAATTTCTTTTGAGGGTCTGAGTAAGACGATGTGGGAGTCTGCTGCCGTTCGAAGTATTGGTATGTAGTTGGAGTGGCATCTCTGGTGTTTTCGTTATTGGTTGCTATGGGCCCGACCCTAGAAAAATGATTTTCATTACATGTTGTTGTGCCGTCTGGTAAAGAGCATTTTAAGGTTTCTTTTACAGAAGGATCAGACGCTGATGCCTTTGTGTTTGAATCCTTGTTCCTGCTAGCTTCTATTTTAAGGTCTTCAATTAGAATAGTCATAATGTGCGGAAGTTTGTCCAGGTTATTTAAAATTGGACCGCAACTGCAAGGCTCAGGCATGAGATTTGGACTATCCTGAGCTCTACGAATCAGGGAGTTCAAGTGATCCAGTTTCGCATTGACCGCTGAAATTAAATTTGCCACTGTTTGTAAGATGTTAATCTGGGCATCAAGCTTATCAGCGTGCATGATAGCTGCTCCGGTCATAGAAATTAGGGTCTCATTTATCAGTGTTAGATGGTCTACAAACACTGGGGGGGTGACCTCCCTTCCATGTGTCGAAGGTGAACACTGGGACGTGTTGTCTTGATTCGGCAGGCTCCAGGTCAACAAGATCGGAGATTGGAATTGCCCGACCAGTGGTACAGGGATTGCTCCTCCTTCGTCAAGAACCTTACCGCTCCCAGATTCATCTAATGTATACTCTCTGTTTGCTGCTCTGCTACAGCGGGGACCATTGCCAATGCCTGCCTTCAGGGCCTCGTATGATGACGTGTTGAGTTGAGGGTTTTTTAATGCTTGTTGGGACAGGGTAGTTGGACTATCATGCTCGAGCCTCAATGGTGCCCTATCAGCTGACGCTAGCTTGTGAAAATCTTCCCCCGAAGAGTGATTATTGTTGGTGAGAAGGGAGGCCCTAGAGGATCTCGGGCACTGTGCAAGAGCTTTGGTGGTTGATGAGCATCTTGAAGGCCTGAAAGGTGCTGCCGAATCTGTAACCAAAGGTAGTAAGAAAGTTCTTATATCTCTGTTCCCTGAGCGCCCAGTGGCAGCCATAACGGGGCCAGGGCGGAGGTTCATATTTACTGTGGTGTGACACTTCCCCTCTTCCCCTGGTTGAGAGAGTACAGTATTCGGTGACAATGACCGTGCTGGGGGGACCACAAATGAGCCTGGGAGTGTTGGTGTGGCTCCGGTGGCTCCAGGGGAATACGCGGGCCCCCCCTCCAATAGCCCTGACCCGGGGTGGAGCTCCCCTGCACCAGGGGGTACAAGAGTTTTGCCTTCCGCCTTCGGGCCGATCTGTGAGGGTGAGGCTTTGCCTGAGTCTGGGCCTGTAATAATGAAGAGTTTCTTTTCCTCATTGTTTCTCCTGGAATTTCTTCCTATGTATGTACATAAAATTATTATTTTTATTTTTTTTCTGTTGCGTTGGATGCTTACAGGGTCGTAGGGCGGTAAGGGGGCGGGCCTCTAAGAAGGATCTCGAAGATGGACCAGCACACTGCCCTCCCTCAGAACGTGGTCTTTACGCACTCACGCGCTCCTCACACGCTCCAATTCCCCTATAGATCAAGGTTGTTCAAGGCTGTTCTCAATAAGTGTGAGGCCCGGGTGGGCGAACTGAGCAGTGTCGGTGGTGGCGTTGTTATCGCAGCACTCGAAGCACAACACAGCCCTCACACCTACCAACCGCATTTTTTAGCTCTAACGTATGATGACAAGAGTGATGACAAGAGTGGTTTTCATGTAGGGCCTGACACCAAAGGGGCCCTCCCCTGCCAGCAGGCGTTGTTATCACAGCGCTTAAAACAGCGCTCACGGGGAGGAGCTTCGCGGGCGCCCAAGATGGCCACGTGAGCCCGGAGCTCCGAAGACCTCCCGATCCTCCGCAAGGATCCTGTCATCTATCCTGTCCCACGGCGGTGGGAACCAACAGCTGAGCTGGTGCTGAAGCGGCGCCCGTTCCCGGATCGAAAATCCGATCTTCCTGGGCCGAGTTATGCCGTCGTGACATCGGCGGACAACAGCAGCGCCATTGTCTTGCATCGTTGGGACCGAGAGTGGCCTGTCTCGAGACATCTTGCGCGGCACTGCCGTGCTCACTCCCTTTGGCCTATTAGACCGGGTGGCCGTAGTCTTGCCAGCCCCTGGTACGACTTTGGGTTGATTCTCGTGGCCTCGTGTCAGCTGGGGGTACACTCAGTGCTCGCCCTCCTTCCCGGGCTACCCAAACACTGCGCCCCAACATGGCGGGCAGAGGGGACCAGGACAAAGGAAAACCTCCGAGGGTTAGCAGGAAACCGACCCAGTCCCAGTCTACCATCCCCGAACGATTTTTGCAATCCAAGGGATCTCCGGCCATGGCGGGTCGACCTAAGGACTCGCTGCGGGACGTGTCCCCTGATGATTCTGAAATTACACTTCGCGAAGTGATGGGCGCCATTGCTGGGGTGAAAGCTGAAATGCACAGTTTGCCCGAGGCGCTGTCCAGCAAAGTGGACACCCTGAAGATTGAACTCAACCTCATAAGGGCTGACCTTGGCAAGACAAACGACAAGGTGAAGTCGCTGGACCTCAAAACGTCGAGTCTCACTAACGATATGTCGGACATGCAAACTGAGGTCCGAGACTTGAAGATGGCTAATGGGCAGTTGGCGCGCCGGCTCGACGATTTCGAGGGACGGGAACGACGCCAGAACGTCCGCATCACGGGAGTTCCGGAGAAGGCCGAGGAAGAGTCAGCGGAACTATTTGTAGAGGACTTGGTGCTCAATAAACTGGCGCCGGGAGGATTGAGCAAATTCTTCTCGGTCGAGAGGGTGCACAGGATCCCGGGTGGCCCACCGAAATCGGGCGCATCCCCTCGCCCCATCATTGCGAGACTCTTTAATTATCGGGATCGGGATGCCATTCTACAGGCTTCGAGGACCGCTGGCCCTTTGCGATTCCAGAACGCGGACATTAACTTTTTCCCTGACTTTACGCAGGCTGTCCAGAAGCGCCGGCAGAGTTTCACTGGTGTGAAACGACGGCTACAGGAGTTGGGGATGCGCTACTCCATGCTCTATCCAGCAAAGCTCCACATCGAGCATGGTACCCGGACAATGTTCTTCGAACTTCCGGATGCGGCAGGGGACTGGTTGGACACTTTGCCTCAACGCCGGACCGAACCGGATGAACAGACGGAAGATGCAGCAGGAGGTTCAGGTTCCAGGGAATGAACAATTTACCCGTGACTCTGCTCTGGGGGGGTCGCTGCGGTTGGCATCGACTTTAACTGATGTTTACTTTTTCTACCACTATCTGCACTTTTGATATGGAGGGTGACGGGGGGGGATAGGATGACTCCATTCTCCTATAGGGGCTTCTTGTAGGATAGTTTTAGGGGCGACAGGCACACTGCTAGTTGGGGTGGCTTCTAGTCTAATGCAGGGGTGCAGGGTGGGGGGTAGTTGGGACGTGTGTTTCTTCTTTGATCTATTCTTTCCGTACTCTTTCAGGCTGGGGTTCTACTGTTCGTATGCTTTTGGCGCTTGGGCTGCATTGTGGGGGGGGTTGAGGGGGTGGGACGTCATTGATGATGGGGGGTAAACCACTGAATTTGTTGAGTTGGAACGTTAATGGGTTGGGGGATCGTATTAAACGTGGAGTTGTTCTGCAATTGTTTAAACGATGTGCCCCTGATATTGTTCTTTTACAGGAAACCCATCTTGTTGGTAACACTTGTAAAGCGTTGAGCAGGAGAGGATTCAAAATGGTGGCCCATTCCGGGTTCTCTACGGGGTCCCGAGGGGTGGGCATCATGGTGCGCATGTCACTTCCCCTGGAGGTGGAGTCTACCTTAGTCGATGATAGGGGCAGATACGTCGCAGTGGTGTTCAGATGGGAGGGTCGTACTTTGGTTTTGGTTTCGATTTAATGTCCCTCCGGGACTGCAAACATCCACTTTTCAGGACCTTGGGCGCACCATTTTGGGTCTCCCGGAGGGACTGCTGATTCTGGGTGGGGATTTTAATTCCGTAGTTTCAGGGGAGTTGGATCGTTTTCCATCCAGAGATCTACGAAGTGCACAGTCCTGGCTCCCGGACTTCCTTGCCACCATGGGTATGATTGATTGTTGGCGACTCTTACACCCCTCCCAGAGACAATATACTTTTCACTCGGGGGCTCATGGTAGCCTATCGCGTATTGACTATGTCCTGACCCCCGCGGCCCAGGCGCAGTCGGTTTCTAGCGCACGCCTGATGGCCAGGGGCATCTCTGACCACTCTCCGGTTTGGGTGTCATTCGATTTTACTGTGCCGGCCACTTCGAGGGTCGCACCCATTAACCCTTGGTACTTTCGCAATCCTAAGACCCGTGACCTCCTAGTAAAGTCCATTGAGTTGTATTTTACTGAAAACTCGGGCTCCGTCACTTCGGCCGTCTCTCTTTGGGAGGCCTTTAAAACTGTTCTTAGAGGGGAAGCTTTCTCCTTGATAGCCGATGTGCGCAGGAGACGGGACGAAGACATGGTTCGGCTGGAGTTGGACATTGATGACCTGAAGTCCCAGCTTGCATTGGGTCCGACTCCGGATCTGCTCCATGTCCTAGCCCTGAAGCAGTCGGAATACAGGGCCACTGCTACTGACGCGGCTAAGGCGAAGAGCAGGGAACAGCAGGGCAGGATTTATGACGCTGGTGACAAGGCGGGTAAGCTCCTCGCCTGGCTGGACAAGAAAGAATTGGCATCCCGAGTTGTTCCGGAGATCTTGGGCGACGACGGACTGGTTGTTACTGACCCTGCCGCCGTTGCCGAGACGTTTGCGGACTACTTTGAGTCGGTCTATACATCTGTGTCTGCTCTGTCTGAGTCTGCCTCTTTCCTTGAGACGATCGAACTCCCTTGCTTGTCCGAGGCTGAGCGGGAGGATATGGACCGGGTCTTGACGGTGGACGAGGTGGCATTGGCAATCAGGTCGTTGCGCTCCAGGAAAGCACCGGGACCCAACGGCATCCCGGTGGAGCTGTACAAGCTTAAAGCTGATGCAGTTGCTGCGCCTCTGCGTGATATGTTCCTAGAGGCTCGCAAGACCGGTGAGCTCCCTCTTGATCAACGCTTGGCCACCATTGTGGTCATTCACAAGGAAGGGAAACCTCGAGACCTGTGCCGGTCATACCGTCCAATCTCCCTGTTGAACGCCGAGCCGAAGATCCTGGCGAAACTTTTGGCTAACCGGCTTGTGGGAGTGATTTCGGATCTGGTCCATCCGGACCAGTCTGGGTTCATCCCGCATCGTAACACGGCCCTTAATCTTCGCAGGCTCCACGCGGTCATGGCGAGGGCACATTTGCTTACGGAACCAACAGTGCTTGCTTCCCTTGATGCCACAATGGCGTTCGACTCGCTTGAGTGGAATTACCTCTGGGCCGTACTTGCTAAGTTCGGGTTTGGGCCTGAGTACATCAGCTGGGTCCAGCTCCTCTATTCTTCCCCGCTTGCTAACGTGACTGTGAATGGTCGCTTATCTGCCTCGTTCGCATTGCACAGGGGCACCAGACAGGGTTGCCCGCTGTCACCTCTCCTGTTTGCCCTGGCTCTCGAGCCTTTGGCTGCGTGGATCCGGGTGCATCCCGATGTCGCAGGTATTAAGTGGTCGCCGGGATTTGAAGACCGCGTGTCCCTCTATGCCGATGACATCCTTTTGTACTTAACCTCTCCCTGTAGATCTTTAATTATGGTCTTTGATCTACTGGGTACTTTTGGGGGCTACTCGGGCCTGGTCATTAATTGGTCCAAATCCTCCCTTTATGTCCTGTGTGGCAACACTCCGCGCCTCCCTCTTGGTTGTGCTATACAGGTTACGCAGCAGGGATTTAAATACCTGGGTATATATATTTCAAAAGATGCCCGTGCCCGTTATGCTCATAACCTGCTCCCTCCTCTGGCTCGGCTCCGACGAGACGTGGAGGGCTGGAAGAGATTGCGAATATCCCTGTTGGGCCGGGCGGCATTGTTTAAAATGATGTCCCTGCCTCGGTTCCTTTATGCGCTTCAGAACACACAGGACCCAGTACCAGCCAAATACTTCGGAGAGGTTGAGAGTTTGCAACGTACCCTGCTGTGGGATGGCAGGCCACGGATCTCCATTGTCAAATTAACCATACCTTGGTATGATGGCGGCATTGCACTGCCGGACATACGTCGATATTATTGGGCCTCCCAGCTGGCAGCAATCAACCACGGGTTTTATGGGCCTGTAACCAATCCGGGATATGCCATGGATCGCTGGCTTATGAACGATGGGAATTACTACAGGGCATTGTATTCTAGATCTCTGGATCATAAACTTACGGGACCCACTAGGACGGCGGTGCACTTGTGGAGGGCGGTGACTACAACTCTGGGTTGGCAGGATAGGCTCACCTTGGCGACTCCCCTGTACGATTCTGACTTGCTTGGGAACCTGTGGCACTCCAAGGGGTTCGATAGGTGGGACCTAATCGGTATCTCCAAGGTGGCAGACATGACGGCTAGGGGTGTGATTAAATCCTTTGAGGCACTCCAGGTTGAGTTTCAATTGGGTAGCTCTGAATATTTTCGCTACGCGCAGCTCCGGCATGCTCTCACTTCCGTCTATGGCTGTGGGAGAGAAAGTACCAGAGTCATCCCCGCTGGAGGATAGGGTGCTGGACGGCCATATGCCGGATAGTGCCATTTCCTTGATTTACAAAAAGCTTATTAATGTGAGGATTGACTTACTGGTGAAACTGCGAGATGTCTGGATGAATGATGGGGTAGAAATGGACGATGAGGAATGGCAGTCTGCGGTCTCTTCCCCTAAAGAGGTGGCGATCTCAGCCAGGCTAAGACTCGTACAATTGAAAATACTCCACAGGGTCTACGTTACGGGCCCCCCACTGATTCGAATGGGCCTCTCTCAAGATGGACTGTGCAGGCGGGGCTGTGGCGCACTCGCTACCTTTATGCATATACTTTGGGAATGCCCCGCGATTGCCTCTTATTGGAGACGTGTACACGGGGTGATGAGGGAGGTGACCGGTGTAACCCTGCATGCGGAGGCCTCAACGTTGCCTCCTTAACGTATGGGGCCCGAATGACTATACCGTGGCTCAGACCCGTTGGGTCACCCTGGGCAATATGATAGCCAAGAGGGACGTTGCTCAGAAGTGGGGGGCTTCAACTTCCCCCACCATTGGCCTGTGGGAGACCAATATGGATTGGTGCATGCTGCGCAAGAAGACTGTTTACTTGGCCCGGGGCAAGCCCAAGATGTGGGGGTTGGTTTGGGGTGCATGGAACTCACATAGGGGAGATATTTGTGCACCCCCTGAGGTGGCGCAGCCCGAGATTCGCCTCTCCCCGTAGCTCCCCCTTCCCTGAGTTCCAGATGTTGTATCCTGCACTGCTACTCCCCATCCACCCTTTTGATATGTAACTCGTTGCTTATTGGATGTGCGCGCCCCGCCCCTCCCCGCGATATGAGCCTAGGATATCCTTCTGGCCCTCAGCCTCTCTTCTCTTTCTTCTTCCTTTTCTTGCTCTTTCTCTTCCTTACTCTCTTTCTCTTCTTGACTTTGTTCCTCTATTGTTCTTTCAGTATTTTTATTGTAAAATTAAACCTGATTATTCCTGTACCTTGTTTTTGTACTTGTTTCCAATTTGAGATACTATGCTGCCTGGCCTCCGCGATGTATGGCTGAATAGCGGTGTACTTTGCTTTCATCAATAAAGGTTTTCCAAAAAAAACAAAAAAACAAAAAAAACAGCGCTCACACCTGCCAGCCGCCGTGGTCGTCACACCTAATCCTTGGACGATGTCCCTGTGCCTTTTCTTCCTTCTTCCTTCTTATGTTTTTTTTTTAAGAGGGTTTTACTGGGTTTTGCAGGGTTTTGCAGAGTTTTGCAGAGAGTCTGCTGAGAAGTTTGTGTGCCAAGTGGCCACTAATCCCGAGACCGTGCCTAATACACACAAAACCACTGCTCCTTATTCTCATTCCGGCTCCCCCCAGCTCCCCCCGCTCACCGTATGTTAGACTCAGCGAATGGCTGCTGGACTGGCCACAGATCGGGCACAGCCATGGGGAGAGCAACGTGAGAGCGAGCGAGTGAGCAGATGATGCGGGGTAGGTGGCTGGTATTCGGGCATCTCGCCCTAGCCCTCGCACACGCATGCACGCCTGCGTTTTCAGTACAGCTCAGTCCAGCTCAGCCCGGTGGAAAAACTGCTTGGCTCTTACCCCTTCTTTGCCCTTCCGCAGTCCGATTGCGGGTGCAGGTAACTCGCAACTGCGAAGATGGCGTTCTGGCGTCCTCGTGTAACTCGCAGGCTCCCTCTAGCGGCTGTCATAGAGTGTGCAACATTGTGGTTGGAGTAGAGCAGAGGTCTTCAAACTTTTTTCCCCTGAGGCCCCAAAAACCAAAATATTTTAAAGTTGCCCCCCGCCCCCTTCAGAACTCTATGACAATGACTGGCGAGTTGAGTGGCGGGAATGAGTGCTGGGGGTAGGGGCTTATGAGATAATTTCATGGATACATTTTCAGTAGCCCATAATCCACAATAAATCTGAAACCTACAAAGAGCAAATTCATCAAACCAGAACAGAAATTGGACAACAAATTCTACTCCCCATAATCAGTGTGTTGTGTTCACCTTGCACATCTGGCGCCAATGCAACTGCACCTGTAGCACTAGAGATAGATAGCAGCGGCCATGAGTAAAAGGATATCTCCTCTGTCTCTTTCACCTGTCTCCCATCAATGCCTAATAACCACTACAGACTTGAAACAGGCTCTGTACCATTTGTTTTTTAGGTGTACTATTCAGCGCAAACTCTGCCCAAGGGTAATGCAGCGCTCCTTTACATGAGCACCAGTTACATACCACAGGGTCAGATTACTTGTTTTGTTTTTAGGCACATGGAGATTAAGTGATTTGCCAACGGGACATTGAGTCAACATCGGGAGCCAACATAGGCTTGAACTAATGAAGCCACTTGTAGCTCTAGGAATGTTTATTAATATTGAGAGGTAATGTGAGGGTGTCTGAAAAGTTTCAGAGCTCTGTCCATCAATTTATTGTCTTTGCTTTGCTTGCTCTAAAATGACAGGGGAAGCCCAGACGTAGGTCCCTTGCTCACTTTGCCACTGGCTTCATGCTATCCCGGCTAATGAGGGGTGTTACCCCGAAACCGGTCCCAGGATGCTTTTTTCCGGTCCGGGGAAGACCTGGCTTGGCAATTCGGGCTCGACTGTTCGCATGAGGAACAGGGTCAACACTGATTTGCGTATAACTGGGTCCGAACTAGGATGACAAAATGAGCAAAAGAACAATGATGGATTCATCCAAGATCTAATGTGACTGAGGCAGAGTGTCTCAAAAAGTTTCAGCGCTCCGTCCTTCATCTTATTTTGTTTGCACTGTGCGGGTGTCACCAGTTGAGTTCCTGAGTGCATCTTTTTAACAAACTCTCATAGAAATGTTTCCAGATGCAGTCTGATTACTTTTTACTAAAATATATGGGTAAAAATGATGACTTACATATTTTCTGTGTTTTCTGTCACAGGCTTTGATTTTTTAACACTATATATACACATGACACTATTTCCCACTGTGTCAACTAGGATTCAGCGTTGTGATTTTCTGGTAGGACCACTGAAATTATGCATTTCTGCGTCATTTTCTGCATAGTTAGGGATTTTGCTGCATTCATCACTTAATCAGTCATCTGCTGCATAATCTGTGAATGTTAACAAACAAAATATATTTCTAGCTCAAACGGATTAAAAGTTATTAAAAATGTAGTGACATGTTGCCACGCAGTGGACAGCCCTTCGCAAAAGGTGATTAGGCACCTTTCAGTTGCTCATTGGTGTATTTCGGGGGTAAACTGGTAATATTGAAGTGAAATCTTTGCCCAGACAGTATTCACATGTGTACAAATGGAAACATAGTGAAATACTATCATATAATGTGCCACATTAAGTCGTATTATTTGCATTTTCTTTAAACATAATTTAACTCTGACGCATTACTTTGTTCCGTTCCTGCTGCATACACCTATTGCTGCTGCTTTCTGGCCACAAATAGACAATTGCTTTGATTGCATTAGGCAACTGATGTTTTGTAGTAAAATTGCTTAGTTTAACTTCCATTTGAAGTGTGCCCATATGTTTGTATGCAGTTACCAGAAGGTTAGAAAAAAAACCTTTTACAGAATATTTTACCCTTTTTTGCCACATCCTTGACCTTGCCACACCATTCACTGCCCTTTCCCCAACATCCTGCCTCAGGGCATCCAGGATCACTGTTTATACTCACTCCCTTGTAAAGCCCTTCAGCTGCTGTATGCAAATCAAGATTGCCTGGAAACGCGTCAAAGGCAAGTGAATAAATACATTGATTGAAAAGCTTTATTCGAGTTATGCACTCATAAAAGCACAAACAAAAAATATAAAGTACATACATTTCAAAACACATTACATATATAAAAAAACACAATACAGTTAAAATCCATGTTTCATACACATAAAATACATTTTGTGAATAAATACTCTCCTCCAGGCCTTCCTTATTTGCAAATACTTCAAGAGCCGTTTGTGCCCCCCTCAGAATGCAGCCACGGACCCCCAGGGGGGTGCGCCCCACAGTTTGAAGAACTCTGGAGTAGAGGGACAGGATAGTGCTGGTTATAACCAACTACATCAGTAACAGGGTAAATAACAACCAAGGATGTGGGGTGTGAGTAATGTTTTTTACGTCCATCGATCTATGTCTCATTGCCCACCAACACTGTGTGCAATCAAATGCTAGCTACATAGGTACTTGAGGGTACAGTCACATGTCCCTTGAGCTGTTGGTATCATTTACAAATACATTGAAAGTCACATAAAGGTGGTGTAAGGTAAAGGTGGTGTAAGGGCCTAGTAATCAAACCCACAGGCACACATGCAATGTCAACTGAAAAGTCATATGTCTTCCAACTCTAGGGGATATTTACAAAAAAGTGACAGAGTGCAGATTCAGTCTCCTTGGCTTAACTTAGCGCTCCACCACTTTTGAAATGCAGGGCTTTGCCGTTTGTACAATAATACAGCCCAGTATGTGTTTCACCCTGCACTGGCAATAAATGTAGCTGTCTAGCGCCAACACAGACCCTCTTGCACAATTGTGCAAGAGTGTCTACTTTGGCACTAGGCAGCTACATTTTGCACCACTGCAGGGTGTAATGCCAAGCTGTACTGTTACAGTTCAGACATGGGTTTCAGAAGTTTCTGCGTTCGGTGTTAAGCCTAGAAGTCTAATGCTGTACTCCGTCACAGCCTTGTACATTGCCCCCCCAAGTACAGTGTGAAAGTGTGCCTCATTTTCAAGGTGTTGCCAGGCCACATCAAGTGGGTCAATACTGCCTAATAAATATTGTAAAGCACGGTTTCACACAGTAAAGGTTACAAGAGTGATGATCCAGTGGTGATAGTGGCTTTACAATATGCCACAAGCAATAGTAAATGCTAACCTGATGGTTCAATGTGTGCAGGTGAATGCAGCACACATAACCACATATAAAAATGTCAGATATAACTTTTTGAAGTTGACTCACCCGTGTTGTTCACATGAAATGCTGCAAATCTCTTGCAAGCATCTTGCATTGCTGATGGGCACAATCCACAATGATTATAAATCACATACTAGAGGTGCAAGGTGATTTCAATGTTTGCACACATGTTCTACATTTGTAAGTATTGCTTACTGCCCCAACATTGTAGGAATGGGTTCACTTATATATCAACATGCCTTTTGTGTATGCAATGCTCATTGAACCATACATTCCCCGTTCCTATCATGGTAAGTGAAGGAGTGAGAAGGTGCCTCATTCACGATGTTAAAATAATAATGCACGTTATTTGGCTACACGCTGCCTTGCTCTTATTCCTCAAAATGCATTTATCCACATGAAAGTTTCTTACTGTGATGTTCCGTAATATCTCCAGGTTTGTACATATGTTCCTTTACACCTCTGTATCTAGCTGCTCAGCCAGTGTGAGTGTTCCGGGTAGAATGTTAGTGTGATTGACATGAATGGTATGCTTGGGTGCCTGGTGTGAGTTTTGTCAGTTGGGCCATGGGCTGAGCAGCTGGTAGGCTGCACCTGGTGGGTTTGCTTGTTCCAGACCTCTGCTTCCTGATATCCTATTTATGGAATGAATAAACCTACTACTTATCTCAGCTACAATATTACCAGGACACATGGTCCAGCATACTACACAGTATGACATTGTATTCATGGTCCAGGGTTTGCTGGTCAATTACACAAATAGACATGTGTGGAACGTGGGTCGTAGGTAAAGTTAAACGTGGCTGGTATAAAATGCATAGCTACTGATGTCTGTAAACAATCTTCCAGTAACAAATGCATCAAAGGACCATGTACACTACAGTATGTATCATCCATGTGCTCACCTCTGTGCTGTTCAGCAAAGGACTGCTGTGCAACAATGCACCACATTTTGAAGCCTTCTTCAAAGTCCTATGACCTCTTGCTGTCATTAGGTTTCATTGTCACTGCTGTGGAAAACACAGGGGAGGGCGCGCACATCTTTACTCTGGCCCAGTCCTGTGCCTGTAGACACATGCTGGTATGAAAACTTGTTGATGCACCATGTCTGTTCAAAATCACTTCTAAGGGGTATATGTTGTGAAATCACACAATCAACCCAAAAAAAGTGGTGTGCTGCATGGTACATGTCACCTTCTAACAGATTGCAAAATCTTCCGTTTCTGGCAAGCTACAAAATATGCCGGAGTATTAGCCACATTATGAAACACTTGTTAACATGGTCACATAACGTTGTTGCAGTCAGTTGTTTGTCCAGATCTCAGTCTCAAACACATAGAGGGATCAATAGACACACATGTTTTCAGAAGACATGCCTATGGTGTCTCACATCCTGCTTAACACCTACACTAAAAACAATGCAATACAAAGGTTGTCAGTGATTACCATTTGAAACACATGTTAGGATGTAGCCACAATGTAGTAGCTTAATCACAAAAAGGCAAAGTATGTGTTCAAGTTAAATTACTAACATCATGCATCACCATCAAGAAAAACCTGGGTTGTGTAGATTCCACAATTATGCTGCACCCCTGTGTTTGCAATTGTACTTGTGGGTATCGAAGCTACCTTGCATCAATAAAGGCACCCTTGCACCAAATGAAGAGGGTGTCTGGGTAGAGGGAATAATTGTTAATAAATAAAAAGGTTTTCCTTCCTGCACGCAACCATCCCTTCATGGGATTGACCTGTTTAATGTGTGCTGCACACAATAAAACACATAGATACATCTAAGATGAGGATAATCAGAACATATCTCCTTGTCTTTTCGACATGAAAATCACTGCGTCCCTGGGCTCAAGTGCATGAGTGGCATCCTCCTTATGCCACACTTGTAAATAGGTGGCAGTGACAACATCTATGGGGGGGTTCAGTCCACCTCAAAACTCAGTGCCCAACGCTTATACACTAACTGTAGCATGAAATGGTGCCTTATCGCCAATGCAGTGTTATTCCACGTGAAGTAGCTTAATGCTGCATAGTAAAGAAGGTGAAGCAAGCAGCACTTTAAGAAGGTCTGAAAAGATGATGTAACAGAGGTAGTAGGGGCTTCTCAATATGACCCTCACTTTTGGCATACAGGGCAACTGTTCAAATCAACTAACAACCTATATGTAACATTCATGCACTTTGTACATTGATACACAAAGCTGCGTGTCACAGGTGTACCATGTAGCACAGGACAATGGAAAGTGTCATGAACTCTGATTGTCAAACGCAAAAATACATGGTAACTTGTAACTGACACATACAACTGTATCTGCACTTTACAATGAAGAGGACAAAACCTCCCCTCCTGCTCAGCAGACTGTCCCACTCTTCACCAACGATGATGATATGAAGGAAGAACTCACATCCATGAAAACCTCCAAGAGCTGCTCGAATCCATAGGCAGCCCATCTCAGAACCCTGTGAGATCCAACAGTGCTGTTGCATCTCCACATGTCCTGGCAAACATCCAGCAGGCAACACCTACCACCTGAGCCACAAACCTAGACTCTGAAGACCCACATATACAATAACAGTGCAGAGCTGTAGGAGTTCAGCATGAGATGGCAGTCTAGATGCAGGTAGGGTTGGAGACCCTGGCTGCCAAACCTAGGGGGATTTGTTGGTGCCCCAGTCCCAATAGGGACCACTCAGCTCCCATCAGAGGCACCTACAGGCCACCCTGTGACCTCCAGCTGCCCCAGAGGCAACTACAACTGTCCTCCCATGCCAAAGTGGCAACAGCAATGTGGCCAAAGAGTTGGGAGTAATGAGGAAGATCTGAGAGAACATGAATCGGAAGCAGGATTCCCACTTGGGTGCCATGGCTAAGGAACCACTGTGTCATTGCTGAAGTCCTGCAAGCCTTGCAGCTCATCCTTGCTGAAGTGATGACTCATCTGTTGGCACAGATAAATGCTGCTACATCTGCACATTCACATTGTATGCCCCTGATGTGTCTGTGTCTCCCTAGGTTGCTGCTGATTCAACATCAACCTCATGAGAAACAACACCCACATCAGAGGAGGAAGATGTGAATAAAACATCTCTCATAAGGAGAAGCCAGTGTTGGCATTCATCTGTATCAAAGGGCCAGTTTCTGCTTAGCCTTCTGCTTACCGTCATGCCTCAGGACATCACCAGTCACTATCCTCATATTGACCATGCCACCTTCACCTTTGACATTTTATGAACTGCCAACAGAGGGAATTCACAAAAATGGGGTCTGCTGAGTCTGGGTCACTGATAGGCAGTGAGATGACAGAACATTTGTGAATGACACAATGGTTCCAATTTCAGAGGGACCATTGCCACTGGAAAGTCACTTTTCTCAATGTTTAAGTCTTGATAGGGCCTTGGTTCACTTTTCAAGTCAGCGTAAAGCCACTTGAAGTAGCTTAGCCTTGCTAATGAGACACACTTTGACCCTATACTTAGTGTCAATTTGATGGACAATGGGTGTTGTGATGGGTGGTCAGCCGAAGCACATTTTAAGATAGATGCTTCACCATATTCCCAAGGATGATGTACAAATTTTGAAATGAGGAGAATTGCTGTGTAAATAAAACGTTAGTTTATGTACATAGTTGTGCAGCATTTTGCTGGACACCACCAGACATCAAAACACCATGACTCTCAGTGTATGTGTAGGAAGGGGCACCTTACAGTACCTGGTTCTACATTTCCACTACGCAGACACCCTTTCATTATGATTCAAGTATGCCTGCATTTGCACTATGCATCAATATATGGTGAAATGCAGTGGAGCTCCGTAATGTCTGAACTACATCACAGCCCTGTGCTTTGATACTGAGGGAACGTAGCATTAGCTTTCTTGCCCTAACGCTTGCCTACACTGTAGTTGTAAATATGCACAAATGGCTCACATACATTGATTGATGAAATAGTGGTACTCTACATTGATCAACTGTCAATGCCTCATCAAAGTATATACACAAACCAGTCCAACCCAAAGTACATTATTAAAAAATGTCAAACATTGATCAACCTATCTTTGTTGGGAGAAGCAAATGTAGTAATTCACATAGTTCAAGATGCAGGCAACTAAGTACCACCCAACATCCCTACGTCAGGGAAACAACACTATGGGAGCTCACTGCCTCCATTACCTACTGTGTTTTTCAACTCAATTTTGAAGATGCCAACCTATTCCGCACACTACTACAGTACTTTTGGTAGCCTACATATATTGTATGTCTGTTAATCCCAATCAAAAAACAGCATGACAGTAGCCTGTCTCTAAAAGACAAAGTTAATCACATTTTTGATCCCAAAAACATTTTTAGGAATGAATCTGATGTCTCAAAATACTAACTCTAATGTTTACACATTAAACATCATTGACACCACAAATGAATAAACACTATACCTTTATTTAAAAAAAAGAGTACCTAAGGTAAACCTACATTAAAAAATGTATCCTGAGCTCCACTATTTCAACATAAGCTAATTATACTAAATGCAAACCTGAATTCCTCAGCTTAACCTATACACATAACAGCATATATGATACATCAACCCCCTTCCCCCTTAGGCAGATGCGGCGATGGGAGAAAGACAACTTAACCCAAACATAAACAAACTAAACATATTTTCTGAACAAATATATATTTATCCACAGCATTCATTTTGGCGATATGCTTAAAATCAAGAGAATCTGTAGCAATGACAGTGACTGTGATAAGCCACAGCAGGATAGCAAACAGAGATTTCTGGCAAGGGGATATGCCGAAAACAATATTGACAATGCAATCGGGAAAACTAAAACATCTAGTACAGCTGATTTGCCAATCAATTAAGCTAATGCAAATAAAGTCACCATTAAGCAATCAGAGCAGCAAACTAGGCTAATCCTGATGTACAACAAACGACATCACACACTACGCATGATTATCAATATAAACTGGCCCCTAGTGTTAAGCAATCCAGTTCTTGGTGACAAAATGCCCAAAACCCTAAATATCACTTTTAGGAAAGTGAGATCTATGTGTGATACCCTAGTGAGTAGTAGTCCAGCAATCAGACCAGTCACAGATTGGTCAACATCTAGAAAGGGGTTCGTGAAATGTACCTCTTGCTGGGCATGTAGGTGCGGAGTCAATAGGATGACTTGCAAAACCCCATTCAAAGAAGAACCAGTGCCAATTAGGAAACTGCTTACATGCAAGACAGAATATGCAGTTTACGTGTTGGAGTGTTGAAGTGTTCTTGTGGGCTACAATACGTGGGCAGTACAAAACTGCAGGTCCACAAAAGAATACTCAAACAAATTAGGGCAATCACGAATTCAGATGTAACTGCACATATGTTCTATCCGTTTTAAAAACTGTCACAGATTGCTGTTTGTCTCTCACACGGTGCTCCTCCACCTGGTAAGAGCTGTTTTCAATGCTCTGGAGGTAGGAGGGTTTCGCGCACCACTTCTGTATTTCGGCACTTTAGACACATGGGGAAGCGGTCTAGTTGCTGCTCCCGGCATCGGAGAAAGCTGCTTAAATATGCCTAATGACGCGAAAACGCTCAGGCTGACCAGTAACTCGGAATCCTCACAAGAGGCAGAGAGGTCAGAGGTTGCTCCTTACTGTCTTTTTAAAAAAAAACATTTTAATATTGCTATTTGCACATATGTTCCTACCTTTTTGACAACTGTCACAGATTGCTTTTTGTCTCTCATGCGGTGTTCCTCTACCCGGTAAGAGCTGTGTTCAATGCCCCAGGGGTAGGAGGGTCCCGCGCCCCACTGGGGGAGCGGTGGAGAATGCTGCTTAACGCCTTTCCCACTTTTTGCCGCCTTTTTTGCCTCGGTAGAACCGAGGCACAAGAAAGCAGTGAAACAAGTAGCAAAACAAGCAAAGGGGGCAGGGTAGAAACACCCTGACCCCCAAGGCCTGCTCAGGGGATCACACAAGGACCCCCAAGTCCCAAAAACTAATTTTATTTTTCTTTAAAAATTGCGGGATACTCGTAGGTACACGTACCCCGTGAAAAAACCCGGTCTGCTTTTTTTCAAATTAGCCCCCGGGGGGACCAAATCCCAAGGGCAAAATCCAAAAAAGTGTGGGGGGGCGCCAATCCCCCCACACTGCCCCAAGGACCGTCACCCCCCGGGGCAAAGTAATAATGATAGCGGGGGAACACACAGCCCCCCCGCAGCCCCGGGGACCGCCCCCCGGGGCTTGGATATGTATGATGGGGGACTCTAATGCCCCCGAGCCCTGGGGACCGCCACCCCCCTGGGCTTTTTTGTAAAATATGCAGGGGCTTACGCCCCCCACCGAAGTACCGTGGACCGGCACCCCGGGGCTTTGTTTTAAATAATAATTATTATTTTTTTTTTTTAAAGGGGCATGTGGGGGCTCAAGCCCCCCCACACGCCCCGGGGACCGCCACCTCCCCGGGGCACTAATATATAAAATAGGGGGGTCCGTGATGGGACCACCACCCCCGGGGCTTTACAATTGTTGGGAGGGGTGCCAAGCGCCCCCCCCTCCTGGAGCCCCTGATGGCCCTGGGGACCGCCATCCCCAGGGCTGGCGCCTGCAGTGTCCCGGGATGCCTACCCCAGGACACTGCTGTTTTCTATGGTAGGGCAGGAGCCTCGCGGCTCCCAACCTACCATAGCAAACTACTTTGGTTTTTGAAAGAGAGAGCAGGAAACCTGCTCTCTCTTTCAAAAACAAAAGCGGATTGCTTTTCTGCATGGGGAGCAGCATGTTAGCTGCTCCCCATGCAGAAAAGCAATGCCGGCTCCTGTAGGATGCAGGGAGCCGGCAGGGACTGTGGGGGGCTTGGGGACGACCCCAATGAGGAGGGCTAGGTCCTGGTGGATGGGGTCCCCAGGGCCAGAAGTGGCCATGGAGGGGGCCACGCGGCCCCAAAGGATGGGGTCCCCGGGCTACACAGCCCCCTTCTTAAAAAAAAAAAGGGATTGGGAGGAGGCTACGCCCCTCCCTGCACCTCTCTGCAAACGCGCCCCCTGGCGCAGAGAGGTGTAATGAGGCCACCCCTCTTTTTAAACCTCTCTGCAATGCAGCCCCCTGGCGTATACTGGAGGTTCCTGGTGGGCTTGTTGGCCCCCATTGACCCCCAGTATGCAAGGGGACTTAATCCCCAAACTTAGAAGGCGGTACGGGGGGGAATCAGTGATCTCATTTGAGATGTCATCAGTGATATCATGAGTGATATCACTGACCATGTCATGAGTGATGTTGTATGTGACGTCATCAGCAGTGCATTGTGGGCGCGTGAGTTATAGTTAGCTGAACTAACTATAACGGGGGAATTTCACTGGTTTTGTATGAGTGAAATGTCCAGCTAACTATAACATGTGTGAAACCTATGTTTTTTTCAGTGAATTTCTAAGGTTTTTTAAATGCTAATTCCTAACTATAACATGGCTGAAACCTATGGTTTTTTTCAGTGAATTTCAAAGGTTTTGTAAATGATAATTTTTAAATGTATTTATTATTATATTTCTTTCTTTCTATACTAATTTCCTAAATTTTTATTATAAATATTTATATTTATTTTTTTTTTTTATGTTTTATATTATTAATGCAAAATAATAAACCTAAATTCAAAATTATTTTGTTATTAAATAAAAATTTTTTTTCAATATATTAAAATTAAATTCTATATAATTCCTTTTTCATTGTTTTTGTGGGGGGATAATCGTATCGTACACATACGGTGATTGCACCATACTTTGTACAGGTAATTGTTATAAACACGTTACGAATGCGCTTTGACGTTACGCTTCACATCAACGCTTCCGTGTGATGTCATGTACGGCGCGAAAGTTTGTAATTGTTCTAAAACATATATTTCTGTATTTAATGTACATATTAAGGGAAGACATTATCTGGGATATTCATGAAAATTGTTTTTTTTAAATTTTAATACGCGGATATTACTTTTAAAAGCAACTACGCAAATCGCAGTGGTACGTCGCACGTACTCGCATCGCAAGAGCACAGTAAGCGCACCGTAAGCGTACACAAAGTCATGTGACTTTAAAAGAAGAGATTTCATTGGTTCAGAACACTTCCTATTCCAACTGATGAAAGACCGCTCCCACTTTAATCATTCTACTTTGACTTTCTAAGGAGAAGCATCTCTTCTGTGAATCTTGTCAAAATAGAGAGAAGATCACCTTGACTACACCAGTTGAGTCTTCTTCTTATCATTCTTCAGAGGAAGAATTTATTCCTGAAGAACCTCCAAAGGAAAAAAAAAGGTTTCATTTGGAAATTTTTTACTTTCCCTGAAGGGGAAAAAGGTTAATGCACCCAAAGTAACTTGCAAAATATGCAAGACTACACCTTCGAGTGGCGATCCAATAAAAAAGTCCTCATTTGGGACAGCGAGTATGGTGCGACACGTAAAAACTCTGCACCCCAACAACTTCGCAAGAGCTGCAACACCAAGGATGCAGGAGAACCCACCACCTGCTGTACCAAGTACATCAAATGCACCACCACCACCTTTGGCAAGCAGTCCACATCCTAATATAGATCCTGATTTTGGAGAACTGAAAATTCTTTGCATTTATTAAAATGAATTATTGTGTTACGGGGAACAGCCAATTGACCTCATCAAAAGAAGGAAACGAGAGCATTGTTGTCCACAACATTAATTTGTTTATTTCATTGTTTTGTTCCCGTTGGACACTTTTTGGGTTGCAGGTTAATCTTTTTCTTTAAAAAAAAAAGACAAAACAAAGAAAGAGCTATATTTCTATTATAGTGTTTAAAACTTTGTCTGAATGAATGTGTAGTGCATATATTAATGAATGAATACATTAGTAGTGTATGGTGAATGTGAAAGTGCACAACTATAAGGAAGTGCTACCGCATAAATCTATAAGGTGTTTACCTATGGTATACTGTAGTACTTCCGAAGCACTTGAATGGAACATATGCACATAAATATGGTACAAGTCTGTGCTTCAATTTGCACTGCAGGTGAAACTGCCTGGGTGAATTTGTATGTGTTAGGGGTGGATTTACAACCCGCTTGTGCCTCTTTTACACAGCCCTTGCATCACTTTTATGATGCAGCGGTGGTGCAAAAGATGTGCCATGGTGTGTTGTATTTACAATGTGACACATCTGGAAGGTGCATCACATTGTAAAGCGATGCACCAGAAGGAGGCTTTCCTGCGCAGGGGGGTGTTCTGGCGCAGAAATGCCTCCTAAAAGTGGCTGAGGGAAATCTATAAGAGTCCATTTAGTCACTTTTGAGCTTAAACTGCGTCAAAACCCTGCACCTGCATGAAGCAGGTGTACGGATTGACACAGCATTGTGAACATACGGCCCCAAGAGCATTGCTGGAGCTGCGTTGCGCTTGCAACACAAGTCAAGCACTGTGCCGCATTCACAGTACAGATACATCACATATCTGTGCCATTTTTGACCCATAATGCAACACGTTGTTAATACAGAGCATCCATGATGGTGATGTCACAGTGCACAATAACTGGCATATCCCTAAGGATGTACCACTTATTGTACATCTGCCGATTAGTGTTTTAATGTAGTGAATGGATTACTACACACTGATCAATGAGTCACTACAAAACTATAACAGGAGTGACAAAGTGTTTGGTTGAAGTGTAAGGATAGAGACTGGGGAATTGAACATATAAAAGGCAAGTTTGCAGGTGCATAGAATACTGAAAGCATAGTCTATAGGAGTTTAAAGCAGTCCATGGCCTGATGCCTACTTTGGTCCATAATTACTTGGGTACTGACTGCATGATTACAGTTCTGCAAGGAGAGTGCATGACTGAATTTATAAGAGCTTCATTTTTAGCACAGTGCATAGATAAGGACATTCTGCTGAATAGCTCAGTAAAATCCTGAATCAGCAATCACAGAGAGTTTGCTGGAATTGTAAGGATACAGACTGGGGAATTGAAGGTATAAAAGACAAGTTTGCTTGTGCATGCATAGTCTATAGGGGTTTGAAGCAGTCCATGCCCTAAGGCCCACTTTGCACCATTGTCAATATACCAGCTTATCTTAAATAATGTTCATTAAAATTGCACCCTAGTTTTTTATATAAAAAGTTTGCAAACAACAAATCACTTCTTTGCTTTTTTTAAAACTCCACTTATCCACCATTTTAGAAATAAAATCTTCAAACTGCCATTTCATTTACAGAGACCATCTGAGTGCATCAAGACCTCTCTTCAAGATGCTTAGAGTGTGGATTGTGGGACACAGCTATATTTTCTGGAGTCAAAGGTACGCAGAACAGAAAGGAACTCACAAAGACCTAGGTTTACCGAATGTAGAAATTAAATGGATTGGACAGAGAGGGTTAAAGTGGCACCAATTGGTGAAATCCTTTTCGCATCTCCAACACCCTGACCTCATAATTGTGCACTGTGGTGGCAATGACCTAGGCACTTTGACTGGGGTAGGTCTGGAAATGTTTATGAAGAACACCTTTATGTTATGTTATGTTATAACATTTATAGAGCGCTCAGCTGCCGCAAAAAAGTGGCGTCCCGGCGGTATATCGGACAAAATAACACAACCAGAAGAAGAAATCAGACAGAGCAAAGATTAGAATAATGGGAACAGAAAAGTTTTGATAGCTCTTCGGAAAGACAGTAGGTCCGGTATGACACGGATGTCGGCGGGTAATGTGTTCCAGAGGCTTGCTGCCAGAACGCCAAAGGAGCGACCACCCACTCTGGCCTTCCTGAAGCGAGGAACACAGGCCAGAAATTGACCCGTCGAACGTAGTACTCTAGCAGGGGTGTAGTAGGTAATTGCCTGTGCAAGAATGGGAAGTGAAGAGGCCTTTAGAATCTTAAAGGCCAGGCACAGAGCTTTGAACTTAATCCTCTGTCCGACGGGCAACCAATAAAGATCATATATGGTGCGTCTGACAGAACAGAATTTGGGCAGGCCTACCAGCATTCTGGTGGTTGCATTTTGCACACGCTGGAGGCGTGTTAGTTCAGCTTGGTTAACGCCCAAAAGAAGCGAGCTGGCGTAATCCAACCTAGAGAGTACTATAGCTTGGACAATGAGTTGTCTCGTAGGAGCATCAAAAAATTTAAAAATGGGTCTAAGGCTCTGCAAGACCCCAAAACAAGTGCCAGCAACTCTTTTGGTATGTGGGATGAAAGTCAAGTTGGAATCGAGCCAGACCCCGAGGTTCTTAGCCTCTGTCACAGGAATGGGGGCTTGGCCTAGCTCCGGTGGCCACTAGTGGTCTCCCCAAAGGTGAGCCTGTTTGCCCAGAACTAAGACCTCTGTTTTTGATGCGTTAAGTTGGAGGCAGTTCTCCGTCATCCAACTGGCCACCTCCTTTAGGGCCTTCTGAAATTTCGGGGCTTCAACCGCAGGGTCCCCATTTAGTGCAACCGCTAGCTGGGTGTCGTCGGCGTACGACACCATGGTTAAACCACATCTTTTTGCAATAGTGGCTAGCGGCTACACATACAAATTAAAAAGAGTCGGACTGAGTGCCGAGCCTTGCGGGACCCCTTGGGAAATATTGCATGGCATAGATTCAAATGGGGGGGTGGAGACTTTAAAGGTGCGTCCAGATAAAAAGGAACAAAACCATTCAAATGCAGTATTCTCCACACCGGCCTCTCGCAGCCGCTGAAGAAGGATGGGATGGGAGACAGTGTCGAAAGCGGCACTGAGATCCAAAAGGATCAGTGCCGCCGTCTGTCCTGAGTCTATCATCTTCCGCAGATGCTCCACCATGGCCAACAAGGCAGTTTCCGTGCTATGGCCTGCACGGAAACCATTCTGAGATGGATCTAGAATGCCTGAGTTTTGGAGATGGTTAGACAGGATTTTGTTGGCATGTGCCTCCGCAAGTTTGGATACCCATGGGAGGAGAGAGATGGGTCGATAGTGTTCAGGCTTTGAAGGGTCCAAGGTGGGCTTCTTTAAAATAGGGATAACCGTAGCCTGTTTCCATTTACTGGGAACAGTCCCGGACTCAAAGGATAGCCCAAACAGATCATACACAGGAGACAAACAGATCTCAGCGGATTCTTTGAATTGTGCAGGTCTTAGTGGATCGGCGGGTGAGCCTGATTTAACTTTTATAGTGAGGGCTTTGAACTCTTCCTGAGATGGCTTAGGTATAGACGAAAGAGATCTGGAGATCGTAGGATTGCTTCCTAAGTTGTTAATAGGTACAGTTTGCGGAGAAAATGATCGGTAGATCGCCTCGACTTTCTCTACAAAGAAGGCCGCGAGCGTTTCGCAGTGATTCAAGGAGCGTTTTTCCATTGCCGCAGTTTTCTTGCTGGTAAGGTCTTTACAGACCTTAAAGATAAGTTTTATCGGATTAGGGCTATTCTTAAACTCCTCGGAGTAGAATGTGGCTCGGGCTTTGCAGATGGCTCGATGGTAAACTTTAATACTAGTCAAGTAAGTCTGCTTGAGGTCGAGATCATAAGACTTACGCCAGGCTCTTTCCGCTCGTTTACAAGCAGTCTTAAGAAGCCTGAGGGAATCATCGTACCACGGGCTAAAGGGACCACGTCGAGCTTTGCTCCATCTTGCAGGGATTAGGGAGTCCAAGGCTAGGGTCAGCCACTCACAAAAGTGGTCGTATCCCAGCGAGGCATCTTTAGGAGGGTCAAGTGGATGTGATGACAGAAGCTGATGAAAGTCAGCCAATCTCAGTTTCCTCCAGGGCCGCTTAAAAATCGGCGGAGTGGAGTTCTTAAAAGGAGAGATGTTGGATGTAAGCCGAACTTCGATCAGGTAATGATCTGTCCAAGCCATGGGTCTGGGTGGGAGAGTGATAACATTGTGGAGATTCGTCAGAAAGGGGTCAAGGATATGCCCGCCCACATGAGTCTGATGGTTAATAAGCTGATACAGCTGTAAGGCCTCAAGATCTGCAAGGAAACTACTAGCGGTAGTGGAGAGTGGAGTATCTAAGTGAAGGTTAAGATCACCTACGATGCTTAAGTTAGCCGATCTAAGGGCCAGCGAGGAAACAACCTCAGGAAGGGCGAGCCGGAAAGCGGCGTCCGGGCCAGGGGGTCTATAGATGAGTAGTCCAGAGATGGTAAGGTGGGGATTTATGGAAATGGCAAAATGGGCACTTTCACAGCCAGCTATGGAAATGGCCTTCCATGAGCATGGGTAGCATGATCTAATTACAGCCGCAATTCCGCCACCTCGTGAGTTGCGGTTTAGAGTATACATGACGTACTCATCGGGTAGCGCAAGGTTAATAGTTGCTGTGGCAGCGTCATGAAGCCATGTTTCTGTTAAAAAGAAAATGTCAGGCTGTTCGTCTATAAGTTTACTGAACTGATGTCACTTTTCCCCCAAACTACCTTTGTCTATTCTAATATATGCCAAAGGCAGAATTGGAACTGGTCCAATCAATTTTGTCCACAAATCGAGAAAGCTAGGAAACATGTAAATAAATCTGTTTCTGCTTTTCTCAGAGACAATAGAATGGGAATGCAGTTTGCTATGGTAGGGTGGGAACCACGAGGCTCCCGCCCTACCACAGCAAACAGCAGTGTCCCTGGGGTAGGCACCCTGGGACACTGCAGGAGCCGGTCCTGCGGGGTGATGGTCCCCAGGGTCATCAAAGGGTCCAGGAGGGGGGCTGCACGGCCCCCCTCTTAGCATTCAAAAGCCCCGGGGTTGGAGGTCTCCAGGGGATCTGTCACAGACCCCCCTATTTTCTATATTAGAGCCCCGGGAAGGTGGCGATCCCCGGGGCGTGTGGGGGGGGCTTGAGTCCTCCCACATATGTTTTTTAATAAAAATAGGCCCGGGGGTGGTGGTCTTCGGGGCTGCAGGGGGGACATGAGCCCCCCGCATATATATAGTTAAAACCCCAGGGTGGTGGTCCCCGGGGATTTGGCCCCCCCGGGGGCTAATTAACAACTAAGCAGGCTTTTTATTTTTCTTCTTCACCCCGTACGCGTACCATACGCGTATCTGGTGATTTTTGAGCCTAAGGGTCCAACCCCTGAGCAAGCCTAGGGGGTCAGGATGTTTCTACCCTGCCACCTTCGCCTGTTTTTGGCAGTTCTTTCACTGCTTTCTCATGCCTCCGTTCTACTGAGGCACAAGATGGCTGCCAACACTTCCTGGTTTGGAGTGTTGATGGACAGTTGACAGCCATTCACCATGCATCTCGTGCTTGTAATCGTACGTTTTACGGTATGCTTACCGTACGCGTACAGTACTTCGTCTATAGATATATCTATGATTCTACTTTTGATTTTCTCTGGAACTACTGAACGTATTTACACCATTTAACAAAAAGCGTAATCTTTTATAAGTATTCCACACCAACATCAGTGCTTGTGCTTCACGTAATTTACCATCAAGGCGAATACCGCCTGGGGACTTCCAGTTATTTCATCAACTGGTGCAATGCACTGTGGGACTTGAAGTAAAGTGAATACAGTCACGTGACCTAACCCTATTAAAAGCATGCCTAAGCGCACCTGAGTGTTTGTTACTTCCATCTGTGAACAAGGCTAGGATGCCGAAACGTTGTAATATGGAAGCAGGCGCTGCTAATCTTTGAAATAAAAACCTCTGTTGCAGTATTGGCCCTCACTACTCATTTGTTCACTGTGGGAGTTTGATAGGCTGCTCCGTGCCTATTGCGTGAGGCTGCCGGAAGGGTCCTGGGCTCCGGAATGGGGACTTGTTGTTTGGATTGAAATTGAGGAGCCTGACCCACTCGTGTACCCAACCTATTGAGCTAAAAGCTAATGCAGCCAAAAATGGATGGCGCGAGGAAAGGATTCAGGCAAGATGATTTCCTGCCATGATCGTGCTGCAGAATGATGGTTTTTATTTTCAAGTTATAAAGGAAATGAGAACACTGTGGTATTCTACAACTCACCTGACTGCTTTTTATAAGTATTCCACACCAACATCAGTGCTTGTGCTTCACATAATTTACCATCAAGGCAAATACCGCCTGAGGACTTCCAGTTATTTCATCAACTGGTGCAATGCACTGTGGGACTTAAAGTGAAGTGAATATAGTCACGTGTCCGAACCCTATAAAAAGCACGCCTGAGCCCACCTGAGTGTTTGTTACTTCCATCTGTGAACAAGGCTAGGATGCCGAAATGTCGGAATATGGAAGCAGACGCTGCTAATCTTTGAAATAAAAACCTCTGTTGCAGTATTGGGCCTCACTACTCATTTGTTCACTGTGGTGGTTTGATAGGCTGCTCCGTGCCTATTGGGGTAGGCCGCCTTGAAGAGTCATGGGCTCTGGAACGGGGACTTTTTGTTTGGATATATATATAAAGTAGAAAATTATTAAACCCCTAACCCAAAAGAAAAGGAAACTTAACCTAAAACCCTATGTAAAACTCTGAACTAATTTAAAAATGTACCTACACTTAACACTAAATGAAATCTACTCTAAACCTGCACTTAGCATTACATAATACTATATATTATATAAACATGGATATTAAGTATGGAGGAATTTTGCAGATTAGCGGTCCGCAAATTCGCAAACAAATCCACGAGTTCGCGATAAAATTAGCGAACTCGGGATTTCCACAAATTGGGTAAATGTATAGTGCTTTTCTTACACTACAGCTGCCTAAATGGCCAGAAGAGTTCTCTCCAGTGACCACGTGTGTCTGTATATTCAGTTCCATTTACTTGGTGATTCCACAAGCTCGTGCTGACAATTTATGGCCTAACGATCGTAAAATGAAAATTACTAGCAGTGTATCACAAGCACGCTCTTCTCATTCAACACCATCCAAAAGTAAGGAAGCTGCATGTTTGCAACGAAGAAAATCTTCTGTAAATTGGATCATCGGTTGCTGTCTCTCTTTGTTTGGAAAGTGCCTTGCTAGGTTTAACTGTGCTTTTTATTTGTTTTGTAACCTCTATATTTGAACTGCTATACGACTGTTTTACCTAGTTTTAGCATTTTGATTGCGGCATTTTAAAAAAGAAGAATACTGAAAACGACTTAATTCTGATTCTGAGACAGCAATCAATCACCTCCGGCTCACTTCCACCTGTGACATCTGCTTTCCAGTTCGAATTATTATTTATTAAAACAAGAGTCTCATAGCGCCACCTACTGGCTACTTCAATATCATGTGAATTTCAAATACGCTGTAATGAGACAACCTATACCTTTGCCACAGCGCCTATAGGCGAGCTGAGGTTGTGACAGGAGCGTTGTGCCAGATGAAATCCTGCCTGCTTGTTTATCCACGAAGATGCCACTGTGTTGTGCCATACCTCTACTCAACTGGAGTGCTTTCTACTGGCTAATCAGTAAGTGTTACCTCGTTGAGTAAATAAATGTATGTGAAAAAAAAAAAATCCGCCCACGAGCGGATTTGCGGATTATTCAGCAATTTCGAGAGATTCACGGATCGTGAAATTGCCGAAAATCCGCAAATTCCACGAGCTGAACGGATTTTCGGCCCATACCTAATGAATATGTAAGTACAAAACAAGGATTAAGGGAACTGTACAAGGGGCATTTTCCAGGCAGATGCGGCTCAGAGATGGAGCCCCAGGGAACCCTTAATGTCCTGAAGGTGGGTAAAAAGTCTCTTTCAACTGATGCCACCCTAACATTTAGGTCCAACAATAACCAGCAGTCCTCCAAGTTGTAAGATATAGCCTGTCTATATGTGGCCGGTGGTGGTGCTGCAGTCGGTTGGGCAGCTGCAGTTTTTGGGACGGGTGGTGTTGGTGCAGGCGGTTGAGTCGCTTTAGTTAGCAGGGAAGGTGGTACTGATGCAGTCAGTTGAGGAGCCGATGGTAGAGTTACAGGTTGTATGCCTAAAGTGCTCGCAAGGTCCTCACTGTCGCTCTGGTGCTTGGAAGCGGCAGGAAGCAATCCACTCTGTCTTGCGGATTTTTGGGCACCCTGGAGAATAGTCTTCCACCATCCTGCCACCCACTCTCCTCATTGTACCTCTATTCCATTGCATGGTACCCCTTTGCAAATCCTCAGACACGCTTGTGTCGGTTTTTGCACTGCTTAAATACCCTGGCTTCCTCAGGTGAAATGATGTCTGTAATGATAGACAGTAGGAAAAATGTACTACCCTTGGGATCAAAAAAGAATATTATTGCAAAATTAGCATCACCTGTCACCCTGTCTGTCATGGCCCTGCGTGTTCAGCATGGCTGAGAGGGCTATGCCACCCAGCAAACACTGTGACGGGCACCGGTTGTTGCCTGGATGACTGGCTGCAATATAATGCCGGCTACCAGGGGGATCCGGTGCTTGTCACAGAGTTTGTCAGTTGGAGCTGGAAGCTGTTCCTCGTGTATCTCGCTCCAGAGCTTCCTGCCTTGCCTGCTTTCGCCGGACGCCACCCGTGTGGTTGTTCACGACCCGATCGCGGGCTAGTCAACAGTAGGAACGGGGGCTGCTCACGGATGCCCAGCTCCCTGTGGTCCTGTTGCTACTACGCCCTCGCTCTTCCACTCTCACGATTTGGATTGGTACTGTTATGTTACACTCACCCTACGCTCTCAGGAAGTGAGTCACCCTTGACCTTTTACTGGAACTGTCGATCTCTTCCTTTCAGTTCTTCTCTGCTCCAGGGGAGATTCTCGTTACCCCCGAGTGAGTACCACTGTTAAAAGGCAGGAGGGGGATGCAAGAGGGGTTCTACCAGGGGAAGGGCTAGTAGAAACTTACCTGTCTCTTTGTGTTGCTTACCCCCACCTGCAGGGACTGCCTTCCGACCGGGAATTACTGGCTCAAAGTGAGCTCCGTGGCAACCGATGCTAAGAGACGCGTTCCTGAGGAGTGTCAGGAAGGTGACGGCAGATGTTTTTTTTCCCCTACAGTCCTGGTTTCATTCCCCTGCCCCTCCGGCCCTGCTCCACAGGAAGGAGTCTGCTTCTCTTCCGGTGGGATAGTGTGGGGGGGGCTTCGGGGACTAGTCATCGCTCCCGCTGTATCTTGCACCCTTAAGGGACTGTTACAGAGTGACAAGCCCACCACTGTAATCCAGCTTGAGCGATGGACGTGGGTACCGTGATTGCCTCTTTGATAGAGTCTATGACGGCACTACAAACAGAGGTCGGTGCGTTTCAGATCGAAACACAGGACCTAAGGAACGAAATAGGCACCATGCGCAGAGAGGTTGCAGGGTTAAGCAGGGCGGGCCCTTCGCAGTCTGGGAGACAGTACATTAAGGACTGGACATTGCCCCCACCCCTGGGTAGGTCTGCTGCACCGACTGGAAATGGCACAGAAGGTGGAGTGGCAGCCCCTATTCAAGTGGTCCACTCTCCCAGATACCCCTTGCTGCCCACAAACGTTTTTATGGAGACCATCAAAAGTTCTGTATTTTCTTGAACCAGTGCAGACTACATTTTATGTGTAAGCCTTCTCTCTTTCAGGACGACCAAACTAAAACGACCTTTATAATGTCGTACCTGGGGGGAAACGCCGCTAGCTGGTCGATACCATTGATAGAGAGGGATGATCGCTTAATACATCATTTCGATGAGTTCTGCACGGAGATGCGTAAGCTGCTCGACAGGAAGACACACCTGCTGTCTTCTGATAAGGAGCTGCTCACGCTGAAACAAGGCTCCCAGGACCTGCTTGTTTACGTAACCACCTTCAACTGCCTCGTGGTAGAAACAGATTGGCCACCAAACAAAAGAAATTTGTTGTTCTACTAAGGACTGCGGGGTGAGATGAAGTACGTCCTAGCTCAGGTTGTCCACTTGCCACAAACTTGTGAGGATATGATCAACCTCACTATTCAATTGGATCATCGGATCCAGGAGAGGAAGACCGATAAAAGCAAAGGAGACTACAAGTACATTTTCCCTTGGACTAGGGCTGCGCCAGGAGAAGGAACTCCTGCTACCGAAGCACCTGAACCCATGCAAATTGGAGGGACGTGAGGATCCTTGAGCTTTGTCTTTGTCTGTACTGTGGCAAAGCAGGTCACTTCATCAAAGACTGTAAGACACGGAAAAGCCCCCTGTTCAGAGCGTCGCTTCCTAAGACCCAAGCCATTATCAGCCGGTGTGGGAAACCGAGGGGGAACCAGAAAATGAATAGCCCCGAGGCTGTGTGAGACCCCAGGGTTGGGGCTCGATACTTTGGAAGAGTCTTGTGTCGTCGCCAACACGGTGCAGTGCACTGTACCCCACATAAACGTATGCGTCTCTTTGTGGTTGGAGGACGGGGTACTGAAGCTAGTCCCGGCCTTACTGGGCTCCGGTGCCACTGGTAACTTCATCGACCGGACATACGTGAAAGACTTGGGGGTGCCACTACTAAAGAAGGTTCAGAAAAGGGGGTGGTGATGAACAGAGTGTCTGAATTAGGCAGACCACTCTTACCCAGTCCAAAGATCAGGGCTTGATCCATCACCGTTTTTTAGCTCACTGCACCATCCCAGCTCAGAACTTGGCTATATGCAAATTAGTCTGACCCTGGCCCAGTGCATCATGGGAACAGGGCAGACCAAACTTCCAAGCCAATTCTTATACTGGGAAGGAAACAAGCTACCGGGGACCGGTTTCTGGCATTTTAGCCGTCTTCGGCCTGGCTTGCTTGAATCCTGATGGTGCAATGAGCTAGGGACTCACATCTGAGTATACCCTTCCACGCTTATGATGGACAAAAATGATTCAGAAAAGGGGAGCCACCCTGAACCTGTGAAGGCAGTGGACGGAACTGCCCTGACATCTGGACCTATACGATACCATACAAAACCCCTCATCATGCAGTTTGGAGTTGATCACTTTGAGACCATACAATTCGATCTGATTGATGCGCCGCATTTTCGGATGACCTTGGGAATGCCGTGCTTGACGTTTCACGATCAAACGGTAGGATGGGCCAGCCGGTCGGTGGTGATGAATTTGCAGTTCTGCAAGGATCACTGCACCAAGCAGCATGTGCTCACTGGCAATCAAGAGGATACTCAAGCGGTGTTCCTTTCCGCTGGTTGTGTTTCGTCATAATGGTTGTGTTGAAGAGAAGGTAGGCTGCGTATCAGCAATCCCTCTTGAGTACCTGTCTTATGCCTCTGTCTCCAACAAAACCGAAGCAAGCCACCTCCCGCCTCACTGAGACTACGACTGCCGAATAGAACTGGTCCCAGGCACGACAATCCTGTGCATTCGAGTCTAAGCGCTTACTGAACCCGAGACACTCCAACTCAGTGAGTACTTGGATGTTTACCTGGCTAATGGATTCATTCGTCACTCCTCTTCCCCTGCCTCTTTCCCTCTTTTCTTTATCCCTAAGAAGGAGGGTGGCTTACACACGCTGATAGACTATAGAGCCATAAACCGGTTCACAGTAAAGAACAGATACCCCCTTCCGTTGATCCCACTGTTGCTGGACCATCTGAAAGGAGCCGAGATCTTCACCAAGCTAGACCTAAGGGGAGCCTACCACCTGGTGAGGATGAGGAAGGGGGACGAATGGATGACAGCCTTCTGGATGAAGTTTGGGCTGTGGTTTATTTCTCCAGGAAGTTGACGTTGTGCGAAGTCAACTATAGTATATCAGATAAGGAACTGCTTGCTGTGAAGAGGGCAGGTGAAGAATGGAAACACCATCTCATGGGGGCTCGCCATACCGTTGAAATAACAACGGACCACAGAAACCTGCTGTTCCTGAAGACGGCCAGGGCCTTGAACCCTGAGCAGTTGCGGTGGTCCCTCTTTTTTGCAGATTATGATTTTGTGATTGAGTACCGGCCTGGAAGTAAACACGGCAAGGCGGATGCCTTGTCTTGGCCTAACGATATCGTAAGAACGGAGGAAGCCACGGACACCGCTCCCCTTGTACTCATGAGGGCTGTGTACCCGCCTCAAAAGATCGCTCTGTTGACAGAATCTGACTTCCTGAGTGACCTTAGGGAAGAGGTGATGGGGATGGATGCGCTGTCTTGGGTACGGGAGGACCCTGATAACCTGATGGCAAGAGACAGCCCTTCTTTTCCGCCAACAGGCTCTCTTCCTGCCCTCTGCCCCCTTGCAAGAAAGGGCTCTTAGGTGGGCTCATGACACCTCTCTGGGGGGTCACATAGGGATACACAAGACCATCACCCTGCTCGAAAGACACTTCTGGTGGCCCAAGCTGAGGGAACATGTCAGTCTCTACGTCTCTGGATGTGCTGGCTGCGCTCAGAGCAAGACCCGACACACCGAACCCGTGGGACTGCTATGGCCCATACCTGTACCGGACACCCCTTCGCACACTGTCTTCACTGACTTCATCGAGGAGATGCTGTCCAGCAACGGACACACCGTCATTTTAGCCCTGGTCGATCACTTAACCGAAATAGGACACTTCGTACCCTTGATATCGATCCCTTCATCCGCTGAACTATCTCTCGTCTTCTCTGCAACATTTGGTGAGGGCACATGGGATCCCGTCTGTTCTCATCACGGTCCGCGGTTCTCATTTCACTTCCCGATTCTGGCAGGAATTGTGTTCCTCATAAACAACAAGAGAGATAGGGAGAGTCATGGACACTCTTAGTCCCCAAACTATATTATACATCAACAACAAAAGAGTGTTCCTATTCTGTTTGAGGTGGAAAAAAGCACAGAGCACAAGGAACCAACAAAGCCCATTTAGTTTGTTAGGAAAGCCCTCACTCACCGACCTGGTCGGTGACTTGCTTCATCATCGGGCCCCACCGGGTGTGACCGAATGCCACCCCGGTGTGCTGCGACGCCAGAATTACTGCGGAGCTGGTTTTGTGAGGGTGGGAGGGCTATGTGAAAAATTACGTGAATAGTGTGAAGTGGTGACTTAAAATTGCCTTGTATGTATCAAAAAATTAATTTAATCAAAGATCATCAAGGACAAGGTTAAAAAATGTGATGGTGAGTAGGGCCAACTAATTGAATGGTCTACTCCCACTAGCATTAAGTGACAACGTGAATGGTCAACATGAACATGTTTCAGCCGGTGTGGTATAATTAACCTGGCATTCGTCAGGACCTAGAGTGTAAACCTCGGCGGTATGGGCACTCTAAGGCCCACCCAACCAGAGGACTTGAAAGTTAAAAAGTCTGTGAAGTGCAAAAACAAGGGGGGCGGGCTTCACCACCCGAAGGTAGGACGCACACACCTCCTGTCTCTAAAATTTAGAGACAAAAAATTAAAAGCACCTGCGGGGATTAAAAACAGACAAACAAAACAAGACAAACAAACAATTAGAATATTTTGTCGATAGATTTAGCCGATTCAAGCTAATTACTTGTGCTCAAGGTGCCAGGGTGCACAACTCATACATAATAGCAGAGGTGCGTGGCTCTGCCTGTGGCTGAGACTAAACGATAGGTAGTATAGTTTATACAGTGACACTCTCATGGTAGATTGCCAGGTTGCAGAATCTAGCGGTGTGAGTGCACAGGGGGGGGGTTAGATATGTGAAAAGGGAGGCGAATGGCAGTGAGAACATTCAAGCAACACTTAATCACTCTGCGATCAATGGGCCAAATGGCCAGTGACCAGTCAACAAAAAGGCAGCAAAAGAGGTGAGAAAAGGTAGGTTCTCACTTCACCAGGGATGAAAATCCACCCCTTGGACCGCGGGAGGGAGGGGACAGTGCATTTGGCACATCCTAAAAGGGAAGCATAGAATGGAGAGGAAAGAGGGACAAAATCCAGTCAACAAGCAGTAATAGTACTTAGCTTAAATGGTCCTTTTCACCCAGAGTAGTACTCACGCCCACGGCGCCCGTCTCCTGCTGGTACGCCTATTCAGCCCTCGGGACCGGGTCTCATTGATCCGGATTCGGAGAGTGTGAGCGATTTTATGAGCCTCCGGTAGGGAAACTCGCGTTCGCGCTTCCGGGAAGGGAAGCGCGCGAACTGCGCATGCGTGAAGGCTGCGACAGAGGACTAGACCGAGAAGCTCTTCCGGTAGAGAATACTCACTTCCGGAACGGTGGCGCTGTTAGACGCGCATGCGTGCCTGCTCGGCTTTGCTGGCTGAGGCAATAGAGCTCGGTTACAATGTTTATTATGCGCATGCGCCGAGGTTGTGGGCCAATGCGGGGAGAGGTAAACAGAGTGTAATTAGTTGTGGTGTGGTGGTGAGCATGGGGAGTACCCATAGAGTTAGAGTAAGGCAAAAAAGGCCCATGGGTTAGAATTACAGTAACCAAGGGGATTTACAGGAAAGCCCATATGAAATGAGTAAGATATTAGTCTTATAGGTCTAGCTTATATTATTTGGATAATTGTAGGACACAGTCACCACAGACAGAGGGAGTTATTCGGAACAGATACGAGTCAGGGTATTATGGCATTATTTCAGGACAGAGCCCCAAGGTGTATCGTCATTGAGGCCATTAATATGGGTGCCCAGGCGGTACACCCAACGTTGTTCCTTTTCAAACAGTCTCTCAGAGATGTTGTTGCCCCCAAGGATTTGTTCAATCACAGTCCATTTAAGATCGTTGGTGGTGTGATTGGTTTGGAGAAAGTGATCACTCATTCTTGTCGTCGCTTTTTTGCACCTAATGTTGCTTCTATGCTCACATATCCGTTGCTTGATTTTTCTGGTTGTCATGCCCACATACCGAAGTGAGCATGGACATGTGACAAGGTACACAACATTTACGGAATTGCAATTAGTATGTGCTTTTTGCCACCAAGTTTTCCCAGGAATTGTGTTCCGTCATGAAAATAGACGCTCGTCTATCGTCCAGTTACCACCCGCAAACGGATGGCAAGGCGGAAAGACTAAACCAGACCCTGGAGCAATATCTGAAGTGCTACACCCGGCACCACGAAAACAAGTGGAGTACTTTGCTGTGGACAGCGGAGTTCGCCTACAACAACAGCAAGCATACTACGTTAGGCTGCTCCCCCTTTTTCTGTGTGTATGGGTATAATTCGAATATGCTGTCCTTCAGTTGGCCTGTAACCTCCAAGCATCCATCCATACAAGCACACCATGCGCATCTTCGTGCAGTTCTTGAGGATGCTAAGAGTCATCTGTTGAAGGCTCAGCAGAACAATAAGAGGTATGCAAACAATAAACGCTCCCCTGAACCACCGTACCAGATAGGGGATAAGGTGTGGCTGTGTACAGCTCATCTACACCTGAAAAGCTCCCACCGTCTGAAACCAAAGTTTGCAGGGCCCTGTGCCATCACAAGGGTCATCAATCATGTGGTGGTAAAATTACAGCTACCCCTCGCATGGAGAATACACCCAGTATTCCATGTCTCCCTGTTTCTTCCCTGTTTACCACACACTAGACTGCAGGCTAGGCAAGACCCTGTAGAGATAGAGGAGGAGGAGGAGTATGAAGTACTGGCTATCCTGGACTCCAAGAAAAGCAGGGGCCGGGTGTTATACCTCATCCACTGGAAAGGTTATGGCCCCGAAGAATGCACTTGGGAGACCCTGGCTAACCTTCATTGCCCCAGAGTGCTGCTCGCAACCTGGCCAAGCCTGGCAGACCGCCGGGATGGCGGCCGTTGCGGGGGGTACTGTCACGGCCCTGCGCATTTAGCAGGGCTGAGAGGACTACGCCTCCCAGCAAACACTTGGACAGGCACCGGTTGTTGCCTGGAGGACTGGCTGCAATATAATGCCGACCGCCAGGGGGATCCTTTGCTTGTCACCGAGTACGTCAGTTGGAGCTGGAAGCTGCTCTTTGTGTATCCCGCTCCAGAGCTACCTGCCTTGCCTGCTTTCGCCAGATGCCACCCGTGAGGTCCCGTACTCAAGCGCCTTTCTGCGCTTGCCTGCACCGTCATTCCTGCTAATGCCTTGCGGAACAACTACCATCTCCCTCAAGACAGCGGTAGGAACCGGGGATGCTAAGGGAACGAGGAGCGCCTTGAGGTTCCACTGTATGTGTCAGAAAGGTGCACCTGTGTTGCCCACTTTGCTTCCTTTGTTTTTTCTTTCTTCTCGTTTCTTTTGCTGGGGGGAAGTTACCTGCCTCCAGACATAACTGCGGTAGGAACCGGGGGAAGCTCACGGATGCCCAGCTCCCCGAAGTCCCGCTTTTAGCAGCGCCCAACCCCTACAAGGGTGTTTTTTGTTTGTTTGTTGACAACCAGATCGAGGGCTAGTCAACGGTAGGAACCGGGGTTGCTCACGGATGCCCAGCTCCCTGTGGTCCTGTTGCTACTACGCCCTCACTCTTCACGGAGTTTACCTCTCTCACGTATTGGATTGGCTCTGTTACGTTACACTCACCCTATGCTCTCAGGAAGAGAGTCACCTTTGATCTTTTACTGGAACTGTCAAGCTCCTCCTTTCAGCTCTTCTCTGCTCCAGGGGAGAGTCTTGTTACCCCCGAGTGAGTACCACTGTTGGTAGTCAGGAGGGGGATGCGAGAGGGGTTCTACCAGGGGAAGAGCTAGTAGAAACTTACCTGTCACTTCGTGTTGCTTACCCCCACCTGCAGGGACTGCTAAGAGACGCATTCCTGAGGAGTATCAGGAAGGTGACGGCAGACGTTCTTTTCCCCTACAGTCCTGGTTTTATTCCCCTGCACCAAATGAAAGGAAGTTATAGCTAGAAAAGGTACTAAATAATTGCTAGCTGAAAGAATACCCTTCTATGTCTCAATTGTAGACATATATGAGATAAGCACTCTACAACAACCTGATAAACAAAGATTTTTTATGTACTTATTTTGATCAGTTTATTTAAATTATTTTTTCTTTTTGTTGACTTATACAGAATTCATATTTAAATCGATGAAACAATGATAAAAAAGTGCATTTGAAAATCAAAAATAAATTACATGTGGATACATTTATACATTATCAAAAACTATATACAAATCCAAGCAATAGATAAAGGCGTTGATTCGGTCAGTGCTGCAGATGTCTTACAAAGCGCGTTTCGGCACACAGCCTTCATCAGGTAGCCGTCCACTACTCATAATAAAGTTGGCAAACAGGGATATACTGTGGTTTCAGCTCGTTGGCATGTCAAAATGCATATATTAGAGTTCCGTGCAGATGTATGAGGGTTTTATTAATAGGATCGATTTTGTGGTGTCTGTTCTTGTATTCGTATTATAAAATCAAACAAAAGGCCTTTATATGTATAGTGTCGACGAAGAAATATAAGAAACTCCTCAAGTGGGAGTTCTGGATAGATGACTAGGCCGGCTTCGTAAAGAAGAAAAAGTGCGGTTGAATCAGAATGTTAAGGATACTTTACCTACCTCGAGTACGATGAAGTCTTTGCTACTTGAAAATAACCGTCAAATGTTATATGTTGTAAATAAAGGCTGCCGCTGAGGTCTGCTTTAATGATGTTTCCCTTGGTTAAGAAACGATGCAGACAGCCTTCCGACCGGGAATTACTAGCTCAAAGTGAGCTCCGTGGCAACCGATGCTAAGAGACGCATTCCTGAGGAATATCAGGAAGGTGACAGCAGACGTTATTTTCCCCTACAGTCCTGGTTTCTTTCCCCTGCACCTCCAGGCCCTCCTCCCCTGGAAGGAGTCTGCTTCTCTTCCAGTGGGACAGTGTGGGGTGGGGGCTTTGGGGACTAGTCATCGCTCTCGCTGGATCTTGCTCTTAAGGTTAGTGCACCCTTAAGGGACTGTGACACTGCCTCATTCATTCGGATCCACATTCAGTCCATTAAACATATTCATATACCACCAAGATAGAAAAGATCACATCATAGGCTTTAATTAAAAAATACATTTAAAACAAATTTTAATACTTCTGATTCATATCATCTGGAAATAAAAGAATTCATGTGTTGTGAAATCTGCACACACTTCTTATAAATCCCCACACCGTACAAATATGACAGAAGAACAAATGATTCAGAGTTTGGGCTCACAAATTCTAACAGGGAGAATCCTCATACACAGTGTCTAAAGTGCTGTTGCATATTCTGATCCAATGACAAATATCAAGTCTGAGTCCCGGTGAATACAAGCATCAATTCAACACAGTAACTCCTCGTGATTGGATCCAGTTCAAACCTAGGGTCAACGCATTTTGGTGGAAACTACTACATAAACACCAACTTCTTGAGGACAATCGTATTTGGGTATGTATCTCCCACAACGAGATAAACAATTTTGCGGAAAATCTAAAAGAACTATAAATATATGTAAGGGAAATTATTCAAGAAAAGAAAAGTATTCTTAACAAAATCTCATTAAGTACATTAAACATAGCATAACTAAAATCATTATATTAGAAACAATTGCTCTTGTACCCAATCTCTTGGTGACATTAATCACATTTCATTCTTCACACTCCCATTTATCTTCATGCAATAAGTTTATCCATAGATAAATGAATTAATGACTCACAGCTAGCCACGGTGTTCCAAAATTGGTCACAATTTGGACATGTATTCTTATTTTATAGTGGGAAATTCTCGGTAAGGGGCTATGCCTGGTCCTGGGAATTTAGAGAGGAGTACATATAAGTATGGGCTCCTTATATTATCTATGTCCCTCTCCTTCCTCCCCAATCTGTTTTCTTATTATTGCCTCTATTTATTTCATCAAGCTCCTGGCTCCATGTTCTTTGTATATAATATATTACAGGAGTTCCTAATCACCTCTTGCCCACCAAAATCCTGGTTATATCCAAAACTGCTGGTTGAGAATTATTTGTGATGCCTCCTTGGCCCAGACTGCAGTTGTAGATAGTTGCTGTATTCTCAGGTCATCCGGGTTAATATCAAAGAAGGGTAATTTTTTTCCACCCCTATAAAGGGAAACGGGAGAATCATATTTCATCATATAGCTAATTGCATTATATCTTCGCCATTCTTTGTAAAGGTATCTGTAGGTTTACCTATCTAGTTTATACTTGCTCTGTCAGTTATGGACCAAGAAATATACATTTCTTCCTGTTCTTATGTGGCTTGCATGTGGAGTTAGATTATCATTCAATTGCATGTGTAGTGGGTCCACGCATCCCGATATGGCTAACATGTTGCTGATAACATAATAAGGTTTTAACTTATATATCATCCCTGCGCTTCTTCCTGTCCTAATAAATCTTTTTTATAGTTTAAATATGTCAATCAATACCAATCCGTTGTCTTCCTTATTTAAATAAGGATGGGCGGTGTACAATCTTTTGAGCTATATTCGTAGTAGAACTCCCCTTGACTGAGAAATAGAGTTTTCAAAGAAACAGTTTACCGGCATTTATCCTGCATTCCATACTAAGTATAGGCTGTTCACCTTAATGATTCACAAAGTTTCTCCATCAGCATATACTCTTAAACTTTTGTTATAGGGAAGCCAAAATGTTATTAGGCTATCGCACTCCTAGTTCAGCTACGCTTATCTAACAGATTCTAAAAAAAAAGGTGTGTATAAAATCTAGACTCTTTCCAACACCTTCCCAGAACCACTCCCTTTTCATTTCATTTCCGGTATCTATGATTCAAAGAGTAAGCAGTATCACCATCTTGCGGTGGTTATGGCTAGCGAACAGGGCCTGCCCTCAATAACTTAATCAGTCTGTGCTATGTCAATTTTTTGAACTTTTCTCAAATTTTTCTGGCTAACTATCAACCAAGGAAGAAACTTCTAAGCCATCTACCATAATTATGCCTCACATTTCAATTTCTGATTAATCAACCATCCCCCATCTAAACGTGGGACCAGACATCTGAACCAAAAGCATAAATCATCCAGTTCTTAATGTATTGAAATCTGCAAATTAACTTACATCAGTATAAATTTAAAAGAGAGAAAAACTGTTCCCTACCCATGGTGACGTTACAAGAAAATACCCTTACATAAAGTCAGGATGGATCCATCCTTCAGTTTTCTGCTTCTAGATTATCCAGCAGAAGGGAGATTGTGAATCTACATCAAATGTCCATTATGCATGGTGACATGAAGCGTAACAAGTGTGGCCCTTCTCCTAAATTATTGCAAAGGTACCTCAACTAACAGGATGGTCAAAAGAGATATACTGTAATGACCAATCTTGGATATGGGTACAGAATCTCATTTCCCAATAATAATCTGACCCCAGTCTTCCATGCTATACAGGTTACGTCTAATAGTATCACATTTATTAATGAACCACTGTTCTCTTATTTTCTTCCTAGTTTCCATACAGCCTCCTCTTCTCATACCTCAAATTATTTCCAGGATAAACCATTTGAGATGCAGAAGACCAAGGTTCTTCTCCTTCCAATGTTTTATAAAGAGGCATTTACTTTATCTGTTTTGATAGCTGACCTTTGCACATATAGCCTTTGTCTAAATTCCCTATCAATTTTCCCAATGTATCCAAGGCTGCAAGGACATAGGATAAGGTAGACCAAACTTTTGTTTATTCATTTGTTTAAAGTTTTGAACGTGTGGTGTGCTGCACTCCATTGTTTAAAAACAACAGTTGATGGACAAAATACAGAACAATGTTATACATTCACCCCAGTACAGCGATCTGGGCCTACATCTATCATTTTTTTGCTCACCAGGCCATTCCAGTTTGAACCCAGCCATATGCAAATCTGTCTTGACCCTGTGCCTCAGGGGAACAGTCCAGCCCAAACTGCCCAGCCAGGTCCTCCCTGGACTGGAAACAAGCATCCTAGGACCGGTTTCGGGGTTTCACTCCTCTTCAGCAATGATAGCTTGATTCGAGTGGCATGGAGAGCACAGGGCTAATGTCTGGGCATACCCATCTCACTCTGGGAGACAAATGAAAAAACAACAGTTGATGGACAGAATGCAGAACAATATCATACATTCACCTCAGTTCAGAGATCTGGGAATAAATCCATAATTTTGTGCTCACCATGCCATTCCAGTTTGAACCCAGCCATATGCAAATCAGTCTTGACCCTGTGCCTCATGGGAACAGTCCAGCCCAAACTGCCAATCCAGGTCCTCCCTGGACAGGAAACAAGCATCCTAGGACCGGTTTCAGGGTTTCACCCCTCTTCAGCCAGGATAGCTTGATTCTATTGGCATGGAGAGCACAGGACCCACGTCTGGGCATACCCGTCACTTTAGGGGTAACAAATGCAAAACCAACAGTTGATGGACAGAATGCAGAACGATGTTGTTAGACCTGACATCATTGGCCTGAGTCTCTCCTCCATTTTTTCTGTTTGCCTCCTCTGTCTACAATGTTTTTGCTGGTATATCGCTCTGGGCACTGTGCCACTGCTGATCATTGCTGCGGTGCAAGTGCTCCCTATGTTAAATTACTGTATTGATTGAATTCCATGTTTGGCTTATTTGGTTTACTGTCAGTCCCTAGTCGAGTGCACGAGGAGTGCCAGGGCTTGTAAATACAAATGCTGCTAGTGGGCTTGCAGCACGTGTTGTGCCACCCACACGAGCGGCCTAGTAAAAGTATGTCTAAAGGTCTGCCATTGCTAGACCTACGTGCAGTCTGGTACTGTCACGCGGACTGCGCGAGCACACTTACTTGCCAGTCCCCAGACCTTCCCTTCACTTCATGTTAGTCACCCCTATGGTAGGCTCGAGGGCAGGGTGCATTGTAAGCGTAAGGTAGGGCAGGCCTGACGAAGTTGGCATGTCCTAATAGTGAATTACCGCCATATTCGTTCTTCACTATTGAAAGGTTGCCTGCTCTCCATTATTTAGAATGGGTTGCCGGGGTTATTAACAGTAATATCCTAGCGGGCTCGGGGAGCATGGCACAATGTCGAGTTTGGTATCCCTGAACTCAGGGTTTAATAAGGCATCTGTTTGAGTGGATGGTTTTTGGACTCTGGGTTTGAAAATAGCACTTTTAGAAAGTGGCTATTTACTTGTCTAACTATTTCTGGTTTCTGCTGGTTTGGTGTGTGTGTGACAGAGGCTGAGTGGCTCCAGAGTTCTGAATTAGTCAGTGTGGGGTACATCTGCATTGAGAGTAGGGGACGAGTAGCCGGCCCTGCCCGATACAATGCTGGCTCCACCGCCTGCCGAGCGACGGATAGCTCTGCTCCTGCCAGTGACAATACTGGCTCCACCTCCTGCTGGGTGTCTGAGGACCCAGCCCTGCACGGTGAATAGGCCAGGTGCCTCTGCCTGGCTACACCCACAACAGACCCGAAATGAGGGGGATTTCCCCTGCATGTACAAAGGGATCAAAGTCAAAAAGGGGTATAAGAGAAGGACCCCTGAACCAAGACTTCAGATCAATTCTGACAAGGAACCCTGAACCAAGGACAAGAAGCCTGCTGATCCAAGGACTTGCCTACCCCTTCTGCCAGAGTGCTGTTTGCTGGGGCGAATCCTGCAGTCACTTCTTTATTTTTGCCAAGGAACCAGGAGAGAGGAACTGAGTGTGTACTCTCTAGGCATGGGCGGAAAATCCGTTCCGCTCGCGGATTTTGCGGATTTTCGGGAAATCCGCAATCCGCGAGATTCGCGAATCTCCCGCAAAATCCGCAAATCCGCGAGCAGCGGATTTTGCTCGCACTGCTCGCACTGTTCGCGTGAGTTCGCGCCCCGCGAATAAGTGCAAAATTGCAGAAATACGATCTTAGCAAAACTGAAAGTAACTACTTACCAGGTTCAAAAGTTCAGGCTCATCATTAGTAGCCATTTCCTGTAGTGCTTCCTGAGGGGCCCCTCCAGAGTTCAGTTGCCAGTTGAAACTATTATGTGACCCTGCTCTGAACCTCAGAAAAGTTACACATGTGCCACAAAGGTCCTGAATTACAGCTAAGGGAGACAAGCAGGAGCCAGGCTGGAAGTTAAAATCCATTAATCAGCCCCTAATTCATTATTGTCAGTTGGGGCAGGGCAGGTGTTGTAACTAATTTTGCAACAATGAAAGCACTTAGCAAGTGCAAAAGATCACTAATCAGGGCGCACTAAGGAAGCAGGTGCCAGCTAAAAAAATATTCTGTGACACATTAATCAGCCCCAAATTAATTCAGGTCACTTGAGGCAGGGAAGGTGTGCTTTGCTTTGCCGAAATAATGTACACTGGACAACCAGAGGGTGTGGTGATGAAACAGAGGGTGGCATGGGTGGGCCAGAGGGTGGCATGAGTAGTCAGAGAGTGGCAGTGGTGACAGAGAGTGGCAGTGATGAAGAAGAGTGTCCCAAACAGGCTGGACACGTAGAAACAACAAGTTCGCAAAACTTGCGACCCGACAGGTAAGTTCGCAAATTGCGAAATTGTAAAAACCCTCGCGAACTGGCAGAAACACGGGCGAACACAAAAATTCGCGGGAATTCGCGGATTTTGCGGATTGCGAATCCGCAAATCCGCAAAATTCGCGAACGCGAGATCCGCAAAATTCGCTCATGCTTAGTACTCTCGAACTTTGCAAAGGAAATCTCCAAGGGCTGGAAGAGTGCCAGCCTCCTGTTGAAGTCACAGGGCTAAAGGACTTCACCATTTGCTAAAAGTGCTTGTTGCTGGAACCTGAAAGTCCAGCACCTCTGAAGAAATCCAGCAATGCCGACGCCGACGGACGCCGCCGAATCCAGCTCGACATCGTGAGTACATCTCCCATGTCCCGCATCTTCGACGCCGGCCGCTGGGCCCGATCGACGCTAGTAGCAAAGCCGCTGCCGACGCCTCTACTCCGAGCCCTCTCGACGCCGTGAGCGCTGCTCACTCTTGCAACATCATCATCGACATCGACGACGACGCCGTATCCTGCTTCCCCTTGTGAGCGCTGCCCCTGCATGACATCTGTCGACGCCGCTGCAGATCGCTCCGACTCCGAGGCCTGATCGACGCCAAAGACGTGATGCCGGACATATCGACGCCGCTGATCACTGTGTGCTTCGCTTTTCCAATGTACTGTGTTGTTGGAGATCCGTGTGACTCCGGGCTCGACGTAGCGCTCCTCGCGGTCGACGCCGGACCTTTGGATTAACATTGCCTCGACGTCGTGTGACTCCCGTGTTGGTTACATTGTTGCCAAGAACTGTGATCTAAAAAAGAAGAGTTGCTTTTGTTACTAAAGACTTTGTGCTAAGAAGAAACTACGCTTGAACTTTTATTTTTTCTTCCAAGAGTATTTATTAGGATGGTGGTATATTTTTGTCGTTATTTGGTCTTACGCTAAGCCTTATATAAACATTTGTATTTTTATAATACTACTGTGTCGTGTCCATTTGTAGTGTATTCACTTTATTACTGTATGTGGTCATAAATGCTTAACGCACTGCCTCTGAGATAAGCCTGACTGCTTTGCCAAGCTACCAAGGAGGTGAGCAGGAGTTATCTAAGTGTGTGATCCCCTTGCCCTGACTAGAGGAGGTGAGTCCATATTTGTCAGAAGTGTATACCTCTGCCAACTGGAGACCGCCAAGTCTAACAGATGTCATACATTCACCCTAGTTCAGAGATCTGGGCCTAAATCCATAATTTGTTTGCTCACCATGTGTCAAGCTATCCACGTCGTCCCTTACCTTGCTTGCACAGATGCCCTCTAGGATGACGTAGATGATTCCGCAGAGACGCAAGGGACCAACTTCCCTGATTACTAACTAAAACTTACTGGTTCTAAGATCACAGCAAGAATTTAACTAGAAATTAGGGAGGAGGGCCGGTACTGGACGTCGTAGTGAAGAACCTTGATTCTTGCTGTCGACCTGCGAGGCAACAAGTACAAAGACTTTACTTTTTGGGTCCAATAGATTCCTCCTAATCTACTCTAGATCCTTTAACTAATCTAGTCAAGACACCAAAGGCTCAGACTGAAAGTTTTGATGTTCCCCTACCTGCGATCAGTAAGATGTTGGCCTTCGTCCAGTATTTCTTTATTGGAGGAGAAGGTGATAGGAGAGGAAGATGAAGTCGTCTTCTAGGATAAATGGTCAGCTTGTGGGCTTGTATGCTCAAGTTGAATCAGGCTGGAAATTAAAGAAGACGGATTACTTTTACATTCATTAAAAGACCTTCGCAAAACCTTCCTAACCAATCTATCACTTACTTGCAATTAACTTCTTGCTTCCTAGACTTGGGGTTCTGGTAATTTTTCCTCTAAATTCAGGAAAGATAAGCTGAGACCAAAAAGATACACAATACCCTATTCATAACAAGGATTGCCAAAAGTCACAATCAAAATATTGCTCTAAACGTTACACACATAAAATCCTAAATTAAGTTCTTCATTAGAAAGCTGAGATACAAAAAATCGGAAATGTCCAAAGTCTTTCCTTGCGTTTTCTTCAGTGAATCAAAGTTCCAAAAATTATTGTTGACCTTTCTTGCGAAGGGCGCCTTTTAATAAAATGAAAGTACTTAACTTTCTGCTTCTTAGCCTTCTCGGGTCATCAACATGGTTGCAGAGGAAGAATCGCCATGATGAGGAGCATTGAAGAAGTCCTGCCGAGTTGAGAAGCCTTCAGGTAGGTTCCAAGTCCTAACGCGAGCTTCTCCGATGGAAGTCTGAAGGCAAAGCGCCTTCCAGAAGGCTGGGTGCGGTTTAAATACTGGACCGCACCCAGCCCCACCCGATTACGCACACAGGACGTGCGCGAGAAAGAAGTTCCCCGATCCCTTCTGAAGCGCACCAAAAAGGCGCGTGCGAGTGATGAGGGGAGAGCGCTTCCCTGAGTGAAGGCTTGGTTTTCCGATAGCGCTCACAGCGAAGGCTTGGTTTCTTATAATGCTGATTTCAAATCCTGTAATACAACACAGAAACCTGCACAAAGCATTTTTAAGATGACAATAACAAGTTACAATAACGCTAGTTCCAAATCCTAAAACCACACTAAATGGGAATACAAGACCTGTATTAAACATGAAATACTGTACACTCAAAACACACTGATTTTGAAGCGTGCGGGCGCACGGGACAGGGGTGGGTTTCCAAAAGGGAAATACTGCATATTCCTAAAGGGGATATGTAGCCTTTAAGGAAGGGCTGGTGTGGATTCATGACAGTACTCCCTCCTCAAGATCCCCCCAAGAACTGTGGAAATGGGTTTTGGTTTGTCAGGGTGTCTTAAGTGAAAATTTCGAATCAATCTGGGAGCATTTTTAAGATGTTCTAGAGGCTCCCATGATCTTTCCTCTGGACCATAACCCTTCCAGTCAATGAGGTAAAACAGCCTTCCCCTAACTCGTTTGGAATCCAAGATTGTTTTTACTTCAAATTCTGAGTTGCCTTCAACTAAGATAGGAGGCGGAGATTTGGAAATTCGAGTTTGGGGATGAAAAGGCTTGATTAGAGAGACATGGAAGACTGGGTGAATTAGGTATTTGCTAGGGAGAGTCAATTTCACACAAACCGGGTTTAGTACCTTTTCGATGGGAAAGGGGCCAATAAATCTTGGGTTAAATTTTCTGTTCCCCTTTAATTTCAAATTTTTGGTACTCAACCATACTTTGTCACCTGCTTCATAAGGAGGTTGTTCAGAACGATGTTTATCCTTGGCTTCCTTTTGGGACTCTTTTGCTTTGGCCAAATTGAATTTAGCATCCTCCTGAATAGTAAATATCTTGGACACATAATCATAAACTGTGGGTACAGAATCATTGATGTTGTTATTGGAGTTTTCGGGAATGCTTTTTGGATGGAAACCGAAATTACAAAAAAATGGGGACATGTTAATAGACGAATGTTCCGAATTGTTGTAGGCGAACTCCAAAGGACTTAACAGATCAGACCATTCTTCAGAAACATTAGGTAACATACAACGAAGATACTGTTCTATCGTTTGGTTAGTTCTTTCAGTTAAACCATCGGTTTGGGGATGGTAACTAGAGGATAAACGAACCTCCATGTGTAACAAAGAACTCAGCTTTTGCCAAACCTTAGAAACAAACTGAGATCCCCTATCCGAAATGACAACTGAAGGAATTCTGTGTAGTCTAATCACATGGACCATGAGCAAATGGGCTAGCTCTAAGGCAGTTGGAAGCTTCTTTAAAGGGATAAAATGGGCCATTCGGGTGAACTGGTCTACCACCGTCAATATTGTATTGAATCCCTTCTTGGTTTCAGGTAGTTCAACTATGAAGTCTAATGAAATAGTGTGCCAGGGTTGAGGAGGAATAGGTAAAGGCATTAACAACCCACTAGGAGCCTGGTGAGAGGATTTGTGCTGGATACAAATGCTACAAGTTTCCACAAATTGTTTAATGTCTTTAAACATGGAAGGCCACCAAAACTTTCTCTTGATGAGTTCCATAGTCTTCAAAACGCTTGGGTGAGCTGACAGAACCGTATCATGATGAAAATGAATTAAGGATCTTTGAATTTTCTCATTTGGGACAAAGATCAAGTCATGAACCTTCAACAAATTGTCTTCCTCAATTAGAAAAGGATGATCCTTTTTCCAAAGTTCCATTTCCTTTTCTTTTAGAGCTTCCTTAATGTCGTTAATGATGTCACAAACAGTTAAACTCCCCTGAAAACAAGAAGTTGGGATTACAGGGTGAACTACCTCAGGTTGATCTGGACTCTTTTCTCCTAGTCTAGATAAAGCATCCGCTTTTAAGTTCTCCTTTCCTGGGCGATATGTGATTACAAAATTGTAGTCGTTAAAAAACATGGACCAGCGCAGTTGCCTAGCAGATAGAGCCTTCACAGATCTCAAAGCTTGGAGATTCCGATAGTCAGTATAAATCGTTACAGGGTGACGAGCTCCTAATAGGTAGTGACGCCATTCTTCAAACACTGCTTTGATTGCTAACAACTCCTTGTCAGCAATTGCATAGTTTTGTTCGGCTTCTGATAGTTTTCTAGAGAAATAAGCTCTTCTTCATTTGGCCAGTGAATCTCGTTGTGAAAGAATGCCACCCAATGCAAATTGAGAAGCATCTGCTTCCACAATAAAAGGTAAATTAGGGTCTGGATGACTTAAAATCGGAGCCATGGTAAATCTCTTCTTTAGGTTCTGAAATGCTTCATCAGCACCTGGGGACCATGAAAACTTGACTCCTTTTCTCAACAGTTTGGTAATGGGTGTTATAACCTGAGAAAAGTTCTGAATGAATCTGCGGTAGAAATTTGCAAATCCTAGAAAACTTTGGATTTGTTTCACTGAAGTGGGACTCGGCCAGGTTGTTACCGCCTCTACCTTTTTAGGATCCATTTCAATTCCCTCTGGGCTAATAATGTAGCCCAGGAAATCCACTTTGGAAACGTGAAACAGACTCTTTTCCAATTTTACGAAGAGTGAGTTTGAAAGTAGTCTTTGAAGAATGGCGCGAACCTGTTTTACATGTTCTTCCTCTGAATTAGAATATATGAGAATATCATCTATGTAAACTACACAGCAGATGTCAATGAACTCATGTAAAACCTTGTTTATAAAAAACTGGAAGGCTGCAGGAGCGTTACATAGACCAAATGGCATGACTTGGTATTCAAAGAGACCGAATTTGGTACGGAATGCTGTCTTCCATTCGTCCCCTTTTCTTACTCTAACTAAATGGTAAGCTCCGCGTAAGTCCAGTTTTGTATACATTTTAGCCTTCTTTATTTGGTCTAATAGTGTAGGAATCAAAGGTAAGGGGTACCTGTTTTTTATGGTTACGTTGTTTAAGGCTCTGTAGTCGATACACGTGCGCAGCTCCCCTCCCTTTTTAGGAATAAAAAAAAGAGCTGATGAAACTGGAGACTTAGAGTGTCTTATGAAGCCGTTAGCTAAATACTCATCCAGATATTCTCTTAGATGAGCATTTTCTGCCTCAGTAAGTGCATATATTCGGCTGCAGGGTAAGGTAGCTCCAGGCACCAAATCTATCCTACAGTCGAAATCCCTATGTGGTGGAAGGGTGTTGGCTTTCTTCTTGTCAAATACATCAGATAGGTCATTATACACAGATGGTACTCCTTCAAGAATTAGTATGTTGGGTGATTCCAATCCAAAATCAAAACCTTGAATCATATCCTTAGATCTCCTAGTAAGGAAGCAATGATTTATGCAAGTTGGAGACTGAAAAGTGATTGACCTGGTTACCCAATCTATGGACGGATTATGTTTCACCAACCAAGGCATACCTAAAATCATCTTGAACTGAGGGGCATCGATAATGTCAAATTGTAGTCCCTCCCTGTGTACTGGAGAACAATCCATTTCTAATACCTCTGTTTGTCTATTTACTGGACCTGAAGTCAATTCTTTGCCATCCACAGCTCTGACGATCTCTGGATGGTCTTTTGGCAAAGATCTGAAGCCTAACTGACGAAAGAAATGAGAGTCTATAAAATTTCCGGTAGCACCTGAATCTATGATGACTTCTACCTGTCTAGAAGAAGATTCTGGAAGCAGACCTCGAAGTTCTACAAGAATTGAAAAGTGTCTACAACCAATAGGAGGAAGAGTTGAGGCCAAACTAGAGAACAAACTCGATAAACCGACCTCTCCCTTTATCGAGTTTTCTAGTTTTCCGACTTTTCTTGTGTGACTGCCAAATCGGAAGATTTCACCTTAAATTTGTTTGGTCGAGTGGGACATTCCTTCACAAAGTGCCCTGTCTTCCCACAGTAGAGACATGGATTTAATCGACGCCTCTTTTCTTTCTCTTCCTTAGACAAGGGACCTCGGATAGAACCTGAACTGGAGGAACCCTGAAAAGCGGCTGGTTTCAAAACAGACTTCTGCTGCACTGTTTCCTGGAGAGAGGATAGATCCCTACGTAAAGCAGCATTATCCTGCCTAATTGCTTCTAACACTGTGGCCAAATCCTGCATAGATACCTGATCCATTGCGTCTGGGCGGAATAATCAACGTGGGCTTTGCCTTCTGTCAAGCTATCCACGTCGTCCCTTACCTTGCTTGCACAGATGCCCTCTAGGATGACGTAGATGATTCCGCAGAGACGCAAGGGACCAACTTCCCTGATTACTAACTAAAACTTACTGGTTCTAAGATCACAGCAAGAATTTAACTAGAAATTAGGGAGGAGGGCCGGTACTGGACGTCGTAGTGAAGAACCTTGATTCTTGCTGTCGACCTGCGAGGCAACAAGTACAAAGACTTTACTTTTTGGGTCCAATAGATTTCTCCTAATCTACTCTAGATCCTTTAACTAATCTAGTCAAGACACCAAAGGCTCAGACTGAAAGTTTTGATGTTCCCCTACCTGCGATCAGTAAGATGTTGGCCTTCGTCCAGTATTTCTTTATTGGAGGAGAAGGTGATAGGAGAGGAAGATGAAGTCGTCTTCTAGGATAAATGGTCAGCTTGTGGGCTTGTATGCTCAAGTTGAATCAGGCTGGAAATTAAAGAAGACGGATTACTTTTACATTCATTAAAAGACCTTCGCAAAACCTTCCTAACCAATCTATCACTTACTTGCAATTAACTTCTTGCTTCCTAGACTTGGGGTTCTGGTAATTTTTCCTCTAAATTCAGGAAAGATAAGCTGAGACCAAAAAGATACACAATACCCTATTCATAACAAGGATTGCCAAAAGTCACAATCAAAATATTGCTCTAAACGTTACACACATAAAATCCTAAATTAAGTTCTTCATTAGAAAGCTGAGATACAAAAAATCGGAAATGTCCAAAGTCTTTCCTTGCGTTTTCTTCAGTGAATCAAAGTTCCAAAAATTATTGTTGACCTTTCTTGCGAAGGGCGCCTTTTAATAAAATGAAAGTACTTAACTTTCTGCTTCTTAGCCTTCTCGGGTCATCAACATGGTTGCAGAGGAAGAATCGCCATGATGAGGAGCATTGAAGAAGTCCTGCCGAGTTGAGAAGCCTTCAGGTAGGTTCCAAGTCCTAACGCAAGCTTCTCCGATGGAAGTCTGAAGGCAAAGCGCCTTCCAGAAGGCTGGGTGCGGTTTAAATACTGGACCGCACCCAGCCCCACCCGATTACGCACACAGGACGTGCGCGAGAAAGAAGTTCCCCGATCCCTTCTGAAGCGCACCAAAAAGGCGCGTGCGAGGGATGAGGGGAGAGCGCTTCCCTGAGTGAAGGCTTGGTTTTCCGATAGCGCTCACAGCGAAGGCTTGGTTTCTTATAATGCTGATTTCAAATCCTGTAATACAACACAGAAACCTGCACAAAGCATTTTTAAGATGACAATAACAAGTTACAATAACGCTAGTTCCAAATCCTAAAACCACACTAAATGGGAATACAAGACCTGTATTAAACATGAAATACTGTACACTCAAAACACACTGATTTTGAAGCGTGCGGGCGCACGGGACAGGGGTGGGTTTCCAAAAGGGAAATACTGCATATTCCTAAAGGGGATATGTAGCCTTTAAGGAAGGGCTGGTGTGGATTCATGACACCATGCCATTCCAGTTTGAACCCAGCCGTATGCAAATCAGTCTTGACCCTGTGCCTGATAGGAACAGTCCAGCCCAAACTGCCCAGCCAAGGCCTCCCTGGACTGGAAACAAGCATCCTAGGACCGGTTCGGAGTTTCACCCCACTTCAGCCAGGATATCTTGATTCTAGTGGTATGTTGAGCACAGGGCCAATGTCTGGGCATACCCGTCTCACTCTGGGTGACAAATGAAAAAACAACAGTTGATGGACAGTATGCAGAACAATGTCATACATTCACACCAGTATAGAGATCTGAGCCTAAATACATATGTTTGCTCACCATGCCGTTCCAGTTTGAACCCAGCCATATGCAAATCAGTCTTGACCCTGTCCCTAATGGGAGCAGTCCAGCCCGAACTGCCAAGCCAGGTCCTCCCTGGACAAGAAACAAGGAACCTAGGACCGGTTTCGGGGTTTCACACCTCTTCAGCCAGGATAGCTTGATTCTAATGGGATGGAGAGCACTAGACCCACACCTGGGCATACCCGTCCCAGTCGGGGTGACAAATGCAAAAACAACAGTTGATGGACAGAACGCAGAACAATGTCAAACATTCACCCCAGTACAGAGATCTTGGCCTAAATCAATCATTTATTTGCTCACAATGCCATTCCAGTTTGAACCCAGCCATATGCAAATCAGTCTTGACTCTGTGCCTCATGTGAACAGTCCAACCCAAACTGCCAAGCTAGGTCCTCCCTGGACTGGAAACAAGCATGCTAGGAACAGTTTTGGGGTTACACCCCTCTTCAGCCAGGATAGCTTGATTCTAGTGGCATGGAGAGCACAGTACTCACGTCTGGGCATACCCGTCCCTTTAGGGGTGATAAATGCAAAACCAACTGTTGATGGACAGAATTCAGAACAATGTCATACATTTACCCCAGAACAGAGATCTGGGCCTAAATCCATAATTTTTTTGCTAACCATGCCATTCCAGTTTGAATCCAGCCATGTGCAAATCAGTGTTGACCCTGTGCCTCATGGGAACAGTCCAGCATGAACTGCCAAGCCAGGTCCTCCTTGGACTGGAAACAAGCATCCTAGGACCGGTTTCGGGGTTTCACCACTCTTCAGCCAGGATAGCTTGATTCTAGTGGCATGGAGAGCACAGGACACACATCTGGGCATACCCGTCCCACTCGGGGTGACAAATGTAAAGACAACAGTTGATGGACAGAATGCAGAACAATGTCATGCAATCACCCCTGTACAGACATCTGGGCCTAAATCCATATTTTTATGCTCACCTTGCCATTTCAGTTTGAACCCAGCCACATACACATCAGTCTTGACCATGTGCCTCATGGGAACAGTTCAGCCCAAACTGCCAAGCCTGGTTCTCCCTGGACTGTGCTTGGCAGTTTGAAGACTTAAGATTCTTTGTTTTCTTTAAGCAGGCCAGACTCATTCCTTACTTGTAAATCTATAGGGATTGTCCCTGATTTACAATATTCAATCAGTAAGTATGCACAAACTGCAGTTCCTATTAATTTTTTTCTTTATGTTAATCACTCTGCTCCATTTTTCACCACTATTTGGAATGATTATTACTTTGGGCCCGATTCACAGAATGAACTTACTACTTTTGGCATTCACAGAATGCACTTACTACTTTTGGTATTCACAGAATGAACTTACTCATTTCGGTATTCACAGAAGTTAGGGCTACTAACTTTAGGACTCCTAAATGCCTTCTGTGAATACCGAAAGTCTTAAAATTAGGATTTTTCTCAATTTAGTAGTAGTAAAGTTAGGACTCCTAACTTTAGGATGCCTAATTGCCTTCTGTGAATACCGAAAGTCTTAAAATTAGGATTTTTCTCTATTTAGTAGTAGTAAAGTTAGGACAAAGAAGAAGGTCCAGCAAGTGTCTTCCACACTCAACTGTGCAACACCAGGAACTTTACACTCTTATCAACTGTTTACTACTTCGAACATGCTCTGCCAAATTACTTTTGTAGCAAAACTCTTATCACAACCTGACATTGTAATGTATGATATGACATGGTAATTTATTGTATGACACATATCAAGCAGGAACAACAGTGGAACGTTAACTAAGTTGAATGATGACATTTATACAAACTCAGACAGAGTCTACCAGGGGCATGTACCCAAGAAGTTACAGGCCCTTAGCAGACCCAGGGCATGACATTTACTCAGAGACATAGGATGCACTGGTTGCAGTAGTGGCCGACCCCTAAGCACCAAAGTTTTACTGTTATACAATAGTGCCCCAAATCACAAATCCTTCACCACTACGTAGCTGGATGTCTCTCCGCAGTCACACAACCAGGATTCATGCTGTATACATCTACTTGAACCATACTAGTACTCGTATGTCACACCTCAGGTATTTGAAACACAACATGGTATATATGTTGCACATTGGAAGTGGGACGGGGAACAATGGTTGTAAGAGATGCGGGGCTTATCCCAATATATCAACCTTGTTTTTACTTATTCTAGGCAGTTGTAGGTCTGGGTTGGACTATTCATTCACCATTGTCACGTACACCAGATTCCATCTTGTGAATGAAACGGTCTCACTGTAATGCCACTTATCACTGACAAGTGTTGCTCGAATGCTCTGACCCTCAGTGACTGGTACATAATGCCAGTGTGTACATGTATTCCATGTCTGGTCATACACATCACCAACATCCCTCCAACAGTTTGGTGTCTGTATGTAAACTGTGAAACACAGATGCATCGACTGAAGTAACATACACAATTTATACATAAGGTCACTGTGAAAGTGCCACAGGAACTTCACAAGATTCACATACTCAAAGAGTGACAACAACCTACCCCATGTTTTTTTTCGGTAGCCAAACAACGTGTACTAGTGCTGCCATGTACACAAGCTACACTACCAAGATGGCATTTTCTGTTAGGGAGGTGAAAAATAAGTTGCAGTTGACTTCACAATACTATTTACATTGCAGGTACATGGTGTAACAACTTCACACATTATTAAGGTCTGTAAAACGCAATGGATACCATAGTACGGAATATCAAATAAAAAAAATGTATGTGGTAACCCTTTGAGAAGACTGGTATAGGATGGTGTCATTTAACATTGGTTCACAATCTGCTCCAAGATGTAGAACATGCATGGAATGTGCCATATTAAGGGGCACCCAGCAGTTTTTCAACACAACATTGACATAATTTGCTCCTTGGAACCAATGCAGGCACCCTTACACAATGGTGCAAGAGTGCCTACATTGTCAGGAGGCATTTCATTTTACACCAACGCAGAGCAAAACACTGAACTGAGACATATTGTTGTAAGTACGGTGCAGGGGTGCATTTCCAAACTGGGAATGCCACTTGTGAAGCCAAGAAGGCTATCACTGTGCTCCATCACTTCAACATAAAAATGGCCCCAAATCTTCTCATGATGCTGCCTCATCATGTAAGAGGTGATATCCATGTCATACACACCCTGAGTGTGTTCAGCAACATACCGGACCAGTCAGCAGAATCAATAATTTTTTGGAAAGTAAAATACATGGACTAAGGCGCTCACTAGTGGTGTGTGTGTCCCTGAAGGCATCAATGTCACCTTGAGTGAATATTGGTCCTCCAGCTGTGAAAGAGGAAAAAGAGTATTTATAAGTCATGAAGTGTCATGCTTATTACTGAAGTCATCTACATACAAATTTGAAAGTATTACATACATGTCTCAGTTCATGTTGCCCACATAAAGGGATGCGAATTGACTGTCTGACACACAACAGATTCCCAATGCTGGATTGTGGCATACAAGACAATCTTGCAACAATACATATTTATATTATGACTACAAATTGAGGGACATATTTACAAGCCCCTATTGTCACCACAGAACTACTTTTCTTGACTTTTTGGTGGCGATAGAGGCTTCATCTTTTTCACAAGGTGGCGTAAAGCCACTTGACGTGGCTTAACGCCGCCTTGTGAATAAGGATCCCTTTCATGCTATACTTAGCATGAAGGCGCGCAATAGGGTGTGATGGTGGGCATTTCACCACAACACCCATTGTTTTTGATGCTGTGCCATATTTACAAGATTGGTGTGAATATAGGCCAGCAGCTAAATTAAGTCCAGTGAAAACATGTTCTTAACCTTGAGCAACAAGGATAGAAGTTTAGTTTCATCCTGTTTGGCTCTTTCCCTGTGTGCTGCATTGTGCAGCGCACATAGAAACAGTAAAACACCATTGATTGACTATGTGCATGAAGGTGTCCCTTCCTGCACATAAACAATCATAAAATAATTAACTTTTAGCAACATCTAAGTATGCTGTATTAAGCAAGACACATAGAAGTTTTAAAATGCCATTTCTGATTATTTATGTGCAGGAAGGAACACCTTCCTGCACATATACCAGTATTTGTAAAGCGCACAGCTACCTCCAAAGTGGTGTCCCAGCTGTTGGGGGCCCTCGGGAAGATTAAGCGAGCTATTGCCCAGAGTCACATGGTGTTGGGCTAACCTGCCGCTGGTGCCAGGGATCGAACTGTGATCCCTGTGGTCCGGAGTCAGGCACCCTGTCCGCTGCGCCACACCTCTTCCACAAAACATTCCCTTCAATGCAAGCTCACTTGCACAATGATCCTAGAGTGCCTTTGTCGATGCTAGCAGGTTCATTTTCAACAAAGTCTATGGAATCATCCTGTTGCATAAATTGCATTTTGTCAATGAAAATAGTTGTTATATTCATGGCTCTAATGGTCAATGCAATCCAGCCGCCTATGTTTCCACTGGTGGACAGTCCTGTCCTCTCCGAAGATCTGCAGCATGTGCTGGCAAATGCACTACCAGCTCAACTTCCGTACCCTGACATTATACCATTGCAGTACACGACCCCCACTCTCCACCATTCTTGGCAAGAAAAATCTTACCTGCCAGAGGAAAGCCACGTGTGCTTCCTCTTCCTACCCTCAACCAAAATTTCCGGCAACACAACTAACCCCACCATTAAAAGAAAAACCTAATTAAATTCTAGCGACTCTACATACATTACAAATATACCTCATAGGCACGCAACCAACAAAAAACCAACAAAAAAAAACACAGAAAGACAGTGACACAGGACTTGACATGGACATTAGGGATAGCAGACTACACACCACAAAATCACCGGACACCTCCAAACACCTCCACAAAGCTCAATAGACACTAACAGTGTAATCAAAAGTGAAAATGAAAGTGTACAGTGTAATAAAGTGGCCTTCTCGAGGCCATAGGGATCTGTGATCTTGCCCTCGAGTGGTTCCGGTCTTTCCTGAAGGACAGGTCCTTCCGGGTTTCAGCCCCTCTATTCGTCTCCCAACCCCATTCCATCGGACAGGGAGTTCCCCAGGGTTCGGCGCTAAGTCCATCCCTTTTTAACCTCTACGTTCAGCCTCTCTCAGTAGTGGCAAAAGAGTTGGACCTCACGCTGGTGTCGTACGCCGACGACACACAGCTGGTCTTCACTCTTTCTGAGGGCCCCTCAACTTCGGCTGCTAAATTCAGGGATGGCCTGGCCGCAGTTGCGCAATGGATGACGCGCAACTGCCTCCAACTGAATGCTGGGAAAACTGAGGTGCTTCTCCTTGGAAAAAACCCTGGCCATTGGAGCGATCATTGGTGGCCCTCTTTGCTTGGCCCCACTCCCGTGCCAAAAACTGTGGTGAAGAATCTGGGTGTTTGGCTGGACTCCTCGCTTAACTTTCAGTCCCACACAAAGAAAGTGGCAGCTACGTGTGTGGGTCTGTTGAGGAGTCTCAGTCCGATACTCGGCTTCTTCGACTCCAGAACTCTCCAACTAATCGTCCAATCTTTTATCCTTGCTCGGCTGGACTATGCCAATGTTCTATTCTTAGGGGCCAATAAAACAGAAATAGCACGGCTGCAACGGGTTCAAAACTCGGCCGCCAGGGCCGTGGTGGGCCTTCCTCGCAGGTGCTCTGCTAAAGCCACCATCCGGAAACTTCATTGGCTGCCGATTGAGTCTCGAATTCAATTCAAAACTCTCACCACTGCATTTAAAATTCTTAAATCAGACTGTCCTGAACTCTTACGTCCGCTTCTGGCACCCTACACTCCCCAGCGCACCCTGCGCTTGCTAGGAAAGCACCTGGTGGCGGTTCCTCGAACCAAGCTCAGCAGAATCTTTCAAAGTTTTAGGGGCGAAACTTTGGAACTCCTTGCCTCTGCATATCCGTACCCTGACCAACCTGACTACATTTCGAAAGGAAATTAAAACTCATCTGTTCTCCGTAATCTAACTCTCCTGCGGTTTCCCCCCTCCTCTCAGGTACTGTTTAGGTTCAGCGCCGGGACGCCCCGTTGCTGGGGCAGCTGTTTTGCTCTTTAACAAATTTTTAACATTAACATTAACATTCACACAAATGTATTAAACGCGAGAGGATTTTATTCGACAACCTCATCCAACTGACAACAGTAGTCAACTGACAACTAAGAACCCCACCCTGACCTGGTTCCATGCTAGTATACAGAACACAGAACCAGATCACATCATCACATTTCTTCCCCCTTTACATTTGAAATATTACATTTTGGGATGAGAAAGTTAACAAAGAAGATAACAAAGGCTAACAAATAAAAAGGTTGGAACACAACATAACAACCCATTACCTTACATAATCTCGTAAATGATTAGGACATTTGTGAACCCTCATGCTCTTACGAGTGAACCCAGAATTTGAACATACACCCGATGAATCCCCACTAGAAACTATGGGGACAGGGCCAAACATAATATTTCCACCAACATGTACAACACAACCTTGGCTCCAAATGCGACCATCATTCGTTTTTACAGCGCTGTTGAAAAGTTTAACAACAGTTTTAAGAGATGTAAATTTGGACCAATTCTGGCACCCCACATGAGCTTTAATCTTAACTTTGTCACCAACCTTGAATTGGTTAACTTTACTTGACCTGCGAGCATCAACATAGATCTTCTCTTTCTTCTGAAGAGATAATTCCTTCTCTCTGTAAACCACAATGTCATTGTTCTTCAGCCCCTTATCTAAAATCATCCACCCTTGACACAAAATAGTATTGGCAGACCTTCCCCTGAAAAGTTCAAAAGGGTTTTTTCCCGTTAAGGAATGAGGAGTGAATCTGTAGGCTGAAATACGATTTTGTAACTCCTTCCTCCAGTCAAGACTGTTAACTTTTGCCAATTAAATGCTCTCCTTCAAAGTTTTATTGAATCTCCCCAGGGCCCAATTTGCCTCTGGGTGATACAAAGAAGTTTTTTTGTGTTCAACACCACTCTTGAGTAGGTAATCTTCCATTACCCCAGATCAGAACTGAGGGCCATTGTCCGAAAGTAACAAATTAGGGTAGCTCTCATGTTTAAAAATTGAATCCAAAAATTTAATAACAGATTGAGTTGTAATCGCCCTCACAGAACTGACTTCCACCCAACGAGAATATAAGTCGAAACAAAACAATTAAATATGGAGTTTGTTGTTCTCCATGCAAATGACCTATTATGTCAATGGCTACTTCATCCCATAGACATTTTGGCAACTTTCTACATACCATTGGAGGATGTCTTGGCTTAAGCACTTTATCACCTAACTGACAGGAGACACACTCACGAACAGCCCGTTCAACCATCAAATCTAAGCCTGGCCACCAAAAATCTTGTCTGATATGCTCTTTTGTCTTAGAAATGCCCATGTGACCTTCATTTGCCATTTTCATAATGCTATTCCTTAAACTCGAAGGTGAAATCATTCTAGTACCTCTAGCTTGGACTCCATCAACAATGGCCAATTCATGAGACACTAATGACCACGGCTTGCTAAGATTATTGATCTTATTCTGTGTTAAAAAAACTCATAACTGCCTTTAACTCGTCGTCTTTGTTCAATTCTTCCTTCCACTCATCCTCTTTTATTGCTCCTAAAGTTATATCACACACCTTAATCTCAAACTCTTCATTACACTGTACTTCTTCATCACAACTGTCCTTTGTCTCAACCATATCTACTAGACGTGACAGACAGTCAGCAGACACATTCGTACGACCAGGAATGTAATCAAACTTGAAATTGTACTCCTGTAAAGATATGACCGATCTTCTAATTCTGAAAGAGATAGAATCTACACCTTTCTTTTCAAATATCTCTTTAAGAGGCTAATGATCAGACTTAACCACGAAAGAGGAACCCCACATAAAGTTCCTAATTGCATTGAAAGCCCAGAAAATGGCCAAAGCCTCCTTCTCAATTACGGAGTAATTGACCTCTGCGCCTTTTAAACACCTCGAAGCACAAGCAATCCACTCTTCATGTCCATTATTTATCTGATAAAGTAGTGCTCCAAGACCTTTTTTCTTGCATCCGTAAAAATAAAGGTAGCATCACCCAGTTTAAAAGCTTGTAAATTTGGTGCATTTTTAAGATCTTTCTTAATTGGTTAAACTCCACACTACATCTATCAGTCCCCACAAACTTAGTGTTCTTACACATTAAACCCCTCAGATGAATTATTTTGTTAGCAAAATTATTTACATACTTGTTTTTAGAATTCAGCCATACCCAAAAAGGAGGATAATTCTTCTTTTGAACATGGTTCCTTCAACATCTCAATGGTCTCAACTAGCTCATTCTTAGGTCTAACACTCTCTCTTGTGATATGATGACCCAGATAATCAAGTTCAGTAACTCCAAACTTGCATTTATCACGTCGTAAAGATAAACCTCCTTTCAGCATCTTCCTGAGAACTCAAGTTACCCTTTCATCATGTTCTTTCAGATTTTTTCCACAGATTAAAATATCGTCCTGATAACATCTCACACCTGGTATACCCTTAAAAAGGTCATTCATAATTATCTGGATTACGGATGCTGCAGAAACTAATCCGAAAGGCATCCTCAAAAATTTAAATGCACCCATGGGTGTTATAAAGGCTTTCAACTCTTGCGAATCTTTACTGAGAGGCACTTGGTGGTAAGCTGATGCCATGTCCAATGTGGTAAAATAACACGCTCCATCCAACGTTGACACCAATTCCTCAATATTGGGAAGTGAGAATTTTTCAACCATCACCTCTTTGTTTAGTGCTCGAAGGTCCACACACAAACGGATTTCATTATTGGCTTTGTGCGCTACTACAATGGGGGCTAACCACTCAGTTGCCTCAACAGGCTGTATGACACCAGTGGCTAGCAATTTATCAATTTTTTTTGTACTTCCTCCTGTACACAGATTGGAATCTGTCTCACCCTAGCAGCAACTGGCTTCAATTTGATGTGATGCTTATAACCCTTTAAACACCCTAAAGTTTCATTGAACAATCCCTCAAATTCTTTCACAAATTTACTCTCCACATATTCCGCAAACTGTACTTGTACGGAAGGCTCTGCATTTGGGTTAAGAAAGATACCTAATCGAGCTTGGTGAGTCCATCTCAACAAATTGTCACCTCTTTCTGCCACATAAATTTTAGCATCTGTAAACCTTCCATTAAATTCTACACATTCCACACAATAACCTATTATTTTGATGGGTAGTCCTCTATATACTGTAGGCCGTACATCAGGTTTCATCAACTTTGTCTGGTTTGAAAATTCTTTTTCAAAAAGTTCCTTGGATATGAAGGTGAGATGAGAACATGAGTTGAATTTCATCTTAATTTTAACATCACCCACTATGACCCACTCTAAGGGATGTTCCACCCCACATTCATTTACTTGAAAGGAAACTTCTTTTATCTCCCTCCTAGAGTCTCTCCTGTTGCGTAAACAGCAATTCTACCCATAATGTCCTCTTTTCCCACAAACACTGCAGTTGATTTTCAGAGCATAACACTCCTTCGCATTTGCCATATGCCCACATCTGTAACAATTACCTTGAAAAGACACTACACTTTTCTTTCCCTGTTGTGAATTATCAGTCTTAACAACACACTCTATTCTCTTACTCTGAGCATTCTCATCATTCTTCTTCTTACAGTCAACCTTTTGTACAACTTTTTCACTAAGTGTATTTTGTTTACTCACTTTGCTTAATTCTCCAACACTCTTGAGCATGTGCTCTACACATTTGGCAATGGACATAACCTCGTCTAAATGCGGCTCATCTCCCAGCCAGAGTTCTTCTCTTATTTTGTCGCTAGAACATCTCAAAACAAATTGGTCCCTTATCCTCTTTTCCACTAACTCACCAAATTTACAACTGGATGTCAATTTGCGTGAGGAGGTAATAAACTCCTCAACACTTTCATCTTTCCCTTGTTCTCTCAACCCAAAGTAATACCTCTCCATAATGGTACTAACTTTTGGTAGATAATGCAAATCAAATTGTTTTATACAAACCTCATATTCGTTTAAATCCCTTTGGACCTCTTAGCTAAGCTGAGGAAAATTCTCTAGGACTTCTTGACCCTCTCCCCCTAGACAGTTTAGCAAAAGTGCCTGTTTCCTCTCTACACTCAAATTTGTCCCACACACCCTAGGATAGTTCTCAAAAATCTTCTTCCATTTTTTCTATCTGATAGGTGGCTCACCTGGATCAGACAGAAAAAATGGTTGAGAAGTTACGTTTTGCATTTTGTTTTACTGTTTAAAAAAACCAATACAATGATCAACTACAACATTAAAAAAAAAATTAACAGAAACAAACAACAGCATTCAATCAAAATAAGAAATTCAAACAATAAATGGTTTAAATAAGACTGTCTGTCATAAAATTATTGAAAAGGTGTGCTTATCACTGTGTGAGCAAGCACAAACATAAGTACAGTTACCAACTTGCTTCCTTATCTGCTTTCCCTTCAGTCACAAAAACGAGTACCAACAGCAATTTACAGGGTGTGCTTGTCACCGAGTCGATAAGCTTTGTCCTCTTCCTTAGCCGGTAATATGCTTCCTTTTATCTCCTGTGTTTGTATCTCCTACAGCAATCACCATCAAAAGCTGACAAACACCGTGTCGACAAGCTTTGTCAGTTTCCTTTGCTGCTACTAACAGGAACTGCCATCTTCATACCTAAGATGGCCACCGGAAGATGTCATCATACCTTAGATTCTCTTTTTGCAGAGAATAGAGTTTGTTTTTCCACCACCGGGTCTTTTCCTTGAGGAAATTGGGCTTGCTTTTCTCCCACCAGACCAATCAGATTTTGGTATTGTTTCTTGAGGAGAGTTGCCCGCAATACGCTTCTTCCGACTCAATGGAACGCAGTCTGGGCCTGTGTTAGAGTAAAGTTCACATCTCATGAGTCATGTGATTTGAGGTTTTATTTTTAAAAGTGACATCAATCCTGTGACGCAGCAGGACAGATAGTTCTTGTCCAGTGGTTCACTCTTTGGCCTTCATGTGCAGAAGGTCTACCATTTACTAGTGAATAGCACTCTTTCGAATAGGAGCCCCAGTCCAGGAATAGCAGAGGAAGAGGGTTTTTCAGAGGTAGTAAAGTATGCTCCCACTAAGTACCAAGGTAGAGTTGAAGTGCTAAAATGTGATACAGTTCTGCTTTTCCAGATAGTTCTGAGAAGGTAGTTGGCCATGTAAGTGAGATATCTTGGTGTCAATCATTTTAACCTGTTGTTAGATGTGGGCGTCTCTAGTTGTCAGAGGTAGGTACCTTTGACCAAATAGGGACCCTTGCGTCTAGTAGGGTAAGGGGGTACACTCCTAAAATGACCCCTGCTCACCCACTTGGTAGCTTGGCACGATCCTACAGGCTTATCTCAGAGGCAGTGTTTAAAGCATTTGTGAACACATACAGTAACCCAGTGACAGCACTACAGATGGACACCTCACAAGTACAATACTGTACTTTAAAAATGGTAGAATTAGCATAGTTCTCTTTAGATGTAAATTGCAACACTTTAAGTTCAATTTACCTGCGTAACACTATGCAGCGAAATTGTTGCAGGGAAGGTGATGCGTCGGTTCCTTACAGCAAGAATGGGGATGCACCGGTTCCTTACTGCTGCATAGGGGACGGTGAGGTGTCTGTTCTTCTCTGCATGGGGAGGTGATGCATCAGTTTCCAAATGTGCTTCCGTGGCGATGCAGCCCGCAACGATGTGATTCCATTAAGATCTGGTGCATTGAAGCAAAATTGCGTCTTCTTCTTGATGCAACAACGATATGTGCACGCCCAATGGCCGTGCGGCAACTCAACGATTCTTCTGAGCGGTGACAGGCCCTGCAACATTCTTCTCCGGCAATGCGACGGCGTTGACTGCGATGGCAACACTCTACTCCGGTGATGTTAGGCGCTACTGGTGATGCGATGGCGACAGTGGCAGCACCCTTCTCCAGTGATGCGATGATGTCTGCTGAGACGGCGACACTCTTCTCCGGTGATGCGACGACAATGGCTGCGTCGGCGATATGATTCTTCGTCTTGAGTCGCGCTTCCAGCTCCCAGCGACCCGCAGTCTCTCAGAAGACCCAGCTCATCAGCAGGCACTTCAATTCCCAGCAAGGAAAGGCAGGGGACCTGGTTGGTGAAGTCTGTTGTCCCTGAAACTTAGCAAAACCGCAGGGGAGGATAGATGGATGGTTGAACATTGCAAGCACTCACCCCCAGTCACCTGATGTGGGTTTAATCCATCATCATTCTTTAGCTCACTCCACCATTGCAGTTCAGACACATCAATATGCAAATCAGTGTTGCCAAGTGCCTGTTGGGAACAGTCCAGCCTGAACTGCCAAGCCATGTCTTCCCTGGACCAGAAACAAGCATCCTGGGACCGATTTCTGGCTAATCAGCCGTCACCAGCCAGGCTAGCTTGAATCCAGTGGCAAAGTGAGCAAGGGACCCAGGTCTAGGCAACCCTTGCCAACTTAGGGCAAACAAAGCAAAACCAAAGGGGATGATGGAAGGACTGTTGAACATTGCAAGCACTCACCCCCAGTCAACTGACCTGGGTTTAATCCATAATCTTTCTTTAGCTCACTCAGCTACCCCTGTTCAGACATGGCCATATGCAAATCAGTCTGACCCTGTGCCTCATGGGAACAGTCCAGCCCAAACTGCCAAGCATGTCTTCCCTGGACCGGAAACGAGCATCCTGGGACCGGTTTCTGGCTAATCAGCTGTCATCAGCCAGGCTAGCTTGAATCTAGTGGCAAAGAGAGCAAGGGATCCACGTCTGGGCATACCCTGCCAACTCAGGGCGAACAAAGCAAATGCAATAGGGATGATGGACTAAGTGTTGAACATTGCAAGCATGCAACCCCTGTCAACTGATCAGGGTTTAATCCATCATCATTCTTTAGCTCACTCCACCACCCCAGTTCAGACATGGTCATATGCAAGTCAGTCTGACCCTGTGCCTCATGGGTACAGTCCAGCCGGAACTGCCAAGCCATGTCTTCCCTGGACTGGAAACAAGCATCCTGGAACCGGTTTCTGACTACACAGCCATCATCAGCCAGGCTAGCTTGAATCCAGTGGCAAACTAAGCAAGGGACCCACGTCTGGGCATACCCTGCCAACTTAGGGCAAACAAAGCAAAACTAAAGAGGATGATGGATGTTGGACATTGCAAGCACTCACCCCCAGTCAACTGATCTGGGTTTAATCTTTCATCATTCTTAAGCTCACTCCGCCACCAAAGTTCAGACATGGCCATAGGCAAATCAGTCTGAAATCAGTCTGACCAAGTGCCTCATGGGATCAGACCAGCCCGAACTGCCAAGCCATGTCTTCCCTGGACCAGAAACACGCATCTTGGGACAGTATTCTGGCTCTTCAAGCATCATCAGCCAGGTTAGCTTGAATCTAGTGGCAAAGTGAGCAAGGGTCCCGGACTCCAGTGAAAGATAAACTAGATTCCAGGCGGCAAGTCGTCCGTTTGAAAATAAAACGGGTCATGAAGAAATTGCCACACTGAGCGTTCATGTGGCACGCCGACTCTTCAGACAGAATTGTATCCAGGCAAATTGCAGGATCACTGACTGCGGGTAAAACCGTGAGTTAATGTATGGAGAGTATCAAATTTTGGTCTTTTCTTTTCTGTCCTAACGGTGTGGGCACACCTTAGCGTGTGTGGACCCCCAGAGGACGTCTTTTTCCGATTGTTAATTTGGTCCTGAAAAAAGCTGAGCTGAGAAAGCAATATAAAGCAGAAACATGTTGACCACCCACACTAGGTCACTAGGGTTCTAATTTAAACCTCTAAGTGATCTCACTATTTATTGTGAACAATTGGCCCTTTAATAAAGTTGTTGGGGTTCAGTTGGGATCTTTTAATTCACTAATCACTGATCACTCATCACACTATCATAATACCAACTCCGCTGCAATTGCAGGCGTCGAAGCACACAGGGGGGATATTCGGTCCCTCCTGTGGCGAACCCCATGATGAAGCATGTCACCACTAGGGTGAGTGAGGGTTCTTTTAGAAGATAGTTCCTTCTTCTTGCTTCTTTTCCGTTTGTTTTTTGACCACATATATAGTCCAGTCACTGTGTGTTTTTTCACCTAGGCACTTGTCTTTTAGAAATTCACAATAGTAGGCTCTCTTTTGTTGATAATAAAAGTGAGCAAGGGACCCGCGTCTGGGCATACCCTGCTAACTTAGGGCGAACAAAGCAAAACCAAAGGGGATGATGGGCGGAGTATTGAACATTGCAAGCACTTACCCCAGTCAACTGATCTGGGTTTAAACCATCATCATTCTTTAGCTCACTCAGCTATCCCTGTTCAGAATGTCTTCCCAGGACCAGAAACAAGCATTCAGGGACTAATTTCTAGCTAATGAGCCGTCATCAGACAGGCTAGCTTGAATCTAGTGGCAAAGTGAGCAAGGGACCCACGTCTAGGCATACCCTGCCAACTTAAGGTGAACAAAGCAAAACCAAAGGGGATGATGAGATTCAGCAGGAGGCAAGGTCTATCTCAAGCCGTTAGCGATCCTTTACAAGTTGATTTGAAAGTAGCACAAAGTCCATTCTCCGTTCTTTGGCAGTCAGGCAACCAATGCAGGCCAATCCCCCAAACAGCATTCAGCTTAGGGATAGCCTCCTTCTCAGTTTCTCTGGTTCCTCTCCTCTGCAAAGCTTTTTCTTGTTTCCCAAAAGTGATCTAAAGTTCTGGGGTCTGGGTCCCCATATTTATACTAGCAAATCCTTTGTCTCTGGAGGCAGAGTGTGTCTGTGCCAAGTCCAAACCAGTTCTGTGCAGTCCGTAAGCACTTTGTTGACAAGACTCCTTCTTTCCTTTGACACAGTGAGCCAGGGACATCGGACGCACCACAGGAGGTGGAGCTAGCAATGTGGAAGGCAGACAAAGCCTTATTCAGGTCCCAGGTGCAACTCCTCCCACCGATCTACATGCAGATCTACATGCAGATGGCACAGAATGTTAAAACCAACTTCACTAAAAGATGTATTTTATAATTCTGAGTTCAGGCATACCAAACTCGAATTTCTACCTAGTTCCCTGAGTCAGTTAGGATTATAAGATGTTATAATCAAACTGCCTATTCTGGCCCATGGTGATGCAAAATACTTAAAAACGAAATGGCTGTAATTCACCATTAAGACATGCCACACACATCAGGGCATGTCCTACCTTTTACCTACAATGTACCCTGCCCTTGGGCCTACCATAGGGGTGACTAATATGCAGAAAAGGGAAGGTTTAGGGACTGGCAAGTGGGTGCACTTTCCCAGTCAACATGGCAGTACCAGAATGCACATAGGCTCTGCAATGGCAGACCTGGGACACACTTTTACAGGCTGCTTCTGTGGGTGGCACATCTAGTGCTGCAAGCCCACCAGAAGCATTTGATTTACAAGCCCTGGGCACACTCAGTGCACTGTACTAGGGTCTGACAAGTAAACTAAACCAGCCAATCATGGAATCACTAATCCTAACATCAATTTTCCATAGGGAGCACTTTCACTGTGGCACTGAATAGTAGTGGCACAGTGCCCAAAGCATCTATAACCAGCAAAAACACATAAGGCAACAGCAAACAATAGAAGGGAGACCCATGCCAACAGTGCCAGGTCTAACACTTGTCATGTGCACCCGATGAGCCTTCCCTTGAGTGACTGTCAGCTCTACATTTTGCCGGCATACAAGCCTGTGCAGGGGTGGCTTCTCCATAGGGGGGTAGAGGCGCTTACTGCCTACCTGCTAGCCATTACATCCCGCACACATAATATAACGTATTTATCTCGAAGGCGTTCCATGCTCTAGGAAAAAGTAAAGGGCAGGAATGCGCCTTATCTATCAGAGACAGCGCATTCCTGTCCTTTTCCCCGGCACCCGCGCACAATGGGATACCAAACAACAACGCAGGCACCTTTGCACCATGGTGCAAGTGTGCCTTCATTGCAAGGATGATTATATTTGTACAAGAAGGGAAACCTTCCTGTACAAAAATGATCACACGAGGCATTTTCCTCTTTCTATGTGTGCTGCAGAATGCAGCACACATAGAATAAGGAAAAAACAAGTAGAAACTAAGATCTTTCTACTCGTTGTGCCTCCTTTACACATCCCCTGGGGAGCGATACATTTTTGGAGCTGCCTCAGATTTACAGTTTCTTGTAAATGAGGCCCTGAGAAATTTATAGTGAGACAGTGACCAGTAGAATGGCAATTGAATTGGAAATTTCCTTGACAAGACCTGTGACTGACCGTCCCAAGTTACCCTCTCATTGGATTAGTTGCACTAATGGGAAGGGACGGTTGATATGTTGCAGCTGGACAATACTTTATATTGATTGATTGATTGATTGATTGATTGATTAATTGTTTACCGGTTTTATGAAAAGCGCACAGTTCAGTGCTTAGTTTGTGCCGGTGCTTTCAGGTGCTGAGCACGGCAATTTTTTCTCAGGGTCGGGTTTATTGTAGGGGTGGGCAGAATGAATCATTCATAAACATTCAGCACAGGAAATCCAAATTGGTGCAAACTGAATGCTTTCAATCTAACCTGTTCTACTCGTTAAGTGGGGCCTGTCTTGTTTCGGGTTCTTCTCGTAAGACCTGCACTGGTTTTTACTTTTTATCAGGCCAGGTGAGGGTTAAAGAAATGCTGGATCACTTGCGGAATTTCAAAATGGCGGTCAACTAGGAGGATGAGTTGGCGGTCAAGTGTTGTTTCCAGTTCACAGGTGTAAGGCTCTAGGTGAATCGCAAGAGCTAATTCTGCTGCGCACTTCACCAGAGCTTTTGGAGAATTTGGACGTTGATTTTTAAGCCACTGTCACCCGAGTTAGTTACTGGTGTCGCGTTTATTATTTTCAGTAGCTAAGATCCTGAAATTTCCCTATGCAACTGACGTGTAGGTAACGTGCTATCACTTTTGGAGTAGAATATTTGTCACCGTTTACCCGGCAATTCGGAAGTAGGAAGACTTACCTTTCCAGTCAACTCAGTCACGAGTGGAGTTCCTGCGAAAACAAGGAAAATACAGATAAGTCACAAAAATAGTCGTATGGTCATATTCATAGAAGTTAACGAAAATTGTGTATTTAGAGGAAGTACCAGTACAAGTGACAACGCATAGAAATACTTACCAGAGGACAGAAATTCAGAACTCATGTAAGAGAAAAAGGCAGCTAGAGTTAATAATTGTCAAGAATAAGGGAGAAGGCATATGAATTAAATACAAGGCTACAGAGCTTTAATAGGAGGTAAGACAAGTAAATAAACAATATACTTAGACTAGTCAGTAAGAATAGAAAGAGAGTACTTTATTCTACAATTATTTGCAGATAAATCCACAGAGCGAGAGAGCAGAAGAGACAAATAAAACTAAGAAGAGAGAAGAAGAGTAGCTAAACCCTAGATCAAAATAGGTGAGGAGATAAGTGAGTTTTCAGAAACTGCATACAGATATAGAGTCAGGAAGTGTTTGACCCTATATTTTGGTGTATTTGCATTAGGACTTCTAAGGCTTTTCAGAATAAGACGAATTTGGAAAAGCCAAGAAGAAGACGATCAAGGGCAGCCTCTTCTTGTTGTTTGTTATTTTATCCAATTCCCCCCTTCCCCCTGGAGGAGTCTTGAGAGTCTTGTTAAGTTGAATAACGGGCTCTGAGTATCTTTGGGGTGGAGTTGGTAAAAGGTCTTCAGACTGTTCCTGTGCAAGTCGTTGCAAAGCAAAGCACTGTATCCTTTTGAAAAAGATATATATATATATATATATATATATATATATATATATATATATATATATATATATATATATATATATATATATATATATATATATATATATATATATTACCTACCGGTCGCCAGTAGGTATATACAGTTAGGATTTTTTCTCTATGGAACTTTTGAAAATTCTATGTCTAATAACTTTGGCGTTTGTGGACGGAATCGCCTGAAATTTTCAGGAAAATGGCACATTTTGTTCCTAAGCAGCCCCTGAAAATTTGGGGGGGTTTCGTCAAGGGGGGGCCGAGAAAAAAGGGGGTCCCAAAACGCGTTTTTCCCATGTTAATTTCCATGGGGCCTTTGGCCTCACTTTTAGCTCGAACGGCTGAATGGATTTGCACGAAACTTGGCAAAATTATAGGGACTGTTAGCCCGATGTGCCTTTGCTAGGTCTCAATATATGTGCTCCAGTGGATTTTGAGAAATTAACGTTCAAAACAAGATATATATCTGTAACAGCGCTCCGGGCTGCGCTCCGGTCCGCTTACTTTTCGCGAAACGGAACTTTGCGATGCGAAGCTGATTGGCTCCCCGGTGTCTGTCAACATTCTAAACAGTCCGGAGCGGCCGCCATTTTATCTCTCGGTAGGATCGAGAGAGAAGAAGAGGTGAAAAACGAAGGGGGAATTTAATGAAAGGGGGCAAGGTACACCCCTCTTGACCCCCTAGGAATGTTGTTGGGGTTATTAAAGGGTCTCGTGGGGAAAATAAAAAAAAAATTATTTTTCACGGTAGAAGCGCTTCACGGGCCGCGAACTGGGCCGCAAACTGGTAGCGAAACGGGAATTCGCCATTTTGTGCTTCGTTTTAATTAAATTACTAGGTATAAGGGGGTACGGGAGACGTATCCTAATCCCCTATGTTTTCTGAGAGTGGCTGAGGAGGCTCATATATGTTGATACATCTCTTCCAGCGGCTGTGCGTGAGCTTTTTTTTTTTTGCTGCGTGACGTTAACATTCGATTCGATGGAAATCAGGAAGTGTTGATCCGATCAGGAGGGGTCGGGTGGCACAAGGCCCTCGGATGCTGCTGCCCAGTAGGTCTGTAGGCCCATGCGTCACACCGTCACCCCCCTCTGCCCAGCACATTTCCGTAGCAGCTCGGAACGCCAATTTGTCAGTGCGATAAAATATTTTGTTATAAATGAATCCTTATTGATAAACATTGTCTGCGCCATCTTGCCTTTTTTCCAATGCCACAATTTTTTCGTGCACGGCAGCCATTTTAGATGCCAGGCTGGTCCCAGGCTATCACCTAGCCTTGCGGATGTAGTTTATGGCCCCAGCTGTAGAGAATCCAGACATGCCAACCCTCCCGATTCAGGCGTGAGACTACTGATTTCAGTGCTAGTCTCCCGCCTCCCGATTTCTGCAAGCAAAAACCCGGGGGCATATTACCAACAACTAGCGATAATTTTTGTCTCTAACTTGTTTAGAGACAAAAATTATCGCCGCACATCGGCGATTTTTATCGCAGATAAACCTTGCTAATAGCAAGGTTTATCGCAAATGCGAAAAAAAACGGCCGCAATGCATGAATATCGCTGAAAAGTCAGCGATATTCATGCATTATCGAGCAAATGCTCTTAGCCATGTTATCCACCTCCCATTGGATAACATGGCTAAGAACTGCTCAGGTCAGGTGTTAGCTTTTGGAGATATTCGCGCTTAGCGCGAATATCTCCAAAAGTTGGTAATAGGAGATAGCGATGTTAGGGACTGTTTCCAGTCGCTAACATCTTGGCACGCCCACTTTGCATGTCATTAGTGATAAATATCACTGACATTGAAAGCGGGGCCCAAGATGGTCGCTATCTCCTTTTAGCTGTCACTAACTGGTGTTAGCGACAGCTTGGTAATAGGGAGATAATTTTATCTCCGCTTTCTTGGCTTTTAAAGCCAAAAAAGCGGAGATAAACCCCCTTGATAATATGCCCCACGATTCCTCGGGGGTTTCAGCTGACAAGGCTTGGTATTGTGTTACGTGGTAATTCTTCCAGGAAACGTCAGAGGGTCGATGCAGGGGTTCTAGAAGGGGTGATAAACCATTTAAGCCTCATGAACAAGCGCATGCTCTTTTAAAGATCTGTGAAGTACTCGGGGCGGCGGTGTGTGTGTGTCCTCTTTCAGGAGCGGGCGGGGGGGGGGGGCACTGCCAGCAACTTGCCAGGCCAGGCAGTGTTCAACACTTGCATCACCCTTTCTCTGCCTGCTATTGCGCTCCATGCTTCGGAAAGGTAAGAAAAAGAACGTGCATTTGAGTTTGAAATGTCCGATCCTGTAGCAGTACACTTGCAAAGCCCACACATGACAATAACCCGATTCAAGGCCCCATTCACCCGATTTTTTAAAAATATATAGCACTCAAATAAAGTAGGATTATAAAACTTTATTAACTTTTAAATATAACGAACGGAACAAAAACTGTAACAAACATTTAAACATTTTTGACAAAAAAAAGCAACAATGGTCAGAAGCTGTCTTTTGAGCGAATAGTCCCAAGGCAGCACAACGTGCTGAGTTCTGGACGACACCCAGGTGATGTCACCTGGGTGCCGCACTGGTTTTTGGTTTCCTACAATGCAGCTCAGAAAAACAGCGTGGGGCGTCCCGGGTGGTGCGGGGGGAGGCCTCGTCAGTAGCGGTCTGTTGTGCGAATAGTCCCAAGGCAGCAGAACGCGCTGAGATGTGGATGGCACCCAGGTGATGTCCAGTAAACTGCCGCACTGGTGTTGGTATCCTACAATGCTGCTCCGAAAATTGGCGTGGGGCGGCCCGGGGGGGGGGGGGGCGTGGGGGAGGCGGCGTGAACGGGCCTCCCCAGGTGGCAGCCATCCAGCTGAGTTGTGCCCGCTCTTGCGGCTACAGCGTCTCGCTCACCATGTAGTTGAGTTGCTCCCACTCTTGCAGTGCAGCGATAGGCGGCTGCCACAGGACTCTTAAAATGGCGGCCGGCTCTTCGGTTTTGGGCCTGGTCCACTAAAATGGTCCTGGGACACCTTGGAACTCGGACGCTTGCCTGCTAGGGCTTGGGCTCCATTCTCGAAAGCGTCCCCTCAGCCGTGAAGATTCTACAAAAGTCTTGGGGGCCCTCGACTCCTGCAGGCTTCCGGTGGGGAGCGGCTGCCATGATTGCTCGCGGAATGACCACGACGGAGCCACGAGATGGTGGTGCTCTCATGGTGACGCCAGCTTCAGTCTGAATCATCCAGAAACAAGGTGGGGCTTTCATCGTTTGGGAAAAAAAAATGTTCTAAACCAATGAAAAGTGTTATTTTTAGGTCATATGACCAAGCCTTCCATCTTTAGGAAACCAAAAGTAAAATGAACCAATGAAAAGTTTTATAAACAAGTCACATGACCTGTTATGCGGCATAGGGCTACAAAAAGCGTAGAAAATCCGTTGGCACGTGACGCGGCGTCAGTAGCGGACTGGTGTGCGAATAAGCCGAAGGCAGCACAACGCGCCGAGATCCGGATGGCACCGAGTTAGTGTCCAGCAAGTTGCTGCACTGGTGTGGCTATCCTACAATGCTGTGCCGAAAGACGGCGTGTCCAGCTGAGTTCCGGTCACTTTTGCGGTACAGTGACTGGAACGCGCCGAGATCCGGATGGCACCGAGGTGGTGTCCAGCAAGTTGCCGCACTGGTGTGGCCATCCTACAATGCTGCGCCGAAAGTCAGTGTGGGGTGCCCCGTTGGCTTATGAGGTGATGTCAGTAGTGGACCGATGTGTGAATAGGTCGGAACCAGCACAAGGCGCCCTGCACTGTTGAGCTTTTTTCAATGCCTGTTTTTTGTTGTTTCCCCTCCATCAAAAGAAAAAAATATATAAAACTGTGCAAAAATACAAAAAAATGTTTAGAAAAGCAGTGCTTGTAAGACTGTCTGAAGCTCTTTTGCACCTGCTGCAGCTTCACTATTGCCCTGGTGTGGCCAAAGATCGCCCATGACATAGGCGGCCGGCTCCCGAGGTCCGGCGGAACTTTTTTCCTTTCTGCTTCTTGTCCCACAATCCGTTTCACATGAAGACACGACCAGGTTCCTGAATGTGTGCAGGGGGACGCTATTGATTGAATGAAAATGGCGGCTTGACACAAAGCTGACTCAAGCGTTGCTGTTGATGCTATACAGACTAAAATTGGTTTTCAGTTTGTACATTCTTCAGGATTTTTTTTTCCATCCAAGGCTGATTGAGAGTTTGTAGAAAAATTGCTTCAGATTTTCCACATATTACTCTTCAACATTATTCCTAAATGTAACAATGTGAGACTCACTAGGAAAACGGCTGTTTATCTTTCCATTCAAAATGCTGCCAACAATATTTTCTGAATGGAAGACACCATCTTGTAGCATAAAGGGCCGAAAGGGGTTCTGGTCTGGCCGATTGTTGTTGGAGACATTTTGACTATATCTTGGACCTGCCCGGCCTCGCCCAAAATGGCGCCGGTATAAATGGGACTCGTAACTCCTTCTGTGTACTGGTTGAACAACCTTGATATCACGAGATATGAATGCAGTTTTGATGCTCATGGCGGGCGGGGACGAGAATTGATTGAATATTTCTACATCCCTATTGATATTAAGTTCTGATGTGTTATTTATTACTGTACTATTGAAAGTTCGAATTAACGTCACCCATGGTACTTGCACGCAAATGTATATCTAGATAACTTTTTTGTAAGTGGCCCTGACGTATTTTAATTACAAAATGTACGTCCAGCGATTCCGCAACTGTTAGACATCTTAGTTCTTGCAACCTAATGGCTCGCTCGTTACGTTCCTCTATAATGTAAATGTCTCCTCATCATATACGATTTCAGTTTGCTCCGTGGCCGGCCCACGTGGTTATAGGCCCGTATTTGTATACTGACATTTTCACAATAAAGGTTTTTAAAACAAAACACGGTAGTAGTATTTACATTGGTAAAGTTTTTACTTTTAGTCACTGTTTTCGAATCAGTAAAAGGCAAGTGAAATAAAGCAGTCCAATTACATGACGGATAAAAGGTATAATATGTAGGAACGCAGTAAAGATAAATGGTCAAGGGCAGTTGTGTTTTCCACTCCTGCAACATAAAGTGATCGATAAGAATCTGATAATCAGGCGTATCGGCGACTAAGACAGCAGGCCGAGTCTCTTTTACTCAACGGCTCCGTCATGGAACGAAGAAACGCCCTTTTTCTCGAAAAAGGAATATATTTTACTAGCAGGACAGTTGTAAATTTTCCGGGAAAGTACATTAGCCTGAAATATTATAACATATATGTTTAAAAAAAAATAATGTTCGAAAACAATAAAAAGCGCAATTTTTAGGTCATATGACCAAGCTTTTCATCATTAAAATAACAAAAGTAAAATGAACCAATGAAAAGTTTTATTAACAAGTCACATGACCTGTTATGCTTACGTTACGCGCTGCGCGCCGCGCCCCAGATCACTTCCGGGTGCGCTAACGCGGCGTGTCATATAACGCATTACGCGACAACGTAGGTCAAGAATATAGTCAAAATGTCTCCACCAACCAGCGTTCGGAACACAACCCCTTTCAGCAGTCCAAAAAGTTCTGTTAAATGACAACAGAGGGGACAGGCAACAAGAACCATCAGTCAAAGAGGGGAGGGCAAGTTCTTCTCTACCGGGTCATGTTGGGGCGCTACCGGAACTGATCGAATTGGTAGTCTACAGTGTTTCTGGATGTTTCAGACTAAAGCTGGCGTCAGCATGAGAGCACTACCATCTCGTAGCTCCGTCGTGGCCATTCCACGAGCAGACATGGCAGCCGCTCCCCACCAGAAGCCTGCGGGAGTCGGGGGCCCCCAAGACTTTTGTAGAATCTTCACGGCTGAGAGGACGCTTTCGAGAATGGGACCCAAGCCCTATCAGGGAAGCGTCCGAGTTCCAAGGTGTCCCAGGGCCATTTTAGTGGACCAGGCCCAAAACCGAAGAGCCGGCCGCCATTTTGAGAGTCCTGTGGCAGCCGCCTATCGCTGCACCGCAAGAGCGGGAGCAACTTAACTACATGGTGAGCGAGACGCTGTAGTCGCAAGAGCGGGCGGTAAACAGCTGAATGGCGGAAGAGGCACAGTGTAGCAAAAGCGGACGGAATGGCAACTGAAACGGTAAAGGGGCGCCCCACTACAGCGTGTCCTCAGGTCAAACGGATTGTGGGACAAAGTCCAGAATAGAAGAGTCATCAAAAGGCAAAAAGTTCCGCCGGACCCCGGGAGCCGGCCGCCTATGTCGGGGGCGATCTCAGGCTACACCAGTGCTATAAGACTTGGGGAGGGGGTCGGAGCCAAGCGTCTTCTCCGAGTCCGTGCCATCACACCGCCCCTCGGGGGCCTCCATCAAGCGGTTTAGGGAGGTACCATATAACATTGTTTTCAAATGCAGTCAGGTCCACAAACGACCCTCACTTACTTTGAGAATAGTGAAGCTGCAGTAGGTGGAAATGAGCTTCAGACAGTCTTACAAGCACTGCTTTTGTAAACATTTTTTGATTTTTTTGTATTTTTGCACAGTTTTATATTTTTTTTTGTTTTTGATGGAGGGGAAACAACAAAGCACAGGCATTGAAAAAGGCTCAAACTCAGAACTCTGAACTATGGCACCCAACATCCAGGACTTGCCATCCGGATCTTGGTGCCTTGTGCTGCTTCCGACCTATTCACACATCGGTCCACTACTGACATCATCTTATAAACCAACGTAATGTAAATAGTTATTTAATAAAATGTTTTACCCTGTTACTTTGCTGGTGTGTTGTCTCTATTTTTAATATTTGCATAGGGTTTGTCGTTATTTTGGGCGGGGTGGGTGACGGAGCCGAGCTGTCTTGCAGCCCTCATGGTGTGGCGCTCAGTTCATCTCACTATTTTCGTATTTCTCATGAAGGGTTGTTCCTAATGTTTCTATTTTAGCGAGGTCAAAAAGAGATCCAATTAGTGGCCTACTGATTTTGCTCGATTACTTTTATTTTTTTACACGATTTTTCTTGATCTGCAAAGACTAAACAGAGTATTGCGACTTTGTGCTTGTTTGTAAATAGAGAATGAACCAAAGAGAATCAATTGTAAAACAGTAAATGCTTGGATAACAATCAATCAAATGGAGAGATAAGCAGGCACGACGGATTACAACGGGGGTAAAGGCCTGCGTTAACTACTCTTCACTATCTGCAAAGAGAGAGTACTACTAAGAGAAAAGAGGGGAGGGGGGCAGCGTTCAAAGCACATCAGCGTGCATAAACACGAAAAAGTTTTTACCTATCACGTACTTGATATTTTACAGCTTTTGATATTTGCTATTAAAAAACCAATGAAATTCACTGAAAAAACCATAGGTTATAGGCCATATATAGTTAGGAATTTGCATTTACAAAACCTTGAAAATTCACTGAAAAAACCATTGGTTATAGACCATATATAGTTAGGAATTAGCCTTTTCAAAACCTTATTTTGCTCACACAAAACCATTGAAATTTCATATATAGTTAGTTCCACTAACTATATATCGCGCACCCGCAATCCACTGCTGATGATGTCACATATTACATCATTTATGACATGGTTAGTGACATCACTGATGACATCACTGATGACATCTCAAATGACATCACTGATGACATCTCAAATGACATCACTGATGACATCTCAAATGACATCACTGATAAAATCACTGATAACATCTCATTTGACATGAATGATCACATCACTGATGATATCATTCATGTGATAATACCATAAACCTCTTCAGACTCTAATATAACCTTAGATACAATCAGTGTAAACAGATAGTCACAGACTGTCACTCATCCATGGAGTTACTCACACACCTAGTCAGTCATGCAAAAAATCAATCACACCTCCATTTTCTCAACGATACAGTTATACACACCTTACTTATTCAAACATATACTAACACATATTTACTTTACTCTCTTATACAATCCCTGATATATGTTCACAATGATCCATACAGCCACTCACACATTCACTGGCTCTTATGCACAGTTATTTATATATGTCAACTCTCACATGTACTGTGTTTTACAAATGTACTTACTTTGACATGTAGCACTGAGATATCCATTCACTCACTAATACACTCATGCACAGTCAACCGCCAATACAGCTGTTTCCACATGCACTTTTGAACCCATACATATAGTGAATCAACTACTCACACATCTATGTACAGAGTCACACACCTGCCAGCCACCCATACACACACACTCAGTTTCCCATACAAATACTTGGACAACCAATGAATAACTCATACAGTTACTCATATAGCTACTGATCAACATATGCAGCAGTTTGTAGAACAACAGATATAATGATGCACAAATTAAAACAGTTTAGTCACTAACCCATGCACTCAGTGAGACACATTTAATCACTCACTCATACAGTCAGTCATGCACCTACTAAATCCTTCATCCAGACACTTATACATCCACTCATTCTTCAATATGTAAGACATATTTTAACTTTACAGAAACATACAGTCACTGGATGTTGTCATCAGTGATGTCATCAGTGATGTCATTTGAGATGTCATCAGTGATGTCATCAGTGATGTCACTAACCATGTCATGAATGATGTAATATGTGACATCATCAGCAGTGGATTGCGGGTGCGCGATATATAGTTAGTGGATATATAGTTAGTGGAACTAACTATATATGAAATTTCAATGGTTTTGTGTGAGTAAAATAAGGTTTTGAAAAGGCTAATTCCTAACTATATATGGTCTATAACCAATGGTTTTTTCAGTGAATATATATATATATATATATATATATATATATATATATATATATATATATATATATATATATATACATATATATGTATTTATATTTATATGTATATATATCAAAAGCACAGTATCCTTTGATAGTCGTTCTGACAGAGTGATGTGCCCACGTAATTATATTGCACTTGAACAGGATGGCAGAAGGAATACATTTACAAACCTTAGAAACAGTTTTGGATGCAATCCAAAAGGAATTGATGGCTGTTAGGGAAGAGAACCAGAGTTTAAAATTAGAAGTGGACAAATCGAAAAAAAAAAACTGCAGTTAGCTCAAGGAATGGGACAATCATCGAGTTCTGGTAGAGAGAGTTTGGGAAACTCGACAGAAGACTCAAATAGATTAACCACTCAAGTTATTCACTCCCTATCTCCAGTTATCCCTTTGCCCCCTTCTGAGTGATTTAGTGGGGATCCCCAGAAGGCGCAAATATTTCTCACTCAATGTTCTCTCCACTACATGTGCCGCCCTTCTCTTTTCCCTGATGGGCCGTCAAGAGTTACCTTTTCATTGTCTTACTTAAGTGGCGATGCGGCTGCATGGTCAATGTCTTTGGTCTCTAGAGATGAACCGATTTTACAGGATTACGATGAGTTAAAAGAAGAATTTCTCCGCATATTCGACAGGAGGAGAATTTCACAAGCTGTATACAATGAACTACTTGAACTACGACAAGGTAATCGAGACTTGGTGGCTTACTTGGCACAATTTAATAAGTTAGAAGTAGAGACAAACTGGCCAGAGAGTAAGTGAGTTGCAGTCTTTTATTGTGGTTTGAGAGACGAATTGAAGGATGTCCTGGCACAGATCCCTAATCGACCCACAGAAATATCTGAGCTTGTGGATTCGGTGTTGGAAATAGATTTTCGCTAAGGAGAACGAAAAGGAGAGAAAAGGAAGGAGTTCATATCAGCGGTCCCCAGATTTGATAGAACCTGATCAGATTATGGTAGAGTTGTAGATGGGCAACCAAAGTTGGTACCAATGCAGATAGGAATAATTTGTGGCCCCCTAACCAAAGAAGAGAAGGAGAAGAGGAGAACAGATAATTTGTGCCTGTATTGCGGTTCAAATTGTCAATATGTGAAAGGATGCCCGAAGAGGCCCAAAACTCTTTTCAAGCCGAAGGAAAACTTGCAGCACCACCTGTAGGAGGAGTTGGATGGGTGGATGCAATTCAGGAATCAACTCCTACAGAACATCAGTTGGCGAACACGCTTCAGTCCTCTTCACCTCATCTAATTTTACCCATGGAGATTACATTTCGAGAAACGGTAATTACAGATTTATCTGTAATGGTGGATTCGGTAGCCACAGGAAACTTTTGAGATTTAAAGTTTGCAACAAAGATTGGGTCAAGAGCTATACCAAAGGCCAAAAGCGAACCAGTGAGAGCTGTAGATGGTACAAACTTGTCTCCTGGACCCATTGTGAGCCATACCGAGCCCCTACAAATGAAATCCAAGGATGGACATGAGGAAACTATTCAATTTAATCCAATCAACATGACTCAGTTTGAACGCATTTTAGGAATACCTTGGTTGACTGAGCACGACCCTACCATAGACTGGAGTATTAGAACCATTACCATGAATTTGAGCTATTGCACCGAAAATTGTATGAGAAAGGATAACCCGGCCATTTCTCTGTGCATGATGGAAACATCAATCTGTGTTATTAATTCACAAGAGGTAATTCCAGAATATCGAGATTTTGAAGATGTCTTTAGTGAACAAGAAGCAGAAAAACTACCCCCTCATCGAACCTATGACTGCACCATCGAATTGGAGCCGGGAGAAAACTTACCATGCAGTAGAATCTACGCCCTAACAGAAAAGGAACACCAACACCTTAAAGAATACTTGGAGAAGTATTTGGCGAATGGATTCATAAGACCATCAAAATCACCAGTATCTTTGCCCTTGTTTTTTATTCCAAAGTAGGAAGGCAATTTGAGGCTCTGCATAGACTACTGCGTAGTCAACAAAATAACCAAAAAGAACCGTTACCCACTTCTTCTCATATCAGTTCTTTTGGACCAGGTCAAAGGAGCCCAAATCTATGCGAAATTAGACCTGAGAGGGGCCTATCATTTGGTCAAAATGAAAGAAGGAGACGAATGGAAGACGGCTTTCAGGACACGGTTTGGTTTATTTGAATATCAGGTGATGCCTTACGGTCTATGCAACGACCCAGCTGGCTTTCAACATCTCATCAACGACATCCTAAGAGAATATATTGACCAGTGTGCAATTGTCTACATAGACGATATCTTGATATATTCCAATGACACCCAAGAATACCAGAAGCAAGTTAGGGGAGTCTTACAGAAACTGAGAAAGAACCGATTGTTTGTGAAATTAGAAAAGTGTTCTTTCAAAGTCACTGAAGTGAACTTCCTAGGCTTCGTCTTATCTCCAACTGGTATGAACATGGACGAATGCAAGATTCAAGAAGTGGTTGAATGGAAATCTCCCACTTGTGTAAAATAAGGCTAGAGTTTCATAGACTTTGCAAACTTTTACAGAAGATTTATAGATGAGTTCTCAAAAAGGATTTTGCCCCTTACTAGATTATTACGTAAAGGAGTCAAGTTTGAATGGACCAACGAAGATGAAGAGGCCTTTAAAATGTTAAAGAAGAGTTTTTCTTCAGCCCCTGTATTGTTGCATGCAGATACTTCAAAACCATTCTTTGTAGGAACCGATAACTCTGATCAGGCTATTAGAGGTGTCTTGTCCCAAAGGCATCAGGAGATTGGTCAATTGCATCCAGTAGCTTATAGGTCACGAAAAATAACATCAGCCGACCAAATTTACAAAATACCTGAAAAGGAGTTGTTGGCCATAAAAGATGCCCTCAAGGAGTGCCGTCATTATCTTATGGAAGCCAGCCATTTTCACAGACCACTAAAACTTGGAATTTCTCTAAAATCCGCCAAGACACTAACTCCCAGGCAGCTGTGATGGTCATTGTACTTTGCCGATTATGATTTCATAACAACGTACAGACCAGGAGCTCAGAATGGTGAGGCTGAAACCTTATCAAGAATCAACACTGACGAAAAGAAATCGTTTAAGCAGAGCCAAACAATTATACCAGATTCAAAAATAGTTTGTGCTACAACGCACGCAAAATTTGGAGAACAGATAGTTCAAACAATGAGTTCCGAAGACATTTAAGGGTGGGTTATAAGCGAAGAAGGGAGGTAAATCCGACACCAACTGCCTTACCTGTGCCAGTGCCTTGCAGGCACTACACTGGCTCCCGGTCAGGAGAAGAATTGAGTTTAAGGCCCTGTGCATGTGCCACCGTATCATGGGAGGCAAAGCACCAGGGCCTCGCCAGAGCCTTATTACACAGTAGAGACCGGCTCAGCCACTGAGATCGACAGGCACTGGCCTGTATATGATCCCGAAAATTAAAAAAGCCAGTATGGGGTGCAGGTCATTCCGGTTCATTGCAGCAAAGAGCTGGAATAAACTCCCGCTGGAGCTGCGCCTGGAACCATCTGAGGCATGGTTCAGGGAAAAGCTCAAGACGCATCTGTTTGGGCAATAGTTAGGGCACAGTTGAGCATTATTGGGGGCCTACTGTCTCCACTCACCACAGCGCTGGTGTGCGTAACCAGGCACTTTACAAACTTCCCCATTATTATTATTATTATTATTATTATTATTATTAATATTATTATTATTATTATTATTATTATTACCACAAGGGAGCCTTATATATACCCACTAAGGAATTTCAGAATCAAGTATTGCACGAATGTCATGATAGTCTTTTGGTGGGTCACAAAGGAGAAGAAAAGACTAAAGAATTAGTGAAAAGACATTACTGGTGGCCACACATGAATTCTGACATTGAAAAATATGTAAATAATTGTGACACCTGCGCTCAGGGAAAATCCAAACGGCAAGCTCCCAAGGGGTTATTCCAGCCATTGCCCACCCCCCTGGTCCTTAGCATACCATCACCATGGATTTGATAGTAGACCTACCTCCTAGTCAAGGTTATACCACTGTTTGGGTGGTGGCGGATGCATTCACTAAAATGGCCCATTTTGTAGCCTTAAAAGGAGTTCCTACCTCAAAACAACTTGCTAATCATTTTAGTGCATGTATAGTTAAGATTCATGGATTTCCAAAAGTAATCGTTTCGGATAGAGGTTCACAGTTCCTCTCCCATTTCTGGAAGGCCTTCTTGACTGGACTGGGAATAGAGGCTAGATACTCCAATAGTTTCCATCCTGAAACTGATGGACAAAAGGAGAGGGTAAATCAAGAACTAGAACAGTATTTGAGGTTCTTCCTGTTAGAACAAGGTGGTGATTGGTCTGATTATTTATGGGCAGCAGAATTTGCATATAACAATGCTAAAAATGTTTCGACCGGTCATTCAACTTTCTACTTAAATTATGGTAAACACCCAAATGCCACAGTCAAAAGTACTGAACTCTCAGTTCCAGCAGTTAAGGATTTAGTTTTCCATTTTAAAGAGATTCAGCAAGAGGCTTCCCAAAATTCAGTGTAGGCTAAAAAGAAATATACGATGCATGCAGATAAGAAAAGGTGAGAGGGCCCTAAGCTACAACAAGGAGATGAGGTTTGGTTAAGCACGAGAAATCTGAGGTTAAAAGGAAATGAGAAGTTCCTCCCCAGGACCCTATCCTGTAGTTAAACAAGTGAATCCAGTTACCTATTGTCTAAAATTGCCTGAAAAGATAAAAATCCATCCAGTGTTTCACATCTCATTGTTAAAAAAGGTGTCACCAGAATTACGTAAGAAAACACCACCCAAACCCATTCAGTTAGAGTCAGGAGTAGAATTCGAAGTGAAGGGAATTCTGGACTCTAAGATGGTAAACGAAGATTTGTATTATTTTGTGGATTGGAAAGGCTACGGCCCAGAGGAACAGTCCTGGGAGATTGCATTGGATGTTCATGCACCTCAATTGGTGAAGTCCTTTCATAAAAGGTTCCCAACAAAACCAAGAGGGAAAGAATCTCCTTTGTTGGGGGTACTGTCAGGCCTGTCAAGTCCAGATCAAGGATTAGGCACGTTGTATGTGCATTAAATAATGCAGAAGTCAGACAAATTGAAGGAAGAGCAACGCGGGACCACAAATGGACTCGGGCGGTTCACTTGCGGAATTTCAAGATGGCCGCCAACTCGGAAGACGAGTTGGCGGGCTAAAGTTGTTTCCAGTTCACAGGCGTAAGGCTTTAGGTGAAGCGCGCAAGCTAACTCTGCTGCACACTTCACCAGAGCTTTTGTAGAATTCGGATGTTGATTGTTAAGCCCCTGTTACCTGAGTTAGTTACTGGTGTCGCGTTTATTATTTTTAGTAGCTAGGATCCTGAAATGTCCCTATTCAACTGACGTGTAGGTAACGCGCTATCACAGTTGGAGTAGAATATTTGTCACCGCTTACCCGGCAATTTGGAAGTAGGAAGACTTACCTTTCCAGTCAACTCAGTCACGAGTGGAGTTCCTGCGAAGACAAGGAAAATACAGATAAGTCACAGAAATAGTTGCATGGTTATATTCATAGAAGTTAACGAAAATTGTGTATTTAGAGGAAGTACCAGTACAAGTGACAACGCATAGAAATACTTACCGGAGGACAGAAATTCAGAACTCCTGTAAGAGAAAAAGGCAACTAGAGTTAATATTTGTCAAGAATAGGGGAGAAGGCATATGAATTAAATACAAGGCTACAGAGCTTTAATAGGAGGTAAGACAAGTAAATAAACAACATACTTAGAATAGTCAGTAAGAATAGAAAGAGAGTAATTTATTCTACAATTACTTGCAGATGAATCCACAGAGCGAGAGAGCGGAAAAGACAAATAAAACTAAGAAGAGAGAAGAAGAGTAGCTAAACCTTAGATCAAAATAGGTGAGGAGATAAGTGAGTTTTCAGATAGTGCATACAGATATAGAGTCAGGAAGTGTTTGACCCTATATTTTGGTGTATTTGCATTAGGACTTCTACGGCTTTTCAGAATAAGACGAATTTGGAGAAGTCAAGAAGAAGCCGATCAAGGGCAGCCTCTTCTTGTTGTTTGTTATTTTATCCAATTTCCCCCTTCCCCCATGAGGAGTCTTGAGAGTCTTGTTAAGTTGAATAACGGGCTCTGAGTATCTTTGGGGTGGAGTTGGGAAAGAGTCTTCAGACTGTTCCCGTGCAATTCATGGCAAAGCACTGTATCCTTTTGAAAAAGATATATATATATATATATTTATTCAGGAAGTCAGCCTTACGACGTGCAGAAGGACGACAGCGGACCCAGGAATTTCAGGTGCCAATTTTATTAAGTGCAAAAGCGCCCCCGCACCATAGCCATGACGCGTTTCGGGTCTTCCTCGACTCTTGATCACATGACAGTGCTTTGGAGTGATGGTTCAAAATTTAAAGTGGCAATGCACAAGGGAAAATATAGGTCATCATTGATATAGACAACATACTATACAAGCGTTATACGTTTATATACTTATTTTCTGACAAAGCAGCAATAAATGTACTGTTTTAAAAATAAGATAAAAACATTTCCCCAAATAAATACATACGATAAATATATTAAAATATCATATATAAAAGACATCATGAAAATGTGCAAAATATTGCTGCTATAATAGCAAATGGCGACTTTTGACAATCAATCTGTAGACTGATGTCATACTAGGGAAAACCTTTTAGGGATACTAACTGTAAAATACAGGTTTTCTATCCAAAGACCCAAATGCCTTTCAGTATAGAATACAATCCCAACATGGAACGCATATTAAATAGTATTATATCATGTATAAATGTCGGAATATATTCCAATGTGCAAAGCTGTGCAATGTAAACAATATAGAATACAACCCGTGTATAAGTGCAAAAGTGCAGAACATGAATTGATAACATTTACAACAATAAATGCTAAAATCAAGTTCAAAACAATAAATTTGATAAAAAAGATTAAAATGTTATATCCGTTAGCTACTTTAAAGTTCATTATAGTTAAGAGTTTTTGCATCATGGATTAAAAAGTAATCCATTAACCTGTAATCAATATCATAAATAGAACATTAGATTGCAATAAGTTGAATGCCCATGAATGTTTCCCATTACAAACATGTATAAAGATCTTCCCCTGCATTCAATCCATTAGGATGCTTACTATCTAAGTTCAAGATGTAATATGTTTCAAGTTTGCGGAGAGCCCCGTCCCTGTCGCCTCCTCTTCTTAGGGGCATAACAGCATCTATTGCATAATATTTCAATAGGCTGGAGTTTTGATTATGATACTCTTTAAAGTGTCTGGCAACAGGGTAACTCTCATCACAGTGTATGATAGCTCTTAAATGTTGAAGCACTCTCTTATGGACTGGGAGTCTTGTGCTACCAACATATCTGAGTCTACAGGGACATTCAAGAACATATATTGCAAACTCAGTTTTACAGGTTAGATACTTTGAGATGCAAATCTCTTTCTTGAAAAATGGAGAGGTATAAGTTTTCTTATTGACTCCATTCTGACAGGCTTTACAATTAGAACATTTGGCAAACCCTTTCCTGCTACTTAACCAATCTGTCTTCACTAGGATTTCAGGGCTGCTACTAGTCCAGCTAGTCTGCATGGAGCCTGCTTTTTTTAATGTAATGGTTGGAGACATGGCCATTCCCATTTTCAACACAGGGTCATTCTTAATGAGATCCCAGTGTTTGGTCATAATTTTCCTGATATCATGATGTTGTTTGCTATATGTCATGATAAGTCTTATGGTATCATCAACAGTAACCTCCACATTGTGCTGTTTCATCGCTTTGGTAACTAGGGCCTCTTCTTTAGGCAGTAGCTGTGTACGTTTTATAGCTGCCATAATGTTTTTATCCGAGTATCCTCTAGCTAGAAAACGTTCCCGACAGGCAGATTGCGCTTTTATCACATCTTCCTGTCTGCTACAGATCCGTTTAATTCGAAGCATCTCCCCATAGGGGATACTCCGAATTAAATGTCGTGGATGATTGCTAGTGGCGTGCAGCAAGGTATTACCTGCTGTCGCCTTCCTGTGCAATCTAGTGTGGAGTGTCTGTTCATGAATGAATACTTCTACATCCAGGAAGTTAACTGAAGTTTTACTGATGTGAGAGGTAAATTTTAAATTTAAGCAATTTACATTGATTTCCTCAACAAATGTAGCTGCTGAAGCTACCTCTCCCCTCCAAATCAGAAACAGATCGTCAATGTACCGATATATATACATATGATGATATTGTTGAGGTTTTCAGAAAACTGTTGTCCGAGCACCTGCTTCTCCTACAGCCCCATGTGCAAACATGCGTAGCTGGGGGAGAAGCAGGAACCCATCGCCACCCCCCTCGTCTGCTGAAAACATAATATATATATTTATATGTATATATATCAGAGGCACAGTATCCTTTGATAGTCGTTCTGACACCGAGGCAGGAGGAGCGCCAGGACCTATGCTTTGCATGAAGGGCACTAACTCCTAGACCAGCCGAGTGGTGTGGCCATGTACTGGAGTGGCCAAAAACAATACAAGTGGAGCAGGAGAGAAATAACACACATCCCACTGCCAAGAACCATGTACACACTCGGAATTGTACAAGTGGAACAGCAGAGCCAGGCGCTCTACTCACAGGCTGGGCTGTGAGTTCCTGCAGTGCTTCCTAAGCTCTGCTCTCCATTCACCCGAAGTTCAAAATCACCTGACCTGAATCAGCGCAGATCCCAAACACTGGCAGGTCTGAGATTATTTTATTAATGTTGCCCTTAACAGTGCATGCATTGAGAACAGAAACTGAAACCATTTAGCACAAATGCTCCCTCGCACCTGGCATTAAATGATGTTCACTGCTGGCATGCTCCTTTGCACAAAGGCCATTCGTGCCCAGCAAGGGACACTCATGTAAAAGGCTCCAATATCTTCAGTCGAGATAGACCTATATAAAACTGCAGGAAAAAAGTGTGGTGCAGTTTTTGAGCAAGAACCCCTTATTTCCACCGCCTCCCACCCTCCAAAACATTCTCAGGGTTCTTCTGAAACACTACATAATGCTCCTTGAGAGCTGTATGGTCCGGCGTACCATTTTATGCCAGATGTGATTCCACTTTTGGGGCACAAGTTTGCAGCTGTTCTGGCAAATATGTCATTCTCATAGCGCTATTTGTTTTGAATGGCAGACTGCATCAAGAGCGTTGCTTTTATGGTGATATTTATTGGTGGTAAAGGGGCAATGGGAGCATCCAACAACTTCCATGTCAGTGTGCTGCACGGAGAGATGTTGTTTTTTCCTTGTTTTCATGCAAGTGTCGTAGAAGGTCCACACACTGTCTTTCCATGGCTGCTGGGCTGTCTTTGGCACGGTGTGGAAGGTGAACAAGCTGGGCACATACCACGCAGGAGAATGCTCTGTACCTACTATTTGAATCAAAACTTTAAAAATCTGTGAGACATAGTGTAGGTTGCAGTTCTGCAACCTTTTGGAAGGGTGAGCTTAAAAATCCCAGGGAAGTAATAGAAAAGAAGAAGCACATCAGATAGTTGATTTGGGGAGAGGTGGTCTTTCCATTAGCCTAAAATAAGTCTAGGCACTGTTGAGAAAATAACAGGAAAGTCAGCAATTTCCAAGTTATATGATGATGGAGAGAGTGCCTGGATGCAGGGCCTGGTGAGTCAGTAGAGTAATGTATGTATTGCATCGTTCTGTGTTTGGCCTCATTCTCATAAGCTCAAAACATTGCAAGGCCATGCAGGCTTTCTTCCTCAAGACAATATGAGTATTCCTGAGTTAGAAACACAAGAGTGAACATGTGTTTCACAAAAGGTGAGGAACAGAAGCAAGAAAAGGTAGTTTTAATAGATGGTAGTAGGGGCATAGTGACCATTGGTGCAGCCGGTACAATGCACCGGAGCCCAGAGGTGGGAGCGGCCCAGTCTGGCCTGCACCAAGTGATAACATTTCAGAGGGTGTCTCTGCCCAGGATGTGTTGTCATGGTCTCATCTGTGGACCCTAATGCTGCAGCGTAGTTTAGGAACCTTCACAACACTGGTAAAACAATTTTTGAAGGCATCGCTGAACTCAGCTTTACTGCTCTCCTCCGATGGCCACAGCACAATAAACCCACAGAGGTATTCTGCTAATTCCAGAGCATCATGGCATCCCCACATCTCTGCCAGTGCTGCTCACTCCTCATCCGAAGTTCTCACCGGCTGGCCAGTGGCCCTTCACTCACAGCTCTGCTGTGCCACCTCAGCCCCGAACCTGGACCTTTAACTGACACTTTTATCAGGATTACCTATTGTGATGCAAAACATCTTTTGACAGCATAAAACCCTAACACTGGGTAAATAATTGCTATTGTGTGTCTTGAACAGCACAGCAATGCATTGATGAGACACTCCAAGAATGATACAGCCCTGTCACCCCTCAACTTTACATAGTGAATTATTGCATAGGTAATAAAGTGAAGGTGCACTCTTTTCATGCTTTAACCAAGTATCGACTTTTATTTCTCCCCTTCACACCTCACTCCTTCCCTTCTCTCCATTCTTCCTTCACTATCTGCCTTAAGTCTGTTTTTCCTCTTAATCGCCGCCTTTTCACCTTCCTATCTTTCCCTTCCACTTTCCTTTCACATGCTGTCTGCTCTTCTTCCCTTGAATTTCTCCTCTTTCCAATGTTCTTTCTCATCATGTTCAACTTCAATCTTGCACTCCCAATCTCTGCTTTTCCCACTTCGCTTCACAGTCTTTGTCTACTCTATCTATCATTGCCTTCAAACCTCTCCTCCTTCCTCACTCTCCTTTTTATGTTTTTCCTTCTTGAGCATATATGTATATCCACTCCAGGAATCTGTCTTTGATGTCCGGGTCATACATTTAAGCCTTAATGTGACCACTCAGTCTTTTTTCTATCTGAGGTCGATAGAATTAGTGCCGTTGAGCAGGAAAACAACATTTTTATTCAGTGTCAAGGCCCCCTCTGGTGAATATGCGCTTTGAAAACATAAACGTATATTAAGGACACAGATATGTATTTTAATTGTTTGTTTGATCAGATTCTTTGCAATATTACCCAGCCATTATTTCCTATGTCCTTCCTAGACCCTGTACCTTTCATAGACGTATCTGTTCCCCTGACCTCCTTTCTTTCCTTCATGCCATCTTCTTCTGTCCTTGTTCTCTCCCTCAGCACCTCCAGCCATGCCTCCTTTCCTCTTTCCATTCTTGCTTCCTTACATCCTCATCTATTTCCCATCCTCCCATTCCTTGGTGCATTTCCTCCTTCTTCCTCCTTTCATTCCATACTTTCTTTTTTTCCTGGTCCTTCCTTCATCCTTTTTTAATGTCTTCTTTTCTTACCTTTAACCTTTCCTTATGATTTTCTTCCTCATTTCCTTTCTTCTTTCTATTCATCAACCACACATAATCCACTTCCTTTCTCCCTCATTCCTTCTATTTATTCATTTCTTTCTTTCACATTATTTTCTTCCTTTCTTATTTCCTCCTTCTTTATCCATTACTTGTTTAATTCCTCATTCCATTACTCACCTCCCTGCCTGAATTTGTTGCTGTCTTCTTTAATGTATTACTTCTTTCATACTTTCCTTTCTTTTAAACAGCATAGTACAAGCACATTCTCTTTAGTTTATAAAGCTGCCTCAGGCCCTCAAATGACCCTACTAATGGTACATTTTGAGATTTACTCACATTTTCTAATTTGAGTTCACTTCAAAGTTGTTGCAATAGGCTTCTCAAATGTTAAAATATGTTATATTGATTCGTATAGAGCACTAATCAGGTGAGGTATTTGATGTGCTTATGTGAAGCACTAGGTCTTCAGCTCCTTGAGAAACATCAGTGAGGAAGTAGCTCTAATGTGTTTAGGCTTGTGGATGTGGGTGGGGTCAATAAAGGAAGTGGGTCGAGCCACTGGAGCCAGGGAAGTAGGTGTGGCCTCCTAAAAAATGTGAGCACCTGCACTTCATATTTTACAAATTGAGCACTGGCACAGTTAACCTCAAAACGGGGTTTCATGTCACTGACTAAAACTTGAAATACTCTATAGGGCCTCATTTATGAAAAGTGATGCATAACTGCAAGAAAACAGCGGTGCACGACTTTTCATTGTTCCCTTCTTGCGACACCAATGATGGGTCAAATTTACAATATGACGCATCAGGTTGCAAGGAGTTACAGATACGTCAGTATTTCTGACGTATCTGTAGGCGCAAAAATTACCCATTGCTGGAGTGTGTCATAAAAGTGGCGAAACTCCAGCAATGGATCATTTCACATGGGCAAGTCCCATGTGAAATGTGCCTGCATCAGTCTTACGCCTGACACATTTGCGTCCTAGAAGTGGCGCAGTGAAATCTTATAGGTTTCACTGCGTCACTGCTACGATCCTTTCAGAACTCCCCCCTGCATACATTATACCTGGCGCAGGTATAATGTGGTGCAGGGGTTTACAAAGTGACACATCTAGGTAGAGGCATCACTTTGTAAATATGGTGTAACAAGGCTCACTTTTCATGCTGCTGGTGTGTCCCAAAAAGTGATGCACAAGCGGCGCAAAAGTGACGCTGGGGCTCATAAATAAGCCCCTATAGTTTCTAGGAGATGTTTTTGTAACACTTTTTATGAATTAGTTATAGGTTTATCTGTATAATAGGCAAAGCTTAATGAACGATTAGCTACTACATCTACAGCTGACCTGTAATAAAGTTCAAGTAATCAACTTCTGAGTGAATTAAATAAAAATGCCTACACATTTTGGCATGGATATTTTTTTCACTTCTTAAATCGTGTACATCACAGTACTTAGAACGTCAGAAACATGTGTTTATTATATATAAGTCTGCAATAAACGTTTTAAGTTATTTCCCTGAAATGAACATCTGAAGCATCACCATGCTGTTGTGGATATGCTGTATCAATATTCTAAGTGACACAACAACGAAAGCTTAGGCAAATGGTGTTGTCTTGATCTTCCATTTAATCATGTACAATCACTTGCAAAGGTGATATAGTAATGCATTTTTACTGAGTTCGTTAAGAAGCCTCGAAATATTTTGGATGACATATATTATATCCAATTAGTCATTAACTAAAATGAAATACCACATAAGTGCATGGCATTTCAAACAAAAGATAGTATTCCCTTATAAATAATAAATGAAAATGTATCTTTTAAATGCAAAAGACAGTAATGTCCCTCTGCGTTTTTCTAATACAGGACCATATATAACGTATTGAAATTAATATGTGTAATTTTACAGTTTTTGCAGTCATAAGTCTGTCCCTTGAAACTCAACTTCTGAGGCACTTAAATGGAATTAATATTTGAATGCAGTACAGACCCTTTTGTCTACTATTTAATCAATCACTGTGTGAGTTCATTAAATGCACAGGTGACTCGCTTTGCAATGGGCATTTCAAAACAGTATCTGATTGTGTCTAAAGATACACTAACTTACCCACCAAGAAAAAACGTGTCTCAATATATGAAAGCTTCGAAATGTATGTACCTTTAGAAAAGAGAACGACAACAACTACATAATGTACTTAAATTATAATTAGGGGATTCACACTCGCACAATTCATTTGTTCAGTGGTTAAAGACCTAATATTATTTTTATGAATGTCTTCTTCACGATTAAGGCCTTGCTCGTGTTGATAAATTGGACATAATTAGAGTACAATAACTAATTATCTTTCAAAGAGCCTGCTAAAAAATGGGTCACATATGTATAACAAAAGCAAACACAAAAACATGAATCTATTCTGATCACTTGTGCATTCATTTTTCCAGCACTTAAATACACAATGGTTTTCTGTTCTTAATTGTACTTGCACTCAAAGTGCAGCCCTAAAGAGCTTACTGTACAGAGTACTAATGGATCAGTATCAGTTGTTGCAACTCGTTCGGAATGAGTTGTTAATTACATGCTACAAATCATCTATAAAGGGCTAATCGTGAGGCTTGTGCAGGGAAGGCAGGTTTTATGGTTGTAGACCTTGAGCACAAATAATCTGCGCTGGCTACTCCAGTTTAAGTCAGGTGGAAAGAGAATGGAAAGGGGCGACCACTCGGTCCCCCCGAACGTATGGCGGAGTGCCTCGATCCCCCCGGGAAGCCATTTTTGGGCGGGAGGCGCGTCTCGGCTGGTATGCCCGAAGCGGCGTAGCCAGGGCGCGCTTTTTCCCGCCCTAGAGTGGGCTGGCCTAGACACCGACGTAGCCAGCCCCGCCCTAGGGGCAGGCAGGGGCGGGTTTTCGCCCGCCCTGAAGACGGATAAAGAGAGACGCAAGACCAGAAGACGTCCTCTTGTTCTTGTGCTCCGAAGCTGCACCTCCTCGCTACCCGTGAGCTCGGGACAGAACGAAGAGCCAATTTTGAGCGTTTTGATCTTTTTCTTTGTCTTCTAGATACCTCGTCGGAGAGATGCCCAAGAAAGGCGCAAAGAGAATGACGACCGACCAGATGGTGCGGGCCCTTTGCAAAGAGGTGTCCGACATAAAGAAACGGTTGGCGGAGCGGGACGGGGAGGAGGGTTCGGGCTCTGCGCCGGCTGGAGGGAGACCTAAGAGGCCGAGAAGGGTTCCAGCCGGTGGAGACGTCCCGGTTCCCTCTGCCCCGCTCGAGGCGCCGACACCAGTACCGATGGAGGGGAATCCAATCCCCGTTGTCGTCACCCCGACATCCAAGGAAGACATGCCCCCCGAGCTGGCAGCACAGCTAGCAGCTTGGTTGGGGGATAGTTGTGATGGCGCCACGGCTGCCGAGGCACAGGCGCTGATAAAAGGGCTTCGTGAGAAGAGAGATGCAGCTAAAGTGACTGCGCCGTTGGCGGGAATAGACAAGCCGCAAGCGGCAGAAGCTGCGTCCGGTGCAGGTAAGCGGCCATTGCCGATTGCAAGGGACGAGTCAGCACCCTCTCGTAGAGAGAGATTGGGACAACATGTACCTTTAGCTATAAAGGAAAAGATCTGGGCTGGAGAGTACGTGAATATTTTCTCCTTGCTTGTTGATCACTATGAGGTGGAGCATGTTAGAAGTCAGAAGGACCTAATGCACCCGAGTGTTTGGCGCGCAAAAATGGCCGCCTTTAAGGTAAATGAGAATATTGGCAACTGGGGCAATGCGTGGGGTATTTTTACATCGATTTTGGGGGAACGTAGGCCCGAGTTGCTTCCTGAGTTTCCCATTTATCAATCACGAATTATGGGTTACTCGACAGCGTATCAAGGTAACCATTGGTTTTGTTATGACAATTTGTTCAGGAAAGAAAAGGAACATAACAAGAGTTTGACCTGGGATTGTTACGATTCTGTAACATGGGATAAAATGAAAGAATCGGGAATGTTAAAAATGCCATTGGTTGGGAGCAATGTTGTTGATTACTCCCGCCAAAATGTGGGGACGCCCTTTCGACCAAGTACGAGCACCGACGATCAGTCGAGGCCCGCAGGCAATACAGGGAGAAAGGGTTTCTGCTTTAATTTCAACAAAGGGAAATGTACCAGGCCTCCGGGATCGTGTAAATTCAAGCACGAGTGTAGTACGTGTGGGTCGTCCCATCCTGAGTCATCGTGCAGAGCCAGAACGGGTGAGAATGGGGGTAAGGGAGGCGCCAAACAGGTCTAAACTAGTCCGAGGGGCGCCTTTACCAACCCCGATTGATACCTTGGCAATGATTCCCTGGCTCAGTGAATACCCGGATCGTACTTCTGCTGGGGTGCTGCGGAACGGTTTTACACATGGTTTCCGCATCCCGGTGGGGGACTTTCAGGGTGTAGGGATTTGCAAAAATCAACTTTCCGTTTTACAACATACATCTGTAGTGCAAGAAAAAATTCAGAAAGAGGTTAGCCGGGGACGGGTCGCCGGCCCGTTTTGTGTTCCCCCGGTACCGGATTTTGTTTGTTCTCCGTTAGGGGTGGTCCCCAAGAAGGACCCAGGTGAGTTTCGTTTGATCCATAATCTGTCTGCTCCACATGGTCTTTCGGTGAACGACGCAATTAATCCAGAAGTTTGTTCGGTGCGATACGCATCGTTTGATGAGGCAGTAGCCATCTTGAATCGCCTGGGGCCCGGGACGTTGATGGCGAAATCAGATATCGAGTCAGCGTTCCGGTTGCTACCGGTACACCCAGACGATCAGCGTCTTTTGGGATTCGGGTTCCAGGGGTCATTTTACATGGATAGGTGTATGCCAATGGGATGCTCTGTATCATGTGCTTATTTTGAGCAATTCAGTACTTTCCTGCAATGGGTGTTTACTAAGAAAACGGGTTTCCGAAATGTAATGCACTACCTTGACGACTTTTTGTTCCTTGGCCCCGCCGGAAATCCCGAATGTGCCCAGGCCTTAGCTGAATTCTGTGTGTTGATGGGTCATTTTGGCGTGCCAGTGGCACCGGGTAAAACTATGGGTCCCACGACTTGCCTCGAGTTTTTGGGGATCGAGTTGGACTCAAGGGAGGGGTGTTTCCGTTTACCAGCTAGCAAAGTGTTGAAATTCAGGACAGCCCTCCATGTATGTTTAAATACATCTAAGGTTACACTGCATCAGTTGCAACAATTAGTGGGAAAGTTGAACTTTGCCTTGAGGGTGATCCCAATGGCTCGCCCCTTTTCCCGCTCAATTGCCCAATCGATGGTCGGCCTAAAGGAGGGTCATCATCGCACGAGGTTATCGGCTGAGGTCCGCCAGAACATGCGGATTTGGTTAGCATTTCTGGCGGACTTCAATGGCCGAGTCGTCTGGAACAAGCCAGCCGTGTCCTCCGAAGAGCTTGGGCTATGGACGGATTCGGCAGGAAGCATAGGCTTTGGCGCCATCTTCGGCACAAAATGGTCTGCACAAAGGTGGCCCCTATGGTGGCACGAGAAGGGGCTGACGAGTAATATTGCTTTCCTTGAACTATTTCCCATTCTGGTGGCCCTGAGAACCTGGCCAGAAGGGTTCAGAGATCATTCTGTCGTGTTCTGGTCCGACAATATGACCGTGGTAGAATGCATCAATAGTCAGGCAGCCCGTTGTAAATTGATTTTGAGGCTGCTCAAAGAAATTGTCTTACTGTGTATGCAACTGAACGTGATATTCAGAGCAAAACATGTCCCAGGGGTGATGAATCAGGCTGCTGATGCACTGTCTCGTTTTTACATGCAGGCCTTCTCGGGTTTCCTTCCTTCAGCGGACCCAGAGCCGGCACCCTTCCCCGAAGCTCTCTGGTCTCTCGGTGCCCCGAACTTCGTCACCTCGTGGGAGAGAGTCTAGCACCCAGGACAAGGAAGGCATATGAAGGGGCGTTTCAGGCCTATTTAGCCTTTTTGGGGGCAGAGAGAGGGGGACTTTGGGGTCAGGAAGAGTGGGTAGTACTTTTTCTGATGTCCTTACGTAGGGCTGGGAAATCGGTGGCTACGGCCCAAAGGCATCGTGCCGCCATTTCCTTTGTTGCCAGGGCCCATGGCATCCAGGACCCGACAGCGTCTTTTACAGTACAAAAGGCGCTGCGTGGGTGGCAACGCCTAGAGGGTCGCAGAGTTGACGTAAGACGACCGATAGGTCTGGATAGGTTGTCCCAGTTACTGGCCTCACTCCCTAACACATGCTCGTCTTCTTTCGAGACCTGTTTGTTCCGGACTGCATTTACGCTAGCATTTCACGGGGCTATGAGAGTTAGTGAGCTGGTTGCAAGGAACAAACAGGATGTGGCGGGGGGCTTGTGCAGGGAACATGTTCAGATCAGGGGCGATGCGATGATTGTCTCCTTTCTCAGGTCCAAGACCGACCAAGATGGGAGGGGGGACTGCACGATCATTCGCAGGATCCCCGGGTCATCCATGTGTCCGGTACAGTGCTTAGAAGATTACCTAGCACGAAGGGTGGCATCATGGGGGGGAACATTGTTGAGGCATGCAGACGCCACCCCGCTGACGAGGTTTCAGTTTCAGCGGGTGCTTGCAATGGCCATTGCCGCAGCGGGCTTGGACCCGGGCGAATTTGGGACCCATTCCTTTCGAATAGGGGCTGCCACTGAAGCTACAGCCAGGGGTCTTAATGTAGAACAAGTGAAACGTGTGGGGCGCTGGTCCTCCAATTGTTATAAGAGGTACGTGCGATTGCACATGTTGTGAAGCTGTAATCCTGTACTCACGCTTCTTGTCTTTTGTTTGTTTTCAGTTGCGCAAGCCTACGCGGCAGGGCGGACTGTGCAGTCGACCCAACACCAGGCCAGCGGTCGCACGTCACCGGCTGTGAGGAAGGAGGTGTGGGTCGTGGGCCACTCATACGTGAGACGGGCCGCAGACGTATTCAAAGCAGGTGACATGATTCACGTACCTGGGGAATACGGGTACAGAGTGTCCTTCTACGGAAGGGGCGGTCTCTGTATTGACCAGTTTCAGGCATTCTTTGAGGGTCTGTTAGAGCGGATAAGGTCACCGCCGTCCATAGTCATAGTGCATTTGGGGGGCAATGATTTGGTCACCACCGGTAGACGACTTCTCCTGGAGGCTATGCTTTCCACGGTAAGTTGGTTAGCGAGGAGAGTTCCGGGGTGCATAATTGCGTGGTCTCATATGATCCCACGAAAAGTGTGGCGGGGGGCTATCTCGATCCCTGCTTTGAATCATTCTGTTAGAAAATTGAATAACAAAGTGAGTAGGTTGTTCCGTGCCAAGACATTGCATTCGATCTCGCATAGTTGTATTAATGATGACAGTATGTATCTGGGGGATGGTGTGCATTTGTCAAGGGTGGGGAATGAGTTACTCATAGGAGACTTCTTAGCTTGGTTAAAGTCGTTAAAACATGACCTTTAGGTAGGAGTTTTGTGGGGGGTCCGGATAGCCGGTCAACTATCCGGACCTGTGGCGGTAAGGTCATGATCGGTGAGCACTAATTGGTAGATCCCTATGAGTGGGCGTCACCCAACACGGATGGGAGCGCTCGGGAGAGGTGGCCATTGGCCCCTCAATGGGGAGGCGGTCCCGTCTAAGGGCGGGTCGCCGGAAGTAAAGGAAAGGCGGTCAAGGCCCCTTCCTTTGTAGGAGGGGTTACAGCCCCCTCCTGGGGAATTTCCCGGGGCCAGTGTCATCTGCGACGGCAGATGCGGTAAGTTGTGTGGGGTGGGGGGAGGTCCACGATACCTTCCAGATACCACACACAAGTCTTCGAACGACCTTTAAATGGCGTCGAGTCTTAAGTGCCCCCGTCAAGTCAAGGGAAATTGTTAGTAGTTGCACTTGAGGTAAGCCTCTGTGCTGTCGCCCCTCCCAAGTGGGAGGGGTAAGTCTGGTTAGGGATCTTGACACCGGTTATGACCTTGCCGTTGGCCCTTAAACGTTAGGATGTACAATTTCAGTGTTTCTAGAGAATGTTTTGTAGGATGCTAGTTCGGCTAGGAGAACCTCTGTATTAGAGAATATGTTAAGGTTAGCCAAACATCGCAATGTGATAATGAAATTGTACATAACATGAAACGTTTAATGTTTTAATTTTTTGTTTTAATAAATACGGCCGGGAGGGTCACTCCCTCCCACATCCAAAAACTTTAAGAACTGTTTCCGGTTTTCCTCCTTTTGGGGATTGTGTTGAGAGGGGGTGGCGGGTATCTCAGCCATATGGAAAGGGGCGACCACTCGGTCCCCCCGAACGTATGGCGGAGTGCCTCGATCCCCCCGGGAAGCCATTTTTGGGCGGGAGGCGCGTCTCGGCTGGTATGCCCGAAGCGGCGTAGCCAGGGCGCGCTTTTTCCCGCCCTAGAGTGGGCTGGCCTAGACACCGACGTAGCCAGCCCCGCCCTAGGGGCAGGCAGGGGCGGGTTTTCGCCCGCCCTGAAGACGGATAAAGAGAGACGCAAGACCAGAAGACGTCCTCTTGTTCTTGTGCTCCGAAGCTGCACCTCCTCGCTACCCGTGAGCTCGGGACAGAACGAAGAGCCAATTTTGACCCACCCACCAGCCCCTGAGGACAGCAAGTCGTCGTGCAATAAAGTGAATGTTATAAGTATGTTTTCCGTTTCGTTTACAGGCTGTGAAAGTATCAGTTGTTGTGGATCATAATAAAGTATGGTGAATATCGTGTAAGTTGTTACGATTAAAATGATTTGATGTAGTGTTGCATTTTAAGCATGTTCTTTCGGTCGTAGCGACCAATTTTTTCCTAGGTTTGAGTAAGAATTGTCGTATTTATTTTTGGTAGGCGGTAAGGTCATGATCGGTGAGCACTAATTGGTAGATCCCTATGAGTGGGCGTCACCCAACACGGATGGGAGCGCTCGGGAGAGGTGGCCATTGGCCCCTCAATGGGGAGGCGGTCCCGTCTAAGGGCGGGTCGCCGGAAGTAAAGGAAAGGCGGTCAAGGCCCCTTCCTTTGTAGGAGGGGTTACAGCCCCCTCCTGGGGAATTTCCCAGGGCCAGTGTCATCTGCGACGGCAGATGCGGTAAGTTGTGTGGGGTGGGGGGAGGTCCACGATACCTTCCAGATACCACACACAAGTCTTCGAACGACCTTTAAATGGCGTCGAGTCTTAAGTGCCCCCGTCAAGTCAAGGGAAATTGTTAGTAGTTGCACTTGAGGTAAGCCTCTGTGCTGTCGCCCCTCCCAAGTGGGAGGGGTAAGTCTGGTTAGGGATCTTGACACCGGTTATGACCTTGCCGTTGGCCCTTAAACGTTAGGATGTACAATTTCAGTGTTTCTAGAGAATGTTTTGTAGGATGCTAGTTCGGCTAGGAGAACCTCTGTATTAGAGAATATGTTAAGGTTAGCCAAACATCGCAATGTGATAATGAAATTGTACATAACATGAAACGTTTAATGTTTTAATTTTTTGTTTTAATAAATACGGCCGGGAGGGTCACTCCCTCCCACATCCAAAAACTTTAAGAACTGTTTCCGGTTTTCCTCCTTTTGGGGATTGTGTTGAGAGGGGGTGGCGGGTATCTCAGCCATAAAAGGGTATTGACAAAGTGAGTAGCGAGGCTTTTGCTGTGATAATAAATATTTTTTTGCACATGGAGCACCAAGATTTATTTTTTTCAGTTTAATAACGTTTTATTTTGTTTAAGAAAGAGTACAGCATAATATAACAGTATACAAAAAATTAGAACCAATATGAAAAAACAATGAGAAGGAGATGAAGAGGAGAAATGGTTCAGATAATGTGAGAAAAGGAAGAGAAGGGAAGAAGAAAGTAGGAGGAGAAAAGAAAAGAAAAAGAAAGGGAGAGATTTATTTTTGAATGTGTAATTTATGATTGTATGTGATATTTTTGCTCCTAATGTTGGTGTACCATATTAGGGCCATTAATGTGCTTGTTAGGAACCATTTCGAAGATGCTAATTCAGAGTCAGCCCTAATTCCGAGCTGCCTGCCAGGAGATGACATAATCAGCACAACTTGTCTTTTATATAAGTATGTTTATTATTCTTCAATATAGGAGTATTGTAATAGTATAGGGCATGATTACAAGTCTTGCAGTGCTGCGCTGAGTCCACCCTGCCACCTCACCTCAAACCCATAGTCAGGTCGCCCGCCAGGTTGCAATTATCTCTCATGTCTGGTGGACCGTATTTTTTACATCCCAATGGCGGTGCTCTGAAAATGGGCACTGCAATGTGAAAACTAAAAACAGTTCCTGCATGGCATGGGCTGTAAAGTCCATGCAGTGCAGGAACTGGTGTGCATGCACATGTTGTGCCCCCCTGCATGCACCCCTTGGTGCAGAGGCACCCTCTTAGTTTACTCTCCACCATGGTTTTCATGGAGGAGGAAACACCATAAGGACCATGGCAGAGAGGAAACTCGTAATATGCGTGGTAAGACTGCAACAGTCCTGTCAAGCATATTGCGCCGTCCTGACTGCTGCAACACCATCAGGGAACAGCGCCACACCCCCACAAGTCTGTCATTACACTGTCCATTAGTGCCATTATATTTTCAGCAAAAAAATTGAGGCCACTCACATTATGATCTAAATTGCTAATGAATCGTGTATTAATGATCTAAAGTTTTTTGCTCTCAGTCATATGTATTTATGAAGAGATGATCACTGTCTATGCCATTGTTTATGTAAATAATGTAACATGATGTTTGTTATTCTATTTAAATATTGTATAGAAGAAATAAAAAAATTAAAATATATTTTGTGATGCGTTAGAAATTCTCTTGATGAATTGTTGTAATATTGGTGGTTACATGTCAGATGTAATTATGTTTGGCTGCACATTTACATTATGTGTCTCTTGCTTAAGTTTGTTCTTAAATATTTGGAATTTTTCCTGTGATTGGCAAGTTACCTCGTATGGGTTTACTGTCCTGCAAAGGGTTATTAGTGTTCAGAAATGAATGGCGCACAACATGTAATGGTTGGGTAATTACGCAAAGGGTAAAGTTGTTTGGTGCAGCTTGTTCAGAGAAAACCCTGAGAACTCTGAAACCAAAGAGTGAGGAGGCTAACCCTTGTGTTTGAATGAACCGACAGGTCAAGCGCACACAACAGACAACAGTTGAGTGCGCTTGACCTGTCGGTTCAAGTTACCTCGTATAGCAGGGGCCCCTGATTTCCAAATTGACAGGGAGGTGTATGCATTGGGGGGTGCAGCTCTCCCTCAGAATTATTGTAATCCGTGGTGGAAATGGTCTCCGGTGATGGAGGGTTACCATGGGGAGGCCTTTACCTTGCAACATCAGCCTTGTAGATTGTTTTTCTCTTGGGTGCCTTCTTTCACGCCTTTTCCCACGCATCCAGCTCCCAACTTCCACATTCTTGCCATCTCCTCCATTCAATCATTCAAGCTGGATTTCTAAAGCATGACTTTTTGGGGGAGTTTAAGATGGGGCGGACTCGACCCGAAAGTATTAGAGCACTTTTCATGAGCATGAGTTGCATTACAGACAGACACATTCATTTTATTAGGCACAGGGAGAATAAGTAATTTGTCCAGATCACAGGATGTTGAGCATCCCTGCTGAGAATGAAACCCGCTTCTTCAGCTCCGAGGTTGGCCATTTTAGCCGTTAGGCCACTAATCACTCGTGGGGGTCTACAGGTGCTGCTGAATGGAGTTCTTTATTGCTCTGAGCTTTTTGTTAGAAGAGCTAACTTTTCAGTCTCTTCCTAAACTCTACTGGTGTTGGTGCAGATTGTAGGGGAAAGGGGAGGTCATTCCAGAGTTTGGGTACGAGGTGGCAGAAGGAATTGCCGGCACTTCTCCGGATATCGGGGGCAAGGAGGGGGGATGAATAATGGAGAAGTGTTGTGTGTGGCTTTTCAGGTGTGGGTGAAGAGTTTAAGTGGCATCTTTTACTGACTGGGAGCTAGTGTAGTGTTGTTGGAAAGTACCCCTTTTTGCATGGTTAACCCCTAGCTTTTTGCCAGGTACTTGTTGCCAACTTCACTAAGAGTGTGCTGGAACCCTGCTAGCCAGGCCTCAACACCTGTGTTCTTTCCCAAAACTGTACTTTTGTTTCCACAATTGGCACACCTCTGGGCCACATGTACACCTCTTGTAATAGTACCCCTGGAACCAAGTACCCTGTGACCACGGAGGGCCTCTGAGGGCTACAGCATCTATTATGCCAACCTCAGAGACCCCTAACCTTAACACCCACACATTTCCAGTGCAGGCTGCATGTTTTGGTGAAGACCAAAATGAAGAGTCAACAAGGCCCACATCCCTTTGTTTGCCATGCCCACCAAAATGTCTGTGGCATGGGTCAATCACCGATCTTACAGCACTAAGGCAAGGTGCACCATACCACAGGTGAGGGTACAGCTCCTTCATAAATATGCCCCAACAATGTCTCTGCCATTCACATACATTGTAAGTACAGTGAAGCCATATTGCATAAGGGCTGGGAGGTTGTCATTATGAATTCCACAGCGCCATGATTACCTTTCCAGCATAACAAACCCATACTGATGGAAATTTTGGTTTTATTATACAACGCACTGTGAGGGCATCTTAGAGGTGCCCCCTGAAAAAGTCCAACTTTTAGAGTAATGGCTGAATGGTCCCTGTGAGCCAGCCACCAACAGACATGTTTCTGACCACATAGGGTGAACGCCTTTGTGCTTTCAAAGGTCAGGAGCAAAGCCTGCTCTGGGTGGAGGTGTTTCACACCTTCTCCTGGTAAGAAAAGCCTCAAAGGCTCTCATCTTGGGATGTGATGATTTGGACAGCTCCAACTAATGGCGTGGCCCTTTTGGCAGCAGGACAAGTGGGAACATTTTAAGCAGAGTAGTAGTGTCCACCCCAACCTGGCACATCCCTAGGGTAACCAAGAGCTGAGGTGAATCCCTCTCTCAGAAATTCTCCATCTTGAATTGGGGAAATAGGTCCAACAGGAACAGGGAATTGTCCCTCTCCCCAAAGGGAGGGGGCACCCAAAGGGTGAAGTTACCCTAGGGGACTGTAGCCATTGGCTACTGACCTCCAATCAATCAATCAATCAATCAATCTATTTGTAGAGCGTGCTATTCACCCAACCTCAGTAATTCCCTTAAAATTAGTATTTAAGGGCTCCCCTGAACTTCATTCCTCAAATTCAATGGACCAAAGAAGGAGAGGTACCAGGACCACAACCACTACTGGACCATTAGCTGAACCGCTGTAGACTGAACCCAGCAATAACACCGCCACCTGATCATGGTTTGACAACTGGACCTTCTGTCTTTCCGGAAACCCTGCCAGACTGCAATGAAACCCCAGAGACCCCACATCCTTCTCAAAACAGCTAAGAACCTCCATCTAGACCCCGTCCTCTACCAGCACAAGACCTAAAAGAACCACCACAAAGAGGACCAAAACTTGTGTTGATGCTACTCTCTGCTACTGAGGAACTCCACAAACCTCCATAATTCTGGACCGACACTCCTGTCGACACAACTCACTGCTATCCAAGACTTACAAAGACCACAATGGTAGAGGATCAGCACTTGTGCCAACGTGCCTCTGCACTGCCAGAAGAAAGCACCACTGCAGTACAGCCTCTGTGACCTTGAGGGATCCTCCCAGCCCCATGACAGTATCTTTTTACAGCCTTTTTACATATTCCCTTGAAACTGGCCCTGTCGGCCTCCTCCTGCTTTACCTGCATGACTGCAACTGCCCCGGGACGGTCCAATGGCTCATCCAATCAACCGCCATCGATCATGACAGTACTTAGTTGGCCACCTGGTGAAACCTATCCCGCTCATTGCCCACAGCTGACCTCAAAGGTAAATATAATTGCCGGTATCAACCGCCTCGGCGCTGATACTGAATTTCGCACCTTTTGAGTGATCACAGGCCCCCACGACTGACATTGAGCTCAGTAGTGGCCTGTACAAAAAGCATCTTTTACTAGACTAAAATGTGGTTCATGTACATGAAAAGTAATGATTGATGTTATAAAACCTATTGACAAGAATATTGAAAATATTGTATATTTGGAAAGTCTACTTGTCGATACCTGAGTTCACTTGGTTTGAAAAATAAAAGTAACTAAAGTAATATTTTTATTGCCATCGGCCTGGAGTTAAGTAATTGAGTGTGTGATCCTGCCTAGTATGAGTATGTATATAAAATGTATTCACACTTTCCTCTGATAACCCTACCGGATCAAATAGACTACCGCAAATAGAACTGTTAGTATTATCTATATAAACCTGTGGTATACTTTTGGTGACTCACTTGACTCTGTGCACACTTTATCTCTTTTTGGTATAGTATGTACAGATCCGGATCTGAGGGGGGTCATGTGGGTTCCTCTTGGTAAGTTGAGAACAAGCATGGTGGCTGCATTCTGCATTGTCTGGAGTCTGTTTTTTAGTAGGACATTGATCCCTATATTTAGGGCATTATTTTAGTCCAGGCAGCTGGTGATGAGAGTCTCGGTGATGGTGCTTCTGGTGTCTTGTGGGAGCCATTTGAAGATTTTTGTCAGCATGGGGAGGATGTGGAAGCATGCTGAGACGACAACAGACATTCACCTGTCTTTTCATGGATTAATTGCTGTTGGGGATAATGGCTTAATTTTTTGTTTGGTCCCCTAGTCTTGGTAGGGGGGCCTAGTTCGGTGGGCCACCAGATGTGGTCCCAGGGGAGGTGGAGCTTTTGAATATGTGTACCTTAGTGTTATTGGTGTTAAGTGTGAGGCACTTCTTTTCTATTCAGCTATTGACATTTGTCCTGCACCTGTAGAAGTTGGTTTTAGTGTTGGTGGTGTTGGAGGGGGCGAAGAATAGGATGAGTTGTATGTCATTTGCATATGATATGATGTTAATGCTGTGGGTTTTGACCAGGGTGGCTAGGGACATTAAAGAGGATGGGGATGAGGAAGGAGCCCTGGGAGACTCCACAGAGGATGTCTTTAGGAGCTAAGGTAGCCTTACCGCTAGAGCAGTCGACCTCGAAGCTGGGAACCAGGTTTGAGTCTTGGCAACAATGCTCAACATACATATCAGAGGACAAAGATGTGAGCTTCACATCTTTCCACTGAAAAACTAGCCAGTAGCATTCTCCTGTGCCCCATGGCCTGTTTCCCTATTGACTTGTGGTTAGGGCCATGACACTGAACTTCTCACTGATACTGTCCTCTATTTGCTTTCCCACCTATTGATGTCATCCATTTCTGGACTGTCAATGTAGCCTATCTTCTCTAACGGCAATTTGGTCCTCCTTCTCACTCCTCTCCTCCATATGTCCCCTGAAATGTATCCTCCATGAACTCTGTCTAGATATCCTCACAAACTATGTTGGGGTTAAACCTATCTTAACCTATGCTTCAATAATAATCTATAAAAGTATAAACTGGGGAGGGGCAGAAAATCGGAGGAAGTCATATAGTTGTTCAGCGATCCTGTCTACTGACTGCTTCAATGTGTGGATAATTTGCATGAGTGTGACCATCTGCAGTTCAAGGCCAGCCAGAATCAACTTTATGTCAACATTGTCTTTCAGACACTGCTTTTCAAAATCTGATTGTTGCCTTGTGGTAGTGTAGACTGCCAGTGGTGGCGCTGCCAGCTGTGATGAGGAGTGTCATAGGAATGTCGCTGAATCACCAGCTTGGGACTCTTCCACTTTCTGCCTGGTGCTTGCCCTGTTCAGTGCTCTCTGTCTCTGAGGTGGTGACTTCCAGGTCACTCCTGCCTACCATTCCTCGTGCTTCCTTACCAAGTGCCTGTCTGCCTTGCCAACATGTCTGAGGAAGCTGTACATCTCCAAGCAAAATTGGTAGGCCTTTTCCAGTTCAGGGGTCATATTTTCTGTTGGAGAGGAAGGATATACGTAAAACAAGCTGAATATGTCCAAGTTATCAACAATTGCATGCTTGAATTAATATTAGCTGCACAAATGGCATGTCCAGCCAAAAAAGACATCTATGAAATGAGTCATGACCAACCAGCAAAAGAAGCATGTACTTCTCCAAAAGTGACAATGCAAAAGTTTTCAGATTAGTATGGATATTATACTTACACACTCACAGCAACAGATGGGGATATGTAATTTGCTTTCTTGTTTCACTATCATGAATGATGCATTTCAACTATGCTACATCGCAAGTACATATGCAGCATCTATATTAGGAAGGCATCATGTTTCGGTATGACGAGCCTGCTCACATGGTGACCCAAGTCTATTGGAGTCCTAACTTTGGCTAGACGCTGACATTTTGCTGTTTGAGTGGCATGAATGTCTGACATGCTTCAGTCATTTTTACTGTACCAATTTTGGCAGGTTGGGGGAATCTATTCTGCAGGTATGGGAATTGTATGTTGAGAACACACAAAAGGAGGATAAATACATTGGAAAAGATGTTGACTTTGCACATATCAACATTAAATGTGCTGTTGATAATTCGTAGTTTTGTCTGGGATATATGTTATACCTCATCCACATCTGTGTCCTGCTCAAATTTTGACTTGGGTAAACATACCGTGTCAGGAAAATCACAGCCTATCCCATGTAACATTTAGGTCACATATTTTGAGTAACATGTTTTCACTTTCTGTCCATAGTATGAGTGAGAGACATCTGAAAGTATGACCATCTGTTGGTTTTGGGGAAGGTGATGTTTCATGTGCCATAAGCATCCACACCATAGGCACATCATTAGCACAGCACGTTCAGAGCCATTCATCATGTGAGCCTGCATGCACTGAAATTAATTCACATTGAATTCTTCCCCTATCAATTGTGCCTGCAAATCTGTCCAACTTCTGCTGTGAATCTACATGTAAGATAAAGCGTGTTTCCGCTGATTGATGATTCCCCTTACACATCTCACTGCAACCAATATACGAGAACACACACAATCCTTCCAGAGAACAGAAACATTAAGGTGACTCTCACTGGTAGCATTGAGATCTCTGAAGCTGCCTACCTTACCATGGGTGTATGGGTCAGTTACACCTTCAAGACAGAAATGTGGTACATTGCTCTGTGAATTCTAAAAATGTACATCGTGTACATATGAAGCACCATGCATTGACTTAACAAATGTCTGACATTGTCTGTACATTGAACATGTAGCGTAAGGCAAAGTTGAAATGGCAGAATGATGGACATATGTATGCCATGTTTCAGTATTTTGTGATATTACAAGGCACATCACGTATCAGGTGCACAGAGTGCAGTCAAAATTCAAGGCACACCTACCTTGCTACATGGCACAAGATTATCTGATTTTGATGGCTTTGTAAACAGTTTATTTTTACCTTATTTTCTTCTGTGTGTTGCATAGCTAATTAGTCTCCCCCAAATGTAGGTTTCATATGCATCACATAGAATGTGCAGGGGGGCTGAGGGCTTATTTAATTTAAAGAAATCTACGGTGTTGGTTTTCAAAGCATTTACAACATCCTGCTTCCCTAAGAGAGTTCTATCTAGTGTCCATCTAATCTTCAAGGGGACACTCTCCAAGGAGAGCTCCAGTTTCACTGCTGCATGATCCGATAAGTGTATTGGTTGATGCAATAACCCACTAATATTCTTATTTATCTTCAAATCCATTAGGAGGAAGTCAGTTCTAGTGGAATGAGACTGTTTTCTATCCTGGAAAGTATACTCTCTTTTCTGATCCTCCTTTAACCTTCAAATATCCACCAGTCCCAAGTTCTTTATTAACTGATGTGTACTCTTTCATGTTTGTAGAGTTCACTGTTAGTCTAGATGTGGACTTGTCCAGAGATGGGTCCAGCAGTGTGTTAAAATCTCCCTGTATAATTATTCAATATCTTATTCCAAGCAGGTGGTGATATAAATCCCAGAGCAGAGATGGGCCAACCATATTAGGCCCAGAGTACCCTATGAATGTGTACCCTATATTGTGTATCTTAACATTTCTAATTGGCCATCTTCACCTGGGTCTGCAATGGTACTCTCAAGCCTAGCTTGTGCCAAACTTTTCAATAAGTATGCCACTCCTTTCACATTACAAGCTTGATTAGTGCATGAAAAGTGGGGGATCCATGTATTCCTCTTAAGGATTCCATCCCGTTTTTCACATCGTAAATGTGTCTCTGGCAATTTTATAATATCATTGTCAGAAAGTTTGAGTAATTCTAGAATCTTCCTTCTTCTACTACTAGCCCTTAACCCATTTACGTTCCAGATCAGTACCCTTATTTCAAGGGTCTTTTTCTTATCCTTTTGTGTATATATGGGCAGGCCGTCTCCTATTGATGCTCAACTTCTTACTACATGTGAGAACTTGATATGTCTTTTTATTTTTTCCCCTTTGCTCCTAACTCAATGCTCAATAAAACTATTGAAAAGTGACCCCTTCCCCATCACCCCCTCCTTTCCCATCTTGGGGAACCCTCCATTCATCCGAGCTGGTTATTTCATTATACCCCTTGAGCTCTTTCTCTCGGACCTGTTGTTATAAACCTTTCTGAGTCTCTTTAACTGAAAAATAATATTTTTAAAAGTGAATGCCTCTCTCATGCTATAATTTTTTTATTACACACCACTCTCAATAATTCTGGAAAATTTAGCTGTGCAATTGCGCCCAAAGCTTTCAGGTTTTGAATATATTTCCCTATTGCCAGATTTGAGTTGCTTTCACAAAATCTGACCTCATAGTGAAAGACCAGTGATTCTTTTTAAACTGTTTCACTATAAGGGCTGTCGTAAGAATTAACTCCTTTATTGTATAGTTGCAAATGTTTATAATTTTCTTTGGTTTTCCTCTTTCAGTATTATTCTTGGCAGGATCATGGTGAACCCTTTGAATATCCTGTTCCAGATCAAACCCTGACACTTCTGAGATGCATTCCTGAAACAAATCAATGACAAAAGCTTTTTACATTTCTACCCTCTGTGTCCCCTGCAATATTTAGGAGACTTACATTATTCCGTCTACAATTATTTTCCAATGAATACAATTTATCTTTGAGCTTATTTTTTCCTGTTTTTAGGACTTGGCTCTCCTTATGGTGACACTTTACTAACAAGCTCGTCAACTTGGACGTCCCTTCTCGCTCTGCTCAGATAATACTTGACACCTGAATAGGTGTCCTCTTCGCCGCTGTGAGTTTTTTAAATAAGAATTCACAAGGAATCTTAAAGATGGATGAAAAAATATTGGGGCATATTATCAACAACTAGCGATATATTTATCGCTAAATAAGCTTAGCAAAATTTTTTTTATCGCCGCGCATCACCGGATTTTATCGCAGAGATAACGTGATATTAGCAACGTTTATCTCCAATGCGATAAAAAATCTGGCGATAGCAGCACAATGCGTGAATATTGCTGGGAATCCAGTGATATTCAGGCATTAACGCCAATATGGTCTTAACTGGAATATCCAACTCCCATTGGATATACAAGTCAAGAAGTGGTCTGAGCAGGCTTTAGTTTGCAGCGATATTGGCGCTTAGCGTACATTTTTTAATTGCTACGCCTGCGTTGATAATAGGCAATAGCGATCTTAGCGACTGCTTTCAGTCGCTAACAGGTTGGGTATGCCCACTGTGCATGTCATTAGCGATAAATATCGCTGACATGCAAAGCGGGCCCCAAACCGCTCACTATCACCTAAAAGCTGTCGCTAATTGATGTTAGCGACAGCTTGCTAATAGGGTGATGAAATTATCGCCGCTTGGCCGCAAAAGCGGTGATAATTTCATTTCGCCTGCCTTGGTAATATGCCCCATTGTTCGTACAGTGCCTATGAGAAGGGTTGTGGAAACAGTGGTTTTATTAAACCTAGAATTAAGTTACATGGGGAATTAAATCTGTGAACACAATTGAAGCAATGTGGAGCGTACAGTGTTTGTTCATAATCTCTGCTGATATGAATTACACACTTTTCATATACAAATTGGATTATTTTTGGAGTGATTATTTGCTTTATTTCTCTGAGGAATTGAACTAACCAAGACTCAACCTTTGACCTGAAGAAGTCCTGTGAGGTTGGGACACAATGCGCAATCTTTTCTGTCGCTGTACTTTGTTATATGGCTGCATTGTGGCTGTACCTTGTTATATATGTACACTGATATGAAGAAATAGGAATAAAAGAAAAGAATAAGGCTACAAGAGTTGTTGTCATATAAGAAAGAAGTTGCTGTGTTGTCTCTTTCATAAAAGAAACCCTCACTTTGGTTGCAAAATATATGCTTTATGCCATAAACGATTGAGGCTTTTTTGATAAAAACAAGCCAGACCTGTTGTTTTGCATGGTTACACTTTACTACCTTCTGCAGTGCCCTTATTTAGGCTTCCATCATGGATAGCCTTTCTGTGATGTCCGCCATGTTTTACTCTAGGTTTTCCCAAGCCTCCTCAATTTTAGTCTGGTTCCTCTCTCTGGGATTGCAAATTCTTTTTGATGTCTTTACATAGTGATAGAACAATATGACTCATGTCTGTAATCTCTGCATTCCTAGAAATACTTGTGTTTTCTGTGCCTGAAGCCATTTGTGACCCCTACTGACAATCTATCCAGATCAGAGATCACTAAAAACTGATTAGAGAGAGGAAGATGTTCAGCCTTATGCAGTAAAACCTCTGGGATATCCATAGGGTATTCAGTATTGTTTATATAGCTTATAGGGACAGACTTGAGTGTGTTGATCTATATTTCTGTCTCTGAGGGGGTGATTTTAACCATCCCACCAGAAATGTTAGTTGTTGCCTGTGATGCTTTTGCTCCTCTCTGGGAAACTGATTGCCTTCCTGGTTGAGATGAGGCCTGAGACCGATAGATTATGTGAGTGACCAGGTTGCCTCTTCTAATTTCTGGTTTTCTGTCACTACTCCCTCCTCCCTGCACTTGCTGTACCCCAATCTCTGCATTCCTCAAAGCATATCTATTTTGCCTTGTCCGGCGGAAATGGGAGTAGGCTCAGCCCGTATGATCTCTGTGGAATCAGTTGTTTGTTTCCATATTATTTGGATTCCAGCACTCTGAGTCATACAAGAAGCTTTTTCCAAAGTTTGGGTCTTTGGATTTTTTTATAGGCACAAGTTGTGCTGCCTTTTATTGGGGTCATATGGCTAGCACATGTCTCCTCCTCACAAATCCAGCTTCTGCACAAGTTGGCGCGAGCGGCAGCACAGGCCAGCATGTGCTGACTCTGCAAGCTGTGACCGGGAGCCCCCAGAGGCTGATGCAAGTGGCTGCATGTCTGTGCCGGCGGATCAGATGCGGGAGGAGTTACCACGGGGAGTGTAGGTAAGTAGGATCTACTTCTTATGGTTACCCCCACTTTTTGCTTTTATGTTGCACTGTTTTTGACTAGTCTGACTGGGATTCTGTTAATCAAGCCCCTAGTCTATCTGTTTTCTCCCAAAAATGTTATGTCATGTACTCAGGTACACTCCAAATTGGATATTGGAGCATCCTTATAAGTCCCTAGTATATGGTACACAAGTACCCAGGGTATGGGTACCCCAGAGGCCTTCCCATGGGATGAAGCATGTATTATGCCAGCTATGAGGGGCCATGCAAAATGGAACTACAGGCCTGCCATTGCAGCCTGTGTAAGATGTTGCATGCACCACTTACATTAGATATAGGTTTACTAAAGCTATAGGCCACTACACTTAAAACTTAAGTCACCACTATAGCAGGCCTGACAATCCTGTAGGCAGGTGGCTGGATTTTATGTGAGCGGGTGCCCCTGCATGAGCAGAGCACCCCTGCAGCCTTCGGAGACAATTCTCCTGGGTTGTCAGTGACACAGTGCAACATATAGGTAGAGGTGCATTATATGCTCGCGCAAAATGCTATCTTGAAAACTGCTGCAACAAACCATATCGTGTTAGGTATCAAACACCTTGGAATCATACCTCCACACCGATAACAGGTGTGGGAGGTATGATTCCACCCCTCAGAAGCAAGATTTGTGGGTCCCTGATCTTCCCAGTACCAGCCTTTTTGACCTGGACAGCAAAAAATGGACGCTGCCGACCAGAGATACATTTCTGCCCTCCTGCTGCAGAGCGAAGCTTGAGCAGAGGAAATTAGCACAGTAGGCATCCTGTCATAAGGAGGTGTGACCACCTCGCAGACAGGATTTAGTGTATTGGGGTTGGGTGGGTGCACTTTCAAAGTGCTTTAAAGTCGTACGAGGGGCACATTTGATGTTCCTGTGCAAAGTCCAGTTCAAACCAGTTCTGGGAGCCGTTGGCTCCTGCTCTGGTGCAAAACTGGACAAAGGACATGAGAGTAACCTCCTCACCATCCTTACCCTCACCTGGGAGGGTCCCCTGAATCTGTCCAACCCTCTCCCTTGAATACAAAAGGGCTTACCTGGCTGTAGGACCCTAGATGTGATATGGACAAGATTCTGAACAAGAAACTATTGACCTTAAGTCAGGACACTCTGGACTTTTCTTAACTTCGACTGGGCTGGACTTCATCTCCCTCTCCGTCCAAAGCATTGTCTGTGCCCATGCACCATACAGGCTATATTCAGGACCAGTGGAGCATCAAGGCTAACTGTAGTATCTCCCTTGGAGTGAAGGAGTCACTCCCCTGCATTTGCGGGCACCTTAATTCAACTGACTGGTCTGCTGTTCCTGAGCTCCTGCAGACTCCAAAGGCTCCAACAACACAGGAGGAAGGTTCCTATATTTCTTGAGGTTGAGCTGCCCTTTCACCAAGCTTAAGGCCAGTATCCATCATCGGAACCCCAAAACCTGAACCCTTTTGCACTGTGTACCTATGCAATTGCATATGCTTGCAAGTGTTCCCCAACTTTGTGCAGTGGGCTGTCAATAGCACCCACATCTGCACGTATTATGTACAAAGGACTCCAGCCTCCTTGCACTTGGTGCCCTTCAAGCTGTTGCTTTGTGAAACTGCTAGAGGTCCCCTCGCGACTCCTGTACCTTCAGCCTGTGTGTCCATTTGAGGGACAACACACATTTTCTTGGGCTTCCTTGGTTTCTTCGGGCCTGCCCCGATTCCCCTTGCTGTGATGAGTCTCCTTGTCCTTGCTGGGCCAGACCGTGAACTTCCTTGAGCATCTTTGTGGGTCGCCGCTGTCAAGGTTTGTTGGTGCTCCGACCAGACATCAACCCCTCAGCTCTCAACATCCTTTGTGTGACAGCTCAAATCCAGCTCCTGGTTCTCCTCTATGTCTCCTGGTCCCTGCAGCTGTGGAGTCAAGGTATCCTTCTTCGCACAGGAAACACCAGATATTGGTGGGCATTCGTCTACCGAGCCCCTGGTCACTCCTGAGTGACCCAGACTGTTCCCTCTGCTTTCAGGTTCCTTCCATCAAGGATTCACCTGCGGATTCCACTGGAAACTTTTCGTTTTTCCAGTAGTGGCATTTTTTGAAGACTTCCATTGAGAACGACTGCAGTTTCCGATGCCACTTCAACCTTATGCACCCGCTACCCTGGGATAGGTAACTCTGGTACTTTGATATCCATGGATGGGTGGCTCTCCAACCTTCTATGTTTCAAAGGGTTTCCTCCTAATCCACTGGGAAGGGTCCTTAAACATTAAAACTGCAACCTTGACTCTCCCATTGAATTGCACATAGCATGCAGTAGTGTTCCCATATTGCACCGGTCCTCCGTGGGGTCCCTACGTACTCATCTAAGGTGGTTACTTGGGGTCCCAGCGATGGGACACTCTCTAGACACTGTCTTGACTTGAGTCATGGTTCTTGTACCACTATTTTAGTATATAGTTTGGTCTCCCCCTGGAGCCCACTGTGTATTTGTGCTACCTAATATTGTTTCTGTGCTCCAGTATTGTGTGCTTTGTGTTTATCTGCATGTAGCAGATACTGTGACGTATGTAACATGTGTTATAATAATGAATATATATTCCTATACCTACTGCGTGGTTTTCCTTTAATTTAACCAAAACAATAAGGTTGCATTCTGGTGAACCAAGCTGCTTATCAACTACTAAGTTAAAGGACTCAAATATGTTTTGTCAGGGGGTAGGAACACCTTGTAGGTGTGTTCATGAAGCACTCACCCACCAACCTAGTTGGTGGCATGCTTCATCATCGGGCCAACCCAGTAACACCTAGCGTGTCCCGGGTGTGCTTCGACGCCTGATTACAGCGGAGCAGGTATATTGCTGAGTGTGCAGTGTGAGGTGTAAGGTATAGTGATGTTGAAACGGCTTGGCGGGGGTCTCAGTACCCGAGGGTAAATTAAACATTAATAACTGGGCCTCCGTCAGCGGTTAAAAATAAGGCTTTTTGGATGTAGGAGGCGAGTTACGACCTCTCACATCCAGTGGTGGGTCGACATGTTTCAGCCAGTGCCTTATGACTATGCTGGCTTTCTTCAGGACCAAGATAAAAAGGTGTAGGTGTCAATTAAAGGTAATGGGTGTGTAATCCAGACTATGTGTATACACGCCCTAAAGTGTTTATCTATGTGTGAGAGGGGGATTCCCTTCTCAAAAACACCTGTACATGTAACGGGACAGAGACAAAACATACAAGGAAAAAAGAGTCACTAGAGTGTATAGTGTCATACATATCAAGTTGCCTGCACTATAGCGGTACGGGTGCTGACTATAGACGGCTACGGTGTAATGGTACTGGTGGTACCATTATGGTGAGGTTCGCACTAGTAATGCGGGCGTGGCATGGCTAAAACGCGGGTATCACATAAAGGGTGCATAAATGTGATGAGGCGCAAGAGGACCTTCTTACGCTAGTTTTAGCTGTATATGACTTCAAGGTAGCGAAGTGGCAAGGGGAAGACCCTGTGGGAGGAAAGGTGGGCCACTTAGATTAGGAAACCTGTAAGGAAGGAAAAGATAGCGCTTACCAGTGGTTGTAGGTGTAGTATCTCATACTCACAGCTTTTCTGGGCAGAGCCTGCCTGGGACCTGTTATGCCTCTTTCGCATACCAGTGGTTTGTGTCCGGTTTTGCAGCCTGTTATATACTGTAGAAAATTGGCTGATTGTGTCCACCTGAGTAAAGGGAGCAAGAGTAGACAGACTCGAAACCGAGTTTTTCGCCGAGTCATTGGAGCTGGTAAAGCGCCTGGGTGCTGCAGTGCCGCATGAGCATTGACTACGGAGCGTTCTGCGCATGCGCGACCATGTAGTATTACGCTACGCGCATGTGCGGGGCTTCCTGGCATTTCTAATGAGCAAGCAACGCTGGAAACACTGCGTGTGCGCTGGGCGCTCGTTATTGACAGCTATGTGTAAATAAAGGAAGGGGTTTCTCCCTAGCCACTTCATTACCCACTGTCACACACCCAATGACCTAACCTGGACCATCATCGAACAAATCCCAGAGAGCGCCAGTGAAAACGACAAAATGCTGCTAAGCAAAGAACAGCGTTGGATCTATCGCCTTTCAACGGCGACGCAGGGGCTGAACAATGCCATTCCCTGGAATTCCCTAACATGTCCATGAACCCACCTACCAGTGATTTATCATCATCTCTGTGCCTAACCTGTGACATGCCTCTGAACCCACGAACCAGTGAACTATCACCTTCACTGTAACTAACCGCCACCCACACACCCTTCATGGGCCTGGATTTGGTATGTAACAAATACTGAAACCATCAAAAATTAGCCCCTTGGTGACATATATGTAATTAGAGCCCCATAGTTCTGAGTAATAGGGGTCATGGATCCCCCTTGATTCCACTTGCAGTGCCATTACCCCCCTTATAATATTCCTCTGGGCACTGAATAGTCAAGGCACTTCACTTCTATATTCTTACTTTTATTTTTACCGAGGTGTGTCACTGTATACTCTTCATAGGAGAAACCCCTTCCTTTATTTACACATAGCTGTCAATAACGAGCGCCCAGCACACACGCAGTGTTTCCAGCGTTGCTTGCTCATTAGAAATGCCAGGAAGCCCCGCACATGCGCGTAGCGTAATACTACATGGCCGCGCATGCGCAGAACGCTCCGTAGTCAATGCTCATGCGCATTTGAACGGAATATCGGCACCGCAGCACCCAGGCGCTTTACCAGCTCCAATGACTCAGCGAAACACTTGGTTTTGAGTCTGTCTACCCTTGCTCCCTTTACTCAGGTGGACACGATCAGCCAATTTTCTACAGTATATAACAGGCTGCAAAACCGGACACAAACCACCGGTATGCGAAAGAGGCATAACAGGTCCCAGGCAGGCTCTGCCCACAAAAGCTGTGAATATGAGATACTACACCTACAACCACTGGTAAGCGCTATCTTTTCCTTCCTTACAGGTTTCCTATTCTAAGTGGCCCACCTTTCCTCCCACAGGGTCATCCCCTTGCCATTTCTCTAACTTGAAGTCATATACAGCTAAAACTAGCGTAAGAAGGTCCTCTTGGGCCTCCTCACATTTATGCACCTTTTATGTGATACCCGTGTTTTAGACACGCCACGCCCGCATTTCTAGTGCGAAACTCACCATAATGGTACCACCCATACCATTACACCGTAGCCGTCTATAGTCAGCACCCGTACAGCTATAGTGCTGGCAACTTGATATGTATGACACTATACACTCTAGTGACTCTTTTTTCCTTGTATGTTTTGTCTCTGTCCCCTATATGTTACATGTACAGGTGTTTTTGAGAAGGGAATCCCCCTCTCACACATAGGCAAATACTTTAGGGCGTGTATACACATAGTCTGGATTACACACCCATTACCTTTAATTGACACCTACACCTTTTTATCTTGGTCCTGAAGAAAGCCAGCATAGTCATAAGGCACTGGCTGAAACATGTCGACCCACAACTGGATGTGAGAGGTCGTAACTTGCCTCCTACATCCAAAAAGCCTTATTTTTAACCGCTGACGGAAGCCCAGTTATTAAAGTTTAATTTACCCTCGGGTACTGGGACCCCCGCCAAGCCACTTCAACATCACTATACCTTACACCTCACACTGCACACTCAGCAATATACCTGCTCCACTGTAATCAGGCGTCGAAGCACAACCGGGACACGCTAGGTGTTACTGGGTGGGCCCGATGACGAAGCATGCCACCAACTAGGTTGGTGGGTGAGGGCTTCATGAACACACCTACAAGGTGTTCCTACCCCCTGACAAAACATATTTGAGTCCTTTAACTTAGTAGTTGATGAGCTAGTCTCCTTTTGATTAAATATATATAAACCACGGGGACAGGGACTAGCTATCTGGTCCTCTCTCTCTCTCTTTATACGCATATTAACCAAGCTGCTTAACATTCCTTCAAGACTAAGCACGAAGGCTGCTCTCCACAGCTACCACTTACACTGGCCATTCTTAAAGCATTCAAATCAGGATCCCGGCTGACCTTTCCCTTGCCAGGCAGCCGGCAACGGTGGCTATGGTAGTTAATCCTGAAGTTAATAAAGTTAATAACATCATTTACTTGTCCCTGCAGTCTGCCACGGTGCCTGAGGAATGGAAAGAGGTGAAGTTATCATCCCTGTTAAAACAACCCTCACTGAAGCCAGATGCCCTGTCTAGCTATCGACTAATCTCTCTCCTTCCTACTGTGGTGAAGGTTTGCGAGAAGGCAGTTTTTAAACAGCTGTCGGTGTTCATTGAAACCTCTGGTGCTCTTCACCCGGCTCAGCCCGGCTTTCGAGCCTCATAGAGCACTGAGACCACTTTGGTCGAGATAACAGAGGCTATCAGGGACTGTTGTGATTCCGGTGGCAGAGCGGCCCTGGTTTTATTAGACCTCTCTGCCGCATTTGATAGGGTTCCACACAGACAGTTGTTAGCTTGCCTGTCTAATATTGGAGTTTCAGGCCAGGTGTGGGACTGGATAGAATCCTTTTTGGACAACAGATCGCAACAAGCGTGGGTCCCACCCTTTCCATCCACTCCTACAATTACTACAGGTGTCCCACAGGGCTTTACATTGAGCCCTTTGCTTTTTAATGTATATATGACCCCATTGATATATTTGGCGAAAGGATTGGGAGCCAAAATGATAGCTTATGCTGAGGACACCCAGCTGCTTTTAACATGGAAGAAATATGAGACTTCTGTGGAATCAGCTAGAAACTGCCTGATGGAAGTCTTTAATTGACTGTCCCAGGCTGATCTTAAAAGTAATGAGGAAAAATCTGAGGTCCTTCTTTATGGGACCTCCCGCCAAATGTTCCGGATAACCTGTGGCCAGCAGGCTTCCCTAAACCAAAAACCCAGGGTAGCCCAGCAAAAAACCTGGGAGTTAAGTTTAGCGAAGATCTTGGATTTTGTACTCAGATCAATAAGCTGGCAGGAATGTGCTTTGGCACATTGAAGCTTCTTAGGAAATTCTTGCCGCTCCTGCCAAAAGTCGCCAAAGAAATGGTGACCCACGCTCTTATCTTGTTGCGCCTTGATTACGTCAATTCCCTTTACATTGGCCTTCCTTGCTACCAGATAAAAAAGCATCAGACCCTTCTGAATGCGGCCACTCGAATGCTGTTAGGCATTTTGCGCAGCCTTGGTATTAAGCAGTCTTTATGCGACTTGCATTGGCTTCCTGTTGACCAGCGCATTTTGTTTAATGCACTAACTATCACTCATTGTGCCCTCTACAAGTCTGGGCCTTGCTATCTTAGGAGGCGTTCTTGCCTTCTTGCCATCCCTCGCTAACGCCTTGCCAAAATGGGAGGGAGCTCCCTTTATGTAAGGGCGACCAGGGCCTCAAACAGTTTGCCCTTTGAGATCAGAAATAATTACGATATGAGGATATTTAGGAAACAATTGTAAACCTTACTTTTTAAGTAGATGGCTTAGCTTCTACTTTCCCTTCCGCTCACCCCGCATTGGTCTATCGGGCCGGGACACTTCCGGGTAGCTGTGCGTGTTATAAATTTGCGGTAACATAACATAACACTTGGATAGCTTTCTAAGGTTATCTTTGACCTCCTAAATCACCAAATGTTTTTTTGGGTAAGTGCAAGGTGCCCACTTTAACTAGTGGACATCATATACCAGGCCAACTACTCACAGGGAGCCTGGGTCATCCACCGCAGTCGCAACAAAGCCCCATGTTTGGTCAGGGGGAGCCGATACCAGACGACAGAAAAAGTGAACCCTGAGTTAAGGTTTTCCTGCATTTGGAAGCTCTGGTTCATTTTAGTGGCAGTCGGAGAAGAGAGAGCTTGTTGCCGGCACTCTAGCTGCCCTTCATGTTCCTCTCAAGGAGATATTTGTCCCCAAGATTAGTATTGCTACATGATACCTCCGTTTTGCCATCCCTACATCACCATGCTAAACAATGGATCTCTACAGCCTCAGCTGCATTAAAAGTAGAGATATTATGTCACTGGAAGATTGCAAAACTACCATCCTTTTAAATGTGGCTCGTACGAGAAAACAATATATAAACTAGATGGTCAAATGCAGAAATTTGATGAATATGGGGTACATTTCTTTTGCATTAGATATTTTCTTCTAGCAGGGCAATGGTGTGTGTTACAAAATCCAATATGTAAAATATCTGGGATATTGAGGTCACTGGTAGTAATTACATGGGTCCTGCAATGAGGAAACTATGTAATTCCATTATTATTTATTATCATCATTGATACAAATATCAAGCAAATGAGTGCCATTCAAAGAAAAAAAACACTTAGAATTTGTATGAAAGTGTTTACTGAGCAAATCTAAACTTGCTATGATAGCTAAATAAAGAAAAGGGAGGAAAGGGAACATTTTCAGTATAATTGTCATGATCAATACCAAGTCAATGATATAATGTCTGTATACAAAAATATTATTTAAACACTAAGGGGCAGATTTATGATACCCTTGCGCCGCAATTGCATCACTTTATGTGACGCAACTGCGGCGCAAACAATGCGCCCTATTTACAACGTGACACATCTAGGAAATGCATCACATTGTAAAGCCCTGCGCCATAAGGATGCGTTCCTGCGCAGGGGGGGGCGTTCCTGCGCAGGAATGCCTCCTGAAAGTGGCTGAGTGAAATCTATGAAATTTCACTCAGTCACTTTCAGGCCAATGCTGCGTCAAAACCCTGCGCCTGCTTGAAGCAGGCGTAGGTCTTGATGCAGCATTGTGTAGATGGGGCACCCCCGAGCCTTGCTGGAGCTGCGTCACGCTTGCGACGCAACTCCAGCAATGCGCCACATTTCCGGCACAGGTGCGTGACGCATTTGTGCCGTTTTTGCACCATGGTGCGCCGCATTATAAATGCACACAAAAGAGGAGATAGGTCCTTGGCGGGGCTGAGGGAGGGCTGGACCCTATATAGTGAGAGCAAACAAAATATGCCCCCTCACTCAATTACTTCAATTTTGGGGACCCAATAAACGAAAACGTTAAATTTGGTCCGGTATATTTATTTATACCCTTTTCATTATGAATGTTTCAAAAAACAATTTTGTTTGGCAGATAGATAATACAACATGCACAATTATTGACAATTAACACTAACCTACATTTACACAATGATACTAACATACTGTGTGAAAAAGACTGTGTGAAAAAAAGATTTCAAATGTAACATCCCACAAATAATACAGTGCTGGACCATAAACATCACGATTGGACAATTTGATACAAACAAATCAAAAATACGAAAAAAGAGCCAATTCAATACAAGAGCAAACAAGCGTTAGGCAGAATTATTTTTAGTACACATTCAATGTATATCATTAACTCTTGCTGGATTGCCGACGCGTTTCAAGTTTGGGCATGGAGTTTCCAAACTATCATCAGGGCTCTTGATATTGTTCTGGGTATCGGTAATGGGTTGGCCTGTATGGGTTTCTATTAGTGGACCAAATCCTCTATTCAGGGCACAACCAGGATAACTTCAATGACAACACCAACCTTTTATGGATCGATTTTGTGGCCAGAAGGGGCTGGGGGGGCGGAGAATTAATTCCGCTCGGCGTTTTTCAGTCACGTACCGTCGTGGTCTCGAGAACCTTTTCTTTAAGCAGCTCAGGTACGGTGCTTCTCTCTCACTGTTAACATTCAGTGAGAGAGAAGCACCGTACCTGAGCTGCTTAAAGAAAAGGTTCTCGAGACCACGACGGTACGTGACTGAAAAACGTCGAGCGGAATTAATTCGCTGCGATTCCTGACAGCCCCGGCTGGGGCCGCAGAGTGGGGGCGAGGCGCGCCGACACCAGCAAAAACTAAAGGCAAAAGGGTAGAAGCCTCTGCCGCCTCCAACAAAAGAGCGATCCATAAAAGGTTAGTGTTGTCATTGAAGTTATCCTGGTTGTGCCCTGAATAGAGGATTGAAACGCGTCGGCAATCCAGCAAGAGTTAATGATATACATTGAATGTGTACTAAAAATATTTCTGCCTAACGCTTGTTTGCTCTTGTATTGAATTGGCTCTTTTTTCGTATTTTTGATTTGTTTGTATCAAATTGTCCAATCGTGATGTTTATGGTCCAGCACTGTATTATTTGTGGGATGTTACATTTGAAATCTTTTTTTCACACAGTCTTTTTCACACAGTATGTTAGTATCATTGTGTAAATGTAGGTTAGTGTTAATTGTCAATAATTGTGCATGTTGTATTATCTATCTGCCAAACAAAATTGTTTTTTGAAACATTTATAATGAAAAGGGTATAAATAAATATACCGGACCAAATTTAACGTTTTCGTTTATTGGGTCCCCAAAATTGAAGTAATTGAGTGAGGGGGTATTTTGTTTGCTCGCATTATAAATGCGGCACACCATTGGTGGCGGAGCTGTGGCGCACTGTGGCGCACGTTAACTGGCGCATCCCTGGGGATGCACCAGTTAACATAAATCTGCCCCTGAGTGTCCCTTATTAATTAAGTTATTTCATATTTTCTTTTAGGTCGAGATGTTTCTTCTTTCTGAAACAGAAGTAGAATATTACTGTGAGAAATATATAAGATGCATTGTTCAATTTTTCAATTAGAAAAAGTCAATAAAAAATTGCAAACCAAAGAAAAAAGATGACATTTATATCCTCCTTGATTCATGCTATGGAGTGAAATGTTTAAAATGATTGTGACTCATAGGCAAGAGAATGATCATGATCCTATGGTCCTTTATTTAAATGAAACCTTATTAGGTGACCTGGTGGGCCCAGTAAATTCAAATGCTGAAATCTGAGCAACACAATTACTACAATGAATATTAAATGGGGGTACATCCGGAGCTGCCCTACTGTCATCAAAATGATTTATGAAACTTTATTTCCTGAATTTACTTTTTTTGAGTGATATTTGGACTAAAATCAACAAATGTAAGAAAGTCACAATACACTTTTTGCTATTTTCTGAATGACCATGGGCTAGGGAGCAGACAGGAGTGGTTCACCCCAATTTGTAGGGTAATCAAGACCCACCCTACTTCCACCAATAAACAAGGTAATTGAGGCAGAATAGTTTCAACTGGGTAGTCCACAGAAACTCACAGAGTGCAGTTTAATCAACTTGGGAAATTGAATTTGCTCCTGACGTAGATGAGGTCACGGCTGATACTGAACCCTTCGTTTGGTTAGCCTATTTAAACTCCTTCTTTAAAAGCTACATCATGTGGACCTGTGGCCAACCTCCTGTAAATGCCCACCCCACTGTAGGCAAGCCTTTCTAGGCAATTGAAAGAGTATAATTGTAATTAAGGCAGACCTGCAGACTTTGTCAAAGGGCCAGGACACGAAAATATAAAAATCAGGCCTATTGATGCTATCATGGGGTCAGCACATTAACAAATATAAATCAGACCACTTGTCCTTGTCAAAAAGTCACCAACAAAAGTATATTTAATAAATTCACAAATAGCAATATTTGGAATAAATTGATTGTCTGAAACATTTTTTATACAGCCCTTCTAAAAACATTTTTTATACAGCCCTTCTAAATCAATATTACCATGTTTTAAAATCTTTTTCAACATTTTTCAGCGCGCAAAGTGCAGGCATAGGACCAACCACAATGGTTCCCTGCACTCCAGCTAAAGAGCATGCAGCTCTAGTCATAACATATGGTAAGCCTCCTGGGGTCATGGATTCTGAGACTCACATGACTTATTGTGCTTTTTTTTATAATGTTGGGGGGCTGCTGTTCTCCCTCCTGCCGTCCATAATATTAAAAAAATGCTTGGTGGTGCCCATGCCCGAATATCATACCAGTGAGTGAACTGAACACAAGTGCATGGGCCCCACATTAGTCAATAAACAAGCAGGGGACTGTTCATGTGAATAGCAACTCATGTAACACAAATGCTGCAAGGCAGGTCAGTAAATGGACATTCTGCATCCACAGGCGAACCTGCACCTGAGACTGCTGACAGTGAGACAGCAGAGGAACCTAGGGAACACCATATTAAGGAGGAAGAGACCCTGTCACCCACAGATGTCACACCATCACCCCCAGACCCAGGGGCTACACAGTGGGTAGCCTGCAGGAGATGGAGGGGTCAGAGGAGGAGAGCATGGGAGCCCCACAGACCATGCAGGAAGATGCAGCAGTCTTCTGTGACACAGTCACCCATGCCGCGTAGCCACTGTGTTCCCCAACGCAGACCAAGGGCACACAGTCCAGAGGCACAGAGTGATGGATCCAGTGTCTTTGCAGGTCTTGAGGGCACCATGGTGAAGGTGCAGCGGCTGCAATGGAAGACAATGCGATCGATGCAACATCAGATGGTGTCCATGAACAAGAACCTCAGGGACATTAAGGAGGGCATCAATGGTCTGACCAACACTGTTGCAGAGGGCATGGGGGACATGGCTGAGGCAGTAAGGCTGTTGTGCAGCAAAATGACCAGTGAACATGGGGCAAGGTGCAGGAAAAAACAGAGCATGGAGGGGTACACAAAGGCGGTGAACCGCCAATGCAATGCCACCACTGTCCTCAGCAGACGCACAGTGGCCATGCAGTTGGAAATGGCCCACTGCAGCCAGGATGTCGCTAGGGGGTTGGTGCATGTCACCACTGCGGTAGAACTGCTCCAGACAGCCAACAGCACTGCCACAGGGTCTGGGGATGGTGGTGACAGTGAGGAGGTCACCAGCCGCAGCAGCATTACACACCCTGTTGCTGAGACCAGGAGCCATAGTCCAAGGCAAGGGCGAGCAGCAGGACAGTGCTCTAGGGATGGCAGTGTGCAACCTGAGCGGGGCACTGCTGTGCGTGGCCACAGGAAATGAGTACATGCTGCTGACATTCGCAGAAGGGTGAGGTAACCCATGTAACTCACTGATAGGGGAAGACAATGAGCATGCAGTGTATTAATGCCATGCTGAGCTACTGAAGGCTCTCAGAGGCCAATATGGTGAGGCGGTGTGCATTCTGATTGCCTGATGTAAGGTCAATTAAACACCAGTACACAATTGTAATTAATCGCATTGTCTCATTACCTACTCAGAAATAGTTGCATGTGATCTGAATGCATCTGTGTCTCCCATCTGCCACTCCTACAACACCTGCTGCGTGGTGCAGTGGTTGTGGACATTTCTCATCCTCTAAGTCAGAATCAGTGAATTCAACTGGCGTTCCATTCTTTGTGGCCAGGTTGTGTAGCATGGCACAGGTGGCAATGATTTTGCAGCATATCTCGGGGCGGTACCGCCGTGCACCTCGAATCTTGTGGAGGCAGCGAAACCTGCTCTTCAGGAATCCAAAAGCTTATGGGCAGCATTGTATCTTCTCTCACTTTGGGTTGATGGGTTGAGGAATGGGGTGAGTATGAATGCACGCACAGCATAGGCACTATCTTCTAAGTGGGAAAGGATAGAACATCAATCACAGGCAACAACACATGCAACCAAGGTATACATCAGGGTGTGTCATATGCATTTACCTAGCAGTTCTCTTTCTCCATTCACCCCCGCCAGACATGCATAGATTCCACTGTGCCTGAAGTTGTAGGAGTCTTGCATGCTCCATGGGAATTTTGCTACTATATCAGTTTTGATGCGAGATTCATCACAAATGACCTGAACATTGATCAAACAATATTGTTTCCTGTTCCGATATATGTACTCAGTAGCAGAGGGGGGGCAGATTGCGATATGTGTCCCATTGATGCACCCTATGACTTGTGTAAACTAGAACATCTGATAAAAATCCATCCTGGTCTTATGTAGTTCTATTTGCTTTGTGCGAAACCGGATGTTAAGGTAAATTCTTTGAAGCATCGCATCCAGGAAGGTGCTGAAGAAGCATGACAGGCAACATTATGAGACACCTCCAGCCGCAGTTATTACCCCCTGGTAAATACCTGATGCAATTAGGTGCAGGGAAGAAAGGACCTGCACTTGTGGTAGAATTGCGTGCACCCTGCATTTCTGCTGCCCCAGGAAGGGGTGCAGATCACATATGAGGTCCAGGATGGTAGTGGGATGAAGCCTGTAACTCTTATGTATTTCTTCTTCTGGAAGTTCAAAAAGGGTTATGCGCACTCTGTATATGCATTCCTCCTCCTCCTCTGTGCTGCAGCTTGTATCTGCATTCATCTTGCAATGACATAGAGGGCTGCCTTTGTGTTGTGATTGATGCATTCTGGGGCTGTTTATATGCAGTGCACCTGGATACCACCTGCTTTGAGTTGGGGGTAATTGGCGACTCGCAAACAGCAATTTCACAGGAAATCGCTATTTGCAATTTTTCTTACATTGGTCTGTGATTCCTTTTGCGATTTCGTAGTTTGCGAGGCGCTAACCGTGAGACGGTGGCTCAAATTCGCAAAATAAGGAATCGCTAACTGGTTTTGCTTTTTTTTAGTGATTCCTTATTTTGCGCTTGCTTTTTTCCCTCTCTACATTTCACATGGGTCTTTTGCGATCGCAAACGTTCAAATTCTGCAAATTTCAGCATTTGCAATCTCAATTTGTCTTCCTACATCTGGCCCTATAATGCCTAACCACTCTCCTATTGGTAAGAAGAAGTACAATCATATAATAGAAGATCTTTGGGCTTTGTCACCAAACCCCATGCTTTAGCGCCTACATGGTATATCTACATCACAGGAAACGCATTCCTCTACACCCTGGAAAACTCCCTTTCCAAGTGTGTGTTACCTAATCATGCATCCTCATAATACCAAAGCATGATTTTCCAGCAGCAGCTGTGTTTAGCATGTTTTGTCTAGGTGCTAATGACTGACCAGAACAGAATAACAAGGGGCACTGTTTATCAATCAATCAATGCATTTCCAAAGCGCACTACGTAGCTGTGAGGGTCTCAAGTGGCTGAGGGGGGGCTGCTAATGATTGAAGAACAAGGTCTTGAGAAGTCTTTTGAAGGTCAGCAGGTCCTGGGTCTGTCGTAGGCTGGTAGGGAGAGCGTTCCAGGTCTTGGTGGCGAGGTAGGAGAACGACCTGCCGCCGGCGGTTGTTTTCCGGATACGAGGGACTGTGGCGAGGGCGAGGTTGGCAGAGCGGAGGCTGCGGGTGGGGGTGTAGAAGCTGAGTCGGTCGTTGAGGTATGTTGGTCCGGAGTTGTGTAGTGCTTTATGTGCATGGATGAGAAGTTTGAAGGTGTTCCTCTTGTTGACGGGGAGCCAGTGCAGGCCTCTCAGGTGGGGTGTGATGTGCCTGCATCGGGGGACGTTGAGGATCAGTCGTGCCGAGGCGCTCTGGATTCGTTGTAGTCGTCTCAGGAGCTTGGTTGTTGTTCCTGCGTAGAGGGCGTTCCCATAGTCGTGTCTGCTGGTGATGAGGGCCTGGGTGACGGTTTTTCTCGCGACAGAGGGGATCCATTTGAAGATCCTGCAGAGCATTCGGAGGGTATTGAAGCAGGATGCAGAGACGGCGTTGACTTGCTTGGTCATGGAGAGGGTGGAGTCGAGGATGAACCCCAGGTTGCGTGCGTGGTCGGTGGGTTCCGGGGCTGTGCCTAACGAGGTGGGCCACCAGGAATCAACCCAGGATGATGGGGTGGGTCCGAGGATGAGGACCTCCGTCTTGTCTGAATTCAGCTTCAGTCTGCTGTCCTTCATCCAGTCGGCGACGGCCTTCATTCCTCTGTGGAGGTTGGGTTTGGCGGTGTGGGAGTCTTCGGTGAGGGATATGATCAGCTGGGTGTCGTCATCGTAGGAGATGATTTAGAGGTTATGTTGTCGTACGACGTGGGCGAGAGGTGCCATGTAGATGTTGAACAGCATCGGGCTGAGGGAGAGTCCCTGTGGAATGCCGCAGATGATCTCGGTGGTTTTTGAGCGGAAGGGCGGGAGGCAGAGGCTTTGGGTTCTGCCGGAGAGGAAGGATGTGGTCCAGACCAGGGCCTTCTCTTGGATTCCAGTGTCATGGAGGCGTTCTGAAAGGGTGTGGTGGCAGACCGTGTCGAAGGCTGCTGATAGGTCCAGGAGGATGATGGCGGCTGTTTCTCCTTTGTCCATCAGGATCCTGGTGTCATCGGTGGCGGCGATGAGGTCGGTCTTGGTGCAGTGGTTGCTGCGGAAGCCGGATTGGGAGAGGTCCAGGATGTTGTTGTCTTTGAGGTAGCGGGTTAGCTGTTTGTTGACAATCTTCTCTGTCACTTTTGCTGGTAACGGGAACAGGGAGATGGGCCGGAAGTTCTTGAGGTCTGCCTTGGGTTTCTTCAGTAAGGCTTTGATCTCAGCGTGCTTCCAGCTTTCCGGGAAGGTTGCTGTCTCGAAGGAGATGTTGATTGTTTTCAGTTGGTGGGGTACGATGGTAGTGCTGGCTATGTTGAAAACGTGGTGGAGGCAGGGGTCGGAAGAGGATCCGGAGTGGATGGAGTTCATGGTCTTGATAGTGTCTTCGTCGCTGACATTGGACCAGGCGGTCAGGCAATTGGTGCAGGTGGAGGTCGCAGGGGTGGTGGTCTCAGTGGTTGGTGCAGGGGTGTCAGAGTTGAAGCTGTCATGGATGTTGGTGATCTTGCCAAGAAAGAATTTGGCCAGGGAGTCGCACAGGTCCTGTGATGGTGGAATGTCTATGATGTTGGAGCAGCGGTTGGAGAGTTCTTTCACGATGCTGAAGAGCTCTTTGGTGTTGTGTGCGTTGTTGTCTAGGCAGTCCTTGAAGGCGGTCCTCTTGGTGGTCCTGATGAGTTGGTGGTGTCTGCTTGTGGCGTTCTTGTGGGCTGTGTGGCTGTCTGGTGTTCGGACGTGGAGCCATTTCTTCTCCAGTTTCCGGCAGATGCTCTTGGAGGTCCGGAGGTCTTCAGTGAACCAGGCGGCTTTCTTGTTGGTGTGGTTGGTAGTGGGGATCTTGAAAGGGGTGAGGGTGTTGGCACAGCCGTTGATCCACTGTTGAGGTTGGTGGCGGCGGTGTCGGGGTCGATGGGTTTGGCGGGCGGTCTCAGGGCAAGGGTGGTAGTCAGTTGGTCCTTGGTAACCTTGCCCCAGCAACGGTGGGGCAGATGTTGGGTGTGGTGGTGTGTGGTAGGTTTTCTGAAGGTGAAGTGGACGCATCTGTGGTCTGTCCATTGGGATTTGGTGGTGTGGTTGAAGGAGAAGTGAGGGCTTGCGGAGAAGATGGGGTCCAGCGTGTGTCCAGTGGCGTGGGTGGGTGTCATCACCAGCTGTTTGAGTCCGAGGTTGGCGAGATTGTCAATCAGGGCGGTGGAGTTGGCATTGTTGTTGTTCTCGAGGTGGAAGTTCAGGTCCCCGAGGAGGATCTAGTCAGTGGAGGCGAGTGCATGGGTGCTGACTACGTCAGCAATGGTGTCGCTGAACTGTGGTCGTGGTCCGGGTGGTCTGTAGACGAGAGTTCCTCTGAGGCTCGTGTTAGTTTGGGTTTGCTCACAGTGTTCAGACTAAACTCCAGGAAGGGACAGAGAACTGACAAAGCAGACAGTTTTCATGTGAAAGGCATAAACAGTCTTGCAAAAACAAATACTTGTAGTAACGTGCGTAAAACTGGCATCATGGTTGCTGGGCTCATGCTAAATTAATGATGTCAACAATGTCCCTATCGCCACGTGATACCCTCACCTCGGCCAGAGAGAAGCAAATAGAAAAACAGACTGCAAAAGTAAGCAGAGTCAAACACAATTATTGTAAATTAATCAAAGTGAAAAACATCTAAAAATTGAGTTTTATCAAGGCGAGTCCGCAAAAGTCAATAGATCACGTGAATTGAGAAATGCAATGTGTTGAAAAAGGTAATTGCTGGAGGGCGTGGTCTGATGCCAAGGAATATGGCGGCTCGTTGACGCCACACAGCGTCGATACCCGAAGAACTCCATATTGATGAGCGGTGGCAGCACCTCAGCACCTCTTACAACCCAAGGACATTTAATATGAGCTCCTCTAGAACAGATTGATGCCCTTTACATCCCACTGTAAGCCCCTGTTATCACGTATTCCACTTAAAATATGCTGCGCGTCTTCATGACTGGATTCACAGCTGCCCTTTTGAATTCCTCACATCATGGACACTATATCGGCTCCGCTGCGTGCCCCTTTATATCTAAAGAGGCACAATGTAAATCACACTTCCGCTTCTGATGACCTTGTTTTCAGCCATCTTTGTTGAAGGTTCCTCTTTCAAGAATGTAGCTTTATTGTGAAAATCCCAATTTTATCGTTCTCTCAGCAAATTTAATGTACCAACTATTGTGCTCATGACCATTTCAAATCATATTGTGGAACTAAACTTAATGCTTCAGCTATACAAGAGAGGGTGGACTTCCACAATTTTGACTGTTTGTTTTTCTATCAAGTTTATTACTTAAACGGCAACGTTTTTGTGCAATCTTCTTAGAATTGTTAAACAGGAACTGCTCTTCTGTTATTGTGACACATATGTCTATGGTGAGCATTAAATCTGGTAGAGGCGCTTCTTCAACTACTGATCCTTCTCCAAGTCCTAAATCCACTACAATATCTATTCCCAATCCTTTTTCGGTATTGTAAGGTGATATGGATGAGTCAGAGCAAGTCACATCTCTCCACCTTACGGAGACAACGACCACTGTGCCCTCGTTTATTCCGACTCCGGCTCCTCACTCGTCTCTGCATAATGGAAAAAACTTATTTTAAATTGACTTCATCTTCTGTGTTGTCATCTACTAAGAGAATTGAAAAAGATCCTCCTTCGCCAACCACATCTCTACCATCAGTATCCTTAGAATTGCTCCTGGACGAGATCCGAGCTCCTAAGCCCTATATGGAGGAAACTAACATACACTTACAAGGCCTAGAAGATAAATAAGTTATTCTTGACAACAAAATTAATTCAATGGAGCGTCAAGTGGAATCTCTTCAACTTTCCTCTCAACAGTTCACCCTATGAAAGCAGAAATCCTACAACTACAGAAGCAAGTGGAAAACCTTGAAAACTGCAGCAGACGCAACAACCTGTGAATTTATAGTCTGGCTGAAGGATTGGAAGGCTCCAATCCCATATCTTTTTTTCAATCTTTTTTAATGCAGAGTCTTGAGTTCCTAGAATCTCCAATATAAAACATACAAATAGCACACAGACTTTGTCAAACTCTTCACACTTCATTTATCCAGCACAAATCAAGAGACGTAATACTGTACTTTTTAGAATACACTGATTTGATGAAGGTCCTACAAGCTGTCAAAATCAAATGTCGCATAACATGGCAAGGTTCCCAGTTCTTTTTCTCAGAAGACTATGCTAAAGTTATGGCAGATAAACATATTCGTTTCTTAGCCATGCGACCAACCTTATGTAACCTGAATGCTAAATTTGTTCTAATCCACCCCTGCCGCTTTAAGGTGACTTATAAGAATAAAACAACCACATAAGAACATCCAACCTTACTTCAACAATTTCTTGATTGTTGTGCAGACGACTCCATGGAATTTACAAGATCATCTTCTACTTGATAATTTTTCCTCTCTTATTGAAGATAATTGTCATTTTAAAATGTTCCTATGATATAATCTGATTAACCAACGTCTTTTCCTTATGTCTCTTCCTACTAGGGGCTGTTTCCCTGCTCCACCCATTGTTTTATAGTCCGTCTGAAATATTACCCCCTCGTGGTCTCTCACAGAGTTTTGTGACTGGCTGTGTTGTCTTCTCTCTGAAACTCAAAACACTCCTCTCATGTTTGAGTCTCTGATATGTTTAATTGTTTTAGCTATCTATTTTTTGTATCTTTTTTCTTCCCTTTACTTTTTTCTTTCCTCTTTCCTTTTCCATTTCCTTCTCTACTTTTTTCCTTCAATCTCACTATTTTCCATTTCTTATTTCTGTTGGAGTCCTTTGCTTCTTATTTCTCTAAGTACTGCAGGTTCTCTATTGCATCCATGTTTTGCTGTAATCTTCTACAATTGTTCACTTTATATAGTTAATTAATGACAATACATGTTGTTTCCTGGAATGTTAAATGTTTGGGTATGCCTATTAAAAGGCAAAGGGTTCTTACCCATTTATTTAATCTTAAATCAGATATTGTGTTCTTACAAGAATCTCACTCAATTGCTTCAGAAGTCTTATAGCTCAAGCAACAGTGGGTGGGGAATGTATTTTCCTCTCTAGGTGCAAACTTTTTTTTTAAATACTTTTTATTTTTTCATCAGAAAGGGCATATTCATACAGTGAACATAAACGAAAAAATAATACAGAAAAGACAAAGATGCAACTACATAAGCGGAAGAAAGGAAAAAAAACTCAGAGTAACATAACATATACAGAAATATTTTAGGGGAAATACATCTTATTTTATATTTAGCCAGATCCAGCTACCTTAATCTATCCAAAGCCAAAGGTACCCATAGTGCCTCTAGTTTGACTAATGATCTGATACCCCTTGCCTTTGCCAGGGCTGTCTCTAAGCCAAAAGTATCTCTAATAATCGTCGACCAATTCTCTGCCACAGGTGGTGTAGCAGAGACCCATACCCTGGCAATAGCGGGCCTAACTGCAGCCATCAAAATCATAAAGAGACGCCCTACTGCTGGATTATCATCTTTATATCCCAACATAATTTCAAGATCCGTAAGTGGATGATCCAATCTTATTTTAGAATAAAGTATTTGCTCGATTTTCTTCCAATAACCACTCAATTCTGGGCATTCCTTAAACATATGTGATAAATTAGCAGCATATAGTCCACATTTTGGACATTTTATCTTATCCCCATCTTATTTCCCTGGGCCCATTTAGCTATTCCAGCCGAAGTGTAATACAGCATGCAAGTAATACGTGTTTTCTGGAGCTGCAAACTGACAGAATGGACCGATTCCTTAGCATAGACTAAGACCTGTTCAATCATTCTGGATGAGACCATTGTCCCCAAGGTTTGAGTCCAGCGTTCCTCAAGTTTCTCACTAGCCGATGGTCTGAAATTATGTAGAAGAGCATGCATTGAGCCATTGAGAGATTTAAGCTTCCCCCCATAAACACAATTGCAAACTGTTGAATGTTTTATTTCTTTTTCTGTCACATTAGGAGCCAGATAATTCTTCATCTGCAAATATTTGAAAAAGAAATGGGCCGGAACTGTATAGGCCAGTCTTAAATTTTCAAATGAGTTAATCCCTCTATCACTATATAAATCGCTCAGGTAATTTACTCCATAGTTCGCCCAAATTTTACCCGCTTGATCCTGAAACACCTCAGGAAAATTGGGATTCCCCCACAAATGGTAGCTTTTATGGAATATCGGTAAATTACACCTAGTAGACATTGCTTGCCAAATATATACAATATCCTTGATGATCTTAAATGTTACCCTTTTCAAATAATTTGGATCGTTAATTCCATTTAAAAATGTGTCCTTCTGGTTCCGCAGCATAAACACAAACACAGAATCAGTCTGATCTAGACCAAGCAAACTACGAAACCGGCCCGTGAAAGCAGCCCAGAAATAAACTTTGAAATCTGGGAAGCCAGGCCCACCTTGATCATGTGTGGCTTTAAGCAGCTCAATTGCCCTCCTGGGTTTTTTATATCCCCAAATATAGCTACTAAAAACCCCCTCTAGTTTTTTTGAAAAATATATTGGGGACTTTCAAAGGAATAGAACGAAACAAAAATAAGAATTTAGGTAACATTTTCATTTTGATCAAGTTACACCTGCCTAGCAGGCCTATAGGGAGCCTATGCCAAATTTTTTAACAATTTGGTTGTTTCTTTTAACAGGGGAGCATAATTTAAATCAATTATAATCTGATTAATTTTAGCCATTAGCTTTGCTCCCAAATACGTCACAGTAACACAAGATCCGATAATGGAGTTCTAAATCCCAACAATGGTAAGTACCTGAGTTTTATCAGCCTTCAATTTGTAGCCTGCAACTTTGCCAAATTTGTCTGCTTCTCCCTTAATACTTATTTTCACCTCTAGATACAAGTAAAAGAAATGGGACTTTGATTCTTTGTCACAAAAACGTAAAGTTTCCCTTCTTTTCAAGACTCAGATGATGAAGGGCGGTGGTTAATTGTTCACCTTAAAGTTAATGATTTTCATATTTCATTGTTTAATATATATGCTCCAACTAAACATATATATGCTCTATCTCTACTCTTTTGATGTCTATTTCTATACCCTATGTTATGTTGGTGGTGATTCTAACTTAGTTGTTGACCCATACATTGACCGCAAATCCAAAGCACCTATTACTTCTTCTCCAATACATCAACATTTACCACCTTAATTTCCCATAGATCTCTTGTAACCCACAACTCTATGAATACACTTGTTTCTCGCCTTCCCACCTCTCTCAATAACGTATAGGCTATTTATGTGTTTCTAAAGCATTAACACAATATATACTGCAAGCTGATATTGGGTCTATATTGATTTCTGACCCTGCTCCAGTAATTTTAGACTTGGAATTACTTTCGGTTAATGTCACTAGCAAAAGATGGCACTTCAATACTTCTTAGTTAACTGACCAAACCTTAACTTCCTCTTTCGAGTCATTCATTATTGAATTCTTTAAATGTAACACATCTTCTCTTTCCTTTTTTCTCCTTTGTATGAGATTCATTTAAAGCTTCAGCCAGAGACTTTATCATTTCTTATGTTGCCAAAAAAAATCCCAAAAAGCAAATTAAATTATTAAAAATATTAAATAACTAGAAACACTCTATACAACCACTAACTCTAAAGCTGATCTTCATAATCTCTTTATAGAAAAATGTAAACATAATAAATTATCTACAGAAAATGCCAAATCTTATCTTCTCCGAGGTAGTGCTCATTATTAAGGCGGCCAAAATAAAGCTGGCAAGCTCCTTGCCTCATATTTTAAGATTAAGAAAGATCATAATATTGACTATGTCTTAAATTCTAATTCATCTCCAGCAACAAAAAATGTTGAGAACTTGGAGGAATTAAAAAAAATACTATATCTCTCTTTATACCCTTGAAATCACCCCAGATTCTATAGACATACAAAATGATATTGCCTCAATACAAAAACAGTTTCCCATGACACTGATTTTTTACCGTTGGAATATGATATTTCTGTAAAGATATCTCCCGTGCATTAAAACTCCTCAAAACAGGGAAAGCGCCTGGTCTAGATAGATTCCCTGTAAAATTTTACTCCCACTTCTTTAAATCCCTCCACATCTCCTTTCTTTATTCTCACATTTCATTTCCTCTAATGCATCCAGAGGTACTTTTCAAGATGCTCTTATCTGCCTAATTCCTAAGGAAGGAAGAGACCCTAATTTTTGTAAAAGTTATCGACCAATTTCATTACTTAACTCTGAATATAAACTATTTGCTAACATTCTTGCACTTTGAGTTGAACCCTTTTAACAATCCATTATTTATAAAGAACAATCCGGTTTCATTAAGGAAAGGAACATCTCTGATAACACCAGAACTTTCTATAATATATTACACAAATCTAACAAATATTCTCATTCACTTATAGCCATTTCTCTAGATGCAAAAAAAGCTTTTGACCACATGGACTGGTCATTTATTTTCCACACATTATCCTGGTTTGGCTTTGGACCAAAATTTATTTTTTATATTTCTTAATTATATACATCACCCAAAGCTTCTAGTTTTGCCAATGGTTCAATTTCTAACTTCTTTTCTTTACTGAGAAGTGTCCGTCAAGGCTGCCCTCTTTCCCCACTTTTCTTCATTCGCGCACTGGAGCCTTTTATTGCTTGAATTAAGCAAAACCCTAACATATATGGTTTTCAACATGATAAGCTTCATATTAAAATGAGTGTCGATGCAGATGATACTTTGCTGTATCTATCTAAGCCAGAACAATCTATTCCAGCTTTCACTACAGAAGCCAATGCTTTCTCTTTAATTCGTGGTTATAAACTGAATCATAATAAATGTGAAATCTTCACTCTTAACATCTTGTGTTTTAAGCAAGACTTTGTTTCCACTAATTTTAGATCGAATTCCTAAAAAGTTTGATATTTAGGTCTTTGATTTGCCCCCTCTTTCAAACAGACTTTATGACTAAACATAACTCAAGTTCTCTCCACATGATGTACTTCTATCTCTAGGTGGCATCCCCTATATGTATCTTGGTTGGGCAGACTTGATACTATAAAAATTACGTTCGCTCCTGTTATTTGTTTTATATGATTTCTGCTATTCCTCTCCATTTTCCCACATTTTTTTTCAAAAAACTGTATGCTATTATATCCATCTTTTTATGGAATACGAAAAAAATAAGTATGTCCCTGATCATGCTTCAATTTAATAAATCGCATGGTGGGGTAAACTTCCCTGACTTTCAAACTTACCATAATGCCTTTCTTCCTAAACTGCTTTCTAAATCTTTAAATCAATCTGTTACAGATTCATCTCCATTGTGGAAAGACATCAAACTCTCTTTCCTTTCCCCCTTCCCATTCGAAGAATCCTTTACATTTACCCACAAGACACAATTTTTCATCAGAAAGGGCATATTCATACAGTGAACATAAACGAAAAAATAATACAGAAAAGACAAAGATGCAACTACATAAGCGGAAGAAAGGAAAAAAAACTCAGAGTAACATAACATATACAGAAATATTTTAGGGGAAATACATCTTATTTTATATTTAGCCAGATCCAGCTACCTTAATCTATCCAAAGCCAAAGGTACCCATAGTGCCTCTAGTTTGACTAATGATCTGATACCCCTTGCCTTTGCCAGGGCTGTCTCTAAGCCAAAAGTATCTCTAATAATCGTCGACCAATTCTCTGCCACAGGTGGTGTAGCAGAGACCCATACCCTGGCAATAGCGGGCCTAACTGCAGCCATCAAAATCATAAAGAGACGCCCTACTGCTGGATTATCATCTTTATATCCCAACATAATTTCAAGATCCGTAAGTGGATGATCCAATCTTATTTTAGAATAAAGTATTTGCTCGATTTTCTTCCAATAACCACTCAATTCTGGGCATTCCTTAAACATATGTGATAAATTAGCAGCATATAGTCCACATTTTGGACATTTTATCTTATCCCCATCTTATTTCCCTGGGCCCATTTAGCTATTCCAGCCGAAGTGTAATACAGCATGCAAGTAATACGTGTTTTCTGGAGCTGCAAACTGACAGAATGGACCGATTCCTTAGCATAGACTAAGACCTGTTCAATCATTCTGGATGAGACCATTGTCCCCAAGGTTTGAGTCCAGCGTTCCTCAAGTTTCTCACTAGCCGATGGTCTGAAATTATGTAGAAGAGCATGCATTGAGCCATTGAGAGATTTAAGCTTCCCCCCATAAACACAATTGCAAACTGTTGAATGTTTTATTTCTTTTTCTGTCACATTAGGAGCCAGATAATTCTTCATCTGCAAATGTTTGAAAAAGAAATGGGCCGGAACTGTATAGGCCAGTCTTAAATTTTCAAATGAGTTAATCCCTCTATCACTATATAAATCGCTCAGGTAATTTACTCCATAGTTCGCCCAAATTTTACCCGCTTGATCCTGAAACACCTCAGGAAAATTGGGATTCCCCCACAAATGGTAGCTTTTATGGAATATCGGTAAATTACACCTAGTAGACATTGCTTGCCAAATATATACAATATCCTTGATGATCTTAAATGTTACCCTTTTCAAATAATTTGGATCTTTAATTCCATTTAAAAATGTGTCCTTCTGGTTCCGCAGCATAAACACAAACACAGAATCAGTCTGATCTAGACCAAGCAAACTACGAAACCGGCCCGTGAAAGCAGCCCAGAAATAAACTTTGAAATCTGGGAAGCCAGGCCCACCTTGATCATGTGTGGCTTTAAGCAGCTCAATTGCCCTCCTGGGTTTTTTATATCCCCAAATATAGCTACTAAAAACCCCCTCTAGTTTTTTTGAAAAATATATTGGGGACTTTCAAAGGAATAGAACGAAACAAAAATAAGAATTTAGGTAACATTTTCATTTTGATCAAGTTACACCTGCCTAGCAGGCCTATAGGGAGCCTATGCCAAATTTTTTAACAATTTGGTTGTTTCTTTTAACAGGGGAGCATAATTTAAATCAATTATAATCTGATTAATTTTAGCCATTAGCTTTGCTCCCAAATACGTCACAGTAACACAAGATCCGATAATGGAGTTCTAAATCCCAACAATGGTAAGTACCTGAGTTTTATCAGCCTTCAATTTGTAGCCTGCAACTTTGCCAAATTTGTCTGCTTCTCCCTTAATACTTATTTTCACCTCTAGATACAAGTAAAAGAAATGGGACTTTGATTCTTTGTCACAAAAACGTAAAGTTTCCCTTCTTTTCAAGACTCAGATGATGAAGGGCGGTGGTTAATTGTTCACCTTAAAGTTAATGATTTTCATATTTCATTGTTTAATATATATGCTCCAACTAAACATATATATGCTCTATCTCTACTCTTTTGATGTCTATTTCTATACCCTATGTTATGTTGGTGGTGATTCTAACTTAGTTGTTGACCCATACATTGACCGCAAATCCAAAGCACCTATTACTTCTTCTCCAATACATCAACATTTACCACCTTAATTTCCCATAGATCTCTTGTAACCCACAACTCTATGAATACACTTGTTTCTCGCCTTCCCACCTCTCTCAATAACGTATAGGCTATTTATGTGTTTCTAAAGCATTAACACAATATATACTGCAAGCTGATATTGGGTCTATATTGATTTCTGACCCTGCTCCAGTAATTTTAGACTTGGAATTACTTTCGGTTAATGTCACTAGCAAAAGATGGCACTTCAATACTTCTTAGTTAACTGACCAAACCTTAACTTCCTCTTTCGAGTCATTCATTATTGAATTCTTTAAATGTAACACATCTTCTCTTTCCTTTTTTCTCCTTTGTATGAGATTCATTTAAAGCTTCAGCCAGAGACTTTATCATTTCTTATGTTGCCAAAAAAAATCCCAAAAAGCAAATTAAATTATTAAAAATATTAAATAACTAGAAACACTCTATACAACCACTAACTCTAAAGCTGATCTTCATAATCTCTTTATAGAAAAATGTAAACATAATAAATTATCTACAGAAAATGCCAAATCTTATCTTCTCCGAGGTAGTGCTCATTATTAAGGCGGCCAAAATAAAGCTGGCAAGCTCCTTGCCTCATATTTTAAGATTAAGAAAGATCATAATATTGACTATGTCTTAAATTCTAATTCATCTCCAGCAACAAAAAATGTTGAGAACTTGGAGGAATTAAAAAAAATACTATATCTCTCTTTATACCCTTGAAATCACCCCAGATTCTATAGACATACAAAATGATATTGCCTCAATACAAAAACAGTTTCCCATGACACTAATTTTTTACCGTTGGAATATGATATTTCTGTAAAGATATCTCCCGTGCATTAAAACTCCTCAAAACAGGGAAAGCGCCTGGTCTAGATAGATTCCCTGTAAAATTTTACTCCCACTTCTTTAAATCCCTCCACATCTCCTTTCTTTATTCTCACATTTCATTTCCTCTAATGCATCCAGAGGTACTTTTCAAGATGCTCTTATCTGCCTAATTCCTAAGGAAGGAAGAGACCCTAATTTTTGTAAAAGTTATCGACCAATTTCATTACTTAACTCTGAATATAAACTATTTGCTAACATTCTTGCACTTTGAGTTGAACCCTTTTAACAATCCATTATTTATAAAGAACAATCCGGTTTCATTAAGGAAAGGAACATCTCTGATAACACCAGAACTTTCTATAATATATTACACAAATCTAACAAATATTCTCATTCACTTATAGCCATTTCTCTAGATGCAAAAAAAGCTTTTGACCACATGGACTGGTCATTTATTTTCCACACATTATCCTGGTTTGGCTTTGGACCAAAATTTATTTTTTATATTTCTTAATTATATACATCACCCAAAGCTTCTAGTTTTGCCAATGGTTCAATTTCTAACTTCTTTTCTTTACTGAGAAGTGTCCGTCAAGGCTGCCCTCTTTCCCCACTTTTCTTCATTCGCGCACTGGAGCCTTTTATTGCTTGAATTAAGCAAAACCCTAACATATATGGTTTTCAACATGATAAGCTTCATATTAAAATGAGTGTCGATGCAGATGATACTTTGCTGTATCTATCTAAGCCAGAACAATCTATTCCAGCTTTCACTACAGAAGCCAATGCTTTCTCTTTAATTCGTGGTTATAAACTGAATCATAATAAATGTGAAATCTTCACTCTTAACATCTTGTGTTTTAAGCAAGACTTTGTTTCCACTAATTTTAGATCGAATTCCTAAAAAGTTTGACATTTAGGTCTTTGATTTGCCCCCTCTTTCAAACAGACTTTATGACTAAACATAACTCAAGTTCTCTCCACATGATGTACTTCTATCTCTAGGTGGCATCCCCTATATGTATCTTGGTTGGGCAGACTTGATACTATAAAAATTACGTTTGCTCCTGTTATTTGTTTTATATGATTTCTGCTATTCCTCTCCATTTTCCCACATTTTTTTTCAAAAAACTGTATGCTATTATATCCATCTTTTTATGGAATACGAAAAAAATAAGTATGTCCCTGATCATGCTTCAATTTAATAAATCGCATGGTGGGGTAAACTTCCCTGACTTTCAAACTTACCATAATGCCTTTCTTCCTAAACTGCTTTCTAAATCTTTAAATCAATCTGTTACAGATTCATCTCCATTGTGGAAAGACATCAAACTCTCTTTCCTTTCCCCCTTCCCATTCGAAGAATCCTTTACATTTACCCACAAGACACAATTTTTATCTTCACCTATGCATAAAACTACCCATAAATTATTTCACTTCTTTCTGATCTCATGCATCTCAGACACGGACCAATTTCTCAGCTCTTCGATCTAGCATAATCGCCTTATAAAAAATAACAATAAACCCATTCTGTGGAAGGCTTGGAGGGACAAAAGTCTGCTTTGGATCCATCAACTTTACTCAAACAATACTTTTCTTTCTTTCTCTGAAGCACAATCACTTTATAAATTGCCAAAATCTTTTTCCAACAAACTTAGGATATTGATCCAAACTATATATTTTTCCTTGTCTTTAACAGCTTCTACTTCACCTCCTTTATTATCTCAATGTAATATTCTTCCCATTTTAAGCACCAAAACTAGTGCTTGATCTATTTACAAATTCCTCAACAAATTTTCCAAACACAGAACTAAAACTAACATAGATCGACAATTGGGAACATGACTTTCACACTTCTTTTTGGGATAAAAGTTTGTAAGACCTCACGATCAGCCAGTATGACACAAACACTTTTCTTTGTATACAATCGACTTATGTTTTCTCGACTATCCTTTCATAAATTCAAATCCACAATCACCCCAAATTGTTGGTAATGTAACGCTCCCAATGCTGACTTATATCATATGCTTTTTTCCTGTCCCTCCACTCACCAGTTCTGGTTGAAGGTATGGTCTCAAATCAATGTAATCTTTTACACTGAATTTTCTTTTTCGCCTATAGACATTTTCCTAGATACACTATCTGAACACTGGGATGCTCTTGCTTGTAGCACGGACATTGTAGTTTTATTAATTACAATTGCATTCCAACAAATAACGAAAAACTGGAAGCAATGCATACAAATTTCTTTTCAAGCCTGGTGGTATAGTGTTTGCTACAACCATTGACTAGATCATGCATATGTCTCCCCTGTGTCTCTCCTTCTGAAAAGAGAACATATATGGTCCCCTGTAACTATTTTCTTAGACTCTTCAGCATGAAAATGTGCCCAATATCATCCATTGCTGGAAGAAATACCCAAACCGCTTTGAATCCTCATATTAATATATTTGTTTCTTTATTTAATTTATTTATATATTATTTCTTTTCTAACTGCATTTTAACAACCATTTTCCCTCAGAAACTGTTGATACATTTTTTATTGTATTATGTTGATGTTTATGTTTTGGCAACTTGTATAGCGCGCAATTACCCAGGGGTGTCTCGGCGCTTAGTGATTCTGAGGATAGACAAGTGGAGGGCAGTTAATGTGTAAACAGCCAGGTTTTTAGTTGCTTCCTGAAGCTAATTAGGGTGGGACTGGTTTTGATTATGAGAGGGAGAATAACCACAGTTTGGTTGTGGAAATGACAAAACACCTGTCGCCCCAGTTAGCTTTTTTTGTTCGTTGGACGTTAAGGAGGTGAGCTGAAGCTGAACGTAGTGTCCTGGATGATACAAGTGGGCGGAAGGCATGTTTGAGGAAGTGCGGGCCAGAGTTGTTAATGGCCTTGTAGGCGATGCACAGTGCCTTGAACTTAGTCCGGCTCCTGACAGGAAGCCAATGGAGCTGACGGATGAAAGGGGAAATGGAACTGGATTTGGGGATACCTAGGAGAATTCTCGCTGAGGCGTTCTTGTAGAGATGACTAATGTAGAATGTTAATGGTTGCCTAGCAGCTTAGAATGTTATCTCTTGAGAGATGAAACTGAGCTGTGAAGCAGGCTGTGGATGAGCTGGAGGTTCCTGTACTTACTCTTCAATAAAGACTACAATTATAATATTTCTTGGACTCATCTTTACATTGGCGACGAGGGAAACCTTTCTGCGCAAGGGGCAGATGCTGGGTACCTCCACCCTTGGATTTTGGAACAATTTAAATACATCATCCACCGATTTGTGAGTAATTGATTAAATTCTGCACTCAACTGATTGAATTCTGAACTCAACTTCGAACTAATTTGCATTCAGATTGACTATTTTAATTTATTGGAGATTTTTAAAATAACATCTGGAAGTTCGTGTGAATTACTGCCTATATTTATATGCCTTCTGCCATGAAAATGTTAATAATGCTTGTGAAACGCTACCTTATGGAAGTGACAGCGCTGAGAATGGTTCTTCGTGCACTTCTCTAATGCTTTATACCTTCGTGTGCTATAATCTCCGTTTTCTGATGTAAATGGCAATTCTGAAGGATTGATACGATATCTGACAAAGCGCGACGTCAAGTTCTTTGTGTTTGCAAGTTTATTTCCTGGACTCTGACCTGAAGGGAGCTAACTGAGACATCGTCGTGTTAAATGTAAACACCGATATCTTACCGGTCATTTTCAACTGCTCCTGGGATGCATCTTCATTTCTTCATGCATCGCCGGCTTGCGCGCACTCTCGATCTTTTTCTTTGAACGTCGCATCTATTACGTCACCTCATCAATCAGCGTAATTGACGTTTGGCGGCCATCTTAGTAGGTTGGGATAGGTTTTCTTCACTTCTGTGTTTCACCCGTTGTACTTTATCTGATTTCGAATCGCGACCCTCGATAAAAGGAAAACTTTCACTTACTGCTTTTAAAGAGGAAATCTGCAGAAAACGAAGTAATTGCTTTTAAAGAGGAAATCTGCAGAGAACTAAGAAAACAAAGAAAACGAAGATTTCGATCTTCGTATAGTATAGTTTTAAATCCTAATACCACTGTTCCAGTTCAGTCTATATGCTAGTAAATAGTGAGGGTTATGATTCCTTAATTATGGGAAAGTACTCTGATGTCTTTTGTGATGAATTGGGAAAGTTGAGAAATTTTTCTCATAAAATTATTCTCAAAAGTAATGCTACTCCCGTAGTTCACAAAGTTAGATCTGTTCCCCATCTCATGAAAGGTCCTTTAAAAGTTGAACTTGATAGGTTACTGAATTTGGGGCTAATTGAGCCTATTGAGGCTTCTGAGTGGCTTGCGCCCATTGTCGTCGCGCCCAAGGATGGGGGAAAGAAGATTTGTTTATGTATTGATTTTGGCGATCTAAACAAAAACATTTGGGTTGATCGCCAACCTCTACCAAACATTTCAGAGATGTTGACGGCAATGGGCGGGGGGTGTGTTTTTAGCGTCATTGATATGTCGTCAGCATATCACCAGATTGATCTCAATGAAGAATCTAGACATTTGACATCATTTGTAACACCGCTGGGTGCTTTTCGTTACCGTAGGATGCCACTTGGACTAGCTTCGGCCTCAGCGGTGTTCCAAAGGGTCATGGGAAAAGTTCTTCATGGTATAAATGATGTACTTTGCTTCCAAGATGATGTGTTAATTGTCGGCAAAGATTTTGATCATCATGATCAAGTGATGGAAAGTGTCTTGTGTAGAATGAGAGAACATGGGTTGACTATTCAGAAGGAGAAATGTCAGTTAAGGAAGGATGTAGTTAATTACCTTGGCCACGAAATTTCCAAGGAAGGAATCAGACCAAAGAAAAGTACTGTCTCTGCCATTAGAGATGCTCCTGTTCCTTCTACTAAAGATCAGTTGAGGAGTTTTCTCGGTTTAGCAGAGTATTGCTCCAAGTTTGTGAGAAATGTTACTAATATTGTGGAACCATTGCGGATATTAATGAAAAGTGGTGTTGAATTTGTATGGAGTGATGCTTGTGGAAAAGCATTTCAGGATGTTAAAGATGGAATATTGTCTGCACCCAGCCTTGGACACTTTGATGTTAGAGCAAAAACTTTTATCACCACTGATGCGAGCGCTATAGGTATTGGTGCAGTTTTAACGCAAGTATGTAATGGAGAGGAAAGAATTATTGGGTTTGCATCTAGAAGACTACAGGGTGCTGAGAGGTCATATTCAGTTATAGAAAAAGAGGCCTTGGGATGTTGTTGGGGGATTAAACATTTCAAATACTTTGTATGGGGTTTACCATTTAGACTTTGTACTGATCACAAACCTTTAGTTCATTTGTTTAAGGGGGGCAAAGGTTTAGAAGGGAGTGTTACTCCGAGGATATCAAGGTGGATTTTATCAGTTTTAGAGTACAATTTTGAAGTGGAATACATGAAGGGATTGAAGAATATAGTAGCGGATTGCTTGTCGAGAATACCTGTTGTTGTGAGTGATATTGAGTCTGAAGCTGATGTTGAGGAAGTGAGATATACTGAAGAACAAGCTTTTGGGTTGGAGCAATGGGATGCTGCAATGTTGGAAGATGAAGTATTGGAAAAAGTTATGTTTTCTATTTCTAATGGATGGGATGCGCAATTGTGCAATGATTTACGGTTTAAAGGTTACATTAATGTTGCAGAAGAGTTAAGTGTAAGAGAAGGGAAACTGTGGAGGAGAGACAAATTAGTACCACCGAAGAATCTTAGATCTAAAATTCTCATCATGGCACACGAAGGTCATTTGGGGAGAAATATGACTAAGCGACGTGTACGTCAGTCATTCTGGTGGCCTAGTTTAGATAATGAGGTTGAAGCAGTTGTCAAAGATTGTTATGCTTGTGCTGCTAGTGACAAGACCAAAGTTTTACGTCAACCTCCTATTTCTTCTGTGAAGTTTCCTGAGCGTCCTTGGGAAAGGTTGGCTTTAGATTTCATTGGTCCTATTTCCAAGTTGGGAACAAATTGCACATTCTTAATGGTTTTGGTGGATTATCACTCCAAGTGGTTTGTGGTTGAGACATCTGAGAGTATTACAACTGAAAAAGTAATTAAGTTTTTTGAGAAAGTCTTCTTGAATGAGGGGATTCCAAAGGTCTTGGTGTCAGACAATGGTCCGCAATTAATTTCTAGGAAAATGGTGGAGTTCCTGTGTGGGAAAGGGATTAAACATGAGAGAGTTGCTTTATTTAGGCCACAAGCCAATGGCTTAGTTGAGAGGATTAATCGCCTGATCTTGGACAATATACAACTTTCTTTGTGCAATGGTTTGTCCTGGTCTGAAGAATTGAAGAAGCTGATGCGGTCTTATAGGGTAACACCACATTCCATGACTGGAGTGTCACCTTTCATTTCTCTTAAAGGAAGGGAACCAGGTTTGAAAGAAGTACCAGAGTGGTTGAAAGACAGGGAATGTGTATGGGCGAATCGTGATGAGGTTGGAGATCAAGTGCTTAACAAACAAATCATTGCTGCCAAACATTATGATCACTTAAAAGGTGTCAAATTTCCTAACATAAAATCTGGTGATTGGGTTGTAGTGAGACGTGGAGGTTTTATTGTCAAGGGTGATAGCAAGTTCTCTAAACCTGTTCAGGTAAAGGAAGTGAAGAAGAATGTGGTGATTCTGTGTGATGGGACTACTTGGAGTTTGGGAAATGTATCTAAGTGTTTTTCTCCTTGTAGTTACATTGATTTTCACTCATGTTTTTGTTCTGTATAATAGTTTCCTTCAAGTTTTTGTTGTGGGATATATAAGGGGGAAGGTGTGTAGAGATGTCTAATGTAGAATGTTAATGGTTGCCTAGCAGCTTAGAATGTTATCTCTTGAGAGATGAAACTGAGCTGTAAAGCAGGCTGTGGATGAGCTGGAGGTTGCTGTACTTACTCTTCAATAAAGACTACAATTATAATATTTCTTGGACTCATCTTTACATTTATGTGCCAGTTGGAACTTGTTTAGGTCCTTTTCCTGTGCGTTGAGGAGGAAGGCATTACAATAGTCGGTTCTGGAGAACATTAGGGTAGTGATCAGAGTTTTTCCCGCCGAAGTTGGGAGGTAAGGGAGAAGTTTCTTAATTTTCTTAATGTGAAAAAGGGGGTGGAAACCACCGCATTGGCATGGTGATTGAAGAGCAGTCTGCCGTCAAACATGACCCCAAGGTTTCTAACTTTAGTTACGGGTTGAGGTGGAGAGCCCATCTCGCTAGGCCACCAATGAGGGGACCAACTAGGTGCAAGCTTTCCAAAAGTCATGACCTCTGTTTTTCCAGAGTTCAACTTTAGACAGTTAGATGTCATCCAGGAGCTAATGACTAGCATTCCCTCTCGGAAACTGGCCGCCACTGTATCTCCGTCATGATGAACTGACAGAACCAGCTGGGTGTCATCAGCGTAGGTTGTCAGACTGATGCCGTGTGATTTGATCACCCTCGGCAAGTCCGAGACATAGATGTTAAACAAGGTCAGACTTAGTGAGGAGCCCTGTTGCACTCCACATGGGAGGGAGATGGTGGGAGAGAAAAAAGGCCCTAATTTTACAGATTGGGTACGATCGGCTAGGAAGGAGGCGATGAGATCTTTGGCCTTGTGTTTGATACCCATAGCTGAGACACGGTCGATTAAGGTGGCATGATCGACCGTGTCGAAGGCCGCGGACAGATCAAGCAGTATCAGGACTGCCCCGCCTTTGTCTACGGTCATCCTGATCTCGTCCGCAGCTTTTAAGAGGGCCGTCTCAGTTCCATGTCCTTGCCTGAAACCGAATTGTGTGTCATCCAGCAAGTGGTTGGTGTCAATGAATTTAGGTAATTGTCTATTCATTAGATTTTCAAAGATCTTGGAGGGAAATGGGAGACAGGCAATGGGTCTATAGCTGGAGGGTGATGCGGGGTCCAGAGTGTTTTTTTTTAAGAGCGGCTTGATAATAGCATTTTTCCAGACGGAAGGGTAAGAGCCTGTGAGGAACATGGTGTTACAGATGTTTGCTATGGCAGGAGAAATGACCTCCGGGATCAGATTGAGAATGGACGGTGGACAAGGGTCCAGGGGTGAACCCGATCCGATGGTAGAAATTAAATGTGAGATCAGTTCGAGGGGAACATGACTAAAGTTAAGAAAAGTGGGGCGGTCAGTGCTAGGATAGTCATGGGAAGTGTTCTGGGTGGGGCGGGGTTGGGGTACAAAGGCAGAAAAAATGGAGGTGATTTTGTCTGAGAAGAATTCGGCTAAGGAATTGCAGAGGGTTTGGGAGGTGTCTGAAGGAGGATCAGGGGTATTAGAAAGATGGTTGACCACCTGAAATAATGTTTTTGCAAAATTCTTTGCTGAGGTGATTTGGGTAACATAAAAGTTGCTCTTTTCGGAAAAGATGAGCAATTTGTACTTGGCCAAAGCGTTCTTATAGATTTGTTTGTCAAAAGGGTTGTAATGCTTGCGCCAATGTCTTTCAAGGTTTCTGCAATTTTGTCTCTGTAGCCGAAGGGGTTCGGAGAACCAAGGGGCAGATGGAGTCCTACGGTTGCGAAAAGAGGACTTAGGGGGAGCCAAGGCGCTGAAAGCGGTATCTAGGTGAGTGAGGTAGTTGTTGGATGCAATTTCCGGATCAGACTCAGCAACATTGAGGGGATTTGTCAGAGTGGAAGCGAGAAGGGGTATGTCAATATTTTTCCAGTCTCTGGTGGTTGAGAGGGACGGGGGTTTAGCTTGTGAGGGAGGGGACCATCTAGATCTGATGCTGAAAAGGACTGCAGAATGGTCTGTCCAGGTGAGAGGAATAGGGGTAAATACAATGATGTCAGAGTTGTTGGAAAGAATCCCGTCAAGAGTGTGTCCTGCCTTATGCGTAGGTGAGGTGACAAGCTGGCAAAGTCCAGCTGCCAGAAAATCGCTGGTGAGGAGGGTGGTATCTTTGTCGGTGAGGTTTTCCAAATGAAAATTAAAGTCCCCTAGTATGGTGTAGTGGGGGGTTCCAGCTGCGGTCTCAATGACATTATTGAGACTCAATAGGAAATTGGTTCGGGGGTCTGGAGGGCGATAGAGCAAGATACCTGTAAAAGACTGGTTGTTGGTGAGAACGATAGAGAAAGAGAATGCTTCACAACCTCTGTAGTTAAGATTTGTAGTCTTTATGTGATAGCGGTCTCTATAAATAATAGCAATGCTGCTTCCTTTTTGCATACTTTGTCATGTTACTATTATACTATTTCTCTTTCTTTCCTCTCTTTCACAGTTATTGTAACCTTTTACATATATGCAACTACTTTGGTTCTTTTTATATCTCTTCTTCTTTGATATATTCTTAGCTCACTTATTGTTAATCAGCATTATGTTACTTTATTTGATTGTGTGTACTCGGCTGCACCTCTTTCAGCAATAAAGTTTATTTTAAAAACTTTGAAAAAGGTCAACCCTGTTGTTTATAGGAAAGTCATCCAGTTGGCAGAACATAGGAACACACATGGTCGTCATAATCCGATGCTTCCAGAAGCAAAACCGGGCAACTTGCATGATACTCCATGAATCTCCGTTGCAAGATGTGCTTTGCAGCCGCACTAGTATTCCAGTCTGTCAACACTCCAAGTGCAGCCGCAAACATCAAAAGGCCTTCCCCGGAACAGGCCTAGTAATGGGCCAGTAACGGACCCATTAACAGATCATAATTAACCCTGGGCGAAGCACTACGCTATGCTCGCGTAGTTTGCGAAGTTTGTGCAACTTCGCACTACGCGAGCTGCACGTAGCACAATGCGAACACGCGTAGTGCAGCGGTCATTTTTTGCTTGTTCGCGGTCCTCAACGTCGTGTTCGCGACCGCGAGCAAGCAAATGGCATCCCGGCAAGATTCTCAACGCGGGGAGGTCAGGTTTCTCATTGCGAGTGGTTGCACATGCTCGCGACCGCTCACAAAGAGAAACTACCAGTTTGCGTTGAGAAAGCTGCCGCTCGAGTAAAAATCTACTCGAGCAGCACAAAACTACAGCTCGCACTGTGCAAGATGCCGTTTTCAATAATTGCACAGTGCCGGATGTTTGTTCGCACTGTGCAATCATTGAAAATGCATCTTGCACAGTGCGAACATGCTACTACGCAGCTCGCGTAGTGCTACGTGAAGTTTGCGTAGTGCGAAGTGCACTTCGTGTAGCTTCGCGTATCACTACTTCGCGAACTAGGCCCACCCTTAAATCATAATCCGGGTCAGCGCCGGACGCATTGGAGAGGCATAAATGCAAAACCCAATTGAAAGGGCACCCTCGTCAATTGAACACAAGTTGCATGCAAGTAAAGTAGGCGAAGCGAAAGGTAAGTTCATAACTCACACCCAGCATCACCAACAGCAAACATACAAACAGTTGTTGCATTCAGTCATGGTACAGTTGCAATTGGCTAGGTCTGTGAAGTACCACAAGATGGCCAGCCTTTGTGTAAAAGGAGCAGAAGTACCAGCACGCCACACACCAGTAAGAGCATCAATGGGAATCCTCCATTTGCGCTGGAGAAAAAAGTATGAATGTATGCTGGTATTACTACAGAAATTGTCTGAAAAGAGTACACAAGGCCGGATCCCACAAGTTAAAAAAAAAAACGAGCAAGGCCTTTAGTATCAGACGCATTGAATATTTGAGGTCATATTATCAAGAATGGGTGATACCATTATTGCCGCTTTAGCGTCAGGAAACTGTTGCTAAAGCGGTGATAAGGGGCTTGATAGTATGCCCTATAGAATTCCAATAGAAGTCCAGGTTCTGGTGTAAAGGACATCAAACCTGGGCTTTTATTGGAATTCTTTAGGGCATATTATCAAGCCCCTTAATGCAGCTTTAGCAGCAGTTTCCTGCCACTAAATCAGCAATAATGTTATTGCCCGTTCTTGAAATCTGTTTTCAAAGTAGGAATGGAGGGCCAAAGTGAACCATCTACAATACCATGCAGGGTGGGAAAAGGGCATTGCTGCAGTAACACATTGTGAAATATATATATACAGGATGCCATCCCGTAAGCCACTGCAGTCGTGTTTATTTAAAATAAGTTAGATGCCATTGGAAAGTAATGTGAACCCAGGAATTATAGCTGGGACAGGTGGTTCGTTAAAAAAACAAGCCAGATTAAGTGGTGACACATTACAGGTGCTGTGCAATTTAACTTGTTTGCAGACTAGGGGATTTCCTAGTGTGGTATCGCAATCCTCCCCAGTTAGAAAAACCTCCTTATCTGCACGCTGACATCAGTAGGTGAAAGGCAATGACCATAATTCATGGTTAAAAACACTTCCAGGGGACTCAAAGTGCCCAACTGGGAAGTGTTTCATGCAAGAAGTAAACTGAAATAGTTAGAGGGGTAGTGAAATAACCCTGTGTATTAGCCACACAGCTAAATCAGTCTATGCAACAGAAAAAGATAACTGTTCCATTTGTTCTATATGTATTAGCGTGTAAGTTGCGTCTTTCATTGACATAAATCTCTGTCTATCAATGAAATTAAAGGGCAAAAACAGTAAGGAAGCGTTCAAAAATTTCCCCAGAACAATTCCAATGTTGAGCGTTTATAACGTCAATGCAAATTGCATTACAATTGATTTTGACCATTATTCAACACAGCTACATCATTCTGAACAATATCAACAACAGATGAAACAATATTAGGCAAGGTTTAAATACGAGAAGCTAAAGTATTAATGCTGTTATGTACCTCCGCAAGGACTTTTTCTAAATTAGCTTGGTCAATTTGGCGCACACTACAGCAGCTTCCATCTGCAATAGTTTCCATAATTTATTTTATGCTTCATAAATAAATAGTTTTGATTTCGGTGATTTTGCTCCTAAAAGTACATCAGCCAATTTAATGTCACAGGCAAGAGTGTCACGTGTTCTTTTACTTACAACAGTGAGGAGTGTCCCAACCATTGTTGACACAATTTACCCTCCAAGTACGTGGTTACGAATCAGAATGCGGAAAACGTGGATCAGGCCTAGATTGTGTGAAACCTGTTTTTGTGGTGTCTGTATGCCAAGTATCATGCTCAGTCAATGAAGGAATAGAAGAAATATTCACATTTTTGGCTGTAGCCAAACCAAAACTAGTAGTCTGCTGCACTGTGTCATTTAAAAATAAAATTTGAGTCTGAATTAGACACGTACAATGCACAGCTTCAGCACCTTTGACCTGTCAATCTTTAGTACCCCAAATGGATTTCAAATCAATAGTAGTTTCCCAATGTTTTTAACCATGTAAGGCCAAATCTGTCCTGAAGGAATTAGAATAAATCAATTTAGTGTGAGTGAACATGAATTTAAAATTATAGTAATAGGACTCAGTATTGGACATGGTATAATCGGAAAAGTATGTGGACTTACAACGTAGAGTATTAGAACTCCCCTTTAAAGGAATCAGACAATGCTCCCACTAGGTATAATTAAAAACATGTCTTAACAAGTTTGTTTTATGCAGAAAATGATGGCCATAATGTTGGCAACATAATAAATCTGCATAATTGGACACATTGAGTCTTCAGCATCAAAAGCAGCATAATATTTTGAGTCAAAAAACAATGAATGAATGGTCTGAGAATCCCACATCTCCTAGTGAAACACAGAAAACGTATGGAACTTTCAGGACCTCCGTCGGACCATGGATATTGAATACAACCTTGTCCCAAATGATGCCATCAGCGATAGGAAAGTCTGAAATGTTCACAAGGGCTTGATCTTGTTTCATGATATGAGAAGATGCATGGGGAGCAGGAATACCATCAACCGATTTCACAGCAGAGCGTTCAGGTAAATATTGACCATTGATGAGCAAGAAGAACACAGTCACAAACTCAATCCACATGAATTGGAAGATAAGTGTGAGTACTATCCAGATATAAGTCCAAGAAGGGACCAGGTAAGACTTTTTGAACAAGGTGATGAAAAGTTGTGTTGAAGTTGGTTGACCTGTCACAGATAAGGACAAAAAGATGAATCGTATGAAAAACGTGTACGATCCATGCAATAACCGCCTGCTCCCAAGTGCAACAGCGGCGGATGTGCAGCGATGTGCAGCAATAGTTAGAGGATGTATAGTACTGTCAGGAACGTAAATCAGGACCTCAGTAGGGGGAGAATAATGATCGACTTCTGCAGTGGAGGAAGACGAAGGGACAATGGGCATGATGTCAATAGAAGTTCCCAACTCCCCCTGTACAACGCGGATACTAGTTGAAGACGATGCAGCCATCGGATTCAGCGAAACCGCTTGGCTTGGAATACTGAGAGTCACACTGTTCAGAACCAGCCATATGCTGTTGCTTGACGTTGTCAATTGGAATAAATCTGTTTTCCTTTCGACCAGTTGAAGGAGGCAAAATCACCATATGGGTTCCCTTCAATCCACAGACCGGGACAGGTGCACAATAGGAGGGACCAAATAATTTTTTGTTCTCCAGCTTTTCTCGTACCTTTATACCAACTTTAGGAAGTCAACCAGTAATAGGAATCAGCATCACTGCTTCAGTGGACTAGGGTGCATGATCTTTTTTCAGTGCGTCATGGGTCTTTTATAGTTCCAGCAGCATAGAAGAATGATTATCTATGTCAAATGTTGCAGCAGTCCCCACAATATCTAGACTATCAAGCTCTGGCACAAACATATCAATGCCAAGGAGTATTTTGTATGGGCTCTTCCCACCCAGAGATCTTCTTGGAGATTATTCAGTGCACGTTGAACACCATACAAATGAGTCAGCAAACCGCTGCCAGTACCTAAGACTCTAGCTGTCAAAGATTGCTTTAAGTCACGGTTTATTAGCTCCCGGATAGAATTGCCCTCAGGCCTGTATGGAGATGAACACTGCACCAACACCCCCAGAGACCTTGTTGCATCCTTGTATGCCTGAGAGGCAAATGCCAGAACTTGGTCCGAATGCAAGGTGCCACAGGCAAAAGCCCGACAAAGACATGCAAATCACTAATGACATTTTGAGTGTCAGCACTGCATTGCAGCCAAACCCAAAGGGATCTAGTCCACAAATTAACTGCAAAAAAAAAATCTTTATATGCAGTATCAGAAGTCAAAGGACCTCAGTGATCAAGATAAATGCAACCAAACAGTTGATTTGAAATGTATAGCTGTGTATCTCCCCCTTGAAGATCTGAATTTGGTAGTGCAATCTTCAGTTGGACTACAGTAAGGCTACGAACTTGGGCGGCCCAAAAAGACACCTCATCCATTGAAAACTACACTCTGTGCAAAGGCCAGCCAAAATAAACCTTTCATAAGTTCAAACACTCTACTCCTAATGCAGCCCACAGGATTTATGCGATAATTCCCTCACTTCAGGAAAAAACTTAAACTTCTTCTTCTCAATAAATACCTAAACTCTCCCCCTCAATCTTTGGACTGTCCTGAGACTCCTACCTCACACCTTCCAAATACATCTGAGTGTCAATGGATCAAAATGTGCTTCTAGTCTCCCCAGTTGAGTAGCACCCTACCCTAACCACCTCCAAAGTACTCCGTCCATATATCTTATTGGATACAATACTCTTCTTTATATACTGCTACTATGAATTTTTGTTTACTCCATTTGTAACTCTATATAATATACACTGTTGCATAATGTATTCCTTTCATACACACAGGTACTGTGTACTTTTATTAACTCCATATGTAACTCCATTATTTGCTGTTATGCTATTTCTGTGCATCTACTCTTCCCAACTACGTAACACACCACCTAAACTACCTCTGAACTACTTCGCCCATATATCCTACCATGCATTGTATTCACTTTTATATTCTGTTACCATGTATTTTAATTTACTTCTCATGTAGCACAGATAAGCTGTGATATCTCTGTAAAGAACTCTGATACCCTCTGTCAAGTTTGTGCCATACAAAACAAATAAATAAATAAATAAATGTTTTTAAAATGCCCTATGTCAAATGACTTAAATTTAACTTACACTAGTCAGATACATTCCTCAGATATAGACTTCCTTGATATAGATGTCAAAGTGAACAGTAGTGGTGGTAGCCACTGTGCAGTTGTATGTAATCAGAATTTCTATAGGTAGAGTGTTTTTATTGCTAAACACTTATCTGTTTGAAGATAAAACATCACCCAGCAAAGCTTCCTTTTTAGCGGTATTGTTGTGATCTGTCAAGCGAGGGCAGAAAAAAAAGGAGGGGTCTCAAAACATTTTTTTCATGTTGCAATATCCATATGAAATATCTGACAATGATGTAGAAAAAATGCGCTAAACTGAATTACACAACATTTGGCAGAAATATATTTATCCAGAATGCCTGCATTTTGTGATTTGGTATAAATCTTTTCAGCCATGTTAGAGAAATTACACTTCATAAAACACTAATATCTGTTTCCTCTGGACTCCCGTAGGACTCTTATGGTGAAAGTCTTAAAACAAACATAGAGCTTGGCAGTCACAACATGAAGAAAGATTTTGTGGCCACCATTACAGGACTAGTTGACTGAGTCCTAAAATAACATCAGAAAAGATATAAGGGGTCAGTACCTGGTAATTTTTAAATTTTAATTGTGAATCGTGAGACACGAATGGGAAAAAAAAAAATTTAAAAATAACTTGGGTTACGTTTTGTGGGGGGCTGGCAAACTGCTAAGGGTTGGTGGCCTGCGCTGGTTGGTGAAAGGGCATGCTCAATGGTTTGCTTTAGTGTATCATACCATGATATTACTTTATGTCATTAAAAACCATAGCATTTTACAGAAAAAGCAAAGTTTAACGTGGAGTTATAAGTACATAAGATAGTAAGATTTTAATTTACATTAAAAAAACTTATAATTTCACAGAAAAAACTTTTATTGCAACTTTTAAAAGTTTATTGAAAATTCCAATGAATTAAACATACAAGTTTTATTCTATGTTACTAAATAAAAATTAAAGACAAAATTAACAGTGAGGGTGGGATGTTTTCATTATTTCAAAATCATTACAATTAAATCAATGTAATGTATTAATTACATTGCAGCGGAGGGTGCCAGCAGCTGCTGCATGACCCCAGTGGGAACCGTGGGCGATTTGACCGCTGCAAGCAAAAATGGTGCCCAGTCCTGAGTCCCGACATAACGGCTGAGTGGGTGAGTCGGGTGTGGTGCCAAGGCAGCAGTAAGGGCGCGGAGGATCGCAGAGCTTCTAGCTATTTTCTTAAATATGTCTGAGAGATGGTTCTCCCAGATCTCTGTGCTCTTTGTTTTTAGTATGTGCAAACTGTTTGTGGTAAGATTGTGGCATGTATTGAAGTGTGGATTCATATATATATATTTTTTTTAGTTTCTTGGAGTTGTTTTCATCAATTATTTATCATGTAGAGACTATATAGTACTTATTTCAGACAGTTTTGATATTCTAAATAAAAATAAGAATGTATTCGTTCCATGACTTATTATCATGATTTATAAATGTATTGCAAGGTGATGGAATATCTTTATCCATAATAGTTGCATTTTAAGTGAATGTAGTCTCTGTTTTGCTCATGTATCACTCTTCCTGAGCACTATCTAAAGGAGAGTTTGTTTCCTGCTTATCAAAGTAGCCTTCAGGCAGGATATTACTCATTTCAATGTTGAAACAAAATACTAGGCTGCACATGGTAGTCCAGTGTTATTATCCTGCCCATTTCGAGTCCCGGGTAGCGAAGTTAGCCCCTTTAATTGCTACTACGAAATATTATTAATGTGAAACCTCATATTTGGAAAAAAGCATCATAATATGGGATCACAATCTAAGATAGTGTATTGGCGGCAGAATTAAGATGTGAATGTAGGTCATCATTTATTGTTTGCATTCACAACCCATTCAGCGATAATGAGTTTAATTAATTATTCTAAGTAAGGAGCCTCTGGAATAGCATGTATCTAATGTCAGGACAGTAAACCTTTGTGCAACTTGCAGAAATACTTTGGGCCTGAATTAATTTTTAAAAGATCACTGCTATGGCTCCGGTATGACATGGTAAAATCCAGTTTGGTCCTCCAGTAACATTAGGATCTCAAAGTGCACATCTGAGGCCCTATTACCCAAAGTGCACATTTTTGAAAGCGTGATTTGTCTAAAAGTCTAAAGAGAGTTACGGTCTTACCACGATCTTGGCGGTCTCAAACCTGTGGTTGGGGTCTGGCGATTCACCCACAATATTACAATTACAGCAGTGGTAGGCTCCCAAGACTACCACACCCGCCAGGGATCCCTGATCCCGCAGCAGTGGCGTGGTCATGGGAGGCTGTAATATGCTGGTGGTGCTGATGTGGCAACGCTAAGCATAATTCAAGTTTCCTCATTACAACTCTTTTCATTGCGGTGAGCCAGTGGCCCTTTCTGAAATACCAAAGTGCCCCTGGGGTGAGCAAATTGGGTGCACATGCCTGTTGCGACCCTGGGGTACTTCCCATAATACAGCCTCTGGATGAGAGTCAATGTCTGTAAAACTGTCCCTAGAGAACCTCTTCAAGCACTCTCTGAATGTTGGTTCCGCGGCGGTGTATCCATCGTTCTTTTCCAAAAAGGAGCTTGTCTGCAGCTCCAGAATCTGTCATCCGCTCTAAGACAGTCCTTGTCAAGTCATTAGGGTAAAGGTTTGCATTAATGAAATGGACTGCCAATTTTGTTGTGACTTTTTTGCATCACATGTAACTTCAATGTACGCACAACCTTGTGTTCACCTTACGGCAGGTCATCCATTCATATCTTAGGCCACAGATGCAGGTCACCAGATAAAGTACTCCTGCGGAGTAGCAAATAGTAAAACCTAATTGTTCCCAGGATATACCCCAGTGCAAATCAAGTTTTGCTAGCAGTGATACAATGGCATACATTGTATTTCCTCCTAGGGTAGTGAGTGACCATTGGGCTTTGGGAGATCACAGAGGGTCCAAATACTCAAATGTTCTTGTTCAGGTCTAGGTCTTGTGTGAACCAGGGTGTCCTGAATTGTTTTACCTTTCTTATGAGAGAACATTGGTTTCTCCAAATTGAGGCCACTGTAATTGAGTGTCCACCAGTTTCTAGTGATGGTTGTTTCTACTGCGGTTGATAAAGGGTTGTAGATGGTTATGCAAAGTGAGCATTCATTTTTGCTTGTGTGAGGTGTATTTTCTAGATGGACATCTCAGTTAACATTTCATGGCCTTTTCTTGGCTCTATGTATCTGCTTGTCATGGTAGTCCCTGGCTCGTATTTTCTTATTCAGGCTCATAGTCTGGAATCTGAAGTCACTCACATTGCTACAATTCCTCCATATCCAGAGGAATTGACCTTCAGACAAATTCTCCCTTGTGTGCTGCGGATAGAAGTTGGTAAAACACAGGAGGTTATACCTTGATGTAGGTTTGTAATGTGGCCTTTTTCTGCCACCATTTTCTTATTCAAAGAACTCAAGTTCCGGGAAGATCATTGGGTTATTGTTACTGATGTATGCTAAGGATAAGTAGGAATCCTGGTTGTTGAGCGACTACATGAAGAACTCAATAGCCCCAGGTCGCTGCATCAGACTATCGACACATTATCAATATAACTCTTCCAAATAGATGTATTGGTATGGTAGGGATTCGAGGTATCAAGAATCTTGTTCTTCTCCTGGTTGAATGCGTACAGTACCACCACTCTTAACGCAAAAGTGCTGCCCGAGGATGCGCCATGACACTGGAGGTAAATGTCACCTTCAAATTTAAAGAAATTCTCATTAGTGCCAGTTGGAGACATTCCATGATAAAGTATTAAGGGTTTAGATATTCCCATGACTCTTCAAAAAGTATCTCCTCAATCACCTTCAGTGTGGCCGCTTGTGGAAGATTGATGTACAGACTCTCTACGTCGATGGTGACCAGGGTATCACTGGTGGGATCGAACTCCAAATCTTGGAGTGAGTTGCCTGAGTTCATCTTTTGTTTCTTTGAGATAGATTGGTGAACAGTACGATGTGCCTGAGAATCATGTCCATGAACTTGGACAGAGGTTCGAGTACAGACCCTATCCCAGACACCATGGGTAACCTGGAGGTGGGTCCTCGTTTGGACTCCCTGAGCCTCTGGCTAGTCTGACCAATGGGCAGGGCCCCTTTTCTCCCACCTGTTTGTGTTGGAGTTCTGGTCTTCCTATAAAAAAGACATTTCTTCAGGCACCTGATGAGGCATGCTGGGGGTCACAAAATGCTTTCAAGAAGGGGCCAGCGTAAAGTGTCAGTTGCCAAGAAGCTGGATGCTACCACCGTCTAGATCCAAGAGGTCGAGGGATTCAATGGCAATCCTGAAGTTGTTTTCTGAGAGGAATAGTTTCACTTTCATCAGTGCAGAGGAGTGTAGGTGATTGGACGTGAGTCTATAAATGCCACAGGGTTCTTAGTGCAACCCTCGCAAGTTGGTGATTTTGCACAAAATAAGAAATACATTATAGCGTAAAAGTAGATTTAAATTATTAATGTACTCTTTCTCTTAAGTGAATGTTCCTGTAACTGTGGTAGTATATGCTGTCATACATTGCCTGCGCTTGCACTAGTTTTCCTTTAAATATCACGCCCAAGATAGTCATTAATCACTTATGAATTTCATGCGGAACGAGTACATCTTTCATTTGTTTCATGTTTATGTATGGTTAATGTGTTATTTTTATGAGCATTGTTCATCAAAACAGATTTCAGTGGAAAAAATAATTATTTTATTAAACCTAAAACCATGAAGAGAAGAGTCAAAGTTTAATTAGCTTTAATTTTCCTAAATCATTGACAACAATCGCATGTTCTCAATTATAAATAAATTACATGGTTCAAAAGACTAGGCATTTAAAGATTCACTGACTGTGATGAGCCCATAGAAATGTAATAAATGTGGTATTTATTGATTTCACTTAGCAAATGAGAACAATCATTGATCATTAGAACAGAGAAAGCAATGATCACTAAAAAGAAATTCAATAAAGTCTCATTACAAGCCATTTGTTACAGGTGGTATTATTAAGGGCCTTAAAAGGATTGAAGTGAAAAATGAATAGCTGTTTAATAAAAGAGGCACATTGTCTTTCAGGGTTACCATTTTAATCAAAGGATGGTTAATGCTAATTGTTTTTACTTGACTATTAGGAAAACAACTATCAACAGCATTTCACACTTTTGGAAAGCAATTCTTATGAACTAAAATAAATGTGACCATATGTGTGTGACACAATACATTTTATGTGAAATGATAAAGTGCTCAAATTGCATATATTACCGATTTGACTTCTTTCTTGTTATAGTTTACACATTGTGAGGAGTTACTTTGCATGGCCGACATGTATTAAAACAATAATTAGTATTTTAGTTCTTTATTCCCGCAATCTATTACAGATGTTGTGCAAATACATACCAATGTGTATCTGAGACTATTTTGATTGTCCTATAAAATAATATTACCAACTGATAAGAATATGCATTTTATTGTTTATATTAAGTAGTCAAAACAATTACGATAGCTTTATAGACATAGACATGAACGTCTATGCAAGCCGTCCACATGAGTTAATTTATTTTATGGACTTAGGAGTTTGATAATAGATGTAGTTATAAATATATTAAGAAATGAGGGACAAGACCATGCTGTCAGATACACATAAGTTATGTCTTCTATGAACTACCCATAGGGCCCACCACGAGCCTGGTGGTCCATGACCCCCCAGATTCGCTGAGGCGCGGGGGTGCCAGTCTTCCAACCACCCTATTATGACCACAGCAGTTGAGCTGCCCTAGGAGCGCTGCAACTGCTTGGGGTCAGAGATCCCTGGCAGAGGTGCAGCAGTCTTGAGGCTGCAATATGTTGGCAGGACTGCTGCGGTCTCACCAACCATATTACAGGTTCCCTCTCCACCACAGTTTTCATGGAGGTAAACCTGCCATGAAAACAATAATGGGGAGAAAACAAAGGGGCCCTTCATCCCCTGGTGCCTCAAGCTATGGGAATGCATGCAGGGGAGTACATGTTGTGCCCCTTGTGTGCATGCACCCCAAACCTTCACCGCATGGATTGCAGCAGTCCATGCCACACAGGTACTGATTTTGACATTCCCACTGCGGTGCCTATTTCATGGACACTACTGTGGGAATACCAAAGAACCACTTTCCAGACAGGACAACATTTCTAATCTGACGGGCAGTTCAAAAACTGGTTTGGCAGTTCAGGGCAGTACTGCTTCTGCACCGCTAAACTCGTAATGAGGCCCTTAAACTCCATTTTTAAGGTGGTGTCAGATAGGGTAACATCCACTTTTATCCCCTCTCTCTTGTTGGTTATCTCCTTGATACAGACAATTAGAAACGTATAAATTGCCTACATAAAAACGACCCAAAAGACAAGAAAGGGACTAACCTAAAAAAGCTGATAGATTGGCTTGGAATAAGTAGTCCTTTACACATATCTCAGGCCTGTCACTCTGTGTGTAGTTTTCACTACCATGTCGACTTGGCATCTAAACTTCTTTGCCAAGCCCTAGACTCCTCTCTAATTCATATCATTCACCCCAAAGGTAGGCCCTAAGTAGCCCTTAGAGAAGGGTGCTGTGTTAATAAAAGGTAGGGCATATATTTTTAAGTTTTACATGTCTGGTAGTGAAAAACCTTCAAATATGTTTATCACTACCGTGAGACATACTCCTCCCATAGGTTAACTGTGACGTGTCCTTGGTATAACTAATAAGCTATAATTCCTAAATGTAAGGAGGTAGAGCTGTTGTAGGAACGTAGGATCTGCTTCTATGGTTACCCCCACTTTTCGCCTGGTGCCAAGCTGTATTTTGACTAGTCTGACTGGGATCCTGATAATCAGGACCCCAGTCTATCTACTTTCTCCCTAAACTGTTGTGTTCAGTATTTAGATAAATCCCAGATTTGATACTGGGGTATCCTTATAAGTCTCCAGTAGATGGTACTAAGATTCTCGGTCATAGGTACCCCAGAGGTCTCCCATGGGTTGAAACGTATTATGTCACCCATGAGAAACCATTCAAAATGGATCTACAGACTTGCCATTGCAGCCTGCGTAACCTGGTGCTTGCACCACTTACTAAAGATATAGGTTTCCTATATCGAGGGTCACTGCACTGAAAACCGACCCCTAAAGCAGGCCTGTGCAATCCTGAAGGCATAGAGCTTTGTTCTAAGTGAGAGGGTGCCCCTGCATGAGCAGGACACCTATGGAGTCCATTCTGCCGGGTTGTCAGTCAAGCAGCCGTATACGATATAGATGGGCAATGCGTATTACGCAAATCCTATCATGTTTGGTATCAAACATGTTGGAATCATACCTCCCATACCATAAACAGTGTGGGGGGTATTTATTCCAAGCACTGGAAGAGCTCTCCGTTAGGCTCTCAGTGTTCCCGGTACCAGCCTTCTTGACCAGGACAGCACAAAATGGTTGCTGCTGACCGGAGACACAATTCTGCCCTCCTGCTGCTAAGCCAAGCTTGAGCAGAGGTAGGTACGACAATAGGCATTCTGTCACAGGGAGGTGTGAACATCTCCTAGGCAGGATTCATTGTATTTGGATGGTGTGGTTGTGCTTGCCAGTGCCACTCGGTCTGCATGAGGAGGGAATTTGGTGTCCCTGTGCATAGTCCTGTTCAAACCAGTTCTAAAAGCCATTGCCTCCCGCTCTGGCACAAAACTGGACAAAGGACATGAAAGTTACCTCCCCCTGTCCATATCCCCCCTGGGAGGGTACCCTGAAACTTAACAACCCTTTCTCTAGGGTACGTAAGGGCTTACTTGGGTGTAGATCCCTAGATTCATCGTGAGATAAGATTCAGATCACACATCACACACCACTGCACTTCTGCCGTCTGGGCACTCTGGACTTTGCTGGAATTCATTTAGGCCTGACTTTTTCTCCATTCCAGTTTTCTGCATTGTCTGTGCCTGTGCATCATACAGGAACCTTCCAAGGCCTGTGAAGCATCAAATACACGTGAAGAAATCTCCCTTGAAGTGAAGGAGTCGCTCCCTTGCATTCGCAGGCACCACAATGAAGTCGACAGGTTTGCTGATCCTGAGCTCCTCCAGACTCCGAAAGGTTCTGCAGCACATGTGGTGGTTTACCACAGCTCCTGAGGCCTGCCTTCTCACCAATTTGAGGCCAATATCCCTCTTGGGGGTTGCAATAACCTAACCCTGTGCACCGCGTATAACTTGCAGTTGCAAAGGCTTGTTGGCTTCTTTGCAAGAAGATATTCGGGCTCCAAGTAGCCCCAACCTCCAGCATCTCCAGCCACACCACATCATGTGCATCGTGGTCTGCATCTTTTGGTGAGCTGCTTGAGATCCTTGTGTGACCCCAGTGCCTCCGGCCTGTGGGACCACTTGAGGGCCACACTTGTTTCTTTAGGGCTCCCCAGATTTCTCAGGGCCTGCCCTGACTCTCCTGCCTTTGGTGAGCCCTCTGGACCTTGCTGGTCCCGACATTGCTCCTTCTTTGACTTCTGCGGGACTTGCCTTAGCTCCTGTGGGACACGGACTCCTCAGCACTCGACATCCTTCATGGGACAGTTTGTGCACAACTTCTAGTTTTCTTCAGTGTCATCTGGTCCTCCAAGCTGCAGAGACAAGCGCATCATCATCCATCCTGCAACACACGACATCGGAGGGCATTCGTCTTCCAAGTCTCCTGGTCACTCCTAAGTGACATATACTCTGTCCCCTCTGCTTGCAAGTACCTCTCATCTCACCAGACACCTTCTCCTTCTTCAGCAGCAGCATTTTCCTGAAGTCCTCAATTGGGATTGACTACGGTTTCTAACACCATTTCACAGGTATGCTCCCAGCTTCCCTGATGTAGATAACATGGGTACCAGGGTATCCACTAGTCAGGTGGTTCTTCAACCATCTGTCTTCCATGGGGTTTCTAAAGGGCCCACTGGGAAGGGTCCTTAATCTTTAAAAATCCAACCACGACTTACACGTAGAGTTGTACGGAGCACACAGTCATATTGCCACACTGCGCACGCTCTATATGGGGACCCTATCTACTCACCTTTGCTGGTTTCTTGGGGTCCCAGCACTTCTACGCTCTCTCGACATTGTCTTGACTCCAGTCGTGGTTCTTATACCAGTTTCTTAGTAGATGGTTTTGTCCCCCTTGGGGCCACTGTGCATTTTGTGCTATTCACTGTGTTTCTTTGCTATTGTATTGTGTGTATAGTGCATATATCCAGGTGGATTATATTTCTATGTGTCAGAGAGTACTATATAATAAATACATAATTCTATAAATACGTGTTTGCTTAATCTATACTATAAGATTGTATTCTTCAAAAACAAGCTTCTTTACACTCCTTCTGGACTAAACCTGAAGGCTGCTCTCCACATCTACCACTTAGAGAGCTTTCTAAGGTTGTCTAAGACCTCTTAAATCACAATAAGGGTTGCCTGGACTGGTATAATATACCCTCTTACATTAGTGGACATCATATACCAGGCCAGGCTCTCACAGATGTCATGTCTAGTACCTATGGAACTGTAATGAAAAATCCTCTTTAGTGGCAAAGTCAAATTTATCATTGTAGTTTTATTTAATTTTTTGTATTGGTTTTAGTTTTATAAAAACAGTACAAGACAAAAAATGTGGGAGACACTAGCATAACTTACAGATCAAGAGGTACAGGAAACTCGAATTACATTCATTTTGTGTACTAGGTCTCGACCTAAATTGGCAGAATCCTTTATGCCCTCTGTTGGTTGCTTTTAGGGTTGACATATGATACATTTCTATTTACTCCCATTGTGGGTCATGGTATTGTTTGGCATTCAAGTCTTTTACCCTCACCCACTCTTCCCACGTAACTCAAAAATAAACAAAACTATACACACAGTAGTATCATGATAGCACAAATTCAACCAGTGGGAGCTTGATATTAAAGTAAATGGGGTTGTAGGGAGAAGGAAATGTGGTTAGGGGCACTGACCTGGTAAGGTCATCCCACACCTGCAGGGTGGTAGCCGTGGGGGTGCTAATATAAGCATTTAATGGCCGGTTTTGTTTTTTGCTTACAGAGAAGATTCCAAATTGTCCTGCCCACTTCTTGTTGGTCCATATGGAGCCAGAGTTTTTCAGCTTTATGGAGGGACCAATCTGTGATCACCCATAGTTGCCCCGCCCTATATCAATCCAAGAAGTCCGGGAGTCCCAACTTCCCCTTCACTTGTGCCTTGGTTAGCAGACAGTAGGGTAAACACACTTTTTAACCCTGCCAAATGAACTTAGTGATCTTCTTTTTCAGGTAAACAAAGAGAAACTTTTTCTGCCAGTAGGCCTTGAAAGAGGTAAATCAGCCTAGGGAGAACATTCATTTCGATGGCGTTGAGTTCTCCACCTGGCCAGATCCACTTTAAGCTGCTGCAACAGGGGAGGATAGTTAACCCCATAGAGATTTGATAGATTAGGGGTAAGCTTGATGCCCAGATATGTGATGCCTGGAAGGGGAACAACTCTTCTATGACCCTCATGGTCTCTCTGGGTAATGTCATATTGAGGTGATAGGACTTCGATAGATTTACTTTAAACACTGAGGCTTTTTCAATAGAGGTGCGCTCTGTTTGGATGGCTAGGAGAGAGGACAATGGCTTGGTGATTGGAATCAAAACACATTAGCTGCAAAGAGAGAGATCTTGTGTTAGTCTGTCCCAAAAGGCAACCTCATATGTCTGGCTCGGCCCTGATTTGTTCCGCTAAAGGCTCAATGCTGAGGGCAAAAATCAGGGGAGATAGCGGGCAACCCTGTCTAGTTCCCAGCGAGAGTCTGAAGTGCTCCGAAGCTACCCCATTCACCAGAACCAGAAATCTAGGAGTGGAATAGTTAGGCTGCACCATGCCTATGAAGGTCTCATTGAACCCAAACGTTCACATTGTTTGAGTTATGAAGACCCAATTGACCCGTTCAAAGGCCTTATCCATATCTAGCGAGAGAAGGGCCACTGGGATGTATTTTTTCTGCACTTTTTCAATGATATGTACCACCCTCCTCAAAATATTGTGGGTTTGCCTCCCCTTAAGGAAACCTGCTTGATCCACCTTAATGAGGAACGGCTTGACATTCTCTAGGCGAGTGGCTAGAATCTTACAGCCTGATTCATCAAGCCGAAATCGGCTCGCAAACGGTCAGATTCTGAGAATCTGGCCCTTTGCGAGCGCTATTTTTGCATTTGGGATTCATCATCCCAAATGCAAAAATCGGTAATTGCTAATTCGCTAAATTGCGAGGAATTACATTTAAGGAACCTCTATTTGAGATTTCTTAAATGCAATTCATCAACCATTTTTAAATTGCTAATTCGCAATTTCGGGCCGCTATTTACCGAGAGGTCAGACCTCTCGGTAAATAGCAAAAACTTTTGCTATTTACCTATTGGCCCATAGGAATGAATGGGGAGTTATTCCTTATTTGCGATTAGCAATTTGCTACTCGCAAATAAGGATTGTGTAGGAATCGCTATTTATTTAGCAATTCCTACATGAATCCCGTTTTGCAAGTCCTTAATAGCGATTCCTTATGAATCGCTATTAGGGGCTCGCAAAACGGGAGATTGATGAATCAGGCTGTTAGTGTATAATTTGGCTGCTAGATTTGAGAGCGCAAACAGCCTTTAGGAGGCACAACTTGTGCGGTCTTTTCCTGGTTTCTGGATGACTGAGATCAATGCTTCCCCCATGGAGGAGGTTGCCTGTTGTGTGGCTGCTATATCATTAAATAAGGTCATCAAGTGGGGAACCAGCTCTGGTGCGAAAGTACGATAGAAGTTAGCATTCAACCCATCTGGGGAAGGAGCCTTCTGCAATTCAAGTGTGTCTATTGCCTTCTGTACCTCCTCACAGGAGAAAGGTCTACTTAGGTCCTCATTAGTAGAGGATGGAGACTGTGGCAGAACAAGCATTTCAAGACAGTCCTGATCCCAGGCTGCCAATGGGTCAGCAGTGTATAGGGTGCAGTAGAAATCCCCAAAGGCTCTGGCCTTCCCCTCCCCACTTCGCTGAGATGTCCCAACTTTATCCACTATTGCTGCAATATATTATTTTTCCTGCTTCACTCTGAGTTGTCGCGCTAAAAGGGCACTTACTTTATTTCCCCCTTCGTAACTTTGGGCTTACAGTCGCAGGATAGCTTTTTCTGCCCCATAAGTATAGCTGGCTTGTAACTTCCCTTTTAGCTGTGTGACTTTAATTATGTTCTGGACCGAGAGTTTGACCTTGTGAGCCATTTCAGCTTTTTGTAACTCCCCTTCTAAAAGAAATCTCTCCCCCTTACATTGGTTTTAAGTGTCCTTGATATTTGATGCCCTTCCCTCCTATGACCGCCTTGAAGGTGTCCAGTTATTAGCGAGAAGTCAGAGCAGGGTTGTAAATGTTGAAAAACTCTGCAATTACCTTTCCAAATTTGCCCCTAAGAAGACAATCTCTGCTAAGAAAGTTGGGAAAATACCATCTGACATGTTGAACAGGCGGGGTGGGCCAGTCTAGCACCAATTCTTGAGGAGCGTGGTCTGAGAGACTAATCGGGTGGAAATGGCATTCTGAGAGTGTATGAAAAAGGGACTGGCTAATGAATATATGGTCAATTCTGGAGTAGGTCCTGTGAGAGTGTGAAAAAAAAGATATGTCCAGTGTCAAGGGATGAGGACCTCTCCGAACGTCTAAGAGACCCAATCCTTGAAGTGCTGTTTTAAGTGACTTGCAGAACAACCCCCAAGTTGCCCTATGTGGGTGGGTAGTGTCTTGGGACGGGTCCCACATTGAGTTAAATTCTCCTATTAACAGAATGTCCCATTTGGCGAATCCCTCCAGTGTGGTTAGAAATGTGTTCAGGAAATATTGTGATGGTCTCACATTGGGCGCATAGACCATACAAATAGTGGATGACCTTCCTCTTAGCTCACCCCTGACCATCAGCAATATCCCTGCCTTGTCTGGTTTGGAATCCTGAAGGAGAAATGGGACGAAGGAGTGATAGAGGATAGCCACCCCATTGTGCTTCGTGTGAGCGGAGGAACGATAAATCTGTAGGAAGGCCCTCTATTTCCTGCAGGGCAGCTATTTTTACATGATGATCCAAAATGCAATTCTACATGCTATGTCTCCCTTTGGGGGAGTTAAGTCCCCTCACATTCCAAGATAAACAGTTAACCGCCATTACTCAATTTAGAAATCTCTCACATGCCTCTCTGAGTTTGCTCCTGAAACCTGTAGGCTCCCCCTCCTCCATCTCACCCCCCCGACCAAGACCCCATTGGCACATCAAAAAGTTCTGTGATACCAAACACATTCAACAGAAACAAATAGGAAGCAAAACCTTGAGCTCCAAGGCACTCTGTCTCAGGAGAGAACCTCAACTTGAGCATCTTCTGGAACGGACCCAATTCCATCACAAAGGCCCTCTTAACAACTATTTAGTATGATTTTAGAATTAGCCATGTCTTTCACCCCTCTTATGTACACTCCCCAACAAACCTCCAATGATGCTGAGCTTGTCAGTGTCAACTGTGGATGGGCCCAAACCCCTTTGGCCTCTTAGCGCCACTGTTCATCACTAGGCTGCACAACCAGTTTACATCTTTACCGGAACAAAGAGTCTCTTCATGCTTCATTCTGATGTTTTTTTGCCACCTCTTTTCTGCTGCAGCCAGGGACCCCCCACGTCTCTCCATTTGTGAGTCCGTTCCTGCGCCCCTCTGATCGCTTCATCTGCTTCTGAGCGGAGACCTCAATTTCCAAGATGGTTGCTGCTTCTTCTATTTCCAAGCAATGAAATCTCTTGTTGTCTAACGAGAAGGCCATGCCCAAGTGATACGTCCAGCTGTAATTTATTTTATGATCCCTCAGGGCTTCTGTGATCGGTTGGAACTGCTGGCAACGAGCAAGTGTAGCCTGGACCATGTCTAGGTTTTCTGGAATCTCATGATAGTCGCAGCCCCACTCTATGGATCATCTCAAGCCCGACCTCCAGGCCATTCTCTCCCAGCACTGTCATGAATAGCCCCACCATGAAAGCTTCCAAGTCAGGCCCCTCACAACATTCCTCTAGGCCTCTCACCTGAATATTGTTGCGCCATGATCAGTTCTTGAGGTTTTCACACTTGATTATTGTGGTCTTACGTTGGTTGCGCAGGTCAGCAGAGTAGTCTGCAAGAGGCTGCACTCGGTCAGGCAGTTCCTGGCACTTGGCCTCTAGGACCAGGGTACGGGCACTGATCGGATCCACATCTGCTTGTACGGCCACCAGTTTTCCCCCATCTCTGCTTTAATTGCATTGAACAAGTCCCCCATGTCTGCCTTGGTGTCATCCCGAAGCTCCTTTTTGAACTCTCTCAGCGACGCAATCAGGCCCTACCTAGTAAATGCCATGTCCCCGCCAGTTTGGGTTCCCCCCTTTTTGTCCATGCCGAGGTTGCTGTGGTGAAGTAGTTGGATACTTTGGTGGACTGGGCAGTCTTTTGCGGTATAGGGACCAGGGCGTGGTGTTAGTCTGGGGCCTCCCTGTAGTGAGGTTACAAACAGCTGTGTGGTAGGGCACTGTGATCTTGCTTCAAAGAGCTAATGCCTGGACAACTATCTCATGGCACTTGGGGCGCCTAGTGTCCCAACTGCACACAATAAACTTGCTCTGGATGCCTATCTGGACTATAGATGGCTCCCCCAGGCTGAACCAAGCAAAGAGATGCAAGGAAACCGACCATAGGCCAAGCCACAAGGCTGTATTTTATGCTTGTAGCTGCCAATGGGGACAGGCAACTCAGTTCCAGGGCTCCTCTGCTGCAATAGCTGGATCGGGGGGCCCGTGCTCCTGGGTGTATTGGACCGCATTCAGCTCACCCTGAAGCCCACCTCCTCAAATTGTGGGCGCCTGCGGCTCACCTGGAGAACCATGCGGGTGTTCCATGCCCCTCAGCAGCTTTCAGGTGGTGATAGAGCTTGCAAGGCAGTTGGCCAGATCCGTTCACTGGGTCTCCCTCAGAAGAGCTTGCTGCGCCCCCGATTGCTCTAACTGTAGGCCTCGGCTCCATCGCTCAGTCCTGCCACCCACAGTGATCGCTTCCACTGATCACCATTCCAAGCTGGGCCAGCATCTTGTCTCAGTCTGCATGGCTTCGGGCTCCACATCGGAACCCCACAGGCATCCTCTGCAGCACTGGCAGTGCCACTCAGGGGCCTGCCTTTGCCTAGCTAAGTAGGCAGCCCGGGAGGTAACTTTTGGGATGTCAAAGCACCACTGAAGAAGCTAAATCATCAGGGCCTGGCGCGGAGCCGAGCGGAGTTACTTCCATTTGGCCATGATGGTTGGCCACACCCCATCATTGCAATTTAAAAAATGCCACGTTTAGAAGGATGCTCAAAATGGTACTGCGGTTGCGTTCCCTGCTGTTGCACTGCAGTGCGCAGGGAACGGAAACCGCGGTACCATTTTGAGCATTCTATGATAGCTGTGTGTGGACGACGCAGCGCTGTTCTGCACGCATTCTTTTGGCAATGTCAGAAATAAGTTAAATAAGAGAAGGGAAGGTGTGCATCCGCAATACTCACTTAGGTTTAGAAGGATGACATTTTCCTGTTTTTAGCCCTGTGTGCCTGCAGCCTGTCTCGAATATATGTTTAGGGTGGGTGACAGGGTGGGTGACAGCTGCATTTTGTGCATTCCCTCTAGACAGCCATGCAAAAAGGGAGATAACGTGTGACTTGATGGGCCATACACATCCTGAAGGGCCATCCTTGGCAGGGGGGAAAGCTGAACACAGCCTCACACTTACACCTGAGTCGGCTGTGTCTTGTCCCTGCACAAAAGACTGATTATCCTCAAACAGTGAGTCTGGAGCTACGGCAGGAAGGGAGGACCTCTATATATTTCAAAGTTCTTCTTTGAAGTCTCCTCAAATTCAAAGGCATTAGTGGGTATAAGAATTGGACTTCTGACCTGACCACTTGAGTACACTTTTGGACTTGTGGATAGTTTGCCAGGAAGAAAGACTGCTGTGCTGCTGAAGGACTGTCACTTTGCTGGGCTGCTTCTATAGAAGTACTTTTTTCTTGATGTGTTGACTGATGCCTTCTGCCCTCCTTACCTGGGGAGAAGAACTTATCCCACATCACTTAAACCCAGAACCAGCGTGAATCCAAAGGCTTGCCAATTAGCCTACTGATTGAAGTCTCAGGGACAAAAAAGTCCAACCCACCTGCTACAGCACCTGAACTCTGACATCTCTTAATCTGCCTTGCCAATTGTGTCAACACAGTCGTGGAACCTTGGAAGTAGGTTTGAAGTGCTGCTCTAGCAGAATCCATGCATCGCCTCAAAAGCAAGGACTTGGAACTGTTGCATTATCTCCAATATGGATGCATCACTGACATTGCAAAGATTGTTTCCAACGCATTGTCGACTGCACAGCATCTCGACTCCATTCTTGACGCATCATTGCAGTTGCGTGTCTTGTAACTGACAAATCGCCTTCCCTTGTGTATCAAAAACGACGCATCACTGCTCCTGCACCCAGCAACCAAAGCACTTTGCAACAGGCAAAGGCTTGCCCCTGTATCCAACAAGAACTCCATTATAGTCGGCTGCAACTTTTAGATTTGACTCCATTAAGTGTGACCAGATATCCCCGGTTGGCAATTTTCAGTTAATTCTTTACAAAGCATATCTCTAATTCTCCTCCTTGGACTTTTGTTGTTTTGGCCCTATTTTAACATTCATACAGTTTAGGCCCTAGCCCATGCCTTCAGTAAGACAAGTTTAATCACTCACTTACACAGTTAGTCACACACCTACTAAATCATCCATTCAGGCACTCATACACCCACTCATTCTTCAATACACCTTGGAATATATATATATATATATATATATATATTCAATGAAAAAACCATAGGTTATAGTCCATATATAGTTAGGAATTAGCATTTACAAAACCTTATTTTACTCGCATAAAACCATTGAAATTCCATATATAGTTAGAAGCGCTAACTATATATCGCGCACCCGCAATCCACTGCTGATGATGTCACATATTACATCATTCATGACATGGTCAGTGACATCACTGATGACATCACTGATGACAACATCCAGTGATTGTATGTGTCTGTAAAGTTTAAATATGTTTCACATATTGAAGAATGAGTGGATGTATAAGTGTCTGGATGAAGAATTTAGTAGGTGCATGACTGACTGTATGAGTGAGTGATTAAATGTGTCTCACTGAGTGCATGGGTTAGTGACTAAACTGTCTTAATTCGTGCATCAGTATGTTTGTTGTTGTGTAAGCTGCTGCATGTGTTGATCAGTAGCTATAAGAGTGGCCATATGGGTTATTGATTGGTTGCCCAAGTATTTGAATGGGAGGCTGAGTGTGTGTGTGGGTGGCTGGGAGGTGCGTGACTCTGTGCATAGATGTGTAAGCAGTTGATTCACTAGGAGTATGAGTTCAAGAGTGCATGTGGAAACAGCTATATGGGCGGTTGACTGTGCATGGGTGTGTTGGTGAGTGAATGGATTTCTCATTGCTACATGTGCAAGTAAGTACGTATGTAAAACACAATACATGTGAGAGTTGAGATATATAAATAACTGAACATAAGAGCCAGTGAATGTGTGAGTGGCTGTATCGATCACTGTGAGCTTGTATCAGGGATTATATAAGAGAGTAAATATGTGTTATTATATGTTTGAATAAGTAAGATGTGTATAACTGTATAGTTGAGGAAATGGAGGTGTGATTGATTCTTTGCATGACTGACTAGGTGTGTGAGTAACTCCATGGATGAGTGACAGTCTGTGAGTGTCTGTTTATACTGAGTGTATGTAAGGTTATATTAGAGTCTGAAGAGGTTCATTGTATTATCACATGAGTGATGTGATCAGTGATGACAAATGAGATGTCATCAGTGATGTCATTTGAGTTGTCATCAGTGATGTCATCAGTGATGTCATTTGAGATGTCATCATTGATGTCATTTGAGTTGTCATCAGTGATGTCATTTGAGATGTCATCAGTGATGTCATCAGTGATGTCACTGACCATGTCATGAATGATGTAATATGTGACATCATCAGCAGTGGATTGCGGGTGCGCGATATATAGTTAGCGCTTCTAACTATATATGGAATTTCAATGGTTTTATGCGAGTAAAATAAGGTTTTGTAAATGCTAATTCCTAACTATATATGGACTATAACCTATGGTTTTTTCATTGAATTTTCAAGGTTTTGTAAATGCAAATTCCTAACTATATATGGACTATAACCTATGGTTTTTTCTGTGAATTTCATTGGTTTTTTAATAGCAAATATGAAAAGCTTTAAAATGTCAAGTACGTGATAGATAAAAACATTTTCGTATTTATGCACGCTGATGTGCTTTGAACGCTGCACCCCCCCCCCTCCCCTCTTTTGCCTTAGTAGTACTCTCTCTTTGCAGATACTGAAGGGTAGTTAACGCAGGCCTTTACCCCCGTTGTAATCCGTCGTGCCTCCTTGTCTCTCCATTTGATTGATTGTTGTCCAAGCATTTACTGTTTTAGAATTGGTTCTCTTTGGATCATTCTCTATTTACAAACAAGCACAAAGTCGCAATACTCTGTTTAGTCTTTACAGATAGTGAAAAATCGTGTAAAAAAATAAAAGTAATCGAGCAAAATCAGTAGGCCACTAATTGGATCTCTTTTTGACCTCGCTAAAATAGAAATATTAGGAACAACCCTTCTTGAGAAATACGAAAATAGTGAGATGAACTGAGCTCCACACCATGAGGGCTGCAAGACAGCTCGGCTCCATCACCCATCCCGCACAAAATAACGACAAACCCTATGCAAATATTAAAAATATAGACAACACACCAGCAAAGAAACAGGGTAAAACATTTTATTAAATAACTATTTACATAACGTTGGTTTATAAGATGATGTCAGTAGTGGACCGATGTGTGAATAGGTCGGAAGCAGCACAAGGCTCCAAGATCCGGATGGAAAGTCCTGGATATTGGGTGCCATAGTTCAGAGTTCTGAGTTTGAGCCTTTTTCAATGCCTGTGCTTTGTTGAATCAAAATGGCGGCTTGACACAAAGCTGACTCAAGCGTTGTTACTGATGCTATGCAGACCAAAACTGGTTTTCAGTTTGTACATTTTTCTAGATTTTTCAATCCAAGTTTGGTTGACTTTGTAGAACGATGGCTTCAGATTTTCAACATACGGTGTGGTGGCGCTGACTGGGAGGGGGCGCTTCGCTCCTGCCCCCTCCCCAAGTAAGATTTTCATACGTGAAAGTACGTTAATGGTTTTGGTCCCTGAGATGCTTCGATGTCACTACCATTCTCAAATAGCATAAGTTCTGGATGTTGGGTGCCATAGTTAAGAGTTCTGAGCAGTGCTTGTAACACTGTCTGAAGCTTATTTCCACCTACTGCAGCTTCACTATTCTCAAAGTAAGTGAGTGTCGTTTGTGGACCTGACTGCATTAGAAAACAATGTGATATGTTACCTTCCTAAACAGCTTGACGGAGGCCCCTGAGGGGCGGTGTGATGGCCATGGACTCGGAGAAGACGCTTTGCTCCGACACCCTCCCCAAGTCTTATAGCACTGGTGTAGCCTGAGATCGCCCCCGACATAGGCGGCCGGCTCCCGGGGTCCGGCGGAACTTTTTACCTTTTGATGACTCTTCTATTCTGGACTTTGTCCCACAATCCGTTTGACCTGAAGACACGCTGTAGTGGGGCGCCCCTTTACCGTTTTAGTTGCCATTCCGCCCGCTTTTGCTACACTGTGCCTCTTCCGCCATTCAGCTGTTTACCGCCCGCTCTTGCGACTACAGCGTCTCGCTCACCATGTAGTTAAGTTGCTCCCGCTCTTGCGGTGCAGCGATAGGCGGCTGCCACAGGACTCTCAAAATGGCGGCCGGCTCTTCGGTTTTGGGCCTGGTCCACTAAAATGGCCCTGGGACACCTTGGAACTCGGACGCTTCCCTGATAAGGCTTGGGTCCCATTCTCGAAAAGCGTCCCCTCAGCCGTGAAGATTCTACAAAAGTCTTGGGGGCCTCCGACTCCCGCAGGCTTCTGGTGGGGAGCGGCTGCCATGATTGCTCGTGGAATGGCCACGACGGAGCTACGAGATGGTAGTGGTCTCATGCTGACGCCAGCTTTAGTCTGAAACATCCAGAAACACTATAGACTACCAATTCGATCAGTTCCGGTAGCGCCCCAACATGACCCGGAAGAGAAGAATTTGCCCTCCCCTCTTTGACTGATGGTTCTTGTTGCCTGTCCCCTCTGTTGTCATTTAACAGAACTTTTTGGACTGCTGAAAGGGGTTGTGTTCTGAACGCTGGTTGGTGGAGACATTTAGACTATATTCTTGACCTACGTTGTCGCGTAATGCGTTTTATGACACGCCGCGTTAGCGCACCCGGAAGTGATCCGAGGCGCGGCGCGCAGCGCGTAACGTAAGCATAACAGGTCATGTGACTTGTTAATAAAACTTTTCATTGGTTCATTTTACTTTTGTTATTTTAATGATGAAAAGCTTGGTCATATGACCTAAAAATTACGCTTTTTATTTTTTTCGAACATTATTTTTTTTTCAAACATATGTTATAATATTCCAGGCTAATGTACTTTCCCGGAAAATTTACAACTATCCTGCAAGTAAAATATATTCCTTTTTCGAGAAAAAGGGCGTTTCTTCGTTCCATGGCGGAGCCGTTGAGTAAGAGAGACTCGGCCTGCTGTCTTAGTCGCCGATACGCCTGATTATCAGATTCTTATCGATCACTTTATGTTGCAGAAATGAAAAACACAACTGCCCTTGACCATTTATCTTTACTGCGTTCCTACATATTATACCTTTTATCCGTCATGTAATCGGACTGCTTTATTTCACTTGCCTTTTACTGATTCGAAAACAGTGACTAAAAGTAAAAACTTTACCAATGTAAATACTACTACCGTGTTTTGTTTTAAAAACCTTTATTGTGAAAATATCAGTATACAAATACGGGCCTATAACCACGTGGGCCGGCCACGGAGCAAACTGAAATCGTATATGATGAGGAGACATTTACACTGTAGAGGAACGTAACGAGCGGGCCATTAGGTTGCAAGAACTAAGGTGTCTAACAGTTGCGGAATCGGTGGACGTACATTTTGTAATTAAAATAAGACAGGGCCACTTACAATAACATTTTCTAGATATACATTTGCGGGCAAGGAGTTACGAGTCCCATTTATACCGGCGCCATTTTGGGCGAGGCCGGGCAGGTCCAAGATATAGTCAAAATGTCTTCACCAACAATCGGCCAGACCAGAACCCCTTTCGGCCCTTTATGCTACAAGATGGTGTCTTCCATTCAGAAAATATTGTTGGCAGCATTTTGAAAGGAAAGATAAACAGCCGTTCTCCTAGTGAGTCTCACATTGTTACATTTAGGAAGAATGTTGAAGAATAATATGTGGAAAATCTGAAGCCATTTTTCTACAAACTCTCAATCAGCCTAAGTCATGGGCGATCTTTGTCCACACCAGGGCAATAGTGAAGCTGCAGCAGGTGCAAAGGAGCTTCAGACAGTCTTACAAGCACTGCTTTTCTAAACATTTTTTTGTATTTTTGCACAGTTTTATATATTCTTTTTTGTTTTTGATGGAGGGGAAACAACAAAAAACAGGCATTGAAAAAAGCTCAACAGTGCAGGGCGCCTTGTGCTGCTTCCGACCTATTCACACATCGGTCCACTACTGACATCACCTCATAAGCCAACGGGGCACCCCACACTGACTTTCGGCGCAGCATTGTAGGATGGCCACACCAGTGCGGCAACTTGCTGGACACCACCTCGGTGCCATCCGGATCTCGGAGCGTTCGAGTCACTGTACCGCAAGAGTGACCGGAACTCAGCTGGTCACGCCGTCTTTCGGCGCAGCATTGTAGGATGGCCACACCAGTGCGGCAACTTGCTGGACACAACCTCGGTGCCATCCGGATCTCGGCGCGTTCGACTCACTGTACCGCAAGAGTGACCGGAACTCTGCTGGACCCGCCGTCTTTCGGCGCAGCATTGTAGGATGGCCACACCACTGCAGCAATTTGCTGGACACCACCTTGGGCAACAGTGAAACTGCAGCAGGTGCAAATAAGCTTCAGATAGTCTTACAACCACAGCTCAGAACTCTCAACTATGGCACTCAATATCCAGGACTTGCCATTCGGATCTTGGCGCCTTGTGCTGGTTCCGACCTATTCACACATCGGTCCACTACTGACATCACCTCATAAGCCAACGGGGCACCCCACGCCGACTTTCGGCACAGTATTGTAGGATGGCCACACCAGTGCAGCAACTTGCTGGACACAACCTCGGTGCCATCCGGATCTCGGCGCGTTCGACTCACTGTACCGCAAGAGTGACCGGAACTCAGCTGGACACGCCGTCTTTCGGCGCAGCATTGTAGGATGGCCACACCAGTGCAGCAACTTGCTGGACACAACCTCGGTGCCATCCGGATCTCGGCGCGTTCGACTCACTGTACCGCAAGAGTGACCGGAACTCAGCTGGACACGCCGTCTTTCGGCGCAGCATTGTAGGATGGCCACACCAGTACGGCAATTTGCTTGACACCACCTCGGTGCCATCCGGATCTCAGCGCGTTGTGCTGCCTTCGGCCTATTCGCACATCGGTCCGCTACTGACGCCGCCTCACGTGCCAACGGATTTTCTACGGTTTTTGTAGCCCTATACCGCATAACAGGTCATGTGACTTCTTTATAAAACTTTTCATTGGTTCATTTTACTTTTGGTTTCCTAAAGATGGAAGGCTTGGTCATATGACCTAAAAATAACACTTTTCATTGGTTTAGAACATTTTTTTTTCCCAAACGATGAAAGCCCCACCTTGTTTCTGGATCATTCAGACTGAAGCTGGCGTCAGCATGAGAGCACCACCATCTCGTGGCTCCGTCGTGGTCATTCCGCGAGCAATCATGGCAGCCGCTCCCCACCGGAAGCCTGCGGGAGTCGGGGGCCCCCAATTTATTTATTTATTTATTTATTTATAGGCTTGTTACGCGCCGGCATCACACCCGAAGGTGTATCTCCGCGCGGTGCTGTGAGATGGACAGGTCAAAGAGCTCCTCCTAGAATAGTACAGTCTTTAGACGTTTCCTGAAAACTGAGTGACTCAGTGACCCAAGACTTTTGTACAATCTTCACGGCTGAGGGGACGCTTTTCGAGAATGGAGCCCAAGCCCTAGCAGGCAAGCGTCCGAGTTCCAAAGTGTCCCAGGGCTATTTCAGTGGACCAGGCCCAAAACCGAGGAGCCGTCCGCCATTTTAAGAGCCATGTGGCAGCCGCCTATCGCTGCACTGCAAGAGTGGGAGCAACTCAACAACATGGTGAGCGAGACGCTGTAGCCGCAAGAGCGGGCGCAACTCAGCTAGATGGCCGCCACCTGGGGAGGCCCGTTCACGCCGCCTCCCCCACGCCCCCCCCGGGCCGACGCACGCCAATTTTCGGAGTAGCATTGTAGGATACCAAAACCAGTGCGGCAGTTTACTGGACATCACCTGGGTGCCTATCGTACATGTTGTGTCAGCCATGTGACACTGGACACAGACCGCTACTGACGAGGCCTCCCCCCGCACCACCCGGGACGCCCCACGCTGTTTTTCTGTGCTGCATTGTAGGATCCCTAAACCAGTGCGGCACCCAGGCGACATCACCTGGGTGCCGTCCAGAACTCTGCACGTTGTGCTGCCTTGGGACTATTCGCACAACAGACCGCTACTGACGAGGCCTCCCCCCGCCCCACCCGGGACGCCCCACGCCAATTTTCGGAGCAGCATTGTAGGATCCCTAAACCAGTGCGGCACCCAGGCGACATCACCTGGGTGCCGTCCAGAACTCTGCACGTTGTGCTGCCTTGGGACTATTCGCACAAAAGACAGCTTCTAACCATTGTTGCTTTTTGTGTTGAGAAATGTTTAAATGTTTTTAGTTTTTGTTCCGTTCGTTAAAGTTAGTAGTTAATAAAGTTTTATAACCTTACTTTGTTGGAGTGTTATCTATTTTTTTATAAACGGGTGAATGGGGCCTTGAATCGGGTTATTGTCATGTGTGGGCTTTGGAAGTGTGCTGCTGCAGGATCGGACATTTCAAACTCAAATGCACGTTCTTTTTCTTACCTTTCCGAAGCATGGAGCGCAATAGCAGGCAGAGAAAGGGTGATGCACGTGTTGAACACTACCTGACCTGGCAAGTTGCTGGCAGTGCCCCCCCGCCCGCTCCTGAAAGAGGGCACACACACACCGCCGCCCCGAGTACTTCACAAATCTTTAAAAGACCATGCGCTTGTTCATGAGGCTTAAATGGTTTATCACCTCTTCTAGAACCCCTGCATCGACCCTCTGACGTTTCATGGAAAAATTACCTTGTAACACAATACCAAGCCCTGTCAGCTGAAACCCCCAAGGAATCGTGGGGCATATTATCAAGGGGGTTTATCTCCGCTTTTTTGGCTTTAAAAGCCATGAAAGCGGAGATAAAATTATTTCCCTATTACCAAGCTGTCGCTAACACCAGTTAGTGACAGCTAAAAGGAGATAGCGACCATCTTGGGCCCCGCTTTGCATGTCAGTGATACTTATCACTAATGACATGCAAAGTGGCGTGCCAAGATGTTAGCGACTGGAAACAGTCCCTAACATCGCTATCTCCTATTACCAACTTTTGGAGATATTCGCGCTAAGCGCGAATATCTTCAAAATCTAACACCTGCCCTGAGCAGTTCTTAGCCATGTTATCCAATGGGAGGTGGATAACATGGCTAAGAGCATTAGGTCGATAATACATGAATATCGCTGACTTTTCTGCGATAATAGCAAGGTTTATCTGCGATAAAAATCGCCGATGTGCGGCGATAATTTTTGTCTCTAAACAAGTTAGAGACAAAAATTATCGCTAGTTGTTCATAATATGCCCCCGGGTTTTTGCTTGCAGAAATCGGGAGGCGGGAGACTAGCACTGAAATCAGTACTCACACGCCTGAATCAGGAGGATTGGCATGTCTGAATTCTCTACAGCTGGGGCCATAAACTACATCCGCAGGGTTAGGTGATAGCCTGGGACCAGCCTGGCATCTAAAATGGCTGCCGTGCACGACAAAATTGTGGCATTCGAAAAAAGGCAAGATGGCGCAGCCGCTGGAAGAGATGTATCAACATATATCAGCCTCCTCAGCCACCCTCAGGAAACATAGGGGATTAGGATACGTCTCCCGCACCCCCTTATACCTAGTACTTTAATTAACGAAGCACAAAATGGCGAATTCCCGTTTCGCTACCAGTTTGCGGCCCAGTTCGCGGCCCGTGAAGCGCTTCTACCGTGAAAAATCATTTTTTTTTTATTTTCCCCACGGGACCCTTTAATAACCCCAACAACATTCCTAGGGGGTCAAGAGGGGGATACCTTGCCCCCTTTCATTAAATTCCCCCTTAGTTCTTCACCTTTTCTTCTCTCTCGATCCTACCGAGAGACAAGATGGCGGCCGCTCCGGACTGTCACGCAGCAAAAAAAAAAAAAAGCTCACGCACAGCCGCTGGAAGAGATGTATCAACATATATCAGCCTCCTCAGCCACCCTCAGAAAACATAGGGGATTAGGATACGTCTCCCGCACCCACTTTTAACTAGTAATTTAATTAACGAAGCAGAAAATGGCGAATTCCCGTTTCGCTACCAGTTCGCGGCCGCGCTTCTACCGTGAAAAATCATTTTTTTTTATTTTCCCCACGGGACCCTTTAATAACCCCAACAACATTCCTAGGGGGTCAAGAGGGGGATACCTTGCCCCCTTTCATTAAATTCCCCTTTCGTTTTCCACCTCTTCTTCTCTCTCGATCCTACCGAGAGACAAGATGGCGGCCGCTCCGGACTGTTTAGAATGTTGACAGACACCGGAGAGCCAATCAGCTTTCTGCGCGCAAAGTTCCGATAAGCGAAAAGTAAGCGGACCGGATCGCTGCCCAGAGCGCTGTTACAGATATATATCTTGGTTTGAACGTTAATTTCTCAAAAACTACTGGAGCACATATATTGAGACCTAGCAAAGGCACATCGGGCTAACAGTCCCTACAATTTTGCCAAGTTTCGTGCAAATCCATTCAGCCGTTCGAGCTAAAAGTGAGTCCAACCGCCCTATGGAAAACTCAATGCAAAAAACGCGTTTTGGGACCCCCCTTTTTTCTCAGCCCCCCCTTGACGAAACCCCACCAAATTTTCAGGGGCTGCTCAGAAACAAAATGTGCCATTTTCCTGAAAATTTCAGCCGATTCCGTCCACAAACGCCAAAGTTATTAGACATAGAATTTTCAGAAGTCCCATAGAGAAAAAATCCTAACTATATATACCTACTGGCGATAGCCAGTAGGTAATATATATATATATATATATATATATATATATATATATATATATATATATATATATATATATATATATATATATATATATATATATATATATATATATATATATATATATATATATATGTATATATATATATATGTATATATATATATATATATATATATTCACTGAAAAAACCATAGGTTTCACACCAGTTATAGTTAGCTGGAAATTTTACTGATATAAAACCATTGAAATTCCCACGTTATAGTTAGTCGGACTCACTATAACTTGCGCGTACAATGCACTGCTGATGACATCACTCATGACATCACTGATGAGACCATCCAGTGAATGTGTGTCTTTCTGAAAAATAAATTTGTTTTATATATGTATTTGTAAAGGTCGATGGAAGAATAAATGTTTAAATAAGTGTGTAAATGGATGTTTTTTTAAAAAAAATTGGTTGGGTAACTGGCATATTATGTGTATCTTAGTGAATACATATATTAGCGAGTATTGTTTAAATATTTAAATGTTTGTATCAGTGTTTCTCTTTGTGTATAAGTGGCTGCATGGGGTTGGTGACTGACTCACTGTTTGTATGTGTTTTGAAGACAGCATATGTGCAGGACTGTATGGGTGGATGAGTGTATATATGTGTGTGTTAGTGAGTGAATGACTGTCTCACTAGTGTCTTCATTAGTAACGACATATGTTTTAATCTAGTATATGTGAGTATTGATGTATATAAGTGAGTATAGTATATATAGTGAGAGATTGTAGGAGTTCCTGTGTAAATAAGTATGTGTTTCTATAAGTGATTGTTTAAGAGAGTAAGTATGGGTAAGTTTCCTTAGAAGTAAGGTGGCAGTGTGTGTATAAATGTATATGCAAAGAAATGGATGTTTAATAGTTTATTTGCATGTGTGAGTATGTGTGTGAGTAACTTTTGGATGATTGCTGATGTGTAACAGGATGTGTAGGTGTATCACTACATATGATGAGTGAGTATATGTATGAGTGACTATATAGAACTGTTGGTGAATGAGTGGATGTGTATATAGATGGTGGAATTACTGAATTGGTTGTTGTTACTGGTTTGGGTATCTCCATTTTTTAGAAAATGTTTGTTTCTATTTTTGAATATGTGTTTCAAGCGTTACATTACACTGAAATTAGGTCTGTCACTCTGTCACAAGGATGGTGTCATCAGTGATGTCATGAGTGATGTCATCAGCAGTGCATTGTACGCGCAAGTTATAGTGAGTCCGACTAACTATAACGTGGGAATTTCAATGGTTTTATATCAGTAAAATTTCCAGCTAACTATAACTGGTGTGAAACCTATGGTTTTTTCAGTGAATTTCATAGGTTTTTTAAATGCTAATTCCTAACTATAACTGGTGTGAAACCTATGGTTTTTTCAGTGAATTTCATAGGTTTTTTTAATGCTAATTCCTTTGTATATCGAGTTTCTAACCTTTTTTTTTTTTACAATTTGCTGTTTTTTTTAAGTATTCATTTTTTTTATAATTTTTTTCTTTTGCGCTCTGGGTGCGCGCTCCTGGAAGCTTTCAGCTAAGCTCTCCTGTAAGCTTCTCCGAGAGCTCATCTGAAAGCGCACCCAGAGCGCAACTGTCGTTCGTGAAAAAAAAATATGAATGAAAAGTTAATAATAATGCAAAACATTTCGTACCATACAAATAAAATTTGTTTTTTTTAATATTGAAAATGATTATGCATTTCTATTAAAGATTGATGACGTCACTTCAGCGCACAACGTACGTGCCCTCGGAAGCGCCTACGTGCGCGGCTCCTAAACGCACGCAAAAGCGCCTACGATCGCGCCACGTGTGCGCCCCGGAAGCGCCTACGATCGCGCCACGTGTGCGCCCCGGAAGCGCCTACGATCGCGCAGCGTAAACGCACCCGGAAGTGCACCCGAGCGCGCAGCGTAAGCGCGTCGGGTCATGTGACCCTAAAATAACACTTTTCATTGGTTGCTAACAGTTTTTTTTTACAATGAATGAAATCCCCACCCATTTCCTTCACTTCTTCTTTCACTTTTGTGACTGAAAGACCTGCTTTTTTGCTGCTCCTTTTTTCTTGGTTCATCATGGCTGCCAGATCATCCAGCAGTGAAGATGACTTCATTGATGAAGAGCCACCTACCCCAAAGGTGAAGGGACATTTCATTTGGAAATTTTTTAAGTTTCCAGAAGGCCAGAAGAAGGTGAATGCACCAAAAGTAGAGTGCAGGATCTGCAAAAAGGTCCTGTCACGGGGTAACCCCCTAAAAAAATACTCTTTTGGCAACTTCACGATGATTCGCCATGTGGAGACCAGGCACCCCCAGAATTTTGCCCGAGAAAGTGTCAGGGCTCTGGCACAGGAGGTTCCCTCTACATCAACAGGAGGAGCAACTTCTTCTGGAAGAGACCAATCTCAGGGGCAGGTAGCAAACATCCAACCTGCATTCAACCATGGGGTCGTCAGATGCAGATACTGCAATCAACTCCTCACCTATGGGGAGCAAAGTGTCCTGCTCATGGTTCGGGCATTAGAGAACCATCACTGCCCTTCCCACCCCTAATTTTTTTCTTTTCTTTTTGCTCCTGTTGAGCAGTTTCTATTCCCTGTTTTTGTTCCTCTTCAGTTAAAAGAAGAAAACCAAAAGTTCTTTTCAGAACTACCTCCAATTCTCATCAAAGAGCTATAATCTTAAAAAATGAAGAGTAAGTGAAATATAGTGCATTGATAATTGAAAGGAGAATGAGTAAGAAAGAACAGAAAGGTATGAGAGGTGAAAGGAAGTGAAGTAGGAGGACTGAAAGAAGGTGAGTGTTAGAAAAGAAATTTATGACACAGTGAATAAACTGGAGGCCTCATTTCTGAAAAGTGACGCATCGCTACGTGAAAATAGCGATGCGTCACTTATCTGGACGCACTCCTTATGACATTCCACATATGTCATATTTAATATATGACTAATCAATTCGCAAGGAGTTACAGATATGTCAGTATTTCTGACATATCTCTAAACACAAAAGTAACGCATTGCAGGAGTGCGTCACAAAAGTGACGCAACTCCAGTAATGTGTCCTTTCACATGGAAAAAGCACCATGTGAAAGGTTTGCTGAGAAGCAGGCGCAAGATTTTGGCGCAACTGCATCCTAAAAGTGACGCACTGCGTCATTATTACCAAGCTTTTTGCAAGGAACACCCCCTCTGCATGCATTATACCTGACACTATTTTTTAAAAAGTGACGCATCTAGGTACATGGGTCACTTTTTAAAACTCTGCGCCATATTGTATCTGCATCAGGTATAATGTATGCAGAGGGGGCAATCCCTCGCAAAAAGCTTGGTAATAACAACGTACTGAAATCTATGAGATTTCCCTGCGTCATTTTTTGGATGCTATTGCGTCAAAATTTTGCGCCGGCCTCGCATCACTTTTATGTTTACACATATGTCAGAAATACTGACGTATCTGTAACTCCTTGCAACATGATTCGTCATACATTAAATATGACACATCTGGAATGTCATAAGGACTGTGTACAGAAAAGTGACGCATCACACCAACAGTGTAATAAAATGTGCCTCGTTGCACTATATTTAAAGGATGCAACAGCATCCTAAAAGTGACGCAGTGAAATCTCAAACATTTCACTGCGTCGCTATTACAAAGCTTTTTGTGGGGGAACACCCCCTCTGCATACATTATACCTGACGCTATTTTTAAAAAGTGACGCATCTAGGTACATGGGTCACTTTTTAAAACTCTGCGCCATATTGTATCTGCAACATGATTCGTCATACATTAAATATGACACATCTGGAACGTCATAAGGAGTGCGCACAGAAAAGTGACGCATAACACCAGCAGTGTAATAAAATGTACCTCGTTGCACTATATTTAAAAAGTGACGCATCTAGATAGATGCGTCACTTTTTGAATATTGCATAACAATGCGCATTTTTTTACACCGCTGGTGCGTCACAAAAATTGACGCACAGGAAGCGCAAAACTAACAGCGCAAGGCCTTCATAAATATAGTCCTGGATTTAGGGGGTCAGAGGGGGTCTACTCTTCCCCCTTATGATCCAATCAGCTTCCTGCGCGCAAGTCGCTCGTCGCGCCTGGAGCGCTCTCCCGTGCGCGCACGGGAGAGCGCATATTCCCGCGCAAAACGAAAAAAAATTTTTAATGCCCTGCAGGACCCTATTTTAGTCCCTACATCAAACCTAGGGGGTCAGAGGGGGTCTACTCTTCCCCCTTATGGTCATTTGCCCCTTTTTTTTTCAAACCCCTTCTGTCTCGATTTTACCGAGACACAAGATGGCGGCCGCTCCGCACTGTTTAGAATGTTTACAGACAACTGAGATCCAATCAGCTTCCTGCGCGCAAGTCGCGTGTCGCGCCTGGAGCGCACTCCCGTGCGCGCACGGGAGCGCGGCTATAGATATATATATTTTTTTGAACCTTAATTACTTAAAATCCACTGGAGCACATATCTTGAGACATAGCAAAGGCACATCGGGCTACCAGTCCCTACAATTTTGCCAAGTTTGGTGGAAATCCATTCAGCCGTTCGGGCTAAAAGTGAAATCGACCGCCCTATGGAAATTAACATGGGGAAAACGCGTTTTGGGACCCCCCTTTTATCTCGGCCCCCGCTTGACGAATCCCCCCCAAACTTTCAGGGAAGGACCGGACCGCCATGAGACCATTTTCCTGAAAATTTCAGGCAGATTCGTCAACCGGCGCCAAAGTTATTCAAAATAGAATGTTGAGATTTAACATTGAAAATTATCCTAACTATAACTACCTACTGGCGACCGCCAGTAGGTAATATATATATATATATATATATATATATATATATATATATATATATATATATATATATATATATATGTATATATATATATATATATATGTATATATATATATATATATATATATATATATATATATATATATATATATATATATATGTATATGTATATGTATATATATATATATATATATATATATATATATATATATATATATATATATATATATATATATTCACAGAAAAAAACATAGGTTTCAGGGGTGTTATAGTTAGCTGGACAATTCACTCATACAAAACCACAGAAATTCCTCCGTTATAGTTAGTTCTGCTATCTATAACTTGCGCACCCGCAATGCACTGCTGATGGTGTCACATATTACATCATTCATGACATGGTCAGTGACATAACAAATATCAAACAAAACAGCATCTGGACAGCAGTAGCAGCAGGAGCAAGTATCTTCTGAAAAAGAATTCTTGCAGGAGCCACCATGTCCAGAGAGGCCGGAATCTGTTGTGTGGAAATTCTTCGGTTCACAAAAAGTACATTCGAGAAAGGTGACTTGCAAAAGGTAGTGAACAAATATACTCTTGTGGCACTGCTTCTAGTTCAAGTTCAGAGATTTGTATAGCGCAATACTCACCCAGAGGGTCTCAAGGCGCTTGAGGGAGGGCGTTGGCCGCTAAGTAGGAGAAGGATCTTCCTCCCATGGTGGATCTATGGATGCGCGGAATTGCGACAAGGGCTTGATTGGATGATCGTAGTTGGCGGGTGGGTTTGTAGAAGGACAGTCGTGTGTTGAGGCATTCGGGTCCTAGGTCATAGAGGGCTCTGTGTGTGTGGGTGAGGAGACGGAACGTTATTATCTTGTTGACAGGGAGCCAGTGGAGGTCTTTCAGGTGACCGGAAATGTGTTTGACGGGGGATGTCCAATATGAGTCTGGCTGAGGCGTTTTGGATGCGTTGGAGTTTTTTCTGTAGTTTGGCTGTGATTCCGGCGTAGAGGGTATTTCCATAGTCCAGTCGGCTAGTGACCAGTGCGTGGGTGACTGTCTTTCTTGTTTCGGTGGGGATCCAACTGAAGATTTTTTTGAGCATGCGAAGGATGTTGAAGCATGAAGATGAGACGGCGTTGACTTGTCTGGTCATCGAGAGGGAGGAGTCCAGGATGAAGCCCAGGTTACGTGCGTGATCTGTAGGTATGGGTGCTGTACCCAGGGCCGGAGGCCACCATGAGTCGGCCCAGGAAGAGGGGGATGATCCTAAGATGAGGACTTCCATTTTGTCTGAGTTTAGTTTTAAACGGCTGTTCTTCATCCATTCGGCTACTTCTTTCATTCCTTCGTGTAGATTGGTTTTGCTGGTGTTTGGGTCTTTGGTGAGGGAGAGGATCAGCTGGGTGTTGTCTGCATAGGAGATGATGTTGAGGTTGTGTTGTCGTGCGATGGATGCGAGGGGACTCATGTAAACCTTGAAGAGGGTGGGACTGAGTGATGATCCTTGTGGTATGCCGCAGATGACTTCGGTGGCGTCTGATTTGAATGGGGGGAGGCGGACTCTCTGGGTTCTCCCGGCAAGGAACGAGATGATCCAGTCCAGAGCTTTTCCTTGTATTCCGACGTTGCTGAGGCGTTGTATGAGGGTGCTATGACAGACTGTGTCGAAGGCGGCGGAGAGGTCAAGTAGGATTAGGGCAGCTGTTTCTCCGTTGTCCAGTAGCGTTGGATGTCATCTGTAGCTGCAATGAACGCGGTTTTGGTGCTGTGTTTGGCTCGGAAGCTGGACTGTGAGCGGTCGAGGGAATTGTTGGATTCAAGGAAGGCGGCGAGTTGACTATTGACGGCTTTCTCAATAACTTTGGCAGTTCTTAAGTTCAGAGGGGTCTGCTGTGGGTTTCTTCAGAAGGGCGCTGAGTTCGGCATGTTTCCAGCTGTCTTGGAAGGTAGCGGAGTTGAAGGAACAGTTGATGACATCGCAGAGGTGGGGTGCGATGATGGAGTCTGCTTTGTTGAAAATGTGGTGGGGACATGGGTCGGTTGGTGATCCTGAGTGGATGGAGTTCATCAGGCGGATGGTGTCTTCAGTGGTGATTGGGTTCCAGGCGCAGAGGTTGTGAGGGTGCTGTTTAGGTTCAGAGGTGGGTGGAGTGGACTGTTCTTCGGAATGGTTTTCAAAGCTGTTATGTATGTCCGCGATTTTGTTGTGGAAGAAAGAGGATAAAGAGTCTCAGAGGTTTTGGGAGGGAGTAATGTCGTTGGTGCCGGCGGTGGGGTTGGTAAATTCTTTGACGATGTTGAATAGTTCCTTGCTGTTGTGGGCGTTGTTGTCGAGTCCATCCTTGAATGCTGATTTCTTGGTGGATCGGATTAATTGGTGGTGTTTGCGAATGGCGTCCTTGAAGGTGGTCAGGTTGTCAGTGGTTGGGTTTTTTCTCCAGGTTTTCTCGAGAGTACGAAATAACTTCTTGAATTTCTTGAGGTCATCGTTGAACCAGGGGGCCTTTTTGCTACCTTGTTTGTTCTGGTGGTTTTTCAAGGGTGCTAATTCGTCAGCGTTGTGGGTGATCCATTGTGTGAGTTTTGTGGCAGCTTGGTTTGGGTCCGATGATATGGCAGGAGAGTTTTGGTTAAGCGATGTGAAGAGTTGGTCGGTGGTGATTTTGTTCCAGTTTCTTCGAGGAATAGGTTGTGGGGGGTTGTGGGTCGAGGTCTTTTTGTAGCTGAAGTGAACGCAGCTGTGGTCCATCCAATGGAGAGCTGTGGTGTGATCGAAGGAGATGTGTTTGTTGGAGGTGAAGATAGGGTCGAGCGTGTGTCCGGCAAGGTGGGTGGGTGTGTTAACAAGTTGTTTGAGTCCGAGATTGGCCAGGTTGTCCAGAAGGGTGGTGGTGTTGCTGTCGTTTTTCTTTTCCAGGTGGAAGTTGAGGTCTCCCAGTAGAATGTAGTCTTCGGAGGGGAGGGCGTGTGGGCTGATGAAGTCAGTGATGTCTTTGCTGAATTGTGTGCGGGTTCCTGGTAGTCTGTAGATGAGGGTGCCTCTAAGTGTGGTCCTGGGGTCGGTGTGGATCTGGAAGTGAAGGTGTTCGGCGGTAACAAGGTTATCGTCGGAGCTGGTCGTGATTTGGATGGTGTTCTTATGGACGCCTCCTCCTGTTTGGTTGGTGCGGTCTTTTCGGATGATCTTGTAAGTGTCCGGGATGGCTATGGCGATGTCGGGCGCTGATGTGGTGTTCATCCAGGTTTCTGTTAGGAAGGCGACGTCCGGCGATGCAGTGTCGAGTAGGTCCCAGAGCTCAGTGGCGTGTCTGTGGACTGAGCGGGTGTTCAGCAGGATGCACTTCAGGTGGTTAGAGTCGGGCTGTGTTTGGAGTTAGTGGATTTGGTATGGGTCCTGATGCAGGCGAACTTGCAGGAGTGGCAGGCGAAGGGCCCATGGGTGTGTCCTGGGGCAGCTTCGCAGCATTGTGGTGTGTGGCCGGGGTTAAGGGCAAAGAGGGTAGCGGCGTCATATGATATGCGGGTGGAGTGGGTTTTGTGAGGACCAGGGGGTATGGCGCTGGGCGCGGTCCAGGTGCGGACGGGCGTAGACGGGCTTACCTTTGGCGCACCTTCGGCGCACATGGGGCGCAACCGCTGAAGCATCTATCATATGTGGATAGTGGGGGGGAGGGGCAAGGGAGGATCAGCTGGGAGGCGGGAGCGGGGTGGAGATCCGGGTAGGGAGGCACAACAACAACAAGAACAACAAAATGGCTGCAGGCCAAAAGCGAAGCAGGATTGGGGCACAGTCAGCGAGAAAGCGCGATGCAAATGGCAGTGGCACCGGCACAATCAGGCACAACTCAATGTCACAGGCAGCGCAGCACTATTGTGAATCTAGTCAAAGCGCACTTAGGCAATCCAGTGCTACGATGCAAAAACAATGATTAAATTAGTGGCAAGTGCATCTGGAGCGTGCTCAGGAACACCTGCAATAGACATTAGGCCAGAATTCACCTTTCTTGAGCAAAACTGCCTGAAGGGTAAGAAACTTACATGTTTCTGTGAGCAGTCAGTGGATGCAGTTTGTGCTGCACAACGCAACCATTGTTGTTAATTTTCTGTTGTTGTTGTCCTATTTTATTCGTTCTTTTTTCGTTAATTGTTTGAAAAAACACCCAAAAACATATAGAATGGTTAAAAAAAATACAAAAGAAAAAAAAAGATCTTATCAGAACTACCTCATCTGGTTAAAGAAAGAACTATAATTGCAAGGTAATGTGTGAAAGTTTAGTTGAATTTATCTATACAGCATGATTGACTGAAAGAATGCATTAGTAGTGTATGGTGAATTTATAGGTGAAGATTTATGAGGAAGTACTGCAGCGTGACACTGCAAACTCTTTATCTGCACTGCATTGTGGCACTTCCGAAGCACAGGGATGTGACATATGTACATGAATACGTTGCAACTCTGTGCTTCCTTCTGCACTGCTCGTAAAACTGCAGCCATGCGGTGACACAGGCACCCTTGCACCATGGTGCAAGGATGTCTGTGTTGTACGGAGATTGTTTTTTGTGCAGGAAGGGATACCTTCCTGCATAAAAACAATCAGTTAAGGCATTTTCCTCTTTCAATCTATGATGTGGAATGCAGCATACATTAAAAGAGGAACAAATAAGGAGAAATGAAAACAATTCCCCTCATTGCGCCTTGCTACACAAACTCTAGGATGGCGCAGCATTAACACACATCAGATTTACGATTTCTCCTAAATCTGGAAATGTGTCTTGTTCTATGGGTGTTGCGTGGCCACAGCAACACCTATGGAACGCCCCTTTAACACAAAGTTCTGTGTATGTAAGGGTTGTATTTACAAGGAGAGGAAAAACCAGGTAGGGTGGCTTTTCCTCTCCTTGTAAATATGAAGGAGTGCCTGGTGCCATCACTATGTTACAAAAAGTGATGTACTAGTGGCGGAGGGTGCTTGTAAATCTTCCCCATAAGTGCTTAGGTATTGGCAGACTGATACAATAAGAACACAGTGCTGGATGGGTGATTGGAGAATTGTATGAGACTGACAGGACGTATCCTACGCTGCATGGGTACTGCTTCAGTATTTAATGGAGTGGACCAATAATATGTATCTGCTTAGAGATTTGTAGGGATTATGCACAGCATATTGTATGTGTACTTGTGTTTGTGCCTAGGTAATTTTATAAGAATACCACTAGTAACTGGAATGTTGACAGTGCTGCAAACAGAGTGAACACTTAATTTATAAGTGCTTACGTATTGGTGGGGTGATAGTATAAGTAGATAGTGGTAGATATGTGAATAAAGAAGTGCATGGGACAGACTGGACGATTCCTACACTGCATGAGTACTAACTGGGTATTAATAGGAGTGTATCAATAGTATGTAGCCAGTTAGAGGTCTGCTTGGATAGTGCACAAAATATTATAGCTGTACTTGTGTTAGTAGCTAGGCCTGTCCATAAGTTCATGACTAGTAACTAGAATAATTACAGTATTAAAACAGAGTATAGTGAATGTATAGGTGCTTAGGTATTGGTGGAGTATTAGGATAAGTAGATAGTGCTGGATGGGTGATTTTAGAAATGCGTGGGACAGACAGGAGGATTGCTACACTGCATAGGTACTAACTGGGTATTTAGAAGAGCGTATCAATAGTTTGTAGCTGGTTAGAGGTGGGCATGCAAAGTGTAGAAAATATTGTACCTGCACTTGGGTTAGTGATTACGCCATTCCTTAAGAATACGACTAGTAACTGGAGTAATTTCAGTGTTGCAAAAAAAGTGTCTGCTGAATTTATAAGTGCTTAGGTATTGGTGGAGTGATAGGATACGTAGATAGTGTTGGATGGGTGAATGGAGAAGAGCATGGGACAGACAGTAGGATTCCTAGACTGCATAGGTACTAACTGGGTATTTAGAAGAGTGTATCAATAGTATGTAGCTGGTTAGGGGTCCACATGCACAGTGCACAGAATATTGTAGCTATACTAGTATTGGTGTGTCTATGGTTTCGAGAATGCTAGTCGGTATTTTAGGGTGAGGATGTGCATCAGATGATCACGTGGATGATGTCATCAGTGATGTCACTGAGTGATGTAATATGTCATGAGTGATGTAATATGTGAGGTCATCACAGTGCATTGCGGGGGTGTGAGTTATAGTTAGCACAACTAACAATAACAGCCAAATTTATCTTGTTTTGTTCGAGTGAAATGTCCAACTAACTTATGAAACCTGTGTTTTTTTCAGCAAATTTATGAGGTATTTTAAATGCTAATTTCTAACTATAATGTCCCTGAAACTTGTGGTTCTTTCGGTGAATTTTAGATATATATGCATGTAATCTCTTTTCACTCTTACAAGGAAGGAATCAGCACTTAGATTGTAGTCTAGAAGTATTTAATCTGCAAAAGACGTAATCCACGCATTTTAGCTCATCCAAACCTGGATAACGATACAAGATGTCATTGTAGCATCCTTATTTAACTGCACAAATGCCTAAAGTTGCCAACATTAACAAAGGGCTACATATTACTTAAATCAAAAAAGCTAGTGGCCATATTGGCCTGGTCACGATGAGAAAATTCAAGAATTGATACAATAAAGAAAAGAAAACAAGTTCTAATATGCACACAATGTCATTTCAGCATATCTTGCCCCGAGACTGTCATACCTGTATGTTCGTAACCGTGACTTATTCATAATAAACATACTTAGGATTGCAAACATCAACATAAACAATGGACTACACATTACTTTAAAGTGAAAGGCTATCGGCCATAATAATCTGGGCACGTTACGTCTTATAATGGTTCTTACACGAAAGAAAAGAAAAAAAGGGGTGTTAATATACACACACTATCCCTAAATAAAGTTCTTGGGATTATAGTTCCGTTCCATTCACAGCTCCTTTGAGATGTCATGAGTAATTTCATGAGTGATGTAACTGATCACGTCATGGATTATGTAATGTCTGTGGTCATTAGCAGTACATCGCGGGGGCGTAAGTTATCGTTAGCTCAGGTAACTATAACTGCTGAATTTCACTGGTTGTGTATGAGTGAAATCTGAGTCTAACTATACCATTCCTGTGATCTTTGTTTTTTTCAGCAAATTTATAGTTTTTTTCTTAAAGTTAAGCAAGATGCATATCACAATGGATGATGGGGGGTTGGAATCAGGGCCTGGCATTTTGCTGCCTCCTCCCAAGCTTGCTGCTCCTGCCTTCCCTCCTCCTAGCCATCAATTGTACAAGTCCATGTTCCTGCTCCCTTATTGTAGCCCTGTGTGGCCGTTGTTCTGTCACTGGCCTGCCAGCCTTCTCTGAACAGTTAGCTTGCTGCCCCATCCAACCTATCCTCTGTTGTCTGAATATTTGGACTAGCCTCCTCCCTCCTGCCATGCATGGTCTGATGTGCTGCCACTGCCCTCCATTTAGAATGATGTACCAGTCCACTCCTCCAGCCCTCCATTTCCCAATTCTATGCCCCATCATTGACCTACTGCTTAGCCTCTGTGCTTAGGTTGCTGTCCCTATTCTCCTTTCCCCTGCCCTGCGATGTCTGTGTGCAAGCCCCTGCTCCATCCTTTTTGCCCACCATGTTCCTTGGACCTGCCACTCCTATCTACTCTAAGTGTTCTGTTGAGCTGCCATTCCCCTCCCACCTGCCTAGCATTGTCGGATGACTGTAACCTGTCCCTGCCACCTCCACCCTGCCTGTCCACATTCCATGCCCCTATCCCCTTCCTCCTGTCCCCCATGGTCCATTTTACTGCCACACCCTTCTGCCCTCCCTGGTATGTTGTGCTGCAACTGCTCCTCCTGCCTGCCCTGTATGGTCTGTTGTGAGGCCCATTCCCCTGAAATCTCTTGTCTGTGCCCAGGTCCTGACCCTCCCTTCTATCCTCCATGGTCCTTTGTGCATGCCCCTGAACCCAGCTGGTTCAAGCCCCGAAAAAAGCAAATTGCTTGCACCCAAACACAACTGTGCTTCTGCTCTGGATCGTCATTCTGGTGAAACTGATATTGATAAGCGTAATATTAGACTAATTACTCCCTTCATTCAACAGGATCACAGAATCTGTAAAATTATCTACTCTTAATGGCTAATAATACTTACAGATATAACATTAGGACCCATTTACCTACCTTGCCAGCCATCACAATCTGGAGGGAACCCTCAATGAGGAATACCCTCCATGAGGAAAGCCCAGGGATTAAACCCAAAGGCATATGGCTTACCAAAAGAAGTGCAATTCATGTCACACGTGTACCTTTGAGAATAATGCAATGCACTATGTGACTGCATTTAGTGATAAAAGAATAAAAATCACGGAACATCTGAATATGCAATATACAAACTATGCTGTACCAGGGACCTTGATTACATAGGGAGCACCAAGCTCCCAGTGTATAAATATATTATACAACATGTTAGGACCATTATAAACTCCGACCCTAACTATCCTGTTGCCAGGCATTTCAAAATGGTTAATCAGAATAAACTCAAGGACTTAGGCCCTCATCGGAAAAAGGGACCGTCCGCCATAAGGGCGGGGGTCCTGATGGTGGCATTAGGATGCGCACGCCACAGTGGCGGGTGCATCCCTCATTTTTAACATTGTGGGGGGCGCCCGCCACAATGTTAAAAATGCATGTATGCATTTGCATACACGAAGCAGCAGGCACCGCACCCCCAGAGTGAAGACCTAAAGCCTTTCCGTGGCGGCATTGTGAATCCTACTGCCCGTCGTCTACTCCATCTGAATAGTGAGCACCACTGTCCGTAGGGTTTGCTCAGACAACAATGACAGCAGGTAAACAAAGCGACCTGGGTGCACAGGGCCTCCAATTGAGCGAAGTGTGGTGGGAGGAGAGGGGCACTTCAGCCTGTCTGCGCAGGTACAAACAAACAGCATGTGATCTCTGACCTCATTCATTCTCCTCTCTGTCTCATTTTAAAGACCTGCTGGACCTTACTGTAGACCTGAGCCAGCGGGCAGCGCTGCACTACAGACACCTCTTGAGCGCTGTGCTGCGGGAGGGGTGGGATGCATCAGCCAGAGTGCGCCCATGCGAATAAGCAATATTGCCATGTGTAATGATGTGATCTCTGACCTCATTCAGTCACATCTCTGTCTCATTTTAAAGACCTGCTGTACCATAAGGTAGGCCTGAGCCTACGGCAGTGCTGCCCTACAGACACCTGTTGAGCGTGATTATGCGGGAGGGGTGGAGTGCATCACCCTGAGTGCGCACATGCGTAAAAGCTATGTTGCTGTACGTAATGATGTGATTTCTGACCTCATTCAGTCACATCGGTCTCATTTTAAGGACCTGCTAGACCGTACTGTAGCTCTGAGCCAGTGGGCAGCACTGCCCTACAGACACGTGGCGTTGGCTTTTAGGACACTGTAGTGAACTCGTTACTAAGTGTACATGCACACAGGCTCCCGCCACTGCATCACATGCACACAATATGCTTCTAGCATGGGCTCTGTTCCTTTGTATGTGAACGTTGGTATAACATATTATTATTTAACCTTGTGTAATCTCGTGCACTCCAACTCCTCTTTGAACCACTAAAACCACTAACAGTTGGTAGATCGTACTTCAAAAATGAAGGATGCACTCAACTCCTATTTTCTATCAAGCTTGAAATAAAACTTTATTTACGTCCAGACGTTTCTACCGTAAAATTATTTCTCCCTTTTCAGACATTCCATTGATTGCCTCATGAAGGGCGGAGTGGGAGCTGACCCCACAATAATGCACTGGCATTCTGACACCTTCCATCGTGGTATCAAGACACCATCCCTGACCAGAGACCGTACAAATATACCCCGGTCTAGGAGCTTGCACCAACACGTCGTGGGACACACATGTGATAGCAGGTGAGCAGTGAAGCCTCGGTGTGCAAGACCTGCAATTGAGGATAGTGCCGGGGAAGGGGATTGGGTTCAGCACCCTGGGTGCACAGGTACATGCAAGCAATTTTCCCGTAGCTAATAATGTAGGACTAGAGTATTAAAGAACCGTGATAACATTATCACCACTTTAGCGGCAGAAAACTGCTGCTAAAGCAGCGATAAGGGTTGATAATATGCCCTTGTGAATTCCCATAGAAGCCCAGGTTCACACCAGAACCTGGGCTTCAATGGGAATCAATATCTTATCGCTGCTTTAGCTGCAGTTTCCTGCCGCTAAAAGGGTGATAATGTTATCACCTTACCTTGATAATATGGTCCTTAATCTCTGAACTCATGTGTTTCATTTTAAAGACTTGCTGAACCACACTCTTTCTCGTGGACAGCAGCGTCCTAGACAAACGGGTGACTGGAGTGTAAACACTAAGGGCTGGGTGCAGTTGGCCGATGCACTGTCTCCTACTCCCTCTCTTCTTTTCACTCTCCCTCCCCTTCTCCCTTTCACCCACTTCCCGCCCTTCCATTCTCACTAAGGTCCTTTCATTTGGACTACCTTTATTTACCTCTTCCACACAGCACACATACTTATGTTTCATTTTTGTCTTGCAGGTTTCCTATGCTGCTTCCACTGGGATCCAACCCCCGTTTTTTTTATTATACTGTTACGTTACTATTTATTTGTGTTTTAATAAAGGTTATTTTTTTCAAATAAATAACTGAGTGTATAGGTCTTCTTTTTCTGACAACACTTATCTATTATTTATTGTGAAAATCCTCTGTTTATATGAGATTTTTAGGACAAACTTATTTAATATTAGAGTGCGCCACCCAAACATAATCTAACTGACTATTAGACAAATGAAGCCTGGGTACTTGTACAACTGCAGGAGTTCTATGAGTGTGTCACTTTATAACACCATAAGTACTGCCTGTGTGATTCCAGAACAAATAAGGCACTGCCTAGGACCACCGAGGCTTCAGGGTCTGCCAAGGCCCACCCTGCATATTTAAATAAAGCCCCCGAGAGTGGCGATCCCCCACTTCAGTTGGCCTCGAACCCCCCGAACAATTAGTAAACAATACCCGGGAAGGTGGCGCTCCCTTAGGCTGCAAAATGTCTCTGTGCCCTTCCGCACCTAATTTACATGTGACATTAAGATCCCCAGTCCTAAAGGGACCCCACAAATATAATAATTGGATTGGCTACGGAACATTACCCATCAGGGGCCTCATTTAAAAGAACAGGTGAGACCCCGCTTTTTTGGTTTTTTTTGTTTCTTCTTTTCTCTCCATTTTTACCATCCTCATCCCCTCTATTACAACGATATGAGGTTTTGCTCCTCTTGCTTCAAGTAGTTGAACAAGTATTTGCTATCACAGGGTGGAAGCCTTGCACCACCCTCTAATAGCAAACACAAATTTCTAGCGAATGTTCTCCCGGGACATTGTATGAGCTGCGCGTGAGAGGTCGCCCTCCCTAGGACCATGATGCATTTGTTAGTATAAAAGCGTGCTAATACTACTTACACATGAATAGTACAGCGACCAGAATGTAGTGAAGAAGCAGAGGAAGTGCAAAATCTAAAAATATAAATCCTACCAGAAATCGGATGACATAGTTCAAAAAGCCGATGACCCTGGCATGAGTAGAACCAGCTGCATGAAGAAAACGGGTCTTCAGCACAACGCAAGCAATTTTGAAATATTGGTGAGTGGTGCCTTCTTTTTTGCCTTCTCCCGCTTGTCGACAAATTTATGTAGTGAAGAGGCAGACAGCAATGGATCCGAAAAGTAGATTATTACAAGAAAACGAGACACCTGAAACAACCACCAACAGGAGCAGACAGCAAAGCAACCATCTAATCCGGCACCATGTACAAACTCCGCAATGTTCCCCTCATGACAGCCCTACATTCCAACATTACATACTTAGTTAGATTCTAGTAGAATTACATACTAACATTCTACTATGACTTACATTGGCATACTACACAGAGCACATGACTTTACAGCAATGAGATCATGGTTTCATCCACAAGTCTTGAGACAGGTATGGGTAAGTATTTCGCTTCACACTCCCTATATTGTATAAACGCAAACTAACACTTCTTCCACAGGTATGCTACAGCGCCCTGAGCACATCACTTTACAGCAATGAGCTCAAAATGTAGGCTCACGGTTTAATCCCCAAGTCTTCACACCAGTAGAAGTGAGTAGTTTGCTTCCCACTCTCTATATATTTGAAAATGCATTCTAACACTACTTACACACTGATACTACAGTAGCTAGTATAATACAGCGCCCAGAGCGCATCACTTTACAACAATCAGCTTGGTTTTATCCCCAAGTTTTCACACTGGTAGGTGTAACTACTTTGCTTCCTGCTTCCGGTATACTGTCAACACACAGTAGCGGTCAGTAGTTTGCTTTCCACTCCCTGTATGGTATAAACGCCTAATAACACTAATTGCACACGTTTGCTACAAACACCAGACCACATCACTTTACAGCAATGACCTCACGGTTTAGACTCTTGGTTTCATACCCGAGTGTAGTACCATATCATATCAGCACCATGCCAGTCTAAGCAACACCGCACTTTCAGACCGGTAACAGTGATGATTACCTACCGGCTACCGCCAGTAGGTAATCAAGAACAAAGTACAATAGTTCCTGGATTCTTTTAGCTTTTAAAACTTCTCTCTATTACTGTCTTTCCACTTCTCCATATACATTTTTTTTTAATATTCAAGTACACATCAAAGTCAGAAATGCAACATATTCTATCAACACACTTTCTAGAAAATTATACAACACTTGGAGGTTAAAATTTCATACATTTTTTTAAACCTAACAATACTTTTTTGCAACATTTCTCAATCATTTACCAACATGTGCAGGTAAAAAGTTCAAAATTGTTTTAAGTTCGAAGAGTGCCTTCCAAATGCAAGTAGCAGGTGTGGTTGAGATGATCAAATTGTATCCAATATTATGTACTCCAAGTGCAAACTGTGTTTTCTTAACCAATCACAAAGATATTTTTCCACAAAACGAATGTGCACCCTAATTTTAAAAAACAATGCTTTTCATCTCCCAATCAGGTACCGTTTTGTATGCGAAAAGAAACTAGTTTTTCCATCTTTGAACATATCTCTTATTCTACGAAGGAACTGCATGAGCTACAGACATCTTTCCATACCTTCCAGCCATACCTTCAAAATGCTAGTGGGGATCGTAGGACATAACTATGTTTCTGGTGCATGAGGTATGCAGAACAGAGACATATTGACTTGGACCTAGGTTTACAAAATGTGTACATTAAATGGTTTGGACAGAGAGGATTAATGTAGTACCAATTGTTGCCTTTGGTTAAAACCTGTTTGCATTGCCAAAACCCTGACCTCATGATTGTGCACTGTGGTGGAAACGACCTAGGCACATTGACTTGGGTAGGTTTGGAAATGCTTATGAAGGACATCTTTGGACAATTGATGTTACTTTTGCCTCAAACTGTCTTTGTAAATTCCAATATATGCCAAAAACAGAAGTGGAATTGTTCCAAACAATTTTGTCCTCAGATTGAAAAATCGAGGAAGAAAGTCAACAAACCTGTACCTGCATACCTCAGAGACCACAAAATGGGTCCATCTACAGCAACAACATCCGTTTTGCTATGGCTGATATCCACAGAAGTGATGGAGTACACTTCACAGATCAGGGAAATCGAGTTTTCCTGAATAACTTGAAGCTGTGCATCTGCACTTATATGTGGCTCCAACTAATGAACACAAGGGCTCTTTTTAGAGCCACCCTATAACTTACAACTTAGGCCCGCTATGTAAGGGCCAGGCAATGGCAACTCCCGAACCCTCACTAAAATGTATTCTCCAAACAGCTATGGCGCAGCAGCCACACAATCTCACTTTGCAGCGCGGTGCTCTCGCTTTGATCACCGGCTCTACTCACCCATTGAAGTCAGTAGTTTGCGCTTTACAAATATTGTATTGCTTTACCTTCGCACTCCCTATACAACACCACCTAAGCACCATATACAAGTTGGACAGGTGTGGCACAGCGCCCAGAGCACATGACTTCACAGCATAGCACACCCAGTTTAAGCTAACAGTTTCATCCCTGAGTCCAGCAGCAGCTCAATGTAGCAGCATGCCACTCTAGGCAATACCTCACTTAATTTTTGTACCCAGCACTTTCAGATCGGTAGGGGTCAGTAGTTCAGCGACTTTACCCCGACTCCATTAGCAGCTCAGCTTACGCCCTCAGCGCCATCACACCCGTAGGAGTGAGTAGATTGAACTTCACAAATACCGAATTGATTTGATATGCACAAATTTACCTTTGCACTCCCTGTTTAACACCCCCTAAGCACCATGCACAAGTTACAATGTTCGAATCAAAAGTTCCTCTGAGTAGCTTTAACTACATGCTCACATTACTTGGATAGATGTGACACAGCGGCCAGAGCACATGACTTCACAGTATATGACACACAGTTTGGATTCACGCTTTCATTCCCAAATCCGGCAGCAGCTCAGCTTAACAGCATGAGACTCTAGGCAGTACCTCACATATTTTCCATACTCCAGGACTTTCAGACCAGTACGGGTCAGTACTTCATCCTAGTAGGTATAAACACATGCTGACACTACTTCCACAAGTGTACTGCAGCGGCCACAGCACATGACTTCACAGCATAAGACACACAATTTGGGCTGCCGCTTTAATACCTGAGTCCCGCACCAGCTCACCTTAGCAGCATCAGACTCTAGGCAATACCTCACTTAATTTCCGTAGCCCACCACTTTCACACCGGTAGAGATGAATACTTCGCTTTTCACCTCCTCTATAGCACACCCTAAACACCCCACAGAGGTTACAGTGATCCTACCCTCCTCTTTCCCACTTTTTTAACCCTTTTTTCCCCTTACTCACTTCAATGGAATCACAAAATGGTGGCCAACACTTCCTAGTTGCAACCGCTTGCACCGCTCACAGCCAATCAGCAGCAGGCTTGTGCTCGTAACGCCTCAGCCAAGCAAACCAACCAAAAGCATGAAAATCCTATGAAGTCCACAAAGTAGTTGACTCAGAAGTATATTGCTGTTGATTCAATAGAAAAAAAATCAATTAGTAACCCTATATACCTCATAAGTGAATATGACAGGGCATATCCAGGTCATGTGGGAGAAGTCCGCTTCTGGTTGGTGACATTTGGGGCAAAGCAATGTTTTAGTGGAGTCATATTTGGCCAGATCCATGGGAGTGATATAAAACCAATGGACTAATATGAAGTGTAGATGTTTGTCTTGGTGGTTAGGCGATACATGCTTTGTCTGTGCACAGCTGTAGGCCCAGTCCTTGTCCATAAGTGGGTATCCTAGGTCTTCCTCCCAGTGGCGCCATGCCCCCCTGTCCCGCTTGTGCTTCAGGGTTATGCATGAGCGGTAAAGTTCAGTGGTCAAGTGCGACTCATCACCGTCTGCTAGCATGGTAAAGGCGTGGCAAAAGTTTTTGGCTAACTCCACTTTGCAAAGTCTGTTTCCAGAGAGGTCGTATACCAGGCGAGGATTCAAGTTTTTCTCAATAATGAGCGATGTGGTGGGCGCTGCACATCATACCGCGTGGTTCTCGGCAATATGAGCATGGTGGAACTCCACCTGCATATGCTAAGAGACTCGCTAGTAGCGTAAATTGAGTATTAATAATGATATTCATAATAATTATTATAAACTCATTTATACGGAAATGTTTATGATATTACAGATGCTCAAATTGCATATGTTTGTCTGATCAGTGATGGAAAACATTGCTACAGAGTTTATGGTGGACAATGTATGGGTGTTCCCAAAACCTTACAGTTGGACATTAAATTTAGCACAGACCTACTTTTTTATCGAGATTATAATTTGTAATTTCACCTGATTTCTATTATTATGATTTCAGCACTGAAAAGCTAAAAGGCGTTTTCTACTCCTGGCCAAACACTAATGACATTTTAAAAACACTGACCCTTCACCTTTCAGGAGTACACATAAATTATTCAAGCAAAGTCAAATCTTTCTAAATTTCACCATGTCACCTTGTAGCTGAATTAAAGTTCACGTTTCTATCTCAGTCTAGATTTATGAGTCTTACAGATCCCTTGAGAACTGACCCATTAATGTCTCTCTGGCACATAAATAGAAATCTTTTCCTTCAGGTTCTTCAGATGACTTCATGAAGATAGCTTACTTCTAAGAAACGGAATGAAAATCGCATTTCATTTGTACTAACTGAAGCTTTTACATGTGTGAGGTATATTCCTGTACACTGAGACCAACGTTAAGTGGTTGTGAGCATCATGGACATATTGTAGTCCTTTTACTTGATATGGCGGCAGGCGCATCTAAATGATATTTTTAAAAAGCAATTACGGAATTATTAACTCTTAAAACTGCTTTAAGTTGTTCCATGGAACCGAAAAGAAAGGTTCATAAAAGTTGGCAAAGGTAAACGGATACTGCTTGCACCCTGCTCCTGTGCAAAACGTTCTAATCAATAAGGCTATGATTTCTCAATGTTGGTGTAAAGGGCATCTTTTTTTGTAATTAGAATGTGATCAGTACTAAAAGTCAAATAACCAATCTTTAATTCCTACACATTGGCCGAGGAAGCAAACTAGATAATACCAAAAGCGGGGCCAATAAAATGGGCTGATGAGTAAAGGAGCTCCCTCGGGTGCTTTGTCCAACATGTCATCAAATACGAATATGAAGAGCTTGCAGTCCAATGATTAGCTTACAATAATCAATTATAATGGCCCTCAAAGTCAGTTTCTTCAATATAACTTTGTAATTGGTCCACAATTGGCGATTACATTTTCCACTGCTTTGAAGGCTAATTGTTTAGTATAATATTATGAAGGAGTGGCTTATTTCATTATATCAAAAGCACAAGGTTTTTAATAATCACGTTACAATTTCGGATTACACAGGAAGATTGACACTTCTGGTGATGAAGAAGTCATGAAATCAGCCTATTCCTTAACTATCGATGCAAGAAATGCATCATAGAGGAAATAGGTCACACGTGTTTATAAAATGAATGAATGTTAGACCTGTCTACCTCTCTCAGGTTGCCATTACTAATACTGCTACAATCTGTGCCATTTTGCTGCTTCAGCCCTACCTGTGATATTCTCCCCACTGCCCCTGCTGCCAGCATTCCGGGGTTGCTGTGGTCTGTGAGGAGGAGCGGGACCGGGCGCTAAACACCAAACGCCTTGCACTTTCCTGCTGGTCTCCCCTGCTGCCGCTGCACTCTGTCATCTGTGCGCGGCCGCCGAGGGGGGAGACTACAACATCCAGCGCTCCCTGCGGCCGACTCCGCCCACTCCAGGATTTCGCCCCAGACGGCGCTTTAAAAGGGAACTAGTGCTACTGTGGAGCGGTTGCCCATTACTAATACTGCTACAATCTGTACCGTTTTGCTGCTTCAGCCCTACCTGTGATATTTGCCCCACTGCCCCTGCTACCAGCATTCCGGGGTTGCTGTGGTCTGTGAGGAGGAGCGGGACCGGGCGCTAAACACCAAATGCCTTGCACTTTCCTGCTGGTCTCCCCCGCAGCCGCTACACTCTGTCATCTGTGCGTGGCCACCGAGGGGGGAGACCACAACATCCAGTGCTCCGCGCGGCCGACCCGCCCACGCCAGGATTTCACGCCAGTCGGCGCTTTAAAAGGGAACTAGTGCTCCCGCATCGCGGGCGGCGCCGAGCTAAGCCTGGGCAAAGGGCGGGCCGCCTGTGGCCGTCCGGGGCTGGCCAAGGCTGGGCTGGGCCACCCCTTTTGGTCTTGGTCTTTACTATCCGGAACATTGATGTAAGACTCTACCATCCTTTGTTAATATACGCTATATTAGAAAGGCTTTATGCATTTCTATGCTCATTGTCTTGAAATCACTGTATAGAAAATGAATAATATCCCTAGCTTAGGTCGGAAATCATTGGCGGGAGGCTCTGTCAGAGGAACCCTAGATGCTTTTATCACAAGGGCTACCTCAGTGTTAGAAAAGGAAATAGTATTAACTGAGCGGAGCATATCCTCTGAATGGCAGAACAAACGTTCATCCTTGGGGGTCATCCAGTCAGCAAAGACCCCTACTCATGATGATACTGGAATAGAACAAACAAACGAGATAGGTATTCCCCCACAGTTACTAGATCTACCAGACCAATTAGCGAGACTTGGGGATCCTAATTTTACTGATATTAGCATAGATTCGCAAACTGAACCCTCTTTGGATGAGTCATTACTAGTAATAACTGCTAACCCCACTACTGATAGGCTTATTATTAACAAAACACTAGGGCCAGGCATTTCCACAAAAAGAAAGAGGGGTGGCCATAAGCAAAAGGGAAGTCGAGCAAAAACCCATAAGGCTGCTATGACCCCCAATAAATCTAAAGCTTGAGCCGTAAATAAGGTCAATCAGGCACATTCGATTATACATTCTCAGCAAGTTTGTGCTGAGCAACTTGGGACTATTACAGATATGGGAACTGTTAATACAAATTTGCTTAACCCCTTCAACGTTCATGACGAGCTCAGCTCGTCATGAGTTACACCTCTCGTACGCTCTTGACGAGCTGAGCTCATCATGAACGCATAGGTTTCCATTTAGCGTTAGCACACAGCGGAAATATGTGCCGCATCGATGCGGTTAAAGAGCTGTCAAGAAAGAGGCATCCCCCGACTGCCCCTGAGCCAGGTAGAGCTTCTAAAGCAACCAACAATGTAACCAAAGGCTAGTTGCCACCCATAGCCCATGATAACATCACGGGGATACAGATTTTGAACACAATCCCTGAGTCTACTGAGCCTAGGGAAGTACCAGATAGAAGGTGTTCAAATAAGAAAGGCCAGGAGGAACTTGGTAATAAGCAGAGGAATCCCCATAAGGGCTAACAGATTAAAGGGCCTGCCCAGCATATAGATCTTCCATTGGAGGCCGAACCTTATGTTATTGTACTAACAGGGGTGCCAGAGCTGTCAGTGGGGAAATTTGAAAGTCATCAGACTCTCAACAATAAGGCCATGCACTGGTTAAGAGTGAATAGGCCATTACCTCCAAACTTAGATGGCCAAATCCTACACGTCAGAAGGTTAGTCTGGGTGGGAAGAAGACCAAAAGATGTACCTGGGGACATTATCATTATAAATTTTAGGGATTCAAGGCGACAAACCACATTAGAGATTGGTACCTGGAGGGCTATGAGAGAGGTATATCCACTAGAGATCTAAGCTACTTCTACCCAAAAGCCTTAGTGGGCAACCTTAAGGGAACAGGAAATTGAAATACTGGTATTGTGGCGGCTCCCATGTCATTATTACCACCTCAAATCGTTTTTCTTCCCTCATGGGAATGGAGGGGGTCGACTGACTCACATTCGGGAGTGACAAGATTTTGAGGGATCATGAGATACCCACCATCTCAGACAATGAGAAATTAAGTAAGGAAAAAGGCCAAATTGACACGATTTGTAGGACAAGAGGGGTGGACATCATTGATAAGAGCACACACAAAGGTCAATTAATCATGTCTTGGAATTTAGCTGGTATGAAGAATAAAGTGGATGATCCTGATTGGCGAGAAAACATATATAAACATAATATCTTGTGTTTTCAAGAAACATGGCTGGCCCAGGAGATACATTTAAGGGGATATCAAACCTTTAACACACCAGCCATCCTGAGCAATTATGGTAGAAACAAAGGTGGCCTATGCATTTATACTTCAAATACATCAGGCATAATAGCTACTACATTTATTTCAGCAGAGTATTATCAGGTCCTATTAGTCAGTTGGCCGGGAATAAAAAAACTGGCTATCATAAATTTTTATAATAATGCCCACGCTTCCTTATGGGATGGTATCATCTCTAATTTAAGGAAGCAAATAAAGACACTGGAAAAAACAGGCGATGGAGACCTGGTACTCCTATGGGCGGGTGATTTTAATTGTTCTATTTGCACGGGCCGTGATACTGGTATTTGTCCGCTAATGGAGAATAGGGAAGAAGCTCTGACTCACTTTGCCCATTCAGGGATAGGAGATCTGTTAAACTCATTTATCTACGAGTTTGACTTGGGCTTTATTAATGAAAGCTGCTCTCCAGCGGAGGATTTTAAACCAACCTTCAATGGAAGAGGGGTGAATTCCACAATCGATTTTACCCTTCTATCCCTTAGGCATCGGTCTTTAATTCTGTCTTGGGAGACATTAGAACTTGCTCTCAGTGATCACTACCCAATTTCCTTCTCCTTGAAAACAAAGGTAAAACTACCAATGAATGAGGGGACCTATCATATGCCAATAAATCTAGGTAGTACTAACGGCTATTCCATTAAATGGGAGAGAGTAGAACCAAAAATCTTTTTGCATAAATTGGCCACTAAAGTCCTTGACCATTTATTAATTTGCCTGTCTGCATCTGAAAGCCATCAGCAAGTTCTTGACTCCTTTGGGGAAATTACGGGCGAGATAAAGATATTGCTGACAAGAGCACATAAAAAACATCTTCATAAAGGGAATGGCTGGTTTGACAAAGACTGCTCAAAGGCACATAAAAACGTAATATTGGCCTTACATAAATCCCCAAGATCATTTGAACTGGTAAGACAGACTCGAAAATCTTACCGCACTGCTGTAGCCAGAAGGAAGCTAGAATTAAAAAATGAAATCTGGCAGAGCCTCCACGAAGCTTGTTTAAAAAATGATAATAGTGCCTTCTGGAGGGCTGTTAACGCTCCTTTTTTCTCTGATAGAGATACAGATATCATTGATATAGCAGTCTCAGAAGATGCCTGGGTAGAGCACTTTTCCAACTTATATAAGAACCCTAACCCACATGTGATTAATGATGCCACTGACATTCAGGAGCACTCAGAGCTGTTCCAATTGGGGATTGTCTTTGATCACACAGAGGTACTGATGGCTATTAAGGAAAGTGCTTCAGGGAAGGCACCGGTACCGGATGGCTTCCCGATTGACATATACAAAACTGATCTAGCGTTATGGTCACCTCTCTTAACAAATGTTTTAAATAGTGTAAATGCTTCTGGCTTTATTTCAACTTGGCCAGAGGCAATAGTTGTACCAATTTTTTAAAAAGGGGATAGGAATGACCCTGCCTGCTATCGACCAATATCTCTTCTAGATGCCTTAATGAAGGTAGCGGGCAGGATCATTCTCAACAGGCTGCAGGAATGGGCGGAGGAAAACCAGATTATATCTACTTTACAATATGGATTCCGTACAGGCAAGGGCACGATAGAACAGGGCCTCAACTTAGCAATGCTGAGTGACTGCAAAATACACTCAAGCAAAGAACGAAAGCCTTTTTATAACGTTCATGGATTTAAGCTCCGCGTTCGACTGCATAGATCATTTTATTCTATGGAAGACTCTAGCTGACATGGGCATAGATCAGCAGATTAAAGCATTTATCAAAGAACTGTACAGGGACGCAGGAGCGAGGGTACGGTATGGGAGGGAGGGGGCATGTTCCGATAAATTTAGCATTAAAAGAGGTGTGAGACAAGGGTGCATTTTGGCACCTTTTCATTTTATTCTATTTATTAATAGTGTGGGACAGCACCTTAAGACTTTTCAGTGCGACTATCCGGCTGTGGGCGGAAGTCCTAGTCCTATCCTTTTGTATGCGGATGACGCTGCAATTCTATCACCTACTATCATTGGCCTACTAAGGGCGGTGGTCGAATTCTCAGACTACATGAGCACACGTGGGCTAGCAATCAATGTCTCTAAAACATACTCTTTGAGATGTAGTGCCTCTTCGAAAACTAATAAAGCAATCTTTTTGAACAAGAAAAAAATTGAAAATACTACCAGCTTTTCTTATCTAGGAGTAAATTTTGACAGCAGGGGGAGTTGGACTAAGGCAGTGCATGCTAGAAATCTGGCATTTAGTAGAGCAAATGGTGCCTTGATAAACTTCTCGAGGAAATTAGGTTGTCGCCCAGTAAAATAACTTATTCAAGTATATAAAGCCCAATGCATTTCCACCGGTATTTATGGCGCTGGTATTTGGGGTTTTACCAGAACCGACCAGATACTACGAACCAAAAAACAATTTCTTCCGTTATTTATTGGCAACTCCTAAATCGATGTCTATTTACTTTAGCCATAGTGAACTGGGGATTTCATATATCGAGGATATGATTAAATCCTCCCCTTTTCTCTTGTGGCACAATATCTGGGTTAAACCAGAGACATCCCTGTTATTTCTGATTGTCTACAGTTAGATGGTGCGCTAAATATTACATGGTTGCATTATATCAAAACCATGGCAACAGACATTGGTCACAAAGAATATTTTGAGAACCCAAAGTGCTTAGAATCTGTCCCAAGGAGTACCCTTAAAAAGCTGATCCTGGAATTTTTAGACAATAAAAGATGGCTTATCGAAAAAGATAAATTTACTGCTAAGACAAGCCAGGCTTTTATTCTCCGTACAGGTATACAGCCATACTTATTAATATAGCCTTATAGCCCGCCGTAGAGGGCTATACCGGCTATTAAAGGCCCTCTCCAGCGTTAAAGGCCCCGAGCCGAAGGCGAGGGCCTTTAACAAGGGAGAGGGACTTTAATAGCGGTATAGCCCATCTACGAAGGGCTATAAGGCTATTAGAACATTCTGTCACTAGAGGACAGAATGTTCTAACAAAAAAAAACAAAGACTTTTGGGAGCGTGAGGGGATAGGAATCCCCTCAGGTTCCCTGAAGCCTTTGTTCACAGCCAGAGCTGTGAACAAAGAAACATTGGAATGTTGGACTTCCAGGCTTATACCAGCCATTATAAGCCCAGAGCACTCCATTGTTTTCAATGGAGCTCCCAACATTCCAATGTTCTAATATAGTCTAGTCCTTTCTCGAGAATGCTACTGACTAGGTTTCGGGCAGACACTTATTTTTGCTTGGTAACATTCCCTAACTGTAATGATTGGTCCAAACACTTGGTGAAGTGCCCCTGTGATGGCTCATCAGATCAATCGAATATTCATTCCATCCTCTTCTGTAAATGTTATGTGGCACAGAGGAAAATGTTTTTAAAGCCTATTTTCACTAAATCGGGAATAAGGGGATGTAGAGCCGCTTATTGCAGGCTGAAGTTGCAGGAAACAGTATTTGTGGTAAAAGCAGTGGCTTCTTATCTGAGAATACTAATTGCCCTGAGGAAGACCATGTGTACTGTGGGAATCACTTTGTAGTGACTCTAAACTGTTCTTTAATTTTAATTTTTCTTTTATTTTTACTTCTAAAAGATGTATGGATCTTATGAAACACAGCTGATTATCTCATGCCTAAATCTTATGTCTATAGAGCCGCTTACCTGTGTATCTTTTTACTTGTTCTTCCCCAAGCATGGATTAAGCATAGATAACGTGAAGGTTTGTGTACTACAACAATTTTTTAGCTTGTGTAATTTTTATGATTGCTATTCTTAAATGTTTTTAATGTTTTATCAAATGTATTACATATATGTGCTTTTATGATTTTGCACAAAAATCGAATAAAGTACATTTTGAACCTTTGATGTAATCTTCCTATGAGGTCATCCTTTTCTCAGACTTGCTTCCTTGGTCATCTTCAACCTTTTAAAAAATGATGAACTGCAAGCTTCAAAAGGATTTCAAAGAGATTTCTTGAGGGAGTAGTTCAAAATTTGCAGCCAGGATATTCTCAGACCTTACTAGTGTTCTTAAGGTTCTTGCAGCAAATTTCACAGTATAAGGCAGTGCTGTGTATATCAGAGATAGGAACTATTTTTTTGCTCATTATTACTAGGGGTGGGCTCAAAATCCTGCACCGCCAGCAGAGTTCACTGAGTTTTGTCCACTCTGAATTCTGCTTGGCAAGTGGAATCCCAGCAAAACTCCGCCAACCCCCATGCAGCAGAGGTTTTTCGTGGTGGAGATTATTAACATTAAGTTGCAGAGCAGGAGCAAGAATTTGCTTTCCCTGGCATGATTGTCAAATGCTGCAATTCCTCCCAGTGAGATTTTTCAATATGGGTGGTCATGGCAGGTCACAACCGTTTGCATTGAGAAAGCTGCTGCTCGAGTAGAAAATGTACTAGATCGTCAGAAAGAATCAGCACCCTATGGCACACAGTGTGGTGCCATTTGTGCTGATTTATAGTGCAGAACAAGCTCCCGGCACTAATAATCATTTCCGAGCAATGCACCATGCGGATTTTGCCCCCTTGCAGACCTTTTAATGTATTTTTTTTTAATTCTGCAAAGTGAAACTCCGCAAGTTATGCCCGCCCGAATTATCACCACCTTCTGCGCACACAGTTTTCCCGATCCTCATTCAATTATGGAAAATTAATTTCACATCCCAGCCCTTACAACAAGTCCTCTTCCCAGCAGCTCTCCACTTTAAATGACCATCTATGGTTGTGGAACCCTGCTTTACACTCACCACCACCATCCACATCAAGATGACCTCCTGCACATCATGTGAGTAGGGCAAAAGCAAGACAAACATCCTGGTTGAAAGCTATAGGTTCCTGGATGTGATGTGTTTTTTTTACCCACTGAATCGTCTTCCATGTAGCCCGCAGAAAATACATCTTGTTTCAATGAAGTAAAGAGTATGAGTTGGGTTGGGTCCAGGAGGTAGAGGTGGCACAAGGATATTTGTCAATCTCAATATTGGCATAAACAGATGTTCTGGGTATAGTGGTTACTGGAGGCAGTACCGACAATCTGATAATGCTGTTTTAGAATGTTTACGCTACTCCTACTAAGAATATAAGATCAGGCGATTTACGTGCTGGGAGAATCTGTTTTATGAAATTTGAACATTAATAAAGAAAAGACTGAAGAAATTTAAATTGGACTCTAACTGAATTTTTCTGGATTACTTGGACCCAGCGACGGCTCGTGGAGGGAGTTACGGTGGGGCAGGAGGGTGGGGAGGGGGAGGGGCAGGATTGAGCTTGCTAAAAACCGGCATATGGATAATTGCAGGTAAGTAAACAATTTAGTTAATAAAACGAATTTCGTAGCTCACACTGCATTGCATTTTGCGATGCAAGGTGCACTACGAAATTCGTTTTATTAATTAAATTGTTTACTTACCTGCAATTATCCATATGCCGGTTTTTAGCAACCTCCACCCTGCCCCTCCCCCTCCCCACCCTCCTGCCCCACCGTAACTCCCTCCACGAGCCGTCGCTGCTTGGACCCCATTTATCGATTAGAACTTTGGTTCTGTTCCTTGCTTCATTCTCTATGACAATAATGCCCAGACTGTAATAATTTTAATTATTAGGAGTGCTGTAATCAGAATCTCAATTTTCTACAGTTCATGTGACATACACTGCCTGTGTATGCTTATAGCACTTTGAGGTAGTAGGTGCCTTGAGTTTCTTTAGCACCCATTCCATATTTTATTGTGAGTCTCTTTTCTATACATAGCGTGTATAATGTGCATATCTAACAATATTGTACTTTGAAGAATTGTGCAGACGTTTCCCTATGGGAACACTACTACCTAACTCTGCTGTGTTTTTTTTTTTACCCACTGAATCGTCTTCCATGTAGCCCGCAGAAAATACATCTTGTTTCAGTGAAGTAAAGAGTATGAGTTGGGGTGGGTTCGGGAGGTAGAGGTGGCACAGGGATATTTGTCAAACTCAATATTGGCATAAACAGATGTTCTGGGTATAGTGGTTACTGGAGGCAGTACCGACAATCTGATCATGCTGTTTTAGAATGTTTACGCTACTCCTACTAAGAATATAAGATCAGGCTGTTCAGGAGCCTTTAATAAACAGATTGTTACGAGGCGGGGGCGGAGTTGGAAATGTATTTAACCAGCAACATGTTATCCCAGTCTAGTGGTTATCAGATACTAGTATTTCCGATCGATTTTGGTCATCTAGGTCAGCATTGGTGGGCATGCATAAAATGCCCAGGAGAATGTTGCCTTGTTTCTTCGACAGAGTGCAAGAAGAGGCAGGGAATGGAGCTCAGCCCGTACATATTTCACGAGCATTCTCTTGTGAGTTTTGTGGCTGTCAGGTGCATCCCTCAGGAGCTGGAATGTCTACAAATCCCTCTGTAATTGAAAAGTAAGTCACTCCATGGATCTCGCACTTGTTTAAGACGCCTGTTCATACGAGTGACTGATTAATACAACTCCTGCTTTGCACATGCTCACCTGTTAGAGTATCTGGCTGTATGTGCAACCATCTGTGACACTTGGGGCAAGGCAGATGAGGCACTATTGTGACTGAGGTGCTGACCCATGTCAGTGAAGGTGAGACCTTGACAATCATAAACTCTAAAAGTCCATTCGTTTTTTTTATGAATTAGCTATAGACGAAGCTCGGCTACATTCTGCAGGTGATGGAGGACGCTGAGGCCATCAGTACCATTTCAGGGCTAAATTCCGATCTCGGTGAAAACATGTTTTTTACACAAGGATTAGGAGGAATTGTGTGATAATTATCACGGCATTGAAATTTCCCCCTGATTAATTCAGCCAGGACAAGCCTCCCTAAATTTCCAAGGGAAAATGCCCAGAAAAAAAGGCAAAACATGCAGAATTTGGCATGTTAAAAACCGATTCCACATGTTATGCCTCGTTTTCCTGTTAGGAGGCATTCATCTCTCAGTGAAATACCTCACCTTTCGGTAATGGCATTTACCATAATTGATAAGTTAATGACCAGCAACAAGCTGGTAGTGCGGGGCAAAGAGGGCTAAATTGCTGCTGCAGGATCACACAGCAAGTGACCCATGCTGGAGGTTACATTCGGTATGTTACGTTTCATCAACAGGTAACCTGTCACCTTTAAGGGATGCTGTCTGACATTATACACCTGAGGGAGTCCATTTTGCAGTGGATAGTTTGCGCAGTTTGATCTCCAACAGGCTTGATCATAATGGCTTCAGATTAAGAAAGATAAGGGTGTAGTTTGGCAGCCTTTGGATGGGCGCATTTTAGTATCCATTTGGAGTACAGGACACATGATAAATTAATTCTTAGCACTGAGAAGGAATCTGTTCGAGATCCTATATAGGCTAGTGCATTGTGAATATCTGCGAGTGTGTTTTTACTGAAATAGTATGTTTTAAGTATCTTCAATGTGTGTCTCCTGTGGCCCCAGATGAGTTCATTTTAAACGTGCATTACAGTTTTGTTTCTGAGGTAATAACTCTATGACATTTTCATGGCCCTGTACAGGCAAGAGATGAGTGTAATATATTTTTAGAACAACGCTTCATAATCTTCCATAAAAGATAAAGTTCAGTAATTCTCAATTATATTAAACGGCGGATATCATGAAGGTTTTTCTCGGAGTTTCCAACAGAACTTAAAAGGTACAGTCGGTGAGTCTTTGATTCTTTTGATGTTTATAATATTTAATCTTTTACTTATTAAAGAATTCGATTAATTTTACTTGTAGTCACACTTTCCTAATATAAGAGAGTCAACAGTCACTTTGCAAAACTTTTCTGTGAATACATTCAAGTCAGTATGAGGCAAACAGACATAACAGTTTCAGCTTAACTTTTCAATTTAAATACATTAACGTAGTATCCTTGGATGGGGGCCTATTTTTAAACTATTTTACATACTGTTGTAGCTTTGATTAATTATAAGCCTAATGCACTAGAAGGTAAATAAGTATGTTTATTTTTGCAGATTAGTTAGAATCATTACAATTTTAAGCTATACAGAAAACGAATCGAAAATTATTACTAAAAAAGCAACATTACCGGTTAAAAGAGAGTTCGTAATTAAAAGCATCTTATAGTGTGAAATCAGTGATCTAAAAACGTTATGACTAATAGTTCAGTAAAGTGCTCCATGTGTAAGTGTTTACAAGTGATTTTGTGGCAACTTCTGTTTGAAAGGCAGTTGAGAGGCAGCATGTACATCATTAAAATATATTAATTATTGAGGATTGTGCTATGCCAAAAGGGTATCCTCGTGCATTGCAACCAGTATTCCATAAAGTTCTGCATGCACAGGTGCTCCCGTAGGGGTTTTCTGGTTTCTACTAGGGGAACCTCAAATAATTTCCAGGCGAAGGTGAGTTTAACTGGACTAGGTTGGGGAATTAGGCCTCCTGATTGATGGTTAAATTTTTGGGTGGTGATAGATTACAAACGTCCAAAAATACTTTGGCTAACAATTCCCTGCCTGTGACGGCCATTATTTGTCTTAGGTGAGCGAGTTGCCTGTTAATAGTTAATTCACGTGTAGAAGGAATTTGGTGGCCCTACAAGAGATCTGAATTGATTTGCTGTTCAATGATGTCAACACTGCGCTATGGAAGTATCTTAACTTAAGTGCCCAAAAGACGGGGCACAGTAATTTCTGTCTTAATTGACTTACAACTGGGCAAATACACAGGAAATGTAGCAGGCGTGCTTCGAGTCAACTGTATAGATTGCAAAGAGTTTTCGGCCATCTTTCTTTCCAGGGTGGAACCTGGGGGCATATTATCAAGGGGGGTGATAAGCAATTTTCGCCGCTTTAGCGGCCGTTTTTGGCCCCTAAGCGCCGATAATACTATTGCCCTATTAGCAAGCTGTCGCTAACAGCAGTTAGCGACAGCTTGTAGGCGATAGCGAGCGGTTTGGGGCCCGCTTTGCAAGTCAGCGATATTTGTCACTAATGACATGCAAAGTGGGCGTACCAAACCTGTTAGCGACTGAAAGCAGTCGCTAACATCGCTATCGCCTATTAGCCACACAGGCGTAGCGATGGAAATATTCACGCTAAGAGCGAATATCTCCAAAAACTAACACCTCCTCAGACCAGTTCTTAGCCATTATATCCAAAGGGAGGTGGATATAATGGCTAAAACCCTGTTAGCGATAATGCGTGAATATCGCTGTATTCTCAGAGATATTCACGGATTTTGCCTCTATCACCGGGAATTTTATCGCTTTTGAGATAAACCTTGCTAATAGCACTTTATCTTAGCGATAAAATCCAGTGATGCGCGGCGATAAAAAAATTGCCGCTAACCCTACTTAGCGATAAATATTGCTATTTGTTGATAATATGCCCCATGGTCTTTTTAAGGAAAGGCTCACATTTGTGTTATGAAATAGAAATGTTGGATAGTTTCAGAGTTGTGGCACGTGAGATATGCTTGGGGCCCCAGATACTATATGATTGTAAAACTGTCCAGCCATGTTTTTTCCCTGCCATTTCCTCTTTGTCAAGGGACCGCGATTTTAACTTGGCTGCTTTCTTGGTGATGTTTTTAAAAGTTGTAAAGCTGATATTTAGCTCCCAGCCTCATATAGATTGAGAAATGTTAAAGCTTGATGGAGTACTCTTGACCAGTCATTTTTATTAGTATGCTGGCTTTCCATTTCGAACTAACACGAAGCAGCCAGAGTCGTATGTGTAGTGGATCCCATCTTCCAGCGCAATTTGATTAAAGCGACCATCCTCACCGGGAGCTGGTGCAGAAGCTCGAATTCTAGACACACTTGTGCTTGGTAGGTGTGTCAATGTAGGTGAAAGATGCTTTTGAACAGGGCAGACTGTAGATTGCTGAAAGTCGTCACGTCTTTGGCCTTGAGAGGTTTTGAGCCATAAGTCAATGAAGGAAAACATTTTTCTCCAATAGTTTGCAATAGATATGACAGAGATGAACTCCCCATATTTTTTTATTAGATTTGAAAAAAGGCCAAGGTGCACCACATCAACACTTAGGGGAATAACTATTTTCAGTGAAATAAACAGTAATAATCATATCAGAGAGATTTTTCTTCATGTAGTTTTGAGAGTTCTTTATTTAGTTCAGATGGTTAAAATATACAGGATCTACAGCCGACGCGTTTCGTCCACAAGGGACTTCTTCAGGGCTGTTACAGAAACGAGACACAATATACAGAACATACAATTAAAACCTTTTAAAGTTAAAAATATAGTCTTTTCTTCATAAAAACAACAACAAAAGTACAGTGAATGCCAGGCTTCCTCATTGATATTTAACAACATTTAATAATGGAACATGTTCTGATTTCCTAATGCCAACAGGTAAGATTATACTTAGAACTAACTTGATGGTTTTGTACAAATTGAAATTTGATATCTTATTTTAAAACAAGGCATACTTCCCATTTATAAAAACGAATTTCTTGTCTGTTTTATATTTTTATTTTTACGAGCTCTTTTTTGGTTGTCTAAGCTTGAGAACAATAACTGGTTACATTTTACTTTTCTCATTATACCGTTTCTTATGACAGCATGATGCTCCAGTCAGCATTACTCTTCCTATGTGAGAGAGTGCCACTTTTATCTCAAAGTCATTTTTCACTCCATTTCATATTAACCTGATGCTTGACAACCGCACCCCCTTCATCCAGTGTGTAATTATCATTTTTCACTTAAAAGCTTTATATCCCTTCAAAAAAACTCTTTAAACAAATGCCCAATCTTCAGAATAAGAAGGGAGCAAACTAGAAACTACCCATGGTGTATTGAACCCAAGAACGGAAATAAAGATGAAGCGGAGCAAACATACCAGGATAGTCAGATGGTGATGGTGTCCCTGGTTTCTGGACCGTAGGTGAAGGATAAATGAATCAATCCGGATAACTATATTAATCATCCGATGGTATCTAGAGGTGATCAAGGTAAGTAGAGTTGGTGAAAGGAAGGGGAGAATGGGGGTCGTAGTCAAGCATATTAATAAGAGTCCCATGTTGAAGCTCTTGGCTTGGTCAGGACTAACTACCTACCATGTGTAATTCAGGTTTAAATCCAATTGTATAACTGGCGTAAGAGGGTTCAACTGTCATCAAGATCGCACCATTAATATCAGGTGTTGCAATGTCTTGTGTTCAAGCCACCTATAAAATGGACACAAGAAATCAGTAAAGCCCACTGAGATACTAGCGGAAAGAATCCGACCTATTCCGGTATTAGAGACTAACCAACAACAGATTACCGTTGTGATAGACATGACAAGAACCTCTCACTTACATCGAAAGTGAGGACAATACTCCAAAAGTAGTGGAACCAGGGTAGAAAGATAATGGAGACCTCCGTATAGGATCTGTAGAAAGGCAATAAAAGGAAAGGATATATTTACTTATAATCTAGAGAAGGGGGGTGGAGTGGAGAGTCTGTGACCTAGTTGCTAGCCCTGCGTCTGTCTTATTAAGTTAGTCAATATATTTCAAGTCTAACATAGTCCTTGTAAATATCATGAAGATGTACATACCAACTTAAGTAAGGTCTACATTTGAGAGACCGGGACTTAATGGATGTCCATAGACCTGTCATGTTTGACCAACTGTTATATTGCAAAGCAACTGTAGTTATATAGAACATTTATAGGGTCCACATATATGGAGCTCAATTTACATCCATTTGCCTCACATGTGTGGCCAGGTATTAAATATTAAGCCAACTATGGTCTGACACTATATAACATTTTCAAATTCTTCAAAACAGGTACTTGTCTTACCTACTTAAATCTTTTCTCTTATATGCGGGGAAGTATAGGGAAAAATTCTATTGCCAGAAAAGCTCTACACATGTGGGAGAAAGAAAACATGATATATTCAACATTGGGTAAATACTGAAGTCCTACTAGGTTTGTTGTTATGTGCTTTAAACACATTATGAATAAAGTATCCCCTTAATATTTTAAGTTTGCTATAATGGGGTGGTCTCCTACATGTAAGCACTCCCCAATTTGACTTAAGGGAATAAGAGTACTATATTCCCCAAGTTCGATTAGGAAAAGCGGATCCCCTTTACCTCAATGAAGCTTTGCTGCTGCCTCCCCTGGTTCCTGCGTGGCTAGCGACAATAGCGTCTGTCGAGACGTCCCCCTCCGTCGAGTACCGGTGAAATACTGGCATTTTGACTTCTGTTTTTATAGCCGGGATGACAGTTACTAAGTATGTGCACCTGTTCCCAATCCTCTCGTAAAGTGCGATAATGAATGCGGCGGCCATCTTGGAACGGTATTAGGACTCAGTTAAAACCCCGGGTGAGGTTTATTCAGGCGCCATATTGTGTAAGAGCGCGAAGATCGGAATAGATATGTGGAGATATTATTAATCAATCCCGAATCGGAGCCAGGATATAAACCAAATTTCCGCCCCTTCATAATAAATGATGTGTTGTTGTTTCATGACAAGGGGAGAGGGGAGTGTGTTACGACGATCTCCATTAGGATGAGCTGTCGCGGCGGCCATGTTAGTTTGGGCAAAGATGCATTCTTTGAGAGTGGCGTGATTGAGTCTAGATCCAAGTTGATGAGCTACCAAACTAGAATATTTTACGCGATCTAATTTATTGAGACAATTTATTTAATAAGATCTACTTTATTGCGATTGTATAGATTCTTTAACGAGTGTGGGTTAAAACATCTCCTCACGGTGATCTAAATAACGAGGCCGAATTGTAGCGGCCATTTTTGTGTGGGGCGATGGGTATAATTTCATCCCCCTCGCCAGAATCGGCCCTATAAGAGACATTATTAATATTGTATTGTATGTCAATCCATCAACCAAACGGATGCCATACATCCATTTGATTGTTTACCGTGTCTATTATTTTTCTCTTTACCCCCGGAAGACATATCATACACACAAATGCTGATTCTCAATTAGTTTATATAATGTGTCGTGTATTTTAATGCTTCACTTTCAAGTATAGGGAGGGCAGATTTGTGAGTTTGAAATAATGTTGATCTTAGTTTTAGGGAAAATATAGTGCAAAAGAATAGAGAAAAGAACCAAAGTGATAACAGAAAAAACAGTAAGAGTTCACTTATTCAGAATCAACGTGATCTTCTTATTTCAAGAATAATTATTGCCTGATATATCTAAATGTTAGAACAACCCACTGCATATATCTTTTGAAAAGGCTGTCCCAAAACAGGTGAACATATACTTACAAATGTTTCAGATACAAATACAAATGTATAAGGGCGAAATGCTTAGACAATTATCAAATGCATGTTTCATACAAGAAAAGGAAAAACAGAATAAGAAAAAACATTGATTCTAATATACAAATTGTCCGTGATGCCATATCTTCACAAATCTATGTCTCATCCCTGTTTTAGTTACAATTATCAATGTGGAAGGTTTGTCCATCACATCCTTCCCAAAGTTTACTTCTGCGGAATAGCCCTCATATTTCCACAGTGTTTTTTATCTTAACCAAAAAAGTTTAGATTGCTGAGTTGATCACCACGTGGGACCTATGTAGTGAGATAGTGCATCTCATCATCATAGTTGTGTCCGAGTTCTACACTTCTTAGTCTACAAATCCACTCTGCTTCACATTTTCTTAAAGCCAGGGTCCGGTCCCCACCTCTAGGGTTCGGGGGGACATGATCTATCCCCATGAACCATAGTTTGTCCTCAGGCTTATGTTTGTCCTGCATGTGGAATGTCATCGCATATTTATGGTCATTATTGCGATGAGCCCTAACATGTTCCTGTATTCTTTGTTTCAGAGGTCTTTTTGTGCTACCCACATAAATCTTGTCACACGGACATCCTATAATATAAACTACAAAACTTGTGTTGCAGTTTATAAGGTGATTTATTTTGTGTGTTTTCTTTGTGTTGAAACAGAAAGTCTTAGTTTTGTCCTTCCCTAGGCTGCAAACATTACAGCCTCTGCAAGTGAAGAAACCTACAGTTTTGGGTGGAAGCCAACATGATTTTGGTTCCGTATTGGTCACTAGACTGGGACATAGAATGTTTTTCAAATTGAGACCTCGTCTATAGATGATTTTAGGTTTAACTGGAAGGTCATTTTTAATACTCGGGATCTCTGTCAGCAGATGCCAGTGTTTTCTAAGGGTGTTATAGACCCTACTATTTTCATCTGTGAATTTCGTGGAAAAGGCAAAGGGGAATTTGTTATTATCTTTTTTTGGGGCCCTGTGTTCCAATGTACTCTCCCTAGTCACCTTCGTAACTCTCTCTCTTGCCTTTTTAAGGATTTTCTGAGGATAACCTCTTTGACAGAAGCGTTCCTCAGTCTCTCTAATATTTGTCTGAAAACTGTCATCAGTGCTGCAGTTCCTTCGCATACGTAACATCTCGCCATAAGGTATGTTGTTAATCACGTGGCGAGGGTGAGAACTTTTAAAATGCAGGGTGCTATTGCAAGCAGTACTTTTTCTGTGTGTTTTACTATTGATCATATTATTCTCAATAAAGAAAGTGATATCCAGGAAGTCGATTTGTTGTCTACTGTACTCCATAGTAAATTTCACATTGTATGGATTATCATTAAGGAAATCACAGTATGTTAACAACTCTGGGGCAGGTCCATTCCACAACATGATAACGTCATCAATGTACCTGCCCCAGAATACGACGTAGTCCGACCACTTGGCAGAGTGGCGGCCCCAGGCATGCTCCCGCTCAAACCAGCCCAAGAATAAGCCAGCGTAAGCGGGAGCAAACCTGGATCCCATCGCCGTCCCCTGTATTTGTTGAAACCATGTGGAATCATGGAGAAAAAAGTTTTTGGACAATATGATGTCTGTCATTTCCATGAGTACTTCATTATGCAACCTGTGGTCTGCAGTCCTCTGTCCTAGAAAAAAGGAAAGAGCTCTCATCCCGAATTCCTTTTTGATACAAGTATATAGACTTGGTACATCCATTGTTACAAAGAACATATCTTCAGACCATGTTAGATTTTGGAATTTCGAAAGGATATCCTTAGAATCCCTGATGTAAGCTGGTAAATTTTGAACGTAAGGTTGTATATACGTATCAACATATTCAGACAACCTCTCTGTTGGAGAGTTGATTCCTGCTATGATGGGTCGGCCCGGTGGAAAGGGGCCGCCCTTGTGGATTTTTGGAAGGATATATATGCACGGCGAGCTTGCTGCAGTTACAGCCAAGTACCTATATTCCTCCTCGCTTATCAAACCTGTTTCGCGCCAGTCTGACAATCTCAAGTTTATATGGGCAGTCAAGTTACCTACTGGATTGTCCACTAATTTTTTATAGCAGTTCGTGTCCGATAGCTGGCGTTCTATTTCACTCATATAGTCAGATTTTTTCATAAGGACAATGTTGCCCCCCTTATCCGCTTCACGGATGACTATAGAATTGTCAGACCTCAAGTTTTTTAGGGCAGTTAATTCTTGTGGTGTGAGGTTGAACCTGCATTGTGACAGTGGGTGTTTTTTGAAGTGTGCACACATACTGCCCCATGTACTAGAGGGCGAGATTTCTTGGAGAATAAATTGACTAGGTGCTGTCCTTTTGGGAATCTACCACTGTTACTTTCCTTTTTGCATATATTTTTTTATTAGGTTAAAGGAAAAGAATAGCTTATTTGCTTCCACCCTTCATTGCGCGAGGTACCTTTAGAAATTTAGTCTCAAATCGATTTCCACCACTAGATATGTATAGGTGCTGACCTGGTCGATCCTGTTACCGATAGCTTTTCATTTGAATTTTGAATATAGGAGTCTGTTTTTTTGGCAGGAAGCAGAGGACTTTAGTTTCACTGTAATTTAGCTTCAGCCCTAAGGAATCCTTAATGCTGTGGAGAGCAGTTATTTGGTGTTGCAGACGGATGTATGACGTTACAACGCATACCATTACAACTACCTACCATTACAACGCATAGCGCTTAGAGGTGCTGGATAGTGGTAAGTATAATTTACTATTCCAACTCCAGTCCCCGTGGACACTAGGGAAGGTGTTGGATAGTAAATTAAACTTATTCCCTATCCTAGAGCGCCCCTCAGCGCAATGCGTTGTAATGGTATGTGTTGTAAAAGTTGCGTTGTAATGGTAGGTTGTTGTAAAAGTTGCGTTGTAACAGGTGTATACCGTTGCAGACCAATGGGAGCCTGGCTGCATAAGACAATCTTGTCTGCATGTTGTAAACTACGCACTTGTCTGAGTGCAAGATTTGGTGGGTCACTCGATCCTTCTGTTAACAGGACTTCCAGGTCTGCTGTGTAAATATTGAAGAGGCAAAGGACAATGACACACCCCTGTTTAAGACCAATGAATGTGGGGATCTTACTGGTCGTTCTATCACCCTTGCCTATTTTGACCTGTACCCAAGCATCAGTGTGTAGATCGAGGATGGCCTTAAGGAGGTTTAGGGGTACTCCCCATCTTGCCATTTTTGCCCATAGGAGGCCCCTCAGGACAGTATTGAATGCTGATTTTAGGTCAACAAAGAAGGTGTATAAGTTGGAAGCCTTATGGGTTGCCTTTTCAATCATGAGAGTAAGATTGGTGGTGGTACTCATGGCAGCCTTAAACCCAGTTTGAGTAGCCAGAATGCTGTTTTTGGCTGATACGCATGCTTTCAGATCTATCATAAGGTTGGTAGTATAAAGTTTAGCTTCAGCGTCAATCAGGTCAATTAATCTGTAGTGTGCGGGGTTTGTTCTTGAGCCTGATTTAAAGATAGGGTGAAGAACACTGCTTCTCCATGATAGTGGATTTGTATTGGTGGTAAATGCCAAATTGAACAGGGGTGTTAAATACGATGGCCAAAAAGCCTGGTCGTACTTAAAGACAGGATTGGGGTAGACCGTTTGATCTCAGTGCCATGTCTGATCTCAGTTTTTTCCAGGATTGCCCGACCTGCGATTTGTTTCAGCCAGTTTACTTTTGGCAAGGTTACCTGTGGCACGCCTTCTGTGGGCGCTGGGCCCTCGATGGTTACACCTTTTAACATGGCACTGTAGGTAGATTGCTCTGGGTGGGCTGCCGCGATATACTCCATCCAATTAGACTCTGCGATTTCAACTTTGAATTACGAAAGCTGCCATTTGCAAGTGTATTGATTTTTGCCCAGAACTTTTTCAGTTTTTTTTACTTCTGTATAAATATGTTATCCATATGTTTTCCTGATATTTTTTTTAGCTAACCAGATTGCCTTTTTGTAGGTGCGCCTCAGTGGCGCTATTTGTACTATGATGGAATGGCTGGACATTGGATTGTTTTTTTGCATATGCCTAATTTCCTTATTAATGGCTCTTTTTTCTATCAGAAGATTCTGCGGTACACCAAAGGGGCACCATTGACTGTGAGGTTGAGGATTTGTGAAGAGTTTGTAGGTCAGTTGGTGACAAGTCCCGCTATGAGGAGTTCCCAGTTAGACCACGTCACTTGTTGAGCAGTGGTTGAGTGAGATGTGAGTGTGGTTATATAGTTCATTATTATAGGTGCATTTTTTCATTCCAGGCCAAACGTTTTAGAATATAGGCACAAGGATGGGCCCTTAGGTCATTGATTTTATGAGTTCTATTCAGGTGTATTAGAAACTAGACCTGCTGGTGAAAATGGTCACTCTTTAATCTAGGTATTTTGGAAAAAGACAAGATTTTGTCAAAAATCTCTAAGTGCACTTAAGTGTAGTCCAAGGTGGAGGATGTTTTATTTGAGGTCCTTGTGAACGCAGCTGGTTGATCTTGTGGAAGGAGCTATTTAGAGAACATAAGCCAATTTCCGCTAGGGCAGTTCTACACAATTTCCCATAGTTATCAATTTTCTGATCTTTTATTATTACCGGAGGTAACTGCTTCTTGGTTGGCCCAAGGAACTGTTGGTGGGTTTGTTGGGGGTTTGTCTGTAGTAAGTAAATGATGAAATCTTTAAATATTATAGTTTTGTATTTTGGAATTTTCTTCTGAGAGATTTGAAAATTGATACTAATAAGGCGATAAGATCTCGTTTGCTCTTCTGACATAGACAAATATAAACATTGCAGAGTAGTATGTTAATGTCAACAATATTGGTTTGTGGTCATAATAGCCCAAGGTCTACGGCGTCTTGAAGCAGCTGGAGGTAAGATGTTATGTACATTGAGAGGCCGTCAGCTGCTCTGCCCTCTCTGGATGTTTTTTTGCTTCTTGTTGGTACTCTTTGAAGCCTATGATTTGTCTGGGGTCCTCAGCCCAGGTTTCTTGAAAGAGGACAATAACAGACTCTTGTAGAATCGAAATTAAGTTTGGCTCCCCCACCTTATTTTTAAGATCATTTACATTCCAAGAGCAAAGTTTAAACATTTGATTAGGCTACAACTTTATTTGACCCCGTTGTATTCATGCCACTCTCCTTGGTGGAGTGCGGCCCTAGGAGCTTTGCACAGAGACCAGACTTTTTTGGTTTGTCGATTTCCCTTGAGGGGACTGAGAAAATGGCCAAAATAAAGCTGTATTTTGGGGAAAATAAGTAAAAAAGTTATCTACTCCAAGACATGTCTGGCTACTTTGCTTGATGTTGTCCTGGTCTACTGAAACTATTGATGCATGAGTGACACAATACCAAGGGTCAGACTTACAAACCACTTGCGTCACTTTTGTGCTGTTGTTGCGTCATTTTTTAACACAGCAGCGGTGTAAAAGTTGCGGCCCATCTAGTGAGATGCGTCAAGTTGTAAAGCCCTGTGTGACATTATACCTGCGTCAGGTATAATGTGTGCAAGGTAGGCGTTCCCACACAGAAAATCCTCATGAAAGTGACTTTTAGGACGCCACTGTGTCAAAACCTTACGCCTGCTTGAAGCAGGCGTAAGCAGTGACACAGTGTATTGGGACTAGGCCACAACACGCATTGCTGGAATTTTGTTATGCTTGCAACACAACTCCAGCAATGCGTGATTTTTCCATCAACAGATGCTTCAGAATTTTTGAAGCATCTGTAAATCCTTGCACCATGGTGTGACGTATTGTGAACACGGCACCTCCATGGTGATTCAAGGGTTTTGCATGGTGGGACAGGGAAAGGGACGCATCTCTACAGATCCCTCACGTTCTTGTAAATCTGCCCCCAAGTAAGTACCTCAAATATATGAAAGGCATGAAGGTAACTCAGCTGATTATAAGTAGAAGATGACCCATTGACTCTGCACTGCTCACTTGATGACTAATGCTAAAAATGAAACCAAGTTCACGTGCATTCCACACACCTAGGCATTAGAATGGTCAAATACACATGTTAATTCTACAATGTTTTTGCTGAAATGTTTAGGAGATGCCATGTTCATTTCTTATTCTTAAATGCAACATATCAGAACATCTACAGAGCTGCTCAATTCTAGTATATGTATTGGATGTCTCCAAATATTTTGTAAACAAGTTCAATATCACGAAAATAGATCACAAAAGTAATCCTGTTTATTCCTAGCTCTCTATTTATTGTGAAACAAATTGTGATACAGGTCTATCTGGTAGAGCACCTGATCAGAGCTTGGCAGTGAATAGATTCCCACTCCACCTCAGGATCAAGCCCTCAGTGATGACACCACTCCTGGAAATTTGGACATGGATAACCTTCTTAGCGCATCTGTCATCCTGTGCAGTCAGCAACAGTCAGGCTCAGTGTGCCCACAACAACACCTTCCACCTCAGTTGCAACACCACAGCTAAACCCTACCCCCCAATCTATGCACCTGGCACAGTCAGTAACATCTTGTGCCCCCCAGTCTAGAATTCTGAGGTGGCAATAACCAACCCAGTCACTGATGAACCAGGAAGCTGTGGGAGAATGCAGCCTGGGCCACAGTCACCGGCCTGTGGGGCTAGAGTTTGTAAGAGGGTATCTGTAGGCCCTCTAAGTGGCAAGCAGAAAAATCTGCGAAGCCATGGACCGTGGATTTTTTTCCAATTCCGCTTTCTTCACAGAATGAGCAATTACCCAAATTCCGGAAATTCCACAAGCAGAACGGAATTTACAGCCCAGGCCTAACAAATACATTAGTCATAAACTCAATGCTTCTGGTGGTATTTCTCACATCTAGGAATATATATATGGGGTATATTAGCAAGATATTTTTATTGCCCTATTAGCAAGCTGTCGGTAACAGCAGTTAGTAACAGCTTGCAGGCGATAGCTACAGGTTTGGGGCCTGCTTTGCATGTCAGCGATATTTATCGCTAATGACATGCAAAGTGAGCGTACAAAACCTGTGAGCGACTGAAAGCAGTCACTAATACAGCTATCGCCTATTGGTAAGACTGTCGAATCGATAAAAAAAATCGATAAAACCTAACGCCTGCTTGGATATTTAGGTTAAGCCCCAATTAGCGATAATGCCTAAATATCGCTGGATTTCCAGCGATATTTATGCATTGAGCTGCTATCGCCGGATATTTTATTGCTTTAGAGATAAACGTTGCTAATAGCAAGTTATCTCTGCGATAATATCCGGCGATAGGCAGCGCAAAAAAAAAAACGCTAAGCGCATTTAGCGATAATTATCGTTATTTGTTGCTAATATGCCCCATATATACTCCTATGTAAACTTTACAATGCCAAAACAAGCTACTTGTGTAAGCATGGATATGTTGAATGTAAAAAATGTTTAACTAAGTATCACAACCATGTCATACCAACACATACATACAAGTGTCTGGTTTTATTCCCATTGTTTTAACTATAGACTGGCATGATGTTAGAAACATAGCAAAGACATGAATCAAGTATTCTGTTTGAGTGATCACATCTTCAGGTGCGGACCTTAACAACATGGAAGGAGGGGACACAACAGACAATTTCCTATAGAATAGGCAGCATAATCATGGGTCTACATCATCAGCTGGAGCATATTGCCTACCTCAGAAAAGGAATCCAAGATCATTTAAACCAATAAACAGACACATGACAGTACAACAGCTCTTGATCAAAGGGTCATTCCAATCCAGTGTACTGCATCTGGTGGAATGTCACACATGTATTTCACTGATGTACCACAAGCTCTTTGGCCTACAGTGAGGAGACATATCAACAGCTACATACAGTTCATACACAATGATGATGGTAACATACAATATTTTAGGACCAACACAACATTGTGTTGGAGCACAACACAACATTGTGTTGGAGCACATGATGGCATACATATTGCATTAGGATCACCATACCACAAGACAAAAGTCCAATGGAACTCTCCTAACTTCCATTCTATTGCCGTGCAAGCTGTCTTGGTACAGGTTTTTGTGACGGTCACAGTCCAGTGGCATCTCTGCTGGTATGTAAAGTAAATTTACACTGCGGTTTGAAAAATAATTGATTTGCATCCTGACACTGCTGCTATCAACACCTGATCCACTTTAGCTACTGTTTGCCAACTCAGGAAGTAATTATGTCAGGTTAAGCAGGTGGAGCTGCAGGCCCTGGATGGAGAGGGCCTTCCCCTGTATGGCCAGCTCCATGGCTTACCAGAGGAACAGGTAACTATCTGAATTGTATTTTGTACACAAATTCATCCTTTAAATTCCCATAGGCTACAATGTGCCTCTGAATCCCAGAGTGAACGCACATCATTTTTGGGGAAATTGTGAGGTCCCTACATAGGACAATCATGGATTATGGGCCACTGTACCTTGTGTGGTAACATTACCTTTGGAGTCTGTGATAAGTCCTATAGCCTTCTTGATTTGCATGCACATATTTATGCATGTTTACATTTCATGGTACCAATGATATATTTGCTAATCAGACCATGGTATATGTGCAAAGAAATGTATAGGCTTTACAGTATGAGCTGTGGCTGTATACTGTAAGAAGCAGTGGATGATGATGTTAGCTATGTGTGCAGTCCCACATATCACTCAGCTTACATCAGGCTTTGCCAAACTGTTGTCTGGGGACTAGCTATACCTCTCAGACACCTTTCAGAGTGCCACACAATCTTGAGGTCACACATTTGATGCACAGAAAATTAACATTTATGCATTGAATTGGTGAAAATGTGATGTTCTTGTGAGATCAGTATACTCAGCCTGCAGAGAGCTAGGCTTGACAATGCGTCGTGCACATTATGAGCCATGACCCAGGCGGGGACAGAGTTACTGTGGCAAAGTCAACTGATGCACAGAGTAATCTCCCTATAGTCCTGAAGATTGTTGGATATCCCCAAAATTAGTTTTCTCAAACAGTAGTAACCCTGTTTGCTTTTGCATGATCTATATTTGTAATGGTGATTGAGGTACCCCCTGACCCAATATTTCTTTCCATTGACCCACACTATCAATCTGTGTCATTTACTTATGACAGGCTCCTTATTCCACAGGTCTGTTGTCACTTTTCTATAAGTCATGCTTGCACTGTACAGGCCTATTGCACATATGATACATTACCAGTGTAGAATGTTGCTTACTTCTAAGGTAATTTTGATATGTGAATCACCAGCTTTGTTACATTCAATCCAATCATACAAGATATACAATGGTATATTGAATGTGATTCCTGTAACTGTGCCACATATGGCATAAGGATTGTCCTGTGATGGCAGTACATACCACAGAAACTCAATTAGAGGTAGTACGAGAAGCAAATAAGTAGTCCACATGTCCACACATCCCATGAGAGGAAGCTCTCAGTGACACACATGCCAGCCCTTTCATTGTGACTTTAGTCTTAGGATGTTGTATATACTATGGTACCAGGTTCAATGGACTGTATGCATCAAGTCAGTAGGTAAGGCAGTAAAGGTGTCTGTACAGTCATGCACACGTAGTTGAGATTTCAGAAGGCCTCAATGGTTTGTTAGGTGTGAGCATGGGCCATAAATCGATTCCGCTCGCAAAATTTGCGGATTTTCGGCTATTTTGCGATCTGCGAATCTCGCGCAATTGCCGCAAAATTCGCAAATTCGCTAACGGGCTGATTTTTTAATTTTTTTTGATGGCCAGCTCACTCAAGGGACCAAAGTTACACGCACACACGGTCACTGGAGGCAAATCCTCTGGCCCTTTATGCAGCTGCAGTGTAGGAAAAGCACTATACATTTACCCAACGAGGTAGCACTTACTGATTAGCCAGTAGAAAGTACTCCAGTTGAGTAGAGGTATTGCACAAAACGGTGGCATCTTCGTGGATAACTATGCAGGGCAGGATTCATTCTGGAACGAGGCTCCTGTCACAAAAATTAAACCCCAACAGGAAGCACTTACAGATATAAATATAGCAGGTGCCCGAGTTGAAGCTCAAATTCAGTAACGTTTTAATCAGCCCAAAACATTCATGAGCACGGTCGAGGCTGGGCAAGTGTGCTATAACCCCATATCTGCAGTCGAAAATTAGCTGTAATACTCGAGGAAGGTCTTTGCATCCATGAGTTTCTCGAGCGCAATCCCCCTGTAGTTCCTGTGACCAGGAGGCTGCTTTCTCCTCACCTGCTGCCCTGCTCACTCTCTGGCCCTTTATACACAACAGGCATGTTGACACGCATAGAAGCCCCGTTTGTTTGGCCCCACACCACACACTAGCGGTATCAAATGTCTTCATGCCCTTTCCCAACTATGATAGACAGCTCACTCAAGGGACCTCAGTGCCCTTTGGCGCAGTAGCAAAGTTGCAGGCACACACGTTCAGTGGAGACTAATGTTCTGGCCATTTACGCAGCTGCAGTGTAGGAAAAGCACGATACATTAGTGAGCGCGGTCGAGGCTGGTCAAGTGTGCTTTTAACCCCATATCTGCAGTCGAATATTAGCTGTAATACTCGAAGGAGGTCTTTGCATCCATGTGTTTCTCAAGCACAATCCCCCTGTAGTTCCTGTGACCAGGAGGCTGATTGCTCCTCACCTGCTGCCCTGCTGGCTCTCTGACCCTTTATACACAAGAGACATGTTGACACGCATATAAGCCCCGCTCGTTTGGTCTCGCACCACACACCAGTGGTATCAAACGTCTTCCTGCCCTTTCCCAACTATGATGGACAGCTCACTCAAGGGACCTGGGCGCCCTTTGGCGTGGTTGCAAAGTTACAGGCACACACGGTCAGTGGAGACAAATCTTCTGGCCCTTTACGCAGCTACAGTGTAGGAAAAGCAGTAAACATTTACCCAACAAGTAGCACTTACTGGATTAGCCAGTAGAAAGTACTCCATTGCAAATCGCAAAAAAATCCGCAAGTTCGCAGGAAAATCTGCGAATTTGCGGATTTTTATTGCGATTTCACGCAACAACCTTCAAAAGTATATTGACGTATAGGAATGTTATCTATGAATGGTTTTATCACCTTTACCATGCAGGTTTGAGGATGTTCATATGACGATATGAAGTCTTGTGGTGGGTGATTGTTTGAGTATCTAGCTTCCAAAACCGTGGCCCTCAATATTTAAAGGCAACTTTTTTTATGCTGCTTGTGATACATAGCTAAACTACTTCAGTACAGCTTCTATTAGACTTTTCAGGTAGTGGACATATGATGAAGTTTGAAGTCAAAAGTGTCATCAGGATGCATTGAGCATTTGCAAGTGACATGGTTTCTGCCACAGCACATACTGATGGTACATTGGTCTTTAACTTGACCTTCATGACATCATGAATTGTTATGAGGAAAATTCCAATTAGTTGAAATCTGGTTCTTGTGTGAACATTGTGTAAATGTAGGAATTTGTATCCTTCCTATTTGGCAACATCATTTTATTATGGTATACTACAAGTGTCAAAGTATGCAAGGTGATCAACTATCCTACACTGGGCATAATGATGGAGTGTGGAAAAGCCTAACAATGCATTTGGAGACGTCTAGGGTTATGATATAAGTGGAACTATCTGGTTGCAGGTTATGTAGCATGCATGCATGTGTTCGTGATAATTGTGAGGACAACATGGTGAACTATGTAGCTGGTGTGATATGTGCACTTAGTAAATGTTTTCTGCTGACATGTTTTGGTTAGGTGTGGAAACGGAGTTCGATAAACCCATTTTACATGTCATTTCTTCTGGGGCAAGCAAAGGAGACGAGGCCACCATTGTTTGGGAAATAGCTGGTCTCAGTGGTTCCGGACATGACTGCACAGACACATCAGTGATCAGGTAGGTCTAGGGAGTACCACAGAGGACACAAACGCAATGACATCATCATCTGAGTCATTCTGCGGTGGACACTCATGAGTGGTGGCAGACTTCACAGGAATCAGTTTCATCTCCATCCTTCTCTGCCACCCCCAGTTCCATCACAAACCTAAGAGGGGAGATGTTTCCTTCACTGCAGGCACCTCAGCCCCTGCCCCTATTTCCCCTTGCTTCCCTGAGTGAGGAGGCTTTAGACCTCCTGAGGAACATCTCTGTGGATCAGATTGCATACCTGAAAGCCATCCAGGGGCAAGGCATCTAGCTGACACGGATGGTGTTCTACCAGAAAGGCATCCACTGTGCTATGTCTTGCCTCCTCCCAAATGGCAGACTTCCACCCATCTCATTCTTCCACCTGACCTCCTGCCCCTACCTCATTCAAATTCCCGATTCCCATTCATGCCCCAAGAATATTCACATTTCTGCATAAATACACTACATCAGACCCAAGCACCACACACAAACAAAAAACACACAAAAAAAACACAGGCATGCAACCCCTCACCAGACACTCACCCCCTCACCACCACCATCCCAACATACCCCAGACACCACACCCACAGATCCCTACACAACCACCAGCATTCCAATGGATACCACACCAATAGCCACAAACACCTCTACAACTGCCAGCCTTCCAGCAGACACTCCACCAATACACAAAGACCACTCCACACCTTCTTGGATTCCTGCACACACCCCACCAACACCCACAAACCCCTCCACAGGCACCAGCATTCTGGCAGACACAACTCCAGCACCCACATACCCCTCCACAATACGCAGCACGTCCACATCCCATTCGCCTAAAAAAGGAAACAATCACATTCACCCACTGAACAGACACATACAAAACACACACCTCTCAATTCTACTCCCTCTATCTTCCAAACCAAACTACCTCACAAGCATGTTCTCAATTTTCCATGTAAGACTGTCTTGTTAGCCCTTGTCCATCACCCTTTAGAATCCACCCCTTCCCCCCAAAGTAAAAAAGCCCATCCCATTACTTTCACATCCCAATTTAACCCGGCATAACACAGCCTAACCGACAACAAACCCAAAAATCCCACTCCTTAAGGCCATCCTATTTCTTCCACATCTCAATCTACCCATGATAAACCTCATCTACACCCCATTAAACCCAGCCATATCCCTAAAAGTCCCTCTCAAACCAACCCCCTCCCAAATACCATCCACGAGGTACCTGCTATGCCCAATGGATGCTCCTTTCTGAGGAGGTTCCCTGGCAGTGTCAGTAAGGACATCTTTTGTGGCACAACATTGTGCTGTGGCCTGGATTTCAGGAATTCAGACTCTAGCCTTTGTTTTGCCTAATGTTTTTCAGCCAATAATCAACAGGTTACATAATTTGAAAATCATTAGGCCTGCCATTATTTTTCTAATTATTTGATGTTATTGGATAAGTAGTGATGTTTGTCTATAGTTTTTTTTGTTTCATCCCTGATTGCTGATCCAGTTGAAGTGCGTAGTATGAACTGAAAAAGGGGGTTGGAGCACGCCGCTAACACGTCTCAGCTGAAATACCTCTTTGCATCATGGTCGATGTGGTTTATTGTTGTTTGCTCCATACACAGTTCTTAAAGTTCATTAGCCAGTGCCAGTATTCTCTTCAAGCGTATCCCTAGACACATGTTTCTAGATTCCTCTTTCGTCAGTAGGAAAATATTCTCAAGTTGCTGGACAAGCTGCCGCAATTTACTCAGGAATATTACCACTCTCAGCATGCAGGTGCCCCTCGAGTTCGTCAGCTCTAGCGGCTCACGAGAGCCATTTTATATACTCACAAAGGGGGTTGGAGCACGCCCCTAACACGTCTCAGATGAATTACCTCTTAGCCTCATGGTCGATGTGGTTCATTGTTGATCGCTCCATACACAGTTCTTAAAGTTCATTAGCCAGTGCCAGTATTCTCTTCAAGCGTATCCTTAGATACGTGATTCTAGATTCCTCTTTCATCAGTAGGGAAAATATTCATAGGTTGCTGGACTGGACATGCTGCCGCAATTTACTCAGGAATAACACCACTCTCAGCATGCAGGTGCCCCTCGAGCTCGTCAGCTCTAGCGGCTCACAAGAGCTATTTTGTATACTCAAAAAGGGGTTTGGAGCACGCCACAAACACGTCTCAGCTGAATTACCTCTTTGCATCATGGTCGATGTGGTTCATTGTTGTTCGCTCCATAAACAGTTCTTAAAGTTCATTAGCCAGTGCCAGTATTCTCTTCAAGCGTAACTCTAGACACGTGTTTCTAGATTCCTCTTTCATCAGTAGGGAAAATATTCATAGGTCGCTGGACATGCTGTCGCAATTTACTCAGGAATAATACCATTCTGAGCATGCCGGTGACCCTCGAGCTCGTCAGCTCTAGCGGCTCACGAGAGCCATTTTATACACTCAAAAAGGGGGTTGGAGCACGCCGCTAACACGTCTCAGCTGAATTACCTCTTTGCATCATGGTCGATGTGGTTCATTGTTGTTCGCTCCATACACAATTCTTAAAGTTCATTAGCCTGTGCCAGTATTCTGTTCAAGCGTATCCCTAGACACGTGTTTCTAGATTCCTCTTTCATCAGTAGGGAAAATATTCATAGGTCGCTGGACATGCTGCCGCAATTTACTCAGGAATAATACCACTCTCAGCATGCAGGTGCCCCTCGCACTCATCAGCTCTAGCGGCTCACGAGAGCCATTTTATATACTCAAAAAGGGGGTTGGAGCACGCCACTAACACGTCTCAGCTGAATTACCTCTTTGCATCATGGTCGATGTGGTTCATTGTTGTTCGCTCCATACACAGTTCTTAAAGTTCATTAGCCAGTGCCAGTATTCTCTTCAAGCGTATCCCTAGACACGTGTTTCTAGATTCCTCTTTCATCTGTAGGGAAAATATTCATAGGTCGCTGGACATGCTGCCGCAATTTACTCAGGAATAATACCACTCTAAGCATGCAGGTGCCACTCGAGCTCGTCAGCTCCAGTGGCTCACGAGAGGCATTTTATATACTCAAAAAGGGGGTTGGAGCACGCCGCTAACACGTCACAGCTGAATTACCTCTTTGCATCATGGTCGATGTGGTTCATTGTTGTTCGCTCCATACACAGTTCTTAAAGTCCATTAGCCAGTGCCAGTATTCTCTTCAAGCGTATCCCTAGACACGTGTTTCTACATTCCTCTTTCATCAGTAGGGAAAATATCCATAGGTCGCTGTGACCTGCTCCCAGGACACCCCCACACCGCACGGCCACCAGCTGCTGCGTGTGCCCCCCTGCTCGACCCAGCCTCGCTGAGCTTCCCGCCTCTGCGTGTGCCCCCCTGCTCGACTCAGCCTCGCTGAGCCTGCCACCTCTTCTGTGCTGACTACCGCGCTATTTGTATTTCCTTTTTTTGCCACTGTTGCCACTTTACTTTAATTCTCTCCTGCCTGTGTTGTCCTTTTGGGCATTTGTTGCACTAGTTTGTGTCCCCGTGTTCCCCTGTGCCCCCCGCCCCGCTCCCCGCTTCCCGCCGCCGTGCCAGCGGCCATGCCCCCTTTCCTTTGTCTACCCTCCCCGCTCCCCGCCTCCCAGCTCCTCCCTCCCTGACACTTGGCCATATATGGCGACCGTGCAGTGCGGGTGAGTGTGACCTGCTCCCAGGACACCCCCGCACCGCACGGCCACCAGCTGCTGCGTGTGCCCCCCTGCTCGACCCAGCCTCGCTGAGCTTGCCGCCTCTGCGTGTGCCCCCCTGCTCGACTCAGCCTCGCTGAGCCTGCCGCCTCTTCTGTGCTGACTACCGCGCTATTTGTATTTCCTTTTTTCACCACTGTTGCCACTTTACTTTAATTCTCTCCTGCCTGTGTTGTCCTTTTGGGCATTTGTTGCATTAGTTTGTGCCCCCGTGTTCCCCTGTGCCCCCCGCCCCGCTCCCCGCTTCCCGCCGCCGTGCCAGCGGCCACGCCCCCTTTCCTTTGTCTACCCTCCCCGCTCCCCGCCTCCCAGCTCCTCCCTCCCTGACACTTGGCCATATATGGCGACCGTGCAGTGCGGGTGAGTGTGACCTGCTCCCAGGACACCCCCGCACCACACAGCCACCAGCTGCTGCGTGTGCCCCCCTGCTCAACCCAGCCTCGCTGAGCTTGCCGCTCTGCGTGTGCCCCCCTGCTCGACTCAGCCTCGCTGAGCCTGCCGCCTCTTCTGTGCTGACTACCACGCTATTTGTATTTCCTTTTTTCGCCACTGTTGCCACTTTACTTTAATTATCTCCTGCCTGTGTTGTCCTTTTGGGCATTTGTTGCATTAGTTTGTTTCCCCGTGTTCCCCTGTGCCCCCCGCCCCGCTCCCCGCTTCCCGCCGCCGTGCCAGCGGCCATGCCCCCTTTCCTTTGTCTACCCTCCCCGCTCCCCGCCTCCTCCCTCCCTGACACTTGGCCATATATGGCGACCGTGCAGACGTGCAGCGTGCACGCGCAGCGGGCGCGCCGATTGCGCGCCGAAGGTGCGCCAAAGGTAAGCCCGTATGAATCCCGTCCATGCCTGGACCGCGCCCAGTGCCAGGACCCCTGGCCGCCGCAGACCCCAGCCCACCCCCTGACGTATGACACCGCCACCTTCAACGCACTCAACGCCGGCCGAGTCCCGGGCTGCTACCGAGCCACCCCGAGACGCACCCACGGACCCTTCTGCTGCAACTCCTGCAAGTTCACCTGCATCTGGACCTGCACCACTCCAGCAGTGCCCAAGACCTCGACGAGCAACAGCAGCAGCCACCTGAGATGCATCCTGCTCAACACCCGCTCCGACCACAGGCACGCCATCGAGATCTGGAACCTGCTCGACACCACAGCCCCAGACGTCGCCTTCTTCACGGAAACCTGGATGAACGCCTCCTCTGCGCCTGACATCGCCATCGCCATCCCAGACGGCTACAAGATCATCCGAAGGGACCGCATCAACCACACCGGAGGAGGCATCGCCATCGTGCACAGGAACACCATCCGCATCACGACCAACACCGATGACACCCTCGCAACCGCCGAGCACCTGCACTTCCAAGTCCACATCAACCCCAAGACCACCCTCAGAGGCACCCTCATCTACAGACCCGACTTCATCAGCCCACACGCCCTCTGCTCCGCTGACTACATCCTCCTAGGGGACCTCAACTTCCACCTGGAGAACAACAACGACCGCAACACCACCACCCTGCTGGACAACCTCGCCAACCTGGGACTCAAGCAACTGGTGACCACCCCCACCCACTACGCCGGACACACACTCGACCCCGTCTTCTCATCCAGCAAGGACATCGCCTTAAGCCACGCCACCGGACTCCACTGGACGGACCACAGCTGCGTCCACTTCAGCTTCGCAAAGACCACGATCCACCACCACCAGCAACAGGCTGCACGAAGGAACTGGAACAAGGTCACAGCCGACCAGCTCGCGTCCTCCCTGAGCATGAACCCTCCCACCAGCACAACGAACCCTAGCCAGGCGGCCACCAACCTCACGAAGTGGATCAGCGACTGCGCAGACGAGCTCGCCCCCCTGAGGACCCCGCCCAGCAGACCCGGCAGCAAGAAAGCCCCATGGTTCACCGACAAACTCAAGAGCTCCAAGAAGAACTGCCGAGCCCTCGAGAGAACCTGGCGCAGAGACCCAACACCGGACAACATGACTGCCCTCAAGCTCGCCACCCGAAAACACCACCAACTCATCCGCGCCACCAAGAAAACTGCATTCAAGGAACAACTGGACAACAACGCACACAACAGCAAAGAACTCTTCAACATCGTCAAAGAGCTCTCCAACCCCAACGCCGGAAACAACCCCTTCGCAAGACCTCTGCAACTCCCTCGCCTCCTACTTCCACAACAAGATCGCGGACATACACAACAGCTTCAGCACTCAACCGATGAACACCACGACCAAACCACCGCCCCCCACCACCACCCTCCGCGCCTGGACTCCGATCAGCACCGAAGACACCGCACGATGAACTCCATCCACTCCGGATCTCCGACCGACCCCTGCCCTCACCACTTCTTCAACAAGGCCGACGCTATCATCGCACCCCACTTGCGGGACATCATCAACACCTCCTTCGACACCGCTACCTTCCCGGAAAGCTGGAAGCACGCCGAACTCAGCGCCCTACTCAAGAAACCATCGGCTGACCCCACCGACCTCAAGAACTACCGCCCCATCTCGCTGCTCCCGTTTCCTGCAAAAGTCATCGAGAAGACCGTCAAAAAGCAGCTGGCCGCCTTCCTCGAGACAAACGGATCCCTCGACCCCTCGCAGACTGGCTTCCGACCCAACCACAGCACCGAGACCGCCCTGATCGCAGTCACCGATGACATCCGAGCGCTGCTCGTCAACGGAGAAACAGCGGCCCTCATCCTCCTCGACCTCTCCGCGGCCTTCGACACTGTCTGCCATCGTACCCTAGTACAACGCCTCCGCAACGTCGGAGTCCAGGAGAAGGCACTGGAGTGGATCATCTCCTTCCTCGCCGGAAGGACACAGAGAGTCCGCCTCCCCCGTTCAGATCTGAAGCCACCGAAGTCATCTGCGGCGTCCCTCAAGGCTCCTCGCTCAGTCCAACCCTCTTCAACATCTACATGAGCCCCCTCGCAGACATCGCACGCCAGCACAACCTCAACATCATCTCCTGCGCCGATGACACCCAGCTGATCCTCTCCCTTACCAACGACCCCGCCACCGCCAGAGCCAACCTTCACGAAGGGATGAAAGAGGTAGCCGAATGGATGAAGAACAGCCGCCTGAAACTGAACTCAGATAAGACGGAAGTCCTCATCCTGGGATCCTCACCCGCCGCTTGGGACGACTCCTGATGGCCCCCGCCCTAGGCAGCGCACCCAAACCAACAGACCACGCACGCAACCTGGGCTTCATCCTGGACTCCTCCCTCTCCATGACCAGACAAGTCAACGCCGTCTCCTCGTCGTGCTTTAACATCCTGCGCATGCTACGTAAGATCTTCCGGTGGATCCCCACCGAGACCAGGAAAACGGTCACCCAGGTCCTCGTCACCAGCCGTCTGGACTACGGCAACACCCTCTACGCCGGAACCACCGCCAAACTCCAGAAGAGACTCTAGCGGATCCAGAACGCCTCAGCACGACTCATCCTGGACATCCCCCGTCGCAGCCACATCTCCGGACACCTGAGAGATCTGCATTGGCTCCCGGTCAACAAGAGAATCACCTTTCGTCTCCTCACCCACGCACACAAAGCCCTACACAGCCAAGGCCCAGGATACCTCAACAGTCGCCTCAACTTCTACGCTCCCAAACGCCAGCTTCGTTCGACCAGCCACGCCCTCGGAGCCGTCCCCCACATCCGTAGAGCCACCACAGGGGGACGGTCCTTCTCCTACCTCGCCGCCAAGACTTGGAACTCCCTCCCCACCCACCTCCGCCTGACCCAGGACCACCTCGCCTTCAGGAAGCAACTCAAGACCTGGTTGTTCGAGCAGTAGCAGACCCCCCCCCAGCGCCTTGAGACCCTCTGGGTAAGTAGTGCGCTATATAAATACGATGACTGATTGATTGATGCTGCCGCAATTTACTCAGGAATAATACCACTCTCAGCATGCAGGTGCCCCTCGAGCTCTCAGCTCTAGCGGCTCACGAGAGCCATTTTATATACTCAAAAAGGGGGTTGGAGCACGCCGCTAACACGTCTCAGCTGAATTACCTCTATGCATCATGGTCGCTGTGGTTCATTGTTGTTCGCTCCATACACAGTTCTTAAAGTTCATTAGCCAGTGCCAGTATTCTCTTCAAGCGTATCCCTAGACACGTGTTTCTTGATTCCTCTTTCATCAGTAGGGAAAATATTCATAGGTCGCTGGACAAGCTGCCACAATTTACTCAGGAATAATACCACTCTCAGCATGCAGGTGCCCCTCGAGCTCGTCAGCTCTGGCGGCTCACGAGAGCCATTTTATATACTCAAAAAGGGGGTTGGAGCGCGCCGCTAACACGTCTCAGCTGAATTACCTCTTTGCATCGTGGTCGATGTGGTTCATTGTTGTTCGCTCCATACACAGTTCTTAAAGTTCATTAGCCAGTGCCAGTATTCTCTTCAAGTTAGTATGATCTGACCCTGGACCCAGTGCTAGAGTTACACAGGAAAAGGGGTAATATTGAATGGATGTCTACGTGAGATTAATACAATTGGAGCTGATATTGCATTGGGTGTTATATGAAATAGTAAGTAGTTTAACTTGGCCTGGCCAATGGCAGCATCATTTAGGGCACTTCTCCCTATGATGTAGGTTGGATATGTTGTTGATGTGTTCAAGTTAGATATTTGTTTATCCACACATGTAATACCTTTGTGAACATTTAAATGGACATGTTCGTTTTCTGGTGTGCACCTCACACCTACTTTATCTATATGTGTGACAAATGCTCTTACTGTTGTGTTTTATTTAATGACTTGCACTTACACATTTCCCACATATGCATGGAACTTGGTGATGCTATTGGTTGTCCCTGATATAATTCAATCCACAGCACCTGTTAACATGGAGGTGTTGAGGAATGTGCACAGTCGGCTGTGGCCCAGCTTTTCAGGAGTGGCCCCCTGGTAGAGGCAAATCTATTCTGCAGAGAGTGTTTATATTGTTCCCCCTTGAATGCTTCTGACACTGGTTATTTATAATCCCATTTGCTGGCATTACCTTTTAATGAGGGTGATGTGTGAGTGTCCAATACAGAGTTGTAACAAAGAAGGTATGTTTCAGTTTCATGACAAATCCATACAGATGTTTTCTTTAATCACACAACAGGACCTAGGATGTGTGCAATGTGAGGGTGTTACAGTGATAGATAGATGTGATATTGCTGAGGAGGTGCTATTGTGTAACACAATTTAATGCACATTATCACTGATTATGAGATGTAAACCCATGTCTATTTGTGTAGAGTCGGCCAGTGCATTGCCAGTGACCCGGCCAAAGAGGGCATCATAGAGCTGTATTTGGGTTATACATTGAAAACAATTCCGAACAGTTGGCTCCATGGCGGCACAAGACATGTGGAGGTGAGTACAGATGACTTTCAACCTTATATACTTCCCTTTCCGCCAGCTCATATGTGATGGTTGGACCATTACATTCACGCCGGCTGTAAGGTAGCTCATTATTGGGCTGGTGGTAACAATGCAGTCTGCCGTCTGACAGATGCATTGGCCTATTCTGCCGCCGCCGTGGCCGGGATTTCCTTGTGGTGGCGGCGGGACCAGGGTGGTCTTTCATTTCTGTAACCGCATGCCTCATAATATGTCAGTCGGGTCTCAAGCTGTGCGTTTTTAAATTCAACACTTCCACCACAGCGGTCCCAAGACTGCCAAAATCATAATCATGCCCTAAACATTGAAATATTTAAATATTGAAAATGAGTAGAAAGACCAAACTATTTGTAATACGTTTTCATGTGCAACTGTTTGTCATGATGGCTGACTTACAATAACAATATACTATCACATCCAGTTGACCTTTTGATTGTGGGCAAATAAAGGGTTTCTGGATTCTCCAAGAATCTAAGATACTTAGAGCCAACAATGGAGCTCAGCTGTATAATGGTTTTTCATTGTGTCCCAAGTAAAAACCAAGTTGTATGGTGAACTATGTAGAGTTTAGGAGTAGTGGTTATTTGTACATCTCTAAATTTGTGGGTACCCATACTAGCATGTTATTCAGTGGACATCTTCTTTCTTTCATACTGGCTAATATTTGGAATGTACAAATGTAGCGAAATAATCTTGGTAAGAAAAAAATATTCTGCTATTGTTTGTTCCCACATGTTTTCCAATAAAAATGGTACATCACTTCTGTGGGAAGGCCTAGTGCCTGTGACAGGAAAAGGGCAAAATACAACATGGACATCACATAACCCTTTTTCCCAATGTGGGTAGCTATGGATTTTGGATCCTAGCTCAGGTGGCACCTATGGAATCATAGAAAACGTCTACATTTGTGAAAAGTAGACTTGAGAAATCTAGGGTGGGGTGAATTGTGTGGCGCTTACCAGGATGTTTTTATGCAGAATCCTTAGCAAATGTTAACTTTGACTAAAAAAACATTTCCCTCCCATTTCTGTGATGAAAAGTTCTGGAATCTGTGGGAAGCCACAAACTTCCTTACACCCATCATGACCCCAATTCTCTCAATAAAAATGGGACTTCACTTGTGTTGGTAGGCCTAGTGCAATTGGAAGTACATTTCCTCATTTAGGCAGTCCATTACCAAATCAGATGGGCAATCCTTTCCAACCAAAAGAATGTTGTACCCGTAAGTTAAGTCCTCCTCCAAAAGAGAACATTACTGAACCTAGGTTTGTCCCCCTTCATTTGGAGTTGTATTTCATACAAACAATGTGGGGCACTTACCCTAGTGTCCGGTGTTTCCTCTGTGATATACTCACTCTGAGCTATTCCCACTATAAAATCCATCAGGTTTTAATGAACTTATGTGACTTCTGCCATACAATCTAATATTGTTGCTCTACATTCACCACTCTGAAGCAGAGTACTCAATATCCAGGCATGCCTAACCTCAAGTCTTGCTACCTTCTTCTTTTTTAATTGAGGCTTGGAAGGGTTCTTTTTTTTCCTGTTAAATAATGTTAGAAGAGTACTGAAAGTCCTTCTTCAGTTTTACATGCTCTTCCGATCTGCGCTATATCCTTCCACCTCTCTTTCAAGTACTTGCTTAGAATGATCCTTTCCAGAAGTACTCCTTAATTGTGGTTTTCCATGTCAGGCTCCCAAATTATCTCTACCTAGCGTAGCATAGGTTTCTTCGATCATTTAGGTAACTCATACTCCTGCTGTGCAGGAGCAAAATCCTGCATGTTTTGGAATATAGCCAATGCTGCTGCTTTTCCCATTATGTTGTTTAACATAATGGTGGATGCTGTGGTAAAATTGCCCATCAATTTCATCCCCAAGTCCAGGCAGGTTCTACCCCATACTCATTCTGGCGCTTTTTTAGCACTTCCGGCAAACCAGCCACGGAAGGTGTAGTATGAGTTCTGGAATATACTGTAGCAAAGACTGTACCCCACATTGTGTAGTCTTCTAAAAAGGGAGCCATCCTCATCGATTAGCAAATAAATAATATTCTGTGTTTTTCCTGTGGGCACGTTTCAGGAAACACAGTTTCAAGCTGGTTTTTTTTTTGCAATCCAGAACTGAAACTCCTCCCATCTGAGGGGAATTTTCCCATGACTGCATTTCGCGTTTGTGGGCTGATGCCCTTGCTAGCCAATTGTGGTTGTTTAGCTTGAGCAGTAAATGCAGGGTTAAGTGTTAATGTTCACATAACAAACTGTATAAGACATCTTTATATCGTTACTAAATCTTTGTACAGTGTTTGTACCTCTGCTATTGGTAAATTAGCAACATTAGGATGTGATGTGTAGCAGGCTAAGACTGGCCATATTGCTCCCTCATTGTTCTCTCAATGCTGAGAGGACAGAGTCTAACATTGTCTGTCTGTGTCTGGGAGGCACCTTTAAACCAATTCATGTGTTCTTGGCAGGTTAGAGGTATTTCTATCTCTTCATATTAAGCCATATTAAGTAAAGTGATCTGTTTTTTATCTTCTGTGTAGTTGTGAAATAGTTATTTGATGTTGTTGTCTTCAGCTGGGAAAGTAAACCCAAGAATAGAACACTCCTGTCCTAAATGCCCCGTGTTCCTAAACCACGAATATAATTTCTGTACCCTTAGGTGTGAGAACAGGATGTAATAGTTTCAAAATATCTTCATGCCTGCAGTTCTAATCAATGTTTAATGCCCGAGGAGCTGCGTTGTCAAACACAATTATTACAAATTAATTACAGAGAGAGGAACACAGTGGGTAATAGATGCTTTAAGAGTTCAAGCGTTATCAGCTTACAGCCAATACATTAGAGTTACCTACTCAGCTAAGGAAGATTTTCCCAAACACCACAGCCAGCTCCAGCTATGAGGGAAGTTGGGGTCCCTGAGAAGGTACGATTGTACTACTCAGGCGATCCATACAAATAGGAACCAAACCAACATTGGGACACCATGCCATGTAGTTTCCACTCTGTGGTAGGAACTGTGTGTTTGTGTACAGCATAACCATTGGGATGGTGGCAGAGTGATCCCATACATCCCCTCAGGATATGTCGTGCTATATTCCACCTAGCTCACAGTGCCATCATAAACGCCCTTAACCCTAGGTGGGTAGCAAATGGTTCTGGCAACCACTAAACATGACAACCCTGATCCCCAGGAATAGTGGTAACAGATCTAGACCCTTTTCCCTTCACCCATGCTCTCTTTCTCTCAGAGAAATGTTCAAGGAATACACAGTGGGGCATTTTCAATATTTATTGAGCCAACGTGATTTTTGTGAAAAATATAAGTGGTGCAATGATCAATAGACAGAAGCCAGTTAAAGTTATTAGAGGTATTAAGACAGTGAACAGAATAAAATCTTTCACCATTGTGCTTAAACAATGTATGTATGCAAGCATATAAAATGATATAGAAATCTGGCGTAGTCCTACTATTTGTCTCCTAACCTAAGTGTCTAAGGTGTGTATGTGTATTTTGCCATGAATCGCCGTACTGCATGATCCATCACCAGTTTCATGAAGGGAAAGAATGCAGGTCCCTATTGTGGTCACAAGCTTGTCACCCCTTGAGAGAAATCAGCAGGCTGCTGGACCGAAGCATCAATATGAAGAGACCTCGCCCATGACAGCAAAGCACTTCTCTGCCAACATCCAGAAATGGATGTTTATTTATTTATAACAAAAGGCATTTTTGTCTTGGGCTGTGATCGTGGTCAAGATGCCATTTTGCATGTGGTATAGATAACTTTGTTGCCATCAGTACTAAACAAATAATCACAGTTGTGCAATGTATCTATAGACTGTGTACATGAATTGTCACTGTATCATAATAGGGTTCTTGTGTAGTTGGTTTGTGAGCAAGTATAGCTTCCTGGAAACAAATCCACACTGCCACAGTTGCAAGTATGTGGCAAAATCTATTGTGTGAGAGTTCAAGGTAACTTTGGGAAGAAACCTGCGTACATGTAAAAATGGCAGTGTTTCCCTCTTGGCCTAACTGGAACACATGACAAGCTAACTATGATGATGGCTAAAAAATGAGGTACAAAATCCAAATACAGGAATATACAAAACTAATTATCAAGTAAAAGAAAAAATATTACACTGAGGAAATCAACATTTTGGAGAACTCATGGTAAGCGATCTTTAAAACTGTCCAGACAATTGTAAACCTCAATCCAATAAATGGTCCCCCTCCAAGCCAGGCTTTCTGTGATAAACTGGCTATTCAAAAATAAAGTAAAGGCAGTTTATAGTGAATTCAGTTCTATCAGTTCTGTATACAATTAAGGAAATAAATATCTCTTTTGTTGAGTGCTAACTTCGAAGAGCTTTTCAACTTCGCTTGACAGTTGACCGAGTGGTCACGCTGATCAGACAAACCAAGTCAGACAAACAATATAACAATCAGCATCCATAAAGAAAGATAGAGTAAGAAAACTAGAAAGGAAAGAAGGAGAAGGAGGAGGGTTGAGAAAGGCGAGCCAAGAAAAAATAAAATAACCATATTAAGGACTATAATAATGAGTTCTTAAGAATATTCACATGTTATAGCGAAGGCATACAAGAAATCACATATCACAGTTCTCTAACTGATGGGAACATACATATAGAATTAAGTATGTCAATCATGCAAAAAAAGGTTAAATGCTGCAAGGAAAATAGAGCAAAAATATCGACATTGGCGAAGAATGCAAAAGGGCTAAAGGTCCACTAGTAAAAAGGTAAGCCCTTATACCCGGAGGAACCACAGACTGAAGATGAACCTATGGGAAATTGAGGCTTTTTTGTAGCAAGGAGGCCACCCGGCGAGATTTCACCAGCGCCGGCGATCATGATTATTCATGGCCAGAGAGCAGCTGCTCGAGTAGGAAATCTACTTCCACCTCAGTAAAAATCTACTTAAAAAGCGGCACCCTCTGGCATGCTGCATGGAGCCGTGCACGCTGATTTGTCAGCGTGTAACAAACTCCCTGTGCTAAACAATAACACGAGCAGCGCAAAATGCCTATTTTCTCTTGTTCTTGTAATTCTGTGTAATCGTGCAGAGTTTTTTTGGTAAACCCGTGCAATTCCCTGGCGTGAAACTCCACGAGTTCTACCCAGCCCCACAAAATAATATTTTACACTTGTCAAAACTGAATGAATCTATATAGGAGACCCACTGTTTAGAAATTGTTACAAATGTCTGAAACTTAAAAGGCAAAAGGTAGGAATTAGTTTCATGCCCCCTGCTGTATGGTGAGGCTATTTTATGCCATAACTCTTTACATGCAGAAGTTCACAGGAGTATAATGAAGCTAGCAGTTTAATACTACTAAATGGAAACCACTTTTCTCTTTAAAATATCTAGACCCAATAACTCTGATCCCTCTTTTAGGAATTTAGTATAAAAGACCTGCTTTGGAGTTTGGTTGAGAGGTGACCTTATTACAAGTGCAACTTTCTTTATGGCCCTTGTAATAAGGTGGAAATAATATCCATCATGTTTATGATGAAGTACCCCATCTGCAAATTCCAAATCAGGCTCGAATTAGATAATATTATAATTGATAATCTTGTAATTGGTTTCATCTTCATTTTAGTGATAATTTCATTGACAGGAAATCCAAATATTTACTCTTTCCAGATAAGTTCCACAAAGGCTTAAAACCTGATCTTCATTTCTTATTGCACTCCTGTTGTAGCAACTATTGATGATTCTAACTAAGCTATAAACAATGAGAGATGGGGGTTTAACATTTACCTCTTCTCTGCCACGTTTTTACAAAACAAAACTGACTGTAATAACTTTCATTGCTGTTTAATTAACAATCATTTAAAATGTAAAAACATTAAAATAAGGCGTGGGTGCTATTCAGATAAGAGAGATGCCTGGTCCTAATAGACTTACCTTTTAACTTTTTTCAATTTTCCAACTTTTTTGCAGGTAAACTACTTGCATTATACAACTCATTGAAGTATAATTCCTTAACTAATTAGGTTTTTTATGATGTTCTCATTATTTTTATCTCTAAACAAGATAAAGGCCATCAGTTTACATTTTGTACAAGCAATTCACTTTTACAGAATATGCATAACAGTAATGAGACACATCAGTAGTTCATGCTTTTAACAGATAGTCCAGGATAAGCTACACACATAAAAAGCAAAAGAAAATAAAATTAAGTTGTTTAGGGTTATGTGTATGCAACTCTCATCGGAAGCCAATATCTCCCCCTTCAAAGGGGAATGGAGTGTTGACCAAGTCAGCTGCACCCCTTAATATGTGGTGCACTTATTTTTTTTAACTCCTCCCTTCTCAACAGGACATGTGCCTATTCTTCATCCTGGTCCAATGTCATTTCTGAACTTGTAACTACTTGAATAACTGTAGAGTATCACTCATGCATATAGATTTGATCAAGTCATGCCCCTATATTCACATATATCACATGGGTAGATCTCAGATAGGTGCAATCAGTTTGTGATCATAGTAGTATGTCTTTGAGGAGAGTATCTCATTTAACTCCTATGCCAATTTTTCCTATAGATGTATGCATAACCTATTATGTCTTTAATCCCAAGGAACCATCTACCTCTCATGTAATTATATTTATGTTATTACTGGTATCACTTTGCTTTCTGTGATATATGATCTGCTCATGTTTGGATTCTGCATAATGACAACAATTCTTCCCCTTTGTCGTAGAAGGTCAAACACACACATGGACATTTAGCCTATATATGATTTGGTTGTATGAGCCTAATTTATGCATTTCAAACATCCTTTCCTCATATGTAGGTGAGCAAGGGGATCACAGGGTTCTCAATAAACACATCTTGACTGTAGCTGGTGCAGTTAATAATCCCTTTCCTGTGGGGAGAGGTGATATGCAGAATATTGGTTGTGTCATGTAGTATAGGTAATCCGCTAGACAATTCTTAAGGTTGAGCTCATGATTCATGCAGAGTGTGCCAAAATACCAACCAATATCCAGTTAAGTTAGGTAGACCCATAGGATGTAGGTACAAACCACAGCCTGATTGTAGACATCTCCCTCTTCTTGAATTCACAGTAATCCTGGCATTGACTAGTTTCGGTGGGGTCCAGTCCCAGTTCTTGACATTTTACAACTGACATTTCTTACCGGCTTCCCTGACATCCATATCATACTTTCATGTATATGTGACCAATCATCTGTAGTGTACTCATGATTTAGATTGCGTTTGTCAACTATTCTTTAGCTGGTCTTCTAAGGTGTTGGTGTATACGTTATTGACACTACATTGTAAAGAATGGATAAATAACTATTGAAGTAACCCCACAGATTTCGAATCTTAAGGCCTGCCTCGATAAAAATGAGAATTGTTCCCAATCTCTTACGTGCTCTCTATATCTTTCCTACTAAAATTCTTAAGTATAATTTTGTGAATTAGATTTGTTATGGCCTGAATGTTTATGGAATGGTAGGGACTGTAGTGTTGCCTTTATAAAACGAGGGAGAAACAGGATGAAGCCTTGCCATCAAATATTCTGATTTTAAATCTTTTCATCATTCATTTGAAATTAGACAATTATAGTCATTATTGTATGATTACAATTTGGTGCCACTTTGGTGTCACCTCCAAAGTAAGTTTGCTCTTAGAGACATATTTAATTGTTTATATATCAATGAAGTAATGCAACTCACAAGCCATTAAGAACGTTCCTATGTAGATATAATCTTGCAGCCTTTTACAAAAATACTATTTTCCAACTACTCTGATCTTACATGTTTTACTTCTTTGTAAATCTGGGTTAATAAGCAATTGAAGATTCACAATAGCATCTTATAACTGCCTCTTTTCATACTTCTATCTCTTAATGTTTTACAAAATGCTCTGATATTGATGACATGAATTTACCTATTGATCAAACTTAATACACGTGTCCTCAGTGGATCATTTCTGAAAGCTGCCCACCAAAGGATCAGTCAGCTATTTTCTGCAACTCCATCAGAATTTCAATTGCATTGTTTTGAGAAAAGGATATACTATTTTCTTGAAAATGTCATCTTTGGGATAATATTTAGATTAAAGTGTTTAAAATGTCTTGACCCACCAACATTAATCAAACTTTGATTTTATGAATAACAGACTTATCATCACTCTTATTAAAATGGGCAATTGTGTTGGTTCTGCAGATGGACTTTGTTGGTCTCCTAAAGTACTTTGATTCATATGATATCAGAATGGAATTATATGTCTTCATTTCAGAACTTTGTTTGTGTAAAATGTAATGAAATATTTAAAAAGAGCATTCCTTACAATTGCTAATTATTGCGGATATACTTATTGCTTGTTTTTTTTTAGCAGATTACATCCTGTTGGAAAGATGTTTCTAAAACTGATTTCTGCTGTTAGAGTTTGGGGTAGCCATTGGAGCAGCACTGCTATGTCTATCTGTAACTTTGTGTATCTTTATGATTTTTCAGCTCCTTAGTTGTTCAATATTCAACTCCTTTACTCTTTGTAGGTGCATTTTATCAATGTCTTTCAATAAAATATTGAATTATTCTGTAATTAGTAAATGGGTAATTACTTGTTCCTCAATGGATACTTTGACACACTTTTAATTTTTTCTTCCTGTTATCTTCTGCTTTCCTATGTTATTTACATTATTTTATTATATTATCTCATGGAGTATTTATTCCTTTTTATTTCATTTCCAATATTGGTATTAATTATTGATAATGAACTTATTCTTTCAATAAAAACATATTGAATACTATATATACTTATTAATACTTTTTTCTGTAGAATCACTCATTAAGATAAAACTCACATATATTGATGGCTGCATTAAAAGCAATAATTCATAACCAACACGAGGTGGAACTTGATTTATAAATATGTAGTTTTGTTCGAAGGCTGCTTGGTATCATTTGCCTTCATTCTAATGTGAGAATAATTAATTGTGATGGTTTGCTTTTAATTGCAGCACTTCTTAGGAAATGCCATCTACATCTCCTCTTTATGTAGAGGTGCATTTTGTATGTGAAATGTTATCCAATAGTTTTGAATTACTAAGTCTGTGGTGACAGAAAAGGTACTGAAAAGACCTTGTGTCTCTATTTGGCTTTCATCACTCCTTGTCTTGATTTCTTTCCCTATTAAAGTTCTATTTAAATGCTTGCATTTCAGGGTCTGAGTCACAAAGGTGAGCTAACACCTTAGTGGAGGTTTTCAATTCTTTGCAATTCATAAATACATTTTATGAGTAGTACATTTAGGAGTGTGGAGTCTCTGCACTCTTTGTGGAGACACCCCACATAAAAGATAGGCAGTCATAAATATACTATTCATAAAATTACTTTGTGAATTGCAAACTTACATTAAAGAGAAATGTTACCTTTGTGACTCAGGTCCTCAGTGTTTTCTTATTGGTGGCATATGCACTTATATTTGCACAATGAAAATCTGAAAACCAACTGCATTATCATCTGTTTAGCATTTCAGCCAAACCTACTTAGCATCATGCACAGATGATGACATCTCCAGCAAAATGATGCCACAGTATGATGCCATCATCTTACAAATTATATATTATTTTGCAGAATTATATTTTGTGCAAAAAAGCACAACATTGATTGCTGATATGATGTACACCCAGAGAACCAATCAAAACTCCATAAAATGGGAGAATGTGAGAGCCCGAACTCAGCATGCATTGTCCCCGAAAAATGAAACTTACATCATTGACATGTGCATACATCAGAGTAAAAGTTTTGCGGTTTGGTCAGGTATGCGTAAGCTAAGATTGATGGTCAGGAAATGAGAAGAACAAAGGGAAGCTCCCATGGGTTATACAGCTCCTACATGACTTCTCTTTCACTGCACAACCTCCGTCTCTGTGAGGTGCAATATTTTTGATTTTGTAGATAGATTTAGTGTGACCACAGTTAAAATGTGTGAAGATAGGGAAGGAAGGATATTCCTTGTAGGCATTCATTGAGACAGGAATGGAAGTTGGGAGGGAGCAGAATTGGTCACTTAAGCAGTAGATGTGTTTACCTGTACATCTGCTTTCTTTGGTAGAGAGTACTTCTTATTGTCTCATCTTTCTTTGTCCCCTTGGGATCAACCAAAGAACACCCAAGCCAAAGCCAAGAGCAGCGGCTGCACAGCTGCCACCTCCACCATGCCTGAAGGTCTGTCCAGTGCTGGTAAGTCATCATTTATTCTTCTTTGATTAAATAATAATTAAAGACCGCTATTTCCTATAGAGTATGGCCATATAACTGTTTTTTCTTAATTGCACCTTTTTTCTCTGTTAGCATCAGTTAACCTTCTTGCGTTTATTTTTACACTTCCTTCAAATTCCTCAATGTAATTCAAATAAAATACCTGCCTTCTGTAATAACATACTTAAAAAGTAAATGCTCTGGTACCCACAAAGACACTGTGGATAAAATGAAAAAACACAAACAAGAAGCTGGTAAACAACAAGAGCCTAGAAATACCTCACGGCAGGTAGGGAACGTGTGTCACCAGCAAATGCACTGAAATTGGTCAATGATTCCAAGGCATTTTAACAGCTGACACTAATAGAGCATACACTAGGTAAGCAAATACACACATTTTAGCAACACTCTTCCTAGTCACTCACATGTTTGCTGATCACCAGTTTAATTATGGCCAATGGCATACTCTTGTACATGTAGGACCCACAATGCCATAGGCATCCAGTTCGGGTCCAATTGATTAGGTTTCACAATGCCATTTCCTTACACTATTTTATGTGTTCTTCCATATTAATTGAAAACAATTTTAATATGCAAACACACATTTGTGAATTTTGAGGCAGACACAGTCAGCGTAATCTCCTGTTTGTTTTATGCCATACCAAATTTATAGCTTTCCCTTGCATAACACCTACTTTGAGCACAAATGTTTTCTGGGAAGAATGAACCTAAATGCCATGGTGGATGCTTGTGCTAACCATAGAATGTGCATGACACAACGTATACAATCTGGATGAACATGCCATTATCTTACAAGTAGATGCTGAAATAAGGATCCTTCTATAAACAATATGTATTCTGAGAAATGTAATGACCTGGAATCACCTTGCCGACCAGTAAGTAGCACATGCAGCCATCAGTAAATGGTTATTTAGAGTCTGTACTATTCCTTGTATTTATGATCACCAATCTTTTATATATCGCACATGTAATCATTTAAACATATTTAATAATGCACAATATGGCCTCTTGAATCACAGGCCCATCTTGAAGGAGAAGTAGCTTGTGAACACCAGCATGACCTGATTGATCTGCAGTTGCCAATAACTGTGCGTTAATGGATGCCTCTACCCTGTGCTCAAGTCTCCACTCCCAGCTCAGCACCCAGAATCACATCACTGTGCTGGAAGTGTAGACACTCCCCAGAGCTAAAGCATTCACAACACTACATTCCTCCACATATATGGTTCATATTAGTCCATTACAGTGATGAAGACGTTCTGGTTAGAAAATAGTTCAGAGTCTGCAACCATTGGGGAGTGGCCAGAATTCAGTCGTAAGCTTAGGATTTTGTCTCAGTCAAACTTAAGTTTTGGTCTTAACTTAACCAAAACGTAAGTTTAACTGAGACAAAATCCTAACTTTACGACTTTCAGTACTCACAAAGGGCATTTAGGAGTAGTAAACGTAGGAATCCTAACTTTTTTACTCCTAAATGCCTTTTGTGAATACCGAAAGTCATAAAGTTAGGATCTTTTTCTCAGTTAAACTTAGGTTTTCGTTAAGTTAAGCCCAAAACTTAAGTTTACCTGAGACACAACTTGACTTTACACTGACTGAGGAATGACCCATTGTGTGCTCTTTAAAAGCAGTCTTTTCAGATAGAGAGCCAATTCCTCTTTTACATTTTGGAATGCCCATAGATATTTCATTCTAGTCTGTGTATGGACCTTGTGTGCCCTCTACAGTATGTTCCATCCAGGGGACCAAATCAGAGTCTTTGCCACATGTATAGAGCGTTTCTTTTGTCTGGATGTTTTAATCAACTCTCAATGCTTTAGGGCATAAGGAAGTCACTGTTGAATAACATATGTCAGTTATCCCTGCACATTAAAAAGGCTTGCCGGGTTGCCCTATGTAATATCTTTGGAAATGAGGCCCTGAGTTTATTTAGTGGTATAATTTGCAGTGGACGCGAAAAGAGGTTATGTATTGTGGTTCTTCTACTACCTCATGTTGATGATAACCTTTGTTCAGATCAAAGCTAGAGAAAATACAGGCCCCATTCAACTGGTTAATTAAGTCTTACCTTTCTCTTTGAATTGCTTGGCTATGCTGGTGCATGTCCATACACACATGCATACTGCCTCCTACTTGTTTCTTGAGAAGAGGGACAATGTGCAAGAACCAATGTGTGGGACATTGACCATGTTCAATGATGTTCAGTATCATGAGGGTTTAAAGCCCTTGTTCAACTTGTTTTTGAAAACTGAGCCAAATTCCTCTGAGGTGATGGGCAACTCGTTTCAAATCAGTTTTAAAACGTACCTGAAAATGGTGATCTTTCAGCTTGCCTATGCCATCAAATACCTTTGGAAAAGGTTCTTCAAGATTGTTGGCTCATCCCTTAGAACCCATGGAAAAAAAGTAATACAAAACATTAAGAAGGCCAAGTTTAACTTCTGGTATGAAGCTCAAAAGGTAACCAATACCTGCAGTGGCATAAAAAAAAAATTACCTTGATCATAGCGTCCCATAATTTCTGCTTGATAGTCTTCATTGCTTCACTCTCCTGCCATGGAAAGAATGTCTTCTAGTTTTCTCAGCTTGTTCAGTTTCTGTCTGAAGATGTCATATTTACAGCCAGCAGTGATTTGCAATCTCTGAGGACAGCACTCAATCTTTTAATCTCATCACAAATGCATCTAGGAGCTCACCTTGCTTCTGCCCCATGCAGTGGAAAATGTATCTTACATAATCAATATTTTTTTTGAACAAACGTATTCCATCAGCAACTATTTCAGACCACAATTTAAAAGATTTTTATGATCCTCCAATTGGTAATTGAAAACTTGTATCAGCCTAATGCATTGCGTAATGAGGCACATCTGTCTATTATAATTTTCAATGCTTATAGCACAGGGAAGACATGAAAATCTCTGACCTATCTGTGCCATTGGAGGCCCAAATTCTTCATGTCACCCAAGCTGAAAGGTAGGGTTACCCCATTCACAATGACTTAGAGGAAATGACAATGATTTAGAAATGCTTGAGACATGTAGTGCAGTTAGCTTACTGCTTGATGGTGACTTGATGTGAGCATCAGCTTATACTAGAGGTTTGACATCTTCCGAGGATGAGGGACCATCATACACATTAACAATACCTCACTTGGTTTATCCTTGTCAACAGTGTAATGAACTCGAGTCACCTCATCGACCAACAGTAGATGCAGGCAACAGGTAAGAGTTATTTTGATTGTGTACTATTGATGTTCCTCTCAATCATCTCTTACGGTTGCTAACATTTGCTTCACACAGGCAATCATTAAAATGTGAATAATAATATAGAAAAATCAAATGCATTGAATGGAGACCCGTCTAGAAGAACACAGTAGCTTGCCAATGCCAGTGCGACCTGGTTGGTCTGCCTTTGATGATAGCTGATGTCTCCACTCTACACGCATGTCTCCACTACAAGCATGGAGCCCAGCAACACATCTCCACACTGGGAGAAAAGATGTACCTTGAACTAGAGAGCCCACAAAACACGGTCCCATGGGTTCTGCTGTAGTAATAAATGTATGGAAGTTTATATAACTTGGAAAAACTAGGACAAATAATGTTGCCACTAAGGACACACAAAAATACATGAATCTTGTCTGCCAATTTTTCCATAAGCCATGGGCCAGCCATAGCAGCAGAGTGGCTGGAATGCCACAATTTCAGTTTATGAGAGGGGGTAAATAAATCATGTATCATTTTAAAAAGTTTGCACATGTGCTTAAGGAAAATTAAATAGATATTGTACACATTGCTCATTTGCCTCTTGGGTAATAACAGAAGTTCTGGCACAGATTTTAGTTTGACCCATATTACATTAAAAAAAATAATGTTTTCAATTATAATTTAGCTCTCCACTTTCATGTGAAAATAGGTACTTTAATGGGGAAATTATAATCCATGAAACCGAAAGTGGACTTCCACGATGTTGAATTGTTGCATAAATTAGATTGCAGTGACGAGGGTATAAAGACACATAATAAATATAGTAATGACTACAGCTTCATTTAAACATCATCTGAATTCAGTGATGCTTTCCATGTAATCTGGTTATTTAAAATGGGTTACTCAAGCACCAATTACTTTTGAGAGATAAATTACTGTATCCCATGTGAACAATCAGCAAAAATAGGAAGGCTGCTGGAGTAGCATTAACATCTGTCTGACACTAGTCAGATTTATTTAAAAAATGAGTGTGAACCACGGGGAAGCAAACTACCAAAGCTTTATAAAATGATTAGGTGAAAAGAGCATTACACGCAAAAAACTTAAAGTCTTTAGCTCTGCTATTCTGCATATAAATGAGAGATTAGTTAAGAACTGTATGAGCATCCCCTTGGAATAAGCTCTGGGTGTCTAATTATAAAACATTCTATAAAGTCTGTGAATGACATTTGCACTAAGTAGATTAGGACTGCATATGAGTTGAGAGAGAGAAGAGGTTCTAAACAGCTTGCAGTGCTAGTCATGCAATACTATAATGGTGCATTCCAAATATGATAATTCTCAAAATGCTTGGAATTAATGCCAGGCTGCAAGAGATGCAATGATAACAGTTTGATATAGGTAAGGTTTAAATTGAATTAGGAATTGGTTCTAATCGCTTGAAGTGGATGCCAAAGTGATCTAGACAAAAAAGCATCAACTGGAACTCTGCAATTTGTCATTTCGCGAAAGATATTAGTACATAAAGAAGTATTGTTTTATGCACTCCAAAATACAATGCAAAAACATCTGGCACCTCTGCCTCCTTTCTCTTTCCTTTTGGGATCTCTTTGCTCTGGTGGCAGAGATCTCTGCAGGCAAAGGGCCTGTTTATGATTTAGGGCGGATGACACTTGCTCGCGGTCTCGGGACCAACCAACCTCTGGTCAGTGGTCCCGCACCACCATGAAAATGCAACCACACATAGGGGGTCATTAGGATGGAGGATTTTCCGCATCCTCCGGGCCGGCGGAAGCCACCGCCGGCCCGGAGGATGCGGAAAATCCTCTGCGGACCCACCAGGACCCACCGCCACATTAGGATGGCTGGTGGGTCATGGTTTAGGTCCGCAGCTTTTCCGCCGCGGCTGGCTTACAACCGCGGCGGAAAAGCACTAAAATGGTGAAGGTGTCTCTTAGACACCTTCAGCCAGATTAGGATGTGCATGGAAACATGCTTTTCCGCGGCGGCTTTTCCGCCGTGGAAAAGCATGTGTAACTGCACTGCAGGGGCCCATTGCGGGCCCCCTAGGTGTAGTGGGGGGTGGGGGGTGCACATGGGGGGTACCTATGGTACCCCCCTGCATTTGCGTGCACAATGCAGCAGGCACCGCGCGGTGCCTGCCGCTTTGTGCACGCAAATGCTGTGCATGCATTTTTAACATTGCTGCGGGTGCAGCTTGAAGCTCCACCCGCAGCAATGTTAAAAATAGAGGATGTGACCGCCACCCTGGCGGTCACATCCTAATCTGCACAGAGGGAACGCCGCAGCCCATGCGGACGTTCCCTCATGCTCTGGGGTCGCGGACGGACTCAAGTCCGTCCGCGATCCTAATGACCCCCATGGTGTGGTTGCATAATCCCATTTCTCCATGAGAACTTTTACTGCGGCTGTAAATCAGCCTCAGCACAAGCTCCCAATGGGGAAATGGAAGATTCTGTTAATCCAGGCACTACGTGGCAGGCACCTCAAGGTGGCTGCCACACACTGAAGGGATTAAAATGGAGACACACAACTGGAAGACGTAAAGGCATGGGGGGCCTGCTAGGGGACTCCAAAGAGGCTTTCTGGCAGTCTTTCAAAGTCGGAAAGCCCGACGTGGAATGTCTGTCAGAAACCAACATCCTAATCCCAACAGCGGAAACTCTTTCCTCAGGGATTATGGTGGGGCCTCTGACTGGCCGATGAGCTCATTAAATCTGTTGGAATCCAACTGGAATGACAGTCCAGTTTCACTTTCAACCTCCAGTGCTGTAATGCTGCAGTTGAAAGTGAAACTGAAGATATCGGTCAGAAAACGTCTGATAGTGGGTTGGAGGCTTTGCGATCAACATCAAAATAGGGCCCCTAGTTTATGATTCAGAAGTAGATGTGGTGGGCATAATGGGAAGTGGTGGAAAATGGGGAATCATTTCTACAAAATGGGTGGAAATAAAGTAAATTGAAGGAGGGGCTGTGGGAAGGGACAGTCTAATACAAATACATAGCTAGAATAGAGTAAGACAAGTGCTAGTCACAAAACCTTTACTTGTAGTTCAGCTTTATTACTGACAAAACAGGGTCAAAGGCACTCTGCTCAGGCCTTGGAGCACGTAAAGCAACAGACATGGTAAATCCCTGTTACTGCAGCACACCCTCATAAAAATCAGAGGAGGCAAGGGAGATCCCTAAAAACATGTGCAAAAACAGGAAAAACATAAATATTTTAAAATGGCTTTACCATTTTTTATATATCAGTTCATGTTTTTTTTAGATAGAAATACTTAATATTTAGCATGACAGATTATCAATGAACTTTTAAAAGGCTCACATGAATGCAAAAACAGCATGCTATTACAAGGTGAAGGGTATGAACTGTAGGTTACCTACCCCCACCATACATGTGTATTTCCTTAAGACAGTTACCAATCACATAAAGGCTGACCAAATAAGAAAGAAACTCACATACTAAAATCATGTTTGTTTTAATACATCAGTACAGTTACTTTTGCCCCTAATTTGTAGGAACACCTAGCAGAGAAAGGGCTTACCGGCATATTCCGCGAGCTGTCTTTGCAAGATACTGCTTCTCACCTGAAGGGTTCTTAGCCATGACTGCATACTTGGGGAGTGATTATCTCCAGCATGCTACAAGGCCATCCCTGCCTAAATTGGACTCTGGCGGCACTAAATATATTGGCTACTAGGTCTTTCCAGATAGTCACTAGAGAAACTGTCAGCAGCTTACCTGCAAACTAGTATGAACTTTTGTCAACACATATTTAAATGCGGTACCAGCTGAGTACACTAGCTTATCAAAATTCCACAATCACTGTTGGAAAGGCAACAGTTGTTAAGGGAATTATGTGGCATTAGGTGCCACTGAAAGCACCTGTGTGACACTTCGACCATCTTGTCACACAAAACAGCAAGCTTTCTGCTATACCAGAAGCTGCTTCACTCATGTGCATGCACCTTTCCTGGAAAGACACACAACAGCTACTTCCTCCAAAGCCAACTCGTGCATGTAATCTGGATAGTGGAGATTTCAGCGACATAATTGACACATATATCCATGACAGTGATTGCATGAATGTGTAGCTTTTGGCATTATATATAGATTATTCTTACAACATAAACAAACTCACGTTCTTTTTTTTACTGGATGATGCTGAGTATGGCCTCTGCCCTCTTCTCCTCCCTCCCTACCAACATCCAACCCCAACAGAGATAAAATAGGGCACAAATAAGTACATGGGTGGAGTAAATATGCCTTTTCTGCATGGTTACCCCAGACTTTTCACTTTTTGTGGACCCTCTTTTTGCCCAGTTTAGAACTCTGTGCATTTAACCCATCTAACCCCTACTTACGAAGAGCAAACTGCCTGAGCTTCCACTTTAAAGATGGTTTAATTGGCTTGTTCTTAATTGGCACATTTAACTTGCCCCCTAAGTCCCTAGTATATGCTGTAAAAAGTGCACCCAAGGAGTGAAAGTTAAATTTGGTACAGTGGCAGCAAAAACATGGCTACAGGCCTACCCTGTGTGGACTGACTGCTGTAGGGTGAAGCCCGTAGTGTGACCTGTCAAAATATCCCTTTTTAACAGGTAAAGATCTCGCTTTTAGATGTTAGTAAATCACTATATTATCACCTTCTAGACCACAAGGAAAGGTGCATAGTATTTAAAAGAGGGACATGTAGAAAATGAATATGACTATACAACTGCAGAGAAAAGGTTCACCTTTTTCACTGTGGCAGTCCTAGTTTTCCTATGTACAGTGCCAGAGTAGAAATTAAAATAATAATTATGTGTCTTGTGAAGGAGACAGCTAAAAAAATAATGAGTCTGCTATTTTTAACAGCTATTAAAATCTAAATCAATGGTTAGGACATAATTTTAATAAATATTGAAGCAAAGTTATCTTTAGAAAGTTCCTTTTCCTGAACCAGTTGCACTTATAGGCTAAGTTGCATTCACTATATCAAACTCTCAGATTGTATGATTTTGGAATGAGGTATAATATGCTTCTCATGAGCTACACAATGGCTACCTGAATAGGCAAGAATGATTTCTTTCACTTTAGCAGAACACACAGGGTGGGGGCTGTGGGCATTCTGTTGGCACAACAGTGTCAAACTCCCACACACACCCGTAGCTTTCATAGGCAAACTTTAGTGTGGGCGAAAACTTTCACCACCTTTTCTAAATTGGTTTACGACTTTTATTTCTTAGTGCTCTATCTTTATGATTGTGTTGGTACTATGTAAATACTTTACACATTGCCTTCAGGTAGGCCTTTCTGCTTGAGTGTTGAGCTCAGGTTAATTTAGTGATTTTCAAGGTTTGCCCTGTGAAGCGCTGCATGCATTACTTGAGGTGGGTATAGCTTCTTTGCCCCCCTAGTGCCCATCAGGAGTTCCACAAGCCAAGGGAAGCTTTCATTCTGACAGCGCTGAACACCCATGTGTTCAATCCACCCAACTACCCCAATAAGTTGCTTGTAAGGTGGCCATAAGTGTCATAGTTGAGGGTCAATTGAAATGTTATTGGTTGTAGAACTGTGTTTACTCCTGACAGATTTTTTTGCAGTTATTATGTCTTGTCTGCCTTTACAATTCTCCGTACCTGCTCTTGTCATGTCTCCCTGTTCATCCATCCCAATTGTTTTCCCCACTACACCCATCAATGAAATTTCTCATGGGATGTCCTGTTCTGCCCCAAACAGATGCAAGTTTGTGTCAAAGGCCTTTGTCCATGTTGTTGTTATGAAGTTAGTACCTGAGGCTGGACGGGAAGTTTTGTCTTTAGCCCTGGACACCTTCTTGGATCTTTCATACAAGTTGTGGGGCTTTCATTCGTTATTAGATAGCAAAATGGCATGCTGTATACATTTCTTTTATGATTATTTTACTATGTGTTAGGACTATTTAGTTTGATCTACAATGTTAGTAATGTTTTCCGTTCATCTTCCCCTGTTACAGAGACATCTTTGCCTACTTTCCTTTCATGTTTATGGGGTTCCCAACCCCACTTTAATAGTTAACCATATGCATGAAGATATTATTTCAATTCATGCTATTGCAAATTCCAATTTATGTCCCCAAAACAATCAGTTTAACTAGGAAAAGTAAAAATACAATACCTATTGAAACAATACAGCATATGGTTTAATATCCGGGCATGTGGGTTTTGTGGGCAAGATAGGTTGTTGTGGTGCCTCAGAGGAGTCCTGTGCATGCCCTGTCCTTCAGACAAGCATTTCTCTTTACCACTGAGCTACAGGGTGTGGCCCTAGTAGTTTTGAATATATATCTTTCTATTTTGTGTGATTGTCTGAGCTCACAATTGAGTTTGCAAAACCAGCATTGGAAGTTGTGAGCCCCAGGTAGGGCATGAATTGGGTTTACGATCTCCAGGACCCATCTGGAGCTTACAAATCAAGTCCACTGTCCATGAAATATTCACAGAAAACTGCAGTTTCTATTTTGTGGGCTCTTGGGCTTTTTTAGACCTTCCATGTGGCTCAAGGTTATAGGATGCTCTTCCTGTACGTTTATAGACCCTTCCATTTCTTTCAGGATGTAAAGACCCAAACGTGTCACTCATCAAATTTTTGGGTTTGTGGTAACTTTGCAGACAATTTGTGATCCTGGCTGTATGAACTGTCTGCAAATTAACAGTCAGGATGTACAAAAGTCTTTCTCTTATCAACCCTTCTAAGCATGACTGAAACCTATAAGGCATCCTAAGACTAATAAACCGATTTACATCATACCAAGCAATTGCACACCACTGAGTAAGGTTTTAGTTTCAGCAACATTAATATATAGGTTGGTCTCACAGAAATCCTTCAGGAGTCCTGCAATACAGGAAATTAATAAAAAACGGCCTCAGAGGGGTCAAGGGAGCTTTTTCTCCCTAACGCTATTTTGGTAGAATAGGACCTATGTCGGTCCTGTGGTATACAGTGTTCAAATTGCCTGACCACAATTTGGAGAAAAATATTGCAGCCGCCAACAGGACCCAGAGATTTGGGGGTTGTCCACCCATTCCAAGTTGGTATTAAGACCAGGCAAAAGGCTGTGTGCAACAGGTCTATGTCTGTGAGGGAGATGGGTGTAGAACCTGGCCATAGTCCAGGCAATGCAGCTAATCCCCTGCTGTGCATAGCCATCGGCTAAGCACAGCAGTTAGATTGCTGTCCGCTGTGGTGAGAGCGCAGGGTCAGGTTATGAATTCAAATAGTATTACTAATTAACCATATTTTTTCATATAAATAAAAAATAAAACACAATTCAACAATTTTCATGATTATTAAACAGCTTAATTAATTATCAATTTGTTTTTTCTTTATGTATTACTTAATTAACTTCCCACTATACACCCCTACATAAACTAGGAGCTGACACATAAATAGAAGTAAAATAAATAAGTATAACAAAATTACATAATAAATATTCAATTAACTAACTACTCAACAAATAATAATTATTTATTGATTAATTAAACTTTATTAACGCTCCATCCTGTACCCCTACAAACCTAGCTACGTGCAACTATAATTTAACTAAAATAAATCCGTATTATATAATGTAGATAACGAATTATCAAATAAATAATAACGAATAAATACAAAATTAATGTTGCTTAATCATTACTTAATAAGCGTAACACCCTATATCCATACGAACTTAAAAGCCCACACCTAAAATATACCTAAAATATAAAGTTATTATACAATTTAGATATTTAATATTCAATTACATACTTAATAATAATTATTCCTATCCTCTGCCCCACAAAATGAGCAACCAACTACAACATTATAAATGTCTATTAGCAATTAGATAAACATGTATCTAGCACTTAAAATCGGAAGATATATTTTAAAATATTTTAGCAATTATACAAGCGAAACACCTACAAATAATATATGAACAAAACAATAATAATATTCAGAACTATATTATTAAAGATAATATTAACAAGAGCTATATTAAAAACAATACCTACCATAAAAAAGAGGTTCTTGAAAACAACAATCGTTCACCATAATATTTTTATATTGCAATATTTTTTCCAGATATATACAACTCAATATTTTGTCCAAGTGCCACTTTTATGATAATCAGTGCTAAAGAATTTGATGCATATGCATTCACATTTCCTGATCATTGTTTCTCATCCGGTGAAAAATTATTGGATTAACCTGCAGTTTTAATATTTGATTATTGCAAACAACTTAATTTTTCAGCTGTTATATCAACCTGCTTATCTTTACTTTATACATTAACCTAAACATGTTGGACTTGGCGCACATTATGGTTAATGGCAAAATACTCTATGAAAAAAACAAAGAGTAAAGTGAGGTACTGTAAGATCATAAAATCTTACAGGCATAAAAAAACAAGAAATAATGTGACATTATGTTCAGGGGTTCAAATAACATAAAAACTAAAATTTAAAGACCAAAGAGCCATCTAGCTAAATTAACAAATTTTACTTCACATAGCTATGTATAACTTGCGTTCCTGCCATGCATAGCTTTTGATCACACATATTAGATTTCTCAAAACATGTTAAATGGCATCATTGAAGACATCCCAGATGACATCTCAAATGTCATCATTGATGACTTCATCCAATCAATGTTACAGTTTGAAATACACTTTTCAACTAGAAGGTAATTCAGCAAGATAGAGCTACACTAAATTTTCTATTACCTCTTTAGCACTAATGAGTTTAACTTTTTGCAACATTTAGGACATGAAGCATATCTCTGAAATTCACCCACATTTAGTAGATAATACGCTCCGCTTTCACTGGTTTTCATGAACCTAAGAAGCATAACGGCTTTGTAGACAGTAATATATGATCAGTTATTAAGCCTTGAATATCATTCTGAACAGTTTTTCCCATTATATACCCATATTAGATGTGTCCGTTAAATATCTGATCTGATTTAGAAATTTAAGTCAACGGCTTCACATTTATACATCAGCCGATGATAAGCCATGCACTACCAGATTGGTGGACAACTGTCAGAACAATCGACAAAGACTTTTACCTTTAAAGTCCTTGTTGAGGCTTTGCAGAGATGATATGGATCCAACTCCAGGTGTCTAACCTTTCTTACTCAGAAATTAAACTATACCAAGGAAGAGTGATGAGATCTAAGGAAAAGGGTCTTTATTGGTTGACACTGCTCAAATTTTAGAGAGATGCTGCTAAACCTTGAACAAAAAATATCTCAAAAACACTAACTCCATAGAGATATGTCACTAAAGATCTGTGATCAGCTTGATCTTGTGTGCAATTCTTTCAGGGAAATATTTCTCAGTACAGCATCTTACATTTTTTCAATCTACTGTAATAAATCTCTTCGGTCTTCCCTTACAGTGCAGATGCTTCTCAGTAAGAGCCTATAAATATACATACAATATTATTCTAAGTACTTGGCATCAAATAGCTTATACGTCTCAACACACTCATTCAAATAGATATTTTTCTTACTTACTTAACATGCTATGTTTGAGTTCAAGAAATTACTTCCCAATTCTCAGTTTTGTTGATGCTGATTTCCTTTTCCTCACACAATAACATGATGCAGAAGACAATTCCTTGTCTTACTTCTAGGTTTTGGGTATACAATATGTATACAATCTACCAGAGTTAAACAATCACTTGCACTTGGTTGTTCAAAATATACACACCTATGCTCTTAACATCGTTTTAATAAATGGTACCTTATGCTTGAGCTTCAAGTAATCATGAGAACTCCTCTGACCTTGTTTTGTTTCTCGTATTTCTGGTGTGGTTGATCAAGAAAGGCGGAAGTTGGACGTGAGGAAATTTCAAGGATATCCAGGAAGACCTTACAGAGAAGTGGGAGCAGGTTAATGTGGAGATCCTTCTTTGATGAAAACCTTGAGGCAAAGCATGTGCTGGAACTTGGATATTGTTTAAATAGGACCTCACCCAAGATGGCCGCTGAGCGTTCCCTTAATCGTGTGACACTTTGGGAAATCTCATTACAGGCCATGAGACAGAAGGAAACATTAAAGGCCTGACAGTAAGTACAAAATATCTCAGTAGAATATCAGCCATTATTACTTCCAAAATAGATACAACTACCTTAGGTGTTAAAAACAAGCATTATATGCAAAATTAAGCCTATAACATATACTTCACAGTTGCATAGATCGCATTAGGAAGCAATTACACATATATGGAAAACCCTCACTACCATCATAAAATCTCTATTCAATTGTTTAGAGAAAACCAAAATAGTGAATGCTGGTTCAAAAGAAGCTGCCTACTATCCTACAACAAAATGTTTAGGCTGTATTATACCTGTGACACTCACTGAACCTATATTAAAAATTACAGTAGATAATAGAAGAAGGTACTGTAAAAAAAAACTTCCCTATGGAAAATATGTACTCTTTATCAAACTGTTTGCAGACAATGAAACTCTCATGTAAATAAGCCTCAGAGTATTTAAAAAACAGTATTGTTGTGTAGTTCCTATATACCCTATACAGGATCTGCATGTTTGGGTAACATAAACTGTGGGATCGGTGGCAGACGGGTTCCAAGCACCCCCATATGTTAGCTTGTCTGTATCAGCTAGCTCACAGTGCCACTATAATCTCTTCTTACCAAGGAGAAAATAGACTTTGGCAACCTCAGAACATGACAACCATGATCCCTCAGGATCGTAGAAACAAGATACTACCTTTCGCTCAGTCACTCGTGCTCGAATAGTTCATTTCAAGATAGACTGAATAAGCATACTGCGTGATTTTAACAATAGGAATTTATTGAACAGTTGTTATTCTAGTGTAGAATAGATGAGCTGTAACAACCATTAAACAGTAAAGGAGATATATGATTAGCAGTACTATGAAAGTGAAAGGATGGTACAGTTCTACCATTTTGCAGTAATCATGAATATACACAAGTACATAAAACACATGATAAAAAGTACATACTCCTATGATGCCTTCCTAACTAGATGTACCAAAATGTACCTATCATCTATGTAGATGTTATGCCAAGAATCCCTCTAGGATCTAGTCAACCCCATTACCTGAGAATGATAGAATATGTGACCCCGTCTTGGTCTCGAGTTGGACACCCGGCGAGGGATGTTAGACTACTACAAGCTGGAGTGTCTGCATGCAGGAACATCAGCGTCTCAGGTCAGTGTGTCAACTGGGAAGTCACGGTCTCCTCTGTCTTTGTAAAGCAAGCTGTGATGTATATATACCTATAGGTCTCCCCAGAGGACCTACCTTGCTGTGCTACTGTGTCGCCTAAAGGATGATGTCAGGCCTGAACTTTATACGGAGATATTTTACAGGAAATGGTAGTCCTTCTGTGCTTCCAAGAAACCTCATGCATATTGTATGAGATTCAAACTAGAGAAAAACCGTGTTCTGAATGCAGTGTTGTATCTTGGTAAAAGGTCAGTCCCTAAGAACCGTTATGTATGTAATGTAGGGAAGAATATAGGTGAACGGTTGCAAATATACCTGCGCCTTCCATCTGACAGACCCAAAGCCCATACGTTTTGCAGAAACACTTCACAAAGTCATACAGACTATATGATAGAGTCACTAAGCTGCTGGTGTTTCTTGTGTGACTTTAAAATAATCTCTAGAACAGAGAGTGACCATTTACCTTTGAGTTTGAGGGCCTCAACAGAATTTCTCTCTATAGCAGACTTTGCAAAAGTGAATTAGGACCTCTTAAATTACGCTAAATAGGAATGACTGTGCAGTAAAATGGCCATACATTTTGGAGGACAAAAAGGCAATGACAAATATCTACTTAACTTTCTCAGATATTCGATCTCCGTATATCGAGAGTAATGTCCCGCCGTTTACGTTGACTGAGATTCATGGTAGGCTGGTAGAAGCTCTAGGTCCTATACTAAGCAAAACGATACAAAGAAAGAAGGCAGAGAAAACAGAAAGGGGCAATCATGGTAAACCATTGTTTAACAAGGATTCTCGAACAGCGAAGTCAGAGTTAATAAAAGCAATAAAAAGTAATGATATTGATAAAATCAGGAAAAAAGGCGTGCCTACAATCAAACAATAGTTGCTGACAAGAGAGTTTGGGATGAGGAGATATGGGCAGGTCTTATAAATGCTCCCAAGAAAAAAGAATCAAGCAGGATTCTGGAATTTATTCTCGAAAGGTAATAGGATAGGTAGTAAACAAAGAGACCTCTACTTGGATGAAGATACCTGGGTTAACCATTTTTCTGGGCTTTTCTCTGAATCCAACACTGAAATTAATACTGACAATTTTGATCTGACGTGTGAAATGATTGAGCTAGCAAAGGCAGCCAATCTACATTTTTCATTAAAAGAAACTATGTTTTAGAAACAATAAAATCTGGTTAAGCTCCGGGCCCTGATAGAATTCCAGGCGACCTATTAAAACACAATTTGACAATTTGGGCTCCTTATATGAATGTTTTATGCAATGCAATTGCGAATTTCGCCCCAATACCGAATACATGGATGGGGGCTGAAATTATCACGATTTTTAAAAAGGGGAATAGACTTGATCCACCAAATTATCGCCCGATCAGTCTGATAGACATTCCACAGAAAATATTTGCCAGACATATATTGTTGCGTCTTTCATCCTTGATGGAAGAAGTTGATTTGATAACAAAATTCCAAGCAGGGTTTAGAAAAAGATCAGCACCATTGATCAAGTCTTCAGATTTCAATGCTTATGCTGGAAGTATATTACGATTAGACAGAGATCATTGCATGTAGCATTCGTGGACCTCAGAGCTGCTTTCGATTTGGTCCCCAGATCTAGTCTTTGAATCCATATGAAAAACCTTGGAGTACCTATCGAATTACTAGTTCAAATTATCAGGATGCACGAAAGTAATTTTGCAAAAGTAAGGTGGGAGCACGTGGAGAACTTACAAGAGAAATTCCAGTAAAGCGTGGAGTACGACAAGGTTGTGCGCTGGCACCAACCTTGTTTTCTTTATACGTAAATGACATCCCCTCCTTCCTTGAAGGAAGCAATAGTGATTCACCAAAGTTCGGAGGGGAGGTGATTGCCGCACTACTCTTCGCAGATGACACCATTCTAATTTCTCAGACTCCTGGTGGCCTCCAAAAGCTGATAAACACCTTTCATTCATACTGTAACAAAAAAAGGACGTGAAATGAACCCTAGCAAAACAAAATATATGTCTATTAACCCAAGTAAAACGTTTAGAAAAAAGTTGGAATTGCAAGGCGAAAGATTAGAGTATGTGAATAGTTTTAACTATTTAGGTATCACGTTGGATTCCAAAATGTCATGGAAGCCCCAATTGGAAAAAATAAAATTAGTTTTGCTCCAAATTTCTATGCCTATTATAAAGAAACACAGAGAGAGTACTTCTAAGGCTGCATCTCCTGCTATAGAGGTATTTAAATTTAAGGCCCAGTCAGCAGCCCTCTATGGGGCAGAACTTTTGGGTCCACATTGCAAGCGTAATTTTGAAGTGATGAAAACTATTTTGTAAGAAGGTTACTATCCTTACCTAATAGAACTCCGATGGTACCGTTTTTTTTAGATATTAATCTACAGCTTAAAAGAATAGGATTATTAAACTATTGGGAAAACCCTCAAGAGTTAATGAAATCCTGTAGCAAAATAGTAAAACGTTCATTTTGGAACTATTTAAGTAACACACTGCTACAGGATACCAGTTTAGGATCTCTGACTATAAGGTTTCTCCAGTTTAAAGATATTCCTAAATTTGAAATTCTCTTGGATGAGGTTAACCCCTCGGTAGCAAAATCATTATATCTTAAATTTAGATATGGGGTCTTGCAGATCAATGATAAGAAATCCAAATGGGGCAGTAATGCACAAGATAAAGATTCCGACAAATGTGGTTTTTGTAAAAATGTTACAACTGTCAAAGACAATGATATGCATATTTTATTTTTCTGCCCGGCTTATCAATATTTGAGAGAAAGATGGATTAAACCTTTATGCAACATCCTCAATTTAAGACACTGTAGACAGGCAGATTGGATTTTACAATCAGATACTACTCGACTGGTAGTATTTTGTGTGTCTAGGTTCCTTATGAAAGTAATGTTCCTTAGAGCCAAAAATGGTCTAAAATTGTAATTGCAGTGGTGCTTTATCTAAACTGTTACAAGGAGGTAATAAGTCCACTTAATTGTCATCTCAAAATGCTGCTTGTTTATTTTTATAACATTATATTGGAGTATTTCAGTAGTGATTGATCGATCATATAGTAACATTTAAATTTTTAATGGAATGTAAGTTTTTAACTTTAATACCCCTGTTTATTTTTATACTTATAGAAATAATGATTGTATTTTTTAAACATAAATGACTTTATCTGTATATTATTGATGACATGTGGAAATAATTCCCCCATCCCTGTCATTTGGTATAATTGTCAAGATTGTTTAATTGCTGTATCTGCTTTGATGATGATTTTTAAATTCAACGTGTTGTATTTTTATCTTATGCACTTTTATGGTCCAAAGTAGACCGAAATGAAGTATTGAATTGAATTGAGATACCTGCGCCTATATAGAGTACCTATATGGAATATAACAGCTTAGACTCTATGTAAAAATTGTCCAAAAAACACTATGTGATAAAACTTTCACAATCTGAATTTGCTAAAGAACATATTACCTTCAACCTTCATACAGTGCTGAAAACTTTAGCTACCATTACAAAATAATGGGGTGACCCATACTAGTCCAAGGACCTGGGTAATGCTCGGTATAGGAAACAATGGTCCTAGACTAATTGCCTTAGGTATTCATTAAGTCAAAATGTATGAACATGATTATACTCTGTACAACATCAAGAACCAGAAAAGTACTTTTGAATCCACGAGAGACAGCCCCTGTCGTAAAGCTGGTGCTTCTGTAAACCACAAACAGTTTACTAAGGACATCACTATGTGTAATTGATTGTTTTAACTACTCTCTGATTTCCCTGCCTATACATCTGTTATATTCTCATGAGCACAATCCTTTTTCCACACTCCCCCTGGATCAACCCACTTTTCTGTTTTGAAACGTTCCCTACAGTGTTCTGTTATAATATCTGTGAGATTAAAACAGTCACTATTGAAGCTATTTATGGTGCTTGTGTGTCTTTTTGAGTATATACTTAACTGAATTGAGAAACTAATGGGGCACTATTATGATGTAACTTGAGTTCTATGTGTATCATGTTCATAGATTTTGACTTAATGAATACCTTCCTAAGGCAAATTAGTCTAGGACCATTGTTTTCTATACCGAAAACGTTAGATAGCTAATCTTTTCTTGCAAAACTAGGACATGCACATATGGTGCACACAGTCTTCTATGTTAAGTATGAATTATCAAGTAACACAATTCCCTCTAATATCTCAAGGTTGTTTACAAACTTTAGCATCTACTATGTAATATCTTTCACCTGTTGGGAACTTTTTATGCAGAACCAAACGGTTGTGTGGAGCGTAATGAACACAAGTCATCTGTCAGTTGCACAAAGAATTACTCTTGAATGCAAACATTTATTGCGTCTTCAATATCTCAACACATCTATAGGTTATTAGAAGCACATGATTTGGTAAACATTTACATCAATTAGCTGGACCCACCCTGTAGAATATTACGTAGAAAAGTAGAATGACAGTTACCCGCTACTATGTAAACTGTAAAAGTGTCTTGCAAACTCATAGGATGACATCATCCAAGATGTCATCTATGTTGTCATTTGAGATGTTATCAGTGATGTCAAAAGTTATGTCCTAGAACATGTCATGAGTGATGGTATAAGTGAGGTCATAAGCAGGGCATGGCATGGGTGCAAGTTATAGTTAGCACTGATAACTATAACTGATGCATTTCTGTTTTCTTTTATTTCAAAACATTAATAATGCCACTGAGATATTCACCTAATTTTAATGTTACTTACAACTTTTTTTCAGTGAATTTCTAAGTTTTTCTTTTTAAACAAACTGATCTTTTATTACACCTAACATTAATGTTACTTTCTCCTTTGATTTTTGTAGTGAATTTCTATTATTTTTAATATAAATTTATTAGTGTGCAAGGTAGGCTGTGAGGCGGGACTGACCTCACCTTTTAGACACCTCTTTCAGATGACAGGAATACATTGTAGTATGTAGAAAGAGACTTGCTGTTTCTTTAAAACCCCTCTCTCAGATGCATAGTTAGGGTGTGGGAAGGGACTGGCCTCTTATTTCTGACCTCTCTATCAGACAACCTCAGTCTGTGCAGGTACCAGTGATAGAATGGTTGATCAAGGTGGGGGTAATTTTGAGGGATGATGTAGAGGGAAAATTAAATAAATGTATACTTTCACCCTCAACATCATCACTCGAAATCTCCCACCACCCGGCCCCACCGCCCCACTGCTGTTACCTGCACGGACTGCGGCTGCTGTCTGATGACATGTGTGCATAGTATGGTGTGAGGAGGGACTGGCCTCTCCTTTCAGACCTCTCTCTCTCAGGTGATGAGTGTGCTTATTAGTGTGTGTGGAGGGACTGGCCTCTGCTGACATATCTCTGTAATGATGGGTATGCATAGTTGGGTGTGGGGAGAGACGGGACTCCTTTTAAGAACTCTCTCTCAGAAGACTGGTGTGCATATTAAGATTTGCGGAGGGACTGGCCTCTCCCTTCAAATCTCTCTCTCATTTCACTGGTTTGGAGCGTAGGGTCTGGAAAGGGACTGGCCTCTCTTTTCAGACCTTTCTCTCAGATGACAAGTGTGCATAGTAGGTTGTCAGGATTGAATGCCCTTTCCAAACACACCTCTATCTCAGTTGATGGGTGTGTGTAGTAGGGCACGTGTTGGAACTGGCCTCTCTGCTGAGTCTAATCTATGTAATAATATGTGTGCATAGTAGGGTGTGGGGAGGAACTTTGCTCTCTTCTCGAACCACTCTCTCAGATGATCGGTATGCATAGTAGGTTATAGGGTGGGACTAGCCTCTCCTTTCAAAACTCTCTCTTGGATGATGGATGTACCTAGTAGGGTGTGTGAAGGAACTGGCCTCTCTAGTGAGACTTCTCTCTCTAATGATGAGTATGCATAGTAGAGTGTGGAGATGGACTGGGCTCTCCTTTCAGACCTCTCTCTCAGATAATGGATGTGCGTAGTAGGGTGCATAGAGGAACTGACTCTCCTTCCAGACCATTTTCTCAGATGATGAGCATACTTATCAGGGTGGGTGAAGGGGCTTGCCTCTCTTATGAGACCTCTGTCTGTAATGATGGGTGTGCATAGTAGGGTGTTAAGGGGACTGGCCTTTCTTTTCAGACCTCTCCCTCAGATGTCAAGTGTGCATAGTAGGTTGTCCGGAGGGAATGCCCTCACCTTACACACCTCTATCTCAGTTGATAGGTGTGTATAGTAGGGTCCGCTGTGGAACTGGCCTCTCTGTCGAGTCCAATCTATGTATTAATAGGTTTGCATAGTAGGGTTGTGGGGAGGAACTTGGTTCTCCTCTCAGACCACTCTCTCAGATGATGGGTGTGCATAGTAGGTTATAGAGAGGGACTAGCCTCTCCTTTCAAACCTCTCTCTCGGATGATGGATGTGCCAAGTAGGGTTTGTGAAGGAACTGGCCTCTCTAGTGTGACTTCTCGCTATGATGATGGGTATGCATTGTAGGGTGTGGATATGGACTGGGATCTCCTTTCAGACCACTCTCTCAGATGATGGATGTGCATAGTAGGGTGTTGGGGGGTACTGACTCTCCTTCCAGACCATTTTTTCAGATGATGGGTATACTTAGCAGGGTGTGTGGAGGGGTTAGCCTCTCTTCTGAGACCTCTCTCTGTAATGATGGGTGTGCCTATTAGGGTGTGGGGAGGGATTGGGCTCTCCTATCAGACTGCTTTCTTAGATGACAAGTGTGGGTAGTAGGACGTGAGGAGGGACTGGTCTCTCCTTTCAAACCTCTTTGTCATTTTACAGGTGTGCATAGTATGGTGTATGAAGGGACTGCCTCTTCAGTGAGATCTCTCTCTGTAATTATGGTTGTGAGCAGAAGGGTATGGAGAAAAACTGCCCCTTCCTTTCATACTTCTCTCTCACATGGCGGGTGTGCATACTAGTGTGTTGGGAGGGATTGCCCTCTCTTTTCACACCTTTCTCTTTGATGATTGTTTGTGTGTAGTAGGGTGAGTGGCTCAGCTGGCCTCTCTGCTGAGCCCTCTCTCTGCCTTGACTAGTATGCATAGTATGGTGTGAGAAGGGACTGGCCTCTCCGTTCAGAATCTTTCTCTGATGACAGTTGTTTTCTAGTGGGAGGTGTACAGACCTGGCCTCTCTGGTAAGACCTCTCTCTGTAATGACTAGTGTGCTTAGTAGGGTGTGAGGAGGGACTGCCCTCTCCTTTCAGACCTCTCTATCAGATGAAGTATAAGCGATGTAGGGTGTGTGAATGGACATGCATCTCTGCTGAGACGTCCCTCTTTATTGATGGGTGTGCATAGTAGGGTGTATTGAGGGACTGGACTCTCGTTTTCAATCCTTCTCTCAGATGACATGTGTGTATTGTAGGGTGTGAGGAGGGACTGCCATCTCATTTCATACTGCCCTATCAGATGATATATGTGCATAGTAACCCTGGGTGGAGCAGGCGGAGTGCCTCTGCACAAAGTTCCACAGAGTGGGAAAACAACTCCGTGGAACTGTGCTCTGCTCCGCACCCTCCCCTCCACAAATAATTAAAAGTTATTAAAAGGCACTTACCTGCCCCTTGGCTGCCTCATGAGGAACCTTGCCACTCTCCTACCTCCTCCTCGCTGTCCTGCTGCAATGCTGCTAACCCCTACGTTGAACGTCTTGCAGGTGCGCATGACAGGAGGCAGGAGAGTGGCAAGATTCCTCAGGAAGCAGCCACGGGGCAGGTAAGTGCCTTTTAATAACATTTAATTATTTGGGGAGGGTGGAGGGGCCGGCTCGCTATGCTCTGCCACAGGGTTCGCAGTGGAACATGGAGAGGGAAGAACTATGTAAACTCCGCTGGCGGAGAGTAGTTACCTGCCCTGGGTTTGTGCACAGTAGGGTATGTGGTGGTATTAGCCTCACTGCTGAGACCTCTCTCTTTGATGATGAGTGTTCATAGAAGGGATGGCCTTCCTTTCAGACCATTCTCTCAGATGACTGGTGTTTATAGTAAGGTGTGGGAAAGGACTGCTCATAGTAGGATGTGTGGAGTTACTGGCCTCTCTGCTGAGACCTCTCTCTGTAATGATGGGTGTGAATAGTAGTGTGTGTGGAGGGACTAGCCTCTCTGGAAAGACCTCTCTCTGTAATAAGGGTTGTGCTTAGTAGTGTTTAGAGAGGAACTGGCTCCTTCCTTCATATCTCTCTCTCAGATTATGAGAGTGCGTAGTAGAATATGTGGAGGGACTGACCTCTCTCTGTAACGATGGGTGTGCATAGTAGGATGTGTAGAGGGACTGGCCTCTCCTATCAGACCCTTCTCTCAGATTACTCGTTTGCATAGTAGGGTGTGAGAAGGGACTGGCCTCTCCTTTCTGAATCTTTCTCAGATGACAGTTGTTTGTGGTAGGATATGTACAGAGATTGCCCTCTCCATTCAGAATCTTTCTCAGATGACAGTTGTTTGTAGTGGGATGTGTACAGAGACTGGCCTCTCTGGTAAGACCTCTCCTTGTAATGACTAGAGTGCTTAGTAGGGTGTGAGGAGGGACTGCCTTCTCCTTTCACACCTCTCTATCTGATGAAGTATGAGCATCGTAGGGTGTGTGAATGGACAGGTCTCTCTGCTGAGACCTCCCTGTTTACTAATGGGTATGCATAGTAGGGTGTGCAGAGGAATGGCCTCTCCTTTCAGAACATTCTCTCAGATGACGGGTGTTTATAGTAAGGCATGGCGAATGACTACCCTTTCCTTTCAGAAGTCTCTATCTGATGACGTATATTCATAGTAGGATAGACCTCTCTCTGTAATGATGGGTGGGAATAGTAGGGTGAGTGAATGGACTAGCCTCTTTGGTAAGACCTCTCTCTGTAATAATGGTTGTGCTTAGTAGTGTTTAGAGAGGAACTGGCCTCTTCTTTGTATTCGCTCAGATTTTGGATGTGCGTAGAAGGATATGTGGAGGGACTTCCCTCTCTGCTGATACTTCTTTCTGTAATGATAGGTATGCGTAGTAGGGTATAGGGAGGCACGGACCATTTCTTTCAGACCTCTCTCTCGGAATATGGGTGGGCATAGTAGGGTGTGGGGAGATACTGCCCCTTCCTTTCAGACCTCTCTCTCAGATGACGGACGTGCACAGTATGGTGTATGGAGGGACTAATCTCTCCTTTCAATCCCCTCTCTCATGTGACATGTATGTAGTTTAGTGTTAAAAGAGACTTATCTCACAACTTTTGCCAAGCCAATGGGTGTAAATAATGGACTCTTGTTAACACAAGGAACCAGTAAGGCTCTTTCCTACAGTAAACAATGAGCGTACCAGAGTGTTTTTAAACATCACCTACTACTTCCTTTCTTTATCCCACGAGATTCTCACGAAATCGTAACTTGTTGTTTTAAAAGAATGATACTTCTGCTCATCACAGTACTTATTTGTTCCACATTTCTCAAAAACAAGGACCACAATTTGCATTCCTACTAGCAGAGTACAATGAGAACTCACCTACTCCTTTTTATTCCCATGATAGCCCTGTGAGAACATTAAAATTACTTAAATGATTATTTATTTATTTACTTTCTTCTGAGCAGTTATTCCTTAGATACCTCTTCTCTAAATCTAAGGCCTTGAATACTGCTCTGCTGACCCTTTATATAGCTTGTTTACCCTAACCCCAAACAACTTTCTTACCACCCAAAACCCATACCCACCCTAAACCTGGGAAATTATTGTGCCACCCAAAACCCATACCTAACTTAAACTTGAAAAACCTACACCCACCCTAAACTTTGAAAATTCCCTTGTCACCTTAAAACCCATACCCTCCCTAAACCCCAAAAAATCCATTACTACCCAAAAACCTATGCCCACCCTAAACCCTAAAAAGTCCCTTGCCACCTAGAAACCTGTACCCACCCTAAACCCTAACAATTCCCTTGCCACCTAAAAATCTATACTCACCCTAAACTATCCTTTACCCCAAATACCTACACCCACCCTAAACATACTCGTGTCACCCAAAAACCCATACCGACAATAAACCCTAAGAAATTCCCTACCACCTAAAAACTTAAACCCAGCCTAAACCCAAAAAATCCATTGCCATTCAAAAATTCATACCCACCCTAAACCCTAAAATACCTTACTGACCAAAAACCTATACCCACCCTAAAGCTTTCCTTTCAATCCAAAACGCATGCCACCATAAACCCTACAAAATACCTTACTACCCCCAAACCTATATCCACCCTAAAAGCTAATATATACCTTACTGCCCCAAAACCTCTACCCACCCTAAACCCTAAAGGTTCCGTTGCCACCTAAAATATATACCCACCCTGAGACCAAAACTATCCCTTCAGCTCCCAAAACCCAACTCCACCATCAACCCTAAAAGTTCCCTTGCCACCCAAAAACCCATACCCACCCTAAACCCTAAAAAATCTTTTATGGATCAAAAACCCATACCTGGCCTAAACACTAAAGATTACCTTACCACCCAAAAACCCATACTTACCCTAAGCTCTAGAAAATCATTTTTCAACCAAAAACCCATACAAACGCTAAACAGTAAAAATGTCATTGCCACCCAAAAACCTACAGCCACCCAAAACCCTAAAAGTTCACTTGTCACCCAAAACCCATACCCACCTAAATCCTAAAAATGTAACTACCACTCAAAAACATATACCCACCCTGAAGCCTAAAGGTGCCCTTGCCACCCAAATCTCTTACCCACCTTAAACCCCAAAAAATCTGTTACCTCCCAAAAACCCATACCCACCCTAAACCCTATAATACACCTTACTACCAAAAACGTATACCCATCCTTAAACCTAAAAAAATACCTTGCAATACAAAAACCTTTACAAACTCAAAGCCCTAAAAATATATTACGACTCAAAAACCCATACCCACCCTGAACCCTAAAGGTTCCCTTTCCACCCAAAATCCAGATCCAACCTAAGACCTAACAAATCCCTTAAAACCATAAAAGTTCCCTTACCACTCTAAACCCTAAAAAATTACTTGCAACACAAAAACCCATACCTACCCTATAACCTAAGAAATCCATTACTGCCCATAAACCAAAACCTACCTAAAACATTAAAAATACCCTACCACCCAAAAACCCATACCCACCCGAAATCCTAGAGAATCCTTTCCCACCCAAAACCAATATCAATGCTAAAGGTATTCTACCATAACTACGCAGTCATTACTTCCTATTACCATTACTACGCATATTTTAGCTAGCAGATGCCATTAGTTAGCATTCATTTACTTAGCCTGCATTTACTATGCATGTTCCATTACTTTAGTGGGTAGGCTATTTTCTAATATAATTATATATTTACATATATCATACATTTTTGATTTTAAACAATGAATATATATTCAAAAGAGACTAATCCAATCTTGGAGTGATCAAAAAGCATTAACAAAATGTATTATGTTTTTTTTATGTGTATCTTTTTAACCAAATATGTTTTCTATGTCTATTGCACCCCTTGCCTATGTTTACTACACTGTTTTACTACTATAAATGCACTTTAAAAAACGGTGCTCACTGTCATGATCAAGGCTCCTGTAAGCAGTCGAAACTCGTTGACAGGTTGTCACTATGAATGCTTTTCAATAAACATTTGCTGCACAATTTGCTGAGGAGTTTGTCCGTATCCATTTGTGGTATGGATACATTGTTGCATATATGTGTGTGTATTATTATTTGCCTGGTTTGATTAGTGAGGATTATTTACAGATTGAAGTCTGACGACAAGTGTTGCCACTGGACCTGTACTACACAGGCCGGTGGGGCCACCAACGTTTGCACATGGCTGAGGGCCCTTCCTCATTGCTACCTCTGGACTACACTACGGTCAGCAGGCCTCACAATCCCGATACAATCCTGATTCCACATGACGCAGTCCAGTAGGCAAGGCACATTGCTCCCAGTGCGACCCCTCCACATCAAGCATCCTCACAGTTATACAGTCTCAATGCTTCTCGTACCACTAACCCTATTTAACACAAACCAATCCCACATGTGTAACTGTGTCCTGAGTCCTAAACAGCAGTGACCCCAACTTCGTGGCAGCGACCACAGCCCCAGACTAAGTATGGGTGAATTTTGCGAATTCGCGGTTTGCGAATTCGCAAAAAAATCCATGAATTTGCGGATTTCCCCGCAAAATTGTTGATTTTTTTGCAATTGCACTATACTCAACTGGAGTACTTTCTACTGGCTAATCAGTAAGTGCTACCTCGTTGGGTAAATGTATCGTTCTTTTCCTACACTACAGCTGCATAAAGGCCCAGAAGAGTTGTCCAGTCACTTCGTGTGTCTGTAACTTTGCCAAAGCGCCCATAGGCGCCGAGATCCCTCGAGTGAGCTGTCCATCACAGTGGGGGAAAGGGCGGGAAGAAGATGCATAGCCTAGTGTGTGTGGGGCCGGGCTTCTGTGCGAGTTCGCATGCCTCTTGTCAGTCACCATGTGTGTCTGTAACTTTGTCACTGTGCCCATAGGCGCTGAGGTCTCTCGAGTGAGCTGTCCATCACAGTGGGGGAATGGGCGGGAAGATGTTGCATAGCCTAGTGTGTGTGGGGAGGCTTCTGTGCTAGTTCACATGCCTCTTGTCAGTCACCATGTGTGTCTGTAACTTTGCCACCGCGCCCATAGGCGCCGAGGCCCCTCGAGTGAGCTGTCCATCACAGTGGGGAAAAGGGCGAGAAGAGGTTTCATAGCCTAGTGTGTGTGGGGCCCGGCTTCTGTGCGAGTTCACATGCCTCTTGTCAGTCACCACGTGTGTCTGTAACTTTGCCACCGCACTCATAGGCGCCGAGGACCCTCGAGTGAGCTGTCCATCACAGTGGGGGAAAGGGTGGGAAAAGGTTACATAACCTAGTGTGTGTGGGGCCGGGCTTCTGTGCGAGTTCACATGCCTCATGTCAGTCACCATGCGTGTCTGTAACTATGCCACCGCGCCCATAGGCGCTGAGGTCCCTCAAGTGAGCTGTCCATCACAGTGGGGGAAAGGGCGGGACGAGGTTGCATAGCCTAGTGTGTAGGGCTGGGCTTCTGTGCGAGTTCACATGCCTCTTGTCAGTCTCCACGTGTGTCTGTAACTTTGCCACCGCGCCCATAGGCGCCGAGGTCCCTCGAGTGAGCTGTCCATCACAGTGGGGAAAAAGGCGGGAAGAGGTTGCATAGCCTAGTGTGTGTGGGGCCAGACTTCTGTGCGAGTTCACATGCCTCTTGTCAGTCACCACGTGTGTCTCTGACTTTGCCACCGCGCCCATAGGCACGGAGGTCCCTCGATTGAGCTGTCCATCACAGTGGGGGAAAGGGCTGGAAGAGTTTGCATAGCGTAGTGTGTGTGGGGCCAGGCTCCTCTGCGAGTTCCCATGCCTCTTGTCAGTCACCAAGTGTGTCTGTGACTTTGCCGCCGCGCCCATAGACGCTGAGGTCCTTCGAGTGAGCTTTCCATCAAAGTGGGGGAAAGGGCTGGAAGAGGTTGCATAGCCTAGTGTGTGAGGGGCCGGGCTTCTGTGCGAGTTCACATGCCTCTTGTCAGTCACCACGTGTGTCTGTAACTTTGCCACCACGCCCAGAGGCGATGAGGTCCCTCAAGTGAACTGTCCATCACAGTGGGGGAAAGGGCGGGAAGAGGTTGCATAGCCTAGTGTGTGGGGCCGGGCTTCTGTGCGAGTTCACATGCCTCTTGTCAGTCACCACGTGTGTCTGTAACTTTGCCAATGCGCCCCTTGGCGCGGAGGTCCCTCGAGTGAGCTGTCCATCACAGTGGGGGAAAGGGCCGGAAGAGGTTGCATAACCTAGTGTGTGTGGGGCCGGGCTTCTGTGCGAGTTCACATGCCTCTTGTCAGTCACCACGTGTGTCTGTGACTTTGCGCGCCGAGGTCCCTCGAGTGAGCTGTCCATCACAGTGGGGGAAAGGGTGGGAAGATGTTGCATAGCCTAGTGTGTGTGGTGCCGGGCTTCTGTGCGAGTTTGCATGTCTCTTGTCAGTCACCACGTGTGTCTGTGACTTTACCACTGCGCCCATAGGCGCAGAGGTCCCTTGAGTGAGCTGTCCATCACAGTGGGGGAAAGGGCAGGAAGAGGTTGCATAGCCTAGTGTGTGTGGGGCCGGGCTTCTGCGCGAGTTCAAATGTCTCTTGTCAGTCACCACGTGTGTCTGTAACTTTGCCACCGTGCCCATAGACGCCGAGGTCCCGAAAGTGAGCTGTCCATCACAGTGGGGGAAAGGGCGGGAAGCGGTTGCCTAGCCTAGTGTGTGTGGGGCCGGGCTTCTATGCAAGTTCACATGCCTCCTGTTTATAAAGGGTCAGAGACCGATCAGAGCAGCAGATGAGGAGAAAGCAGCCTCCTGGTCACTGGAAGTACAAGATATTTGCGCTCGAGAAACTTGTGGATGCCTAGACCTCCATCACGGATTACAGCTATTTGTAGACAGTAGATTCTTGGGCTGAATATAATAATAGGTTACTGATTTTGAGCTTCAACTCGGGCACCTGCTTTATTTATATATGTAAGTGCTTCGTGCTGACGTTTAATTTTTGTGACAGGCGCCTCGTTGCCTAATTGTAACTATTCTCTGACCCTGCTTCGAGGGCCAGAGCAGGGTCAGAGAATAGTTGCAAGTAGGCAACAAGGCACGGCTCAGGAAGCACTTACAGGGTTACAGCAGGTGCCCAAGTTGAAGTTAATTTCTTTGTAACCCTTTTGTAAATGGTTACAAAGAAATTAGCTTCAACTTGGGCACCTGCTGTAAACCTGTAAGTGCTTCCTGAACAAAATTTGTCCTGCTCGCGGATTTGCGGATTTTGCCGCAATTTCGCAAGTTTCGTGGATCGCGAAATTGCGGAAAATCCACAAATTCCACGAGCGGAACAAATTTTCAGCCCACACTTACACCAGACTCCCTTCTGTCTTATTTGTTGTTCTTGTCTTTAAGTAATTCTTTATATATAAATCTATACTTGACTAAGATTGTTCTTTGTCCAACTTCACAGGGAAGCTACCAGGCCCAAAAAGGTTTTTGGGGGTATGTTAGTAATGTGGGAAGAGGGTATGTTACCTGCTAATGTGAAATGAAATGAAATGAAATGAAATGAAAACAATATTTAATAAAGCGCACTGCTGCCAAGCGGCTTCCTGGCGCTGGGGGACCTGGGTCAGAACTCACAGAGGGGGACACAAGGGAACCTAAGAAGGGAAAGCCAAAGAAAAAAGAAAAGTTTTTAAGGCTTTACGGAAATGGCTAAAAGTAGGAATGGAGCGAAGATGAAGTGGGAGACTATTCCAGAACTGGGGAGCCAGGACGGAAAGACGAGTGCCCCCGGATCTGGATTTGCGGAAACGGGGAATGTGAAGAAGGGAAAGAGAGGAAGACCGGAGGGTGCGACTGGGAACGTAGGAAGAAATGAGGGAAGTGATGTAAGCAGGGGCAGAGCGAGAGTGGGCATGAAAGGCAAAGCAAGCTAGTTTGAAAAGGGATCTGAAGCGGATAGGGAGCCAGTGAAGGGATTTCAAAGCCGGGGTGATGTGAGAGGATTTGGGGAGGGAGAGAATGAGACGGGCAGCTTGGTTTTGAATGGCCTGTAAACGTCGGGATTCGTGGGAGGGGATACCCACGTACAGGCCATTGCCATAGTCGAGGCGAGAGATGACTAAAGCCAAGACTATGGTTTTAAGCACGTCGATGGTGAAAAAGCAAGAAATTTTCCGAATAAGACGGAGGGAAAGGAAACATGAAGACACAGCAGAGCTGATCTGGCTGTGCATGGTTAAGTCAGAGCTGACTTTAATGCCAAGGGTACGAACAGAGGAAGAGGGCGTGGGGGGGGGCCAAAAGAAGGGGGCCAGTGAGCAGGGGACCAAGGGTTAGAGGGGCCACCCGTGAGGACAAGTTCCGTCTTATCGGGGTTGAGCTTAAGTGGTTGGCGCTCATCCACTCAGAGATAAAAATAAGAGTGGAACTGAACTTGGGAATAGAATCGGGAGAAGAAGACAGATCAAAGACAAGCTGGAGGTCATCTGCGTAATTATATACAGAGCCCCCCAGCTTGAGAAGAGAAGAAACAAGGGGACAGATGTACAGATTAAAGAGGAGAGGGGAAAGAGAGGAGCCCTGAGGAACACCACAGGTGACCGGACAGGAGGGGGCAGAGAAACCAGAGAGATGAACGGCCTGATGCCTATCCTGAAGAAAGGATGCTAGCCAGGAGAAGGCCGCGCCCCGAATGCCCGCTGCGCAGACACGGTCGAGAAGAATAGAATGGTCAACCGTGTCAAACGCAGCGGACAAGTCGAGAAGCACCAAGGCTTAGGGAAGGTTAACATCTGCCTTGAGTTCATCCAAAACCGCGAGAACCACCGCTTCTGTAGAATGGCCAGGGCGGAAGCCCGCCTGGTGGGAAGCTAAGAGGCCATTGTCCTCGATGTATGAGGAGAGGCAGGAGGTGACGTGGGTCTCTAGGATCTTACCCAGGTAGGGGAGAAGGGAAATGGGACGGAAATTAGCGGGGAGGGAGGGATCTAGACCAGGTTTTTTTAGAATAGGGAGAACAACAGCAGATTTAAAGGAAGAGGGGACAGCACCGGAGGCCAATGAGGAGTTGAGAAGAGTGAGGGGAGGACCAGGACAATTAGTGAAAAGGGTTTTGAGGATACGCGCAGGAGCGCCGTCCAAAGGAGAGCCAGATTTAACTTTAGACAGGTAGTTGTGAAACAAGTCAGGAGAGATAGGGGGGAAAGTGTCGAGGGAGGAGGAAGGGGGAGTGGCAGGGCTGGTGAGGATAGGCTGAGGCACAGTAGGAATGTTAGCTTTAATTTTCGCAATCTTGTCGATAAAAAAGTTATTGAGTGAAAGACAGAGGGGTTGGGAGGGAACCAAGCCGGGGGAGGAGCGATCAGAGGTGGCAAGATTGGGGAGAGGGAGCGTCAAAGGGGTATCACTCACAGAAAGACCTCCTATATGTTTTCACAAATGCCTCGGACAGATGCCAGCTGACGGACTGAATCACAAAATGTTTTTTCAATACTTTTGTAGTGTGAGTTATGAACAGTTCGGACCCAGGCTCGCAGAGGGACAGCTACGGCCCGTCCGCTCGACTCCCAGATGCAGTACTACGGGCCGTCCGGGTCATTGTGTCTATCCCTCCCCTGTTCTGTTGTACGCCACTCCACACCATTCCAATTACCTTCCAATGTTTGCCCCACATAGCTACCTGTCACAAACGTCCTCGCTGTTGGTGTGCAGGTCAGTTGTCTCAAGGCCACTACCTGAGGGCAGGTTTGCACACACACCACACCCATCCGGCACAGGCCATGTGACCATGCAAATATGACAGATCGTCAACGTCACATCCTTTATTGCCAGTGCTGACTAGCGTGTGAAAACTCCACAAGTCTCAACCATAAACAGTCCATGAAAAGTTGTTCAGAAGGTTAGTCGCGCCATCAGCTGTATGGCCGTCAGCGGCCTACCATCCCCTTGGCACGGACTTCATATGCATAGGGTTATTGGCACCCAAAACTCATGTGGCCATCAAGAGCTTACCACCACGTTGCACAAACTTGAGTTCCACAGGCTTAGCGACACCAAACCCTGAGGTGGTCTCTACCATTGATGACTCAGGACTAAACAAAATGTATGAGATCTGCCGGGCCACAGAGAAGATGAAGTGGTCTCCACCATTCAGGACTCAGCGACATCTCTCAGATCCACAAACAAGCTGATGTGGTCTCCCCATTTAGGACTCAGCGACATCTGTAAGATATGCGCAGAATCTGATGTGATCTCCGCCATTCATGACTCAGGACTCAGCAACACCTCTGATGGGTTTTGATGGGCATGTGGAGTCCGCCCACCACTGCACACTCCGCTGGCACCAGATAATTATTTGCTCATGGATGCGCAGAGGCGTTAGTCTCTCTCGCTCTCTGTCTCTCTCTCTCACACACTTCCCTCTATTCTCTCTTCATTCCTTTCCTTCTATATCCCTTTCTCAATCCCTTTCTTTCTTTCCTTCCCTCTCTTTTTCTCTCTGGCTTGTTTTTCCTTCTCTATGTTACTCTCTCAGTCCTTTGATATGCGCATTACACATGTCCTTATTCTGTGCTTTATTTTCCACGCTCTATCGTCGACATCCATGGTCCCCACAGGAGTCTTCCACCTTGTTGTTTACTATTATAAATAAAATAGTTTATGTTTATATATGTTTATAAAAAAGGTAATATTGGCAAAACAAAATATTAACTTTTTGGTTGTTTTCTGATCTGCTGTGTGACTCTTTCTTGTTCTTATTAATGTTATTTGCTGGTATCCACCATGGTGTTATATTTTGGAGCACTTATCGTGGTAATATTGGTGTTAGATTTGACTCAACTTTAGTTGCATTAAAGTGCTGATAATAAAATGCAGAGTAGCCGTCCCCATGCAAAAAGACACGAGGGGCACCTTTGCGATTTATTCTAAATACTAAAATCCTGTATTGAATTGCACTGAGATAGTGCTTGCACTTACAGGTGCTGGATCTTGACGGGATACACTGCCCAGTTGGTATATTGTTTCTGCACAAGAGAAAAATAACATCCCAACTTTCACAACTGCAATGCAAAATTAATTATGGCGATAGACCACTTTACCACCAGGAATTTTACACTGGCTTTCTGCAGGTGTTAAGCATGATGACTACCTGCAGCATGAAAGGAAACACAGCCAAGAGCCACACCAGAACACCCACAGGTGCCATAGATTCGACGAGCATGATACCGGGATACCCATGAGGGCCACAAGACTCATCACAACAACACCAGGACCACCAACGCCCCCCAAACCCGCATCTCAGCAAGTGTGTCTGTGTGGTCATTGTCTCAGCATGATAGGCGTGGGCCCTGTAACATCACAGTGTGCTGTCTTCAGCAGACGTTACCATGTCATCTCAGCGTTGGCAGTGACCCTGGACATGTAGCTACGTATGCATCCTCATGCAAGCACAACACATGTGTGCAGGTCGCGTACACAGGTCAGTGCATATAATTAATGAGAGACCCGGGGTGGCGGTCCCTGAGGCTTGGGTGGGGCCTTAGAGGCCCCCTAACTATAAAAAAACAAGCCCCTGGGGATGGTGGTCCCCGGGGGCTTCAATTAAATGAAGCGCGGGAACCCGCACTTCGTTTTTTTCTTATTTTTACGTTCGGATTTGCACATGCAGCGCAAATTCGGACAACTTTTCTTTAAAAAGAAAATATTTTTGGTGACCTCCTTGAGCAGGCCTGTCCCCTTTTCTTATTTTGTGTGTTTGTTTTACTGCTTTCTTGTGCCTCCACTCTACCGAGTAGTTTAAGTCAAAGGATGCTACAAGGGACTTATTTGAAACAGATTTCAATTCATTAATGAGTTGTACATATGTAACGCACTCTTATGTATCCACAGGATAACCGTCTTGTTTCAACTGTGACAAGTATATTGGTGGAAGGCGAAAGGAACATATAGAGCAAGAATCGTATTCAGTGTTCAAAAAAATTCTTTATACTGCAACAGAAGTAGGGAGACAAATACAAATGAAGTAAAGCAAAAAAGGTCATGAACAGAGATCAATCAAATTTTCACTACAGTTCATAACTTAGAACATCAACTCCAGATATTTCAAGACACAACCAAAATTAATTAATAAAAAAGGGTTGCGAATTGGTGACAGGGCAACAAAACAGGAGATGATGGAGTGTCGACGTTTCGGTCTAGGTAGCAGTCGTCAGATAGACCATCATCAGGACGGTTTTTTTTTATGCAGGAAAAACTCCCTATGCGAAATAATAAATACAACATAATCAACAAATGTCTTTGAAATTAGAAGTACATTAGTAAAGAAATACATTAATAGAGAAATACATGCTCTATACGTCAGATAAAACTCATGTAACCATTTTTTATCCCAGAGGTCACTCCTTCCTAGTAACCCCTGGGAAACAGTTTCTAAAATGAAACTAAGGCAGTGTAGATAAAATCATCAATCTGCGTGTCTTAGCATAATAAAACTAATACGTTAAAACAATAATGAAAATCTATACAGTTATTCATTAATCAAAAGAGGAACAAATGTTCATTTAAAAAGCTTGCCAACGATTTCTTATGAATTCGACAAAAATATTTACAAACATTTCTAAATTCCCTCATACTTAAAGTTGCCATTCAAATTGCATTACAGACATTAGTGCATATATCCGAACATCAATCAGAAAAGCTTAATTTGGTTTGTCACCTTGAATCCTCAAGTGGATCTTTTATGAGCACGGAAACAGCAGTGGCATATGGCAAAACTGTCACATATGAGTGCGGGAACAGCAATGGCGTGTGGCAAGGGTGTCCAACACGGAGCTTCAACTAAAAGATAAGTGGAGTCCTATGAGAAGTCGGAGTCAACAACCATGGACTAAATTTGTATGATTAGATAAACAAAATATCATACCTTAAATTTAAAAGAATACGTGTTAAGGCTGGTTGCCAGATTTCACGTGAAGATATAACATCAAAAGTTCCTGTTGGAAGTTAATAATGGGTTGTTTTAATGATCTGTGACATATTAGACAGTTTAACTGTAGAAATGCGGCGATAAGTTGTAGTTCAGATCTGGCTGCACGTTACTACTGACACCGATCTATGTTTAAAGTGTCAACATCACATAACAGAGACGAGGTATCAATTGACGCTAGTCCTAGTATGATCCGTTTAAAAAAACTCATAATGCTCATGAGTTACTAATATCAGATGGCATATGGACCTCATAGAATTAAACTGCATATTAAAAAAAACTCTGGGGCAGCCTTATCTTATTGTTACAAGTAAGAGAAGTTTTTACAAAACGAGGGCTTAAAGTACCTCGCATCAATTATATTCACCTCATCACTAAGAAGGCTACTTACTTGAAACAGCGTTGAGAGCCGGCAGACGGACGCGTCGTCGTCAGTTGTTTGGAAAACAATGACAAGACTCGAATCAGCGAGTTTTATGTCCGTGTACCGGAAGTATTACGGATGGGAACCGGAAGTGTACCATCCGTCAGTCGTTTCGTTCGTCATTTATATTGTAAAAACCTTGATTCTGTGTATTGTATGCCATGTTAAGATAGACAAATAGCATATGTTTGTCTATAGAAATAGCGGTGATTCTGCAATGTTATTAACACGGAGAGACACATCCGGTCGCCATCTTGGATTGGGAAATATTACCGAAACGTAGCCCTATTGCGAATGGGTTCGATTAGCTGAATGCTACAATGTATGTTTCAAGGAATTGAGAAAGAAATAATAAAATGCCAAATTAGAAAAAAGGGGCGCTAGTATGTCAGGATTCATTGTGACAAAACCAACAGCATCAGTCATAATGCAAGTCGATCATCGTTATTGATACAGAGGTTGAAAAGCAATTACAACAGTGTTATAGTGATTAAAGCATGTATATATCCAGTTAGACCTGTTAATGTTGACAGACTTCAAATAACAACACTAGTTGACCCAAGATTTCTGATGACTAAAGGCAAGCCAGGGCATGCCATTCTGTACATGAATTCAGACCATGTCTGACTGAGTCTGCCAAGCAGATCCAGCGTTGTTCTTTGAGAGTTAATAAATGGTCTACATTGGGTTGCCTGATTGTGGGTTTTATCACTTCTACCACATACCAGAGAAGTTCATGTTCATTGTGATTTTTCAACGAATAGTGGTCAACTAATGGGGCATTTTCCGTCTGGCAGCGAATTCTTGACTGATGTTGTAGAATTCTTTTTTTAACTGGTTGTGTAGTTTTACCAAAGTATTTGAGTCCACAGGGGCACTCTATGCAATAAACCACATTGGTTGTATTGCAATTTGAGAAGTTCTTTAGGAGAAAGTTCTTGTTGTTCAAATTGAATTGTTTTAAATTGGCGGTGGTAGAGCAAGCAGCACAGTGGTTGCATTTATAATGTCCCTTTAATGGACTTAGTTGTCGCATGTTATCTACTAGTTCACTTGCATTGTTCCTATACGCATGTACTAGCCTGTCTCTAAGATTTCGGCCTCTCTTGAAGGCAAATGTTGGTTTATCCACCAATTCTGGTAGGTCTGAGAGAAGAGACCAATTTTTCGAAATCACCTTTTTAATTGAGTTGCTGAATGTACCAAAAGTTGTAACACATACCAGTTTGGGTTCAGTATCTCTTTCTCTGACCTGTAAGAGTAGGTTTCGATCATTGTACCAAGCACATTTTAAAGACTGTTTAAGTAATCTGTTTGGATACCCTCGTGAGAGCAACTTCACTTTGAGTATTTGTGCTTCTTTGAAGTAGTCAGCACGTCTAGTACAATTTCTACGCAAACGTAGAAATTGACCAAATGGTAGGCCATCTTGAAGGGCTTGGGGATGGCAGCTGTTATATTTTAAAAGGGTGTTTTTAGCAGTTGAAACACCCTTTTAAAATATAACAGCTGCCATCCCCAAGCCCTTCGAGATGGCCTACCATTTGGTCAATTTCTACGTTTGCGTAGAAATTGTACTAGACGTGCTGACTACTTCAAAGAAGCACAAATACTCAAAGTGAAGTTGCTCTCACGAGGGTATCCAAACAGATTACTTAAACAGTCTTTAAAACGTGCTTGGTACAATGATCGAAACCTACTCTTACAGGTCAGAGAAAGAGATACTGAACCCAAACTGGTATGTGTTACAACTTTTGGTACATTCAGCAACTCAATTAAAAAGGTGATTTCGAAAAATTGGTCTCTTCTCTCAGACCTACCAGAATTGGTGGATAAACCAACATTTGCCTTCAAGAGAGGCCGAAATCTTAGAGACAGGCTAGTACATGCGTATAGGAACAATGCAAGTGAACTAGTAGATAACATGCGACAACTAAGTCCATTAAAGGGACATTATAAATGCAACCACTGTGCTGCTTGCTCTACCACCGCCAATTTAAAACAATTCAATTTGAACAACAAGAACTTTCTCCTAAAGAACTTCTCAAATTGCAATACAACCAATGTGGTTTATTGCATAGAGTGCCCCTGTGGACTCAAATACTTTGGTAAAACTACACAACCAGTTAAAAAAAGAATTCTACAACATCAGTCAAGAATTCGCTGCCAGACGGAAAATGCCCCATTAGTTGACCACTATTCGTTGAAAAATCACAATGAACATGAACTTCTTTGGTATGTGGTAGAAGTGATAAAACCCACAATCAGGCAACCCAATGTAGACCATTTATTAACTCTCAAAGAACAACGCTGGATCTGCTTGGCAGACTCAGTCAGACATGGTCTGAATTCATGTACAGAATGGCATGCCCTGGCATGCCTTTAGTCATCAGAAATCTTGGGTCAACTAGTGTTGTTATTTGAAGTCTGTCAACATTAACAGGTCTAACTGGATATATACATGCTTTAATCACTATAACACTGTTGTAATTGCTTTTCAACTTCTGTATCAATAACGATGATCGACTTGCATTATGACTGATGCTGTTGGTTTGTCACAATGAATCCTGACATACTAGCGCGCCTTTTTTCTAATTTGGCATTTTATTATTTCTTTCTCAATTCCTTGAAACATACATTGTAGCATTCAGCTAATCGAACCCATTCACAATAGGGCTACGTTTCGGTAATATTTCCCAATCCAAGATGGCGACCGGATGTGTCTCTCCGTGTTAATAACATTGCAGAATCACCGCTATTTCTATAGACAAACATATGCTATTTGTCTATCTTAACATGGCATACAATACACAGAATCAAGGTTTCTACAATATAAATGACGAACGAAACGACTGACGGATGGTACACTTCCGGTTCCCATCCGTAATACTTCCGGTACACGGACATAAAACTCGCTGATTCGAGTCTTGTCATTGTTTTCCAAACAACTGACGACGACGCGTCCGTCTGCCGGCTCTCAACGCTGTTTCAAGTAAGTAGCCTTCTTAGTGACGAGGTGAATATAATTGATGCGAGGTACTTTAAGCCCTCGTTTTGTAAAAACTTCTCTTACTTGTAACAATAAGATAAGGCTGCCCCAGAGTTTTTTTTAATATGCAGTTTAATTCTATGAGGTCCATATGCCATCTGATATTAGTAACTCATGAGCATTATGAGTTTTTTGAAACGGATCATACTCGGACTAGCGTCAATTGATACCTCGTCTCTGTTATGTGATGTTGACACTTTAAACATAGATCGGTGTCAGTAGTAACGTGCAGCCAGATCTGAACTACAACTTATCGCCACATTTCTACAGTTAAACTGTCTAATATGTCACAGATCATTAAAACAACCCATTATTAACTTCCAACAGGAACTTTTGATGTTATATCTTCACGTGAAATCTGGCAACCAGCCTTAACACGTATTCTTTTAAATTTAAGGTATGATATTTTGTTTATCTAATCATACAAATTTAGTCCATGGTTGTTGACTCCGACTTCTCATAGGACTCCACTTATCTTTTAGTTGAAGCTCCGTGTTGGACACCCTTGCCACACGCCATTGCTGTTCCCGCACTCATATGCGACAGTTTTGCCATATGCCACTGCTGTTTCCGTGCTCATAAAAGATCCACTTGAGGATTCAAGGTGACAAACCAAATTAAGCTTTTCTGATTGATGTTCGGATATATGCACTAATGTCTGTAATGCAATTTGAATGGCAACTTTAAGTATGAGGGAATTTAGAAATGTTTGTAAATATTTTTGTCGAATTCATAAGAAATCGTTGGCAAGCTTTTTAAATGAACATTTGTTCCTCTTTTGATTAATGAATAACTGTATAGATTTTCATTATTGTTTTAACGTATTAGTTTTATTATGCTAAGACACGCAGATTGATGATTTTATCTACACTGCCTTAGTTTCATTTTAGAAACTGTTTCCCAGGGGTTACTAGGAAGGAGTGACCTCTGGGATAAAAAATGGTTACATGAGTTTTATCTGACGTATAGAGCATGTATTTCTCTATTAATGTATTTCTTTACTAATGTACTTCTAATTTCAAAGACATTTGTTGATTATGTTGTATTTATTATTTCGCATAGGGAGTTTTTCCTGCATAAAAAAACACCGTCCTGATGATGGTCTATCTGACGACTGCTACCTAGACCGAAACGTCGACACTCCATCATCTCCTGTTTTGTTGCCCTGTCACCAATTCGCAACCCTTTTTATTAATTAATTTTGGTTGTGTCTTGAAATATCTGGAGTTGATGTTCTAAGTTATGAACTGTAGTGAAAATTTGATTGATCTCTGTTCATGACATTTTTTGCTTTACTTCATTTGTATTTGTCTCCCTACTTCTGTTGCAGTATAAAGAATTTTTTTGAACACTGAATACGATTCTTGCTCTATAGGTTCCTTTCGCCTTCCACCAATATACTTGTCACAGTTGAAACAAGACGGTTATCCTGTGGATACATAAGAGTGCGTTACATATGTACAACTCATTAATGAATTGAAATCTGTTTCAAATAAGTCCCTTGTAGCATCCTTTGACTTAAACTACTTTGTGCCCAAGCCTACAAGGGTTTATTGGGTTTCCCCTGCCTTTAACAGTCCACTCTACCGAGGCACACAATGGCTGCCAACACTTCCTGATTTGAAGTGTTGACAGCCAATTAGAATGCAGCTCTTGATCGGCAGGGTGCACAGATCCTCCATGCCGCTATATATGGAAACTTTTTTTTTTATTTTCTCAGCAACTACTGAGCGGATTTGCACCATTTGTAAGAAAAAGAGTGATTTCTGAACCATGCACTACCTTTCTGCCAAATTTGGTGTAATCTCGTTCAGCAGTTTGAGATGTAGCCGTGTCTAAAGTTTCCTATGGGAAATTTATTTTTTTGCCTCTTTTTTTTGATATTCTCAGGAACTAATGAATGGATTTACAACATTTAACAAAAAAATCTTCTTTCTGAAACAAGACCTACCTTTGTGCCAAATTTGGTTTAATTCCGTTCAGCAGTACGGGCTCTAGCCATGTATAAAGTTTCCTAAGGGAATTAAAATGGGGATAACAAGTTTTGGGACCCCCCTTTTTTCTCGGCCCTTGCTTGCCAATTCACCCCAAATCTTTCAACATAGGAGCTGACCAGAGCGCCCCAGTAGTTTCAAAAATGTTATGAAGATTCGTCAACGGGCTTCAAAGGTATTGGGAAAAGAAAAAAGGCTTTTTGAATAGAAACGAGGTCCTAACTATAACCCCCAGTAGTAAATGTAAATGTTTTGTACTTGTATAGCGCACAGCTACCCTGTCCAGGTCTCCCGGCGCTTGTACTCATACTGCTAAGGAACCCTTCCTGGCTTTTCCCTGTGAAATGTCCACTCCTGGGCATCCACAAGGTGAAGCCAGGCATCCCAGCGCTGTTGGGGCCATTGTGGAGATTATGCAAGCTATTGCCCAGATTTGCAGTGTAGGACCCATGATTAGAATAGGCACTGAGGCGAGAAATCAGGTCCAAGGAATTTAGAGCTCAAGACCCCGCCTAGACCGGCCAAGGCAGGAATTGAACCCTGGTCCCAGGCCAGACCTCTGCATCAAGGTCTGCCGCTCTAACAATTGAGCCACACTTCTCCACTATATATATATATAGTTTCACTGAAAATACCATAGGTATCACGGACGTTATAGTTACAAATTATCATTTGAAATTCACTGAAAAAAACACAGGTTTCAGGAACTTTATAGTTAGTTGGATATTTCACTCGTTCAAAACCAAAGAAATCCGGCCATTATAATTAGTAGAAGTAATTATAACTCGTGCCACCGCAATGGACTGCTGATGACATCACATACTACATCACTCATGACATGGTCAGTGACATCACTGATGACATCACTGATGACATCTCAAATGGCATCACTGATGATATCATCCAGATATATATATATTCATGCGGTCATTCCTGAATCCGTATACAAAATGAAACGGTCTACACAAATATCTTGCACGTAACCAATACTGCAGACCAATGCGACTAACAACAAGCATTTATGCTGATTATGTGTCTTAGTCAACTGTTATAATGAATATTCACGCATTCATGCGGTTATTTTAAATATCCAGTTAAAATGCCACTGTATATGTAATTATATGTACAAAGTGACTCATGTAAATATGTCAATAGACTAACATAAATGTCTTTTACTTTGTATTGCAACATTGTTACATCAACATGGCATTACAATGCACTGTGCCTTTAATTAAGGCGTTGTTGTTTTAAATGTTTTACCATGTGACTCACGTTTGGAGGTGGGACCCGGATGGGTGTGTCTTCACTGCAAATAATATAAAAAAAGTTTCCACTTTGTGCAATGTGGTATGTGAACAAGACTACATCAGTAGTCGAAACGTTGCATTTTTTGGAAGGCACGAGAACTAAATAAAACATCTTGCCTGGAAAGCGTGGGGTCTGTCTCTTCTCTCGCCGCTGTGCAGTGGAGGTTTGAAGATTTGTGCTGATATTATTGCGGAAGCTGGCTGTCTCCGCTGGCAGCACCCCCTCCTCGCTGAAGCGGCTTTTCGAACGAACAACCAAACGTGGACGCGGATTCCTGGAGGAATACGACAGCGAAAAGCCCCCTGACACGAACAATTGACGGAGTACTCAGATTCCTTCACGCCGAGGGAGGCTAGTTTAATTACCGGCCACCGCGGTGAGCGGAGACGGGTTCTGTTGCATCAATCAACGTCAGGTGAGGAGGCAGGGCTTGTTTCCAAGGCGGCATGCAAAAACGCACAGTGGGTTTTAATTCACTTTAAACCCAAGTTCTTCAATATCGGTGCATGCATTTATAAACTTCCAAAACTACACCTCTTTACTGGGCTGCTAGAGGCTATGGCAGCCAGCTCTGAAACGGAGCGGGAGGCGGCGGCAGACGCTTTGTTTGCACAGATACCACGTGGAGCAGGTAGCAAACGTACTCAAGCAAACGCCGCCACTACAGGAAATCAGGATGTAAAAAAAATGTTAACACTTTTGGAAAAAAAGTCTCGCTCAGAAATCACGAAGTGGTGGGAGCACAAATCGCTCACCAAATATGAAGAAGTTGGACGAGTCCCAAGAGGGCTGCGAATCATGCTGGCACCCAGTTTTGTGGATCCAAACCCCAATATGCTCAAAGAATGGGGAGAACTCAATTTGGGAGCATCCATGAATCTAATTAAGTTGCTGATCAAATATGCCATTATAGACCGGGCTGCACTGTTGGACGAAATAGTGCAAATCAACAAGGATTTGGATGCAATAAGTGACGCAGAAACCCAGGCAATAATTATCAAAGGACGCAAGGACATTAGCGAGCGTCTTAAAAAACACGAGGATAAAATCAAGACGCAGAAAATCAATAAATTCGCAAGGGATCTCAACGATTATGAGACCGGACAAATCTACACATTTGCTCGCAAATACGACCAAGCAAAAAAACAGCGGCAAATACCTTAAAAGCAAAAGCAACCGTGTCTCAACCAAATTCAGGTACAGCAATGGAGAATCTTGAAACAACGTAACACGGACAATATTTCCTTAGCTGGCTCATCCAGCACATGCGGGTCATTGTCAAGTCTTACAGAAGAAAATCCCTCTCTGGAGATTCTTGATTTAGGTGAGGAGATTGATTTTTTAGTGGAGGCTCAAATGCAAGCACAAAGCCCGCGGACACGCTCACGCAACGCAGCAAAGGGAAAAACGCAAGGCGGAGGGCAAGAAGAAAGCGCGCCAAAAGAGCCGCAAGTGCCAAAAAAGAAATGGTTCAAAAAGAAAACCAGCAAGCAATAATTGACGCAAGTACAATAGTCAATTTATCGGACATGACGTTAACCACTGCTGAAGAACAGATCCTTAAATTAGGTTTGAACTTTTGCCCTGAGAGCTCTTTCAATTATACGAATACTAGAGCTGATGTCTACCTCTACATAAGAAAATTAAAATTGCAAAAATTATATGCGATCAAATCAAAATCCAACGCCAGCACAATGGACTCTATTAAAAAAGCAACCACAGAGCAGAGTCCCGCCCTGGTACCTGCCAATGATGCGAGAACTCTCATCACCTTGTGCAATCTGAGCAAGGCCAATCCAGCAACTGATGATACTGATGCAGATGTTCCTGACACCCAGAGGGAACTATGTGAAATTGATGTCCCCCAAAAAGGTGCCGGTGAAAGTCCCTTCAAACCGAAGAGTAAATTTGTCCCTGTCATGCCGAAGGACGCGGTGGACATATATCATGACTGCATTGTGGAAGACCTGAAAAAACTCAATAGAAAATTCCACTCTATAAAGGAGACGCCCAGCTTTCCAACCAAGGAGTATCACAATCTAATGAATAAACTGTATAAAAATCAAGAAATCATTGTCAGTCCCTCAGACAAGGGAGGGAATATTGTGTTGTGGCAAAAGGAGCAATACATTGCGGAAGCAAGACGCCAGTTGAACAACGCAAATTGCTATGTACTAAGCAATGGCGTTCAATACAAACAGGCAAAAGAGAGTATCAAAAAAATGTTGTTAGGCTACAAAAGAGACAGCCTAATTACCTCCACTGAATGTGCATTCTTACTGAAGGAACATCCAGTCATCCCGCATTTAATGTGCACAAGAGACAGAATCCAACCCCCGGGAGACCCATTATCTCCGCAATCAACAGCATGGGGGAAAATGTTTCTAGATACATAGATTTCTATCTACAAGAACATGTCCAGGGATTACCCAGTTACATCAAGGACACTGGTGACTTTTTATCCAAATTGGAAGCCATACCATGGCAAAAGGATTGGTGCATAATAACCCTGGGCATCGAATCTTTGTATACATGTATCGAACACCATACAGGAATTGAGGGCATTAAACACTTCCTGGGACGTAAGTCATGTGCATACTACAGCCATAACAAAATGATTTGCAATTTAGTATTGTGGTGTTTAAACAATAACTTTTTCTTGTTTGGCAAGGACATATGGAGGCAAATACGGGGTGTAGCCATGGGTTCCTGCTTCTCTCCCAGCTACGCGTGCTTGCACGTGGGGCTGTGGGAGGAGCAGGAGCTTCCAGGCATTGCTGGATTTGAACATGTCAAGTATTGGATGCGTTTTATTGATGACATTTTTTGTGTGTGGGAGGGTGATGTCAGCAGTGCTCGTATTTTTGTAAATGCACTCAACAAAAATAGGTTTAGCTTATTTTTTACTTCCAACATCAGTGAAAGCACTGCTGAATTTCGTGATGTGTCTATCAATATCATCAATGACCAAATTATTACTGCCCTCCACAGAAAGTCCACTGCTGGCAACAGTATCCTTCATGCCAGCAGTGGCCACCCTAAACATGTCATCATGAGCATCCCGTTGGGGGAACTGCTACGCCTTAAGCGAATATGTAACACCCAGGCGAAATTTGAGGAAGGGGCGTCTGCAATGCTTGCGAGACTGGAGGCAAGAGGATATAGTAAATCCTGTCTTGCCACTGCATTGAGGAAAAGTGGGGAAAGAACCAGAGAATCTTTGTTATCACCCAAACCCCTTGAGAGCGACACAACCCCAAACTCCAGCAGACTCATAACAACCTATAGCCAACATCACCGTAAAATCAAATCCATTGTAAACAAACATTGGGCAGTCCTTAAAACAGATGCAGTGTTACGCGATTTAACTCCCGAAAAGCCTATTATCACATTTAGGCGTGCGTTCAGTATGCGCAGTAAACTATCACGATCCAGCCCAGAAATACCTAGAATGGATCAGTGGTTTGGGAGAAAGGGCTTTCACAAATGTTCCTCCTGTCGGGCATGCAAGTTTGGACAAAATACCACTCACTATCGCACTCCGTTCACTGATACCGATTTTTCTATCCAAGGCAATTACAACTGCCGTACGGAGTTTGCGGTATATGTCCTAACTTGCACATGCGGCCTACGTTATGTGGGCAGCACCGGTGCACAGGTGCATGTTAGGATACTGCAGCACCTCAGAGCCATAGTCAACCACGATGGGGCATATCCAGTGGCGCATCATTTTAACAGCAGGCACAATAGGGATTTATCATGTCTAACCTATTATGTCATTGACGCCGTGGCCCCCCTCAGACGAGGAGGTGACCGTGAAAAATTACTGCGCCGGTTGGAAACCCAATATATCATTAAGCTCGACAGCAAACAACCAAATGGGTTGAATGCAACGGAGGATTTGCACAATTTTCTTTAGGGGTGCACATTTTTCACTGATACTCTGCATGATAATGTACACAGTGGATAGAACGTGAGCACAATAAATATAATTGTATATAGCGTGTAAATATATGAAATCCTGTAAAACAGCACCTATTTTTAGGTATCCTGTAGTCCGTTCTCTTAAAAGGCCTGGCTGTTCTTGTCTTCTGGACAGCACAGTTTTTTCAAACAAACACTTGGAACCTTTTTTTTGGTGATTTTTTCAACACTGGTTATTTATTCAAGCACTTTTATTTTTTTGGGGGTACACAACCCTTTGATGTAGATAGTTCCTATATAATCATGATTTTGGACACATGAATAATGTATAGATGTACATATATCGTGTCACATATAGGAAATTGGGACCATATTCTGTTTACAATTGTATAGTACACCTAGGTGCTGTTTTGGTGTTTTAAGTCAATATGTGTGACGGTTACAAACAACAAATTATAGTGCACTACTGTGATTTAAATCAATCATTATATATTGCTATGACACATCTTCTCATGAAGTTGCATGTATTCTATACTGCAGTCGTGCATATCATTATGTTTTGGTTAATCCTGATATTAGGGTTCTTTTCGCATTCATGCGGTCATTCCTGAATCCGTATACAAAATGAAATGGTCTACACAAATATCTTGCACGTAACCAATACTGCAGACCAATGCGACTAACAACAAGCATTTATGCTGATTATGTGTCTTAGTCAACTGTTATAATGAATATTCACGCATTCATGCGGTTATTTTAAATATCCAGTTAAAATGCCACTGTATATGTAATTATATGTACAAAGTGACTCATGTAAATATGTCAATAGACTAACATAAATGTCTTTTACTTTGTATTGCAACATTGTTACATCAACATGGCGTTACAATGCACTGTGCCTTTAATTAAGGCGTTGTTGTTTTAAATGGTTTACCATGTGACTCACGTTTGGAGGTGGGACCCGGATGGGTGTGTCTTCACTGCAAATAATATAAAAAAAGTTTCCACTTTGTGCAATGTGGTGTGTGAACAAGACTACATCAGTAGTCGAAACGTTGCATTTTTTGGAGAGCACGAGAACTAAATAAAACATCTTGCCTGGAAAGCGTGGGGTCTGTCTCTTCTCTCGCCGCTGTGCAGTGGAGGTTTGAAGATTTGTGCTGATATATATATATATATATATATATATATATATATATATATATATATATATATATATATATATATATATATATATATATATTCACAGAAAAAAACATAGGTTATAGACCATATATAGTTAGGAATTAGCATTTACAAAACCTTATTTTACTCACACAAAACCATTGAAATTCGCATATATAGTTAGTTGCACTAACTATATATCGCGCACCCGCAATCCACTGCTGATCATGTCACATATTACATCATTCATGACATGGTCAGTGACATCACTGATGACATCACTGATGACCTCTCAAATGACATCACTGATGACATCACTGATGACATCACTGATGACATCTCATTTGACATTACTGATCACATCACTGATGACATCATTTATATGATAATACGATGAACCTCTTCAGACTCTAATATAACCTTAGATACACTCAGTGTAAACAGACACTCATAGACTGTCACTCATCCATGGAGTTACTCACACACCTAGTCAGTCATGCAAAGAATCAATCACACCTCCATTTCCTCAACTATACAGTTATACACACCTTACTTATTCAAACATATACTAACACATATTTACTCTCTTATACAATCCCTGATAAAAGTTCACAATGATCCATACAGCCACTCACACATTCACTGGCTCTTATGCACAGTTATTTATATATGTCAACTCTCACATGTACTGTGTTTTACATATGTACTTACTTTGACATGTAGCACTGAGATATCCATTCACTCACCAATACACTCATGCACACAGTCAACCGCCCAAACAGCTGTTTCCACATGCACGTTTGAACCCATACATCTAGTGAATCAACTGCTCACACATCTATGCACAGAGTCATACACCTCCCAGCCACCCACACACACACTCAGTCTCCCATACAAATACTTGGGCAACCAATCAATAACCCATATAGTTACTCATATAGCTACTGATCAACACATGCAGCAGTTTACAGAACAACAGACATAATGATGCACAAATTAAGACAGTTTAGTCACTAACCCATGCCCTCAGTGAGACACATTTAATCACTCACTCATACAGTCAGTCATGCACCTACTAAATCCTTCATCCAGACACTTATACATCCACTCATTCTTCAATATGTAAGACATATTTTAACTTTACAGAAACATACAGTCACTGGATGTTGTCATCAGTGATGTCATCAGTGATGTCATTTGAGATGTCATCAGTGATGTCATCAGTGATGTCACTGAGCATGTCATGAATGATGTAATATGTGACATGATCAGCAGTGGATTGCGGGTGCGCGATATATAGTTAGTGCAACTAACTATATATGCGAATTTCAATGGTTTTGTGTGAGTAAAATAAGGTTTTGTAAATGCTAATTCCTAACTATATATGGTCTATAACCTATGGTTTTTTCAGTGAATTTTCAAGGTTTTGTAAATGCTAATTCCTAACTATATATGGTCTATAACCTATGGTTTTTTCAGTGAATTTCAATGGTTTTTTAATAGCAAATATAAAAAGCTGTAAAATGTATTCTTCTTTTAAAGAAAAATATATTTTATATGTATTTAATATAATTTTTTTATGTATATACATTTTTTGAGGGAACGAATTTATCAACTATCATGCTGAAGAAGAGTGTGGGGAAAAAAAACAAAGAGGAGGACTAAGAGGAAAGAACAATCAGTTCAAAAATACAATTGCTTTAAAGCATGAAGTGCTTTTCCACACATTTACATTTGAATAACCCATATTAGAACATACAAAATATCTACAGAGGAGACGGTGTACATTGAATTTTAGACTCTTCATTGGTACCTACATGTTGGTACTTACATCACCCACACAACAAAACAGCTCTATTCAGAGCTACCCTACCTCAAAGCACTCTAAAATATTATTTTACTATTTCCCTTGGTTTTCCCCTTGTTACGCTTTCCGGAACGCTACCCGGTGCGCGGACCGGGCGCTAACCATGCGAAAATTTGAAAAAAAAGGTGGGTTTTTTTTTACATATATGGGCCTCCTCAGCCACCCTCAGAAAACCTAGGGGGTCAGGATATGTCTCCCATGCCCCCTTATACCCATTCCCAACATTGTTTATCCTCCATCTTGTGACTAAATTTGTCCGAAACACAAGATGGCGGACTCCCGTTACGCTACTGGTGAGCTACCCGGTTCACGTACCGGGTAGTGCTTCCACCGCGAAAAATCGAAAAAAATTTATTTTATTTTTTTGCCCCGCGGGGCCCTTTAATAGCACCCACATCAATCCTAGGGGGTCAGGAGGGGTCTACCTTGCCCCTTTCATTCATTTCCCCCTTCATTTATTTCCACCTCTAGTCTCTCGATCCTGCCGAGAGACAAGATGGCGGCCGCTCCAGACTGTTTAGAATGTTGAGAGTCACCGGAGAGCCAATCCGCTTCTCCTCGCGAAGTTCCATTATGCGCCTGGTACGCGAACCGGGGCGCTAACCGGGACGCTGTCACAGATATATATATTTTTTTGAAAGTTAATTTCTCAAAATCCACTGGAGCACATATCTTGAGACCTAGCAAAGGCACATCGGGCAAACAGTCTCTACAATTTTGCCAAGTTTCATAGAAATCCATTCAGCCGTTCGAGCTAAAAGTGAGTCCAACCGCACTATGGAAAACGTAATGTTAAAAACACGTTTTGGGACCCCCCTTTTTTCTCGGCCCCCGATAGACAAAACCCCCCCAAACTTTCAGGGGATGCTCAGAAACAAAATGTGCCTTTTTCCTAAAACATTCAGCCAATTCCGTCCATCAACACCAAAGTTATTCAACATAGAATTTTCAGAAATCCCTATTCAAAAAAATCCTAACTATATATACCTACTGGCGACCGCCAGTAGGTAATATATATATATATATATATAACATTTCTATGGCAAAATGAAACCCCTCATTTTGTTCCTTTGCAAATTAAATGTTTTAAGTGTTAACACTTTATTCCAATCAAGATGACTTCAGGTGTGCCATACTTTTGTCATAAGTAAGACTGTTAGCGCTCTAGTTGTTCTTTAGAACACTCTGGGACATTCTGTCACTGGGCTATAGTTGGGCTACATCTGGCTGATATTTGTGCTACATTTGTTTTTTTTGGCTCTGGTGGCCATCTTTGGGCTACATTGGGCTACATTGGGCTACATTGGGCTACATTTGGGCTCTAACATATATATAGCCCAATGTAGCCCAATATATATTTTTCAAACTTAATTTTCGTAAAAACCACTGGAGCATATATCTTGAGACATAGCAAAGGCACATCGGGCTACCAGTCCCTAGAATTTTGCCAAGTTTTGTGGAAATCCATTCAGCCGTTCGAGCTAAAAGTGAGTCCAACTGCCCTATGGAAAACTCAATGTTAAAAACACATTTTGGGACCCCCCTTTTTTCTCGGCCCCCGCTTGACAAAACCCCCCTAAACTTTCAGGGGACGCTCAGAAACAAAATGTGCCATTTTCCTGAAAATTTTAGCCAATTCCGTCCATCAACGCCAAAGTTATTCAACATAGAATTTTCAGAAATCCCTCTTCAAAAAAATCCTAACTATATATACCTACTGGCGACCGCCAGTAAGTAATATATATATATATATAACATGATTTGACATTACTGATGACATCACTGATGACAACATCCAGTGACTGTATGTTTCTGTAAAGTTAAAATATGTCTTACATATTGAAGAATGAGTGGATGTATAAGTGTCTGGATGAAGGATTTAGTAGGTGCATGACTGACTGTATGAGTGAGTGATTAAATATGTCTCACTGAGTGCATGGGTTAGAGACTAAACTGTCTTAATTTGTGCATCATTATGTCTGTTGTTCTGTAAACTGTTGCATGTGTTGATAAGTAGCTATATGAGTAACTATATGGGTTATTGATTGGTTGCCCAAGTATTTGTATGGGAGACTGAGTGTGTGTGTGGGTGTGAGAGTTGACATATATAAATAACTGTGCATAAGGGCCAGTGAATGTGTGAGTGGCTGTATGGATCATTGTGAACTTGTATCAGGGATTGTATAAGAGAGTAAATATGTGTTAATATATGTTTGAATAAGTAAAGTTTGTATAACTGTATAGTTGAGGAAATGGAGGTGTGATTGATTCTTTGCATGACTGACTAGGTGTGTGAGTAACTCCATGGATGAGTGACAGTCCGTGAGTGTCTGTTTACACTGATTGCATCTAAGGTTATATTAGAGTCTGAAGAGGTTCATCGTATTATCACATGAATGATATCATCAGTGATGTGATCAGTAATGTCAAATGAGATGTCATCAGTGATGTCATCAGTGATGTCATTTGAGATGTCATCAGTGATGTCATTTGAGATGTCATCAGTGATGTCATCAGTGATGTCACTGACCATGTCATGAATGATGTAATATGTGACATCATCAGCAGTGGATTGCGGGTGCGCGATATATAGTTAGTGCAACTAACTATATATGGAATTTCAATGGTTTTGTGTGAGTAAAATAAGGTTTTGTAAATGCGAATTCCTAACTATATATGGTCTATAACCTATGGTTTTTTCAGTGAATTTTCAAGGTTTTGTAAATGCTAATTCCTAACTATATATGGTCTATAACCTATGGTTTTTTCAGTGAATTTTCAAGGTTTTGTAAATGCTAATTCCTAACTATATATGGTCTATAGCCTATGGTTTCTTCAGTGAATATATATATATATATACATACATATATAAACATATATCATCTGTATATCTATATAAATACAAACATAAATGCATGCATACATATACTTATATGCATACAGATGCATGTTATTTACATGAAAGTTGAAAAAACACTAATAAAAGCAAAGCTAAAAAGCCACCTCATTACAAACAGAATGGCTTTAACTTAAACGAGGGCGAGATCTATTGCATTTTCAATGCTTGTTTACTTTGGTTCCATCAAGAAGGCATTCAGATGTGTCACACATTTGCCATAAATTCTGAATGTTAGCACTCTAGTTGCACATTAGATCACTGTAGTAAAGCTACTGCTCACCAGGGACGTCTGCTGCTGGTATTCAAAGTGCATGTTTCAGTCTGCATGTCAGAATTTTTTTAATGAAATAGAAGAGGATTTGAGAAGTCACTCAAAATGATCCCTAATTTTTCTTTCTGAAGCACTAATCATACTTTCTATGGCAAAATTAACCCCCTCATGTTGTTCCTTTTTAAATTGAGTGTTTTCAGACTTACCACTTCATTCCAATCAAGATGGCTTCTGGTGTGCCATACTTTTGTCATAAGTAAGACTGTTAGCGCTCTAGTTGTTCTTTAGAACACTCTGGGACATTATGTCATTGGGCTATACTTGGGGTACATCTGGGTGATATTTGGGCTACATTTAGGCTCTTTTGTCTCTGGTGGCCATCTTGGGAGACTGTATGTCAGAATTTTTTAATGAAATTGAAGAGGGTTTGAGAAGTCACTCAAAATGTGCCCTAATTTTTCTTTCTGCAGCACTAATCATAATTCATATGGCAAAATATACCCCCTCATTTTGTTCCTTTTTAAATTAAATGTTTTAAGAGTTACCACTTTATTCCAATCAAGATGGCTTCAGGTGTGCCATACCTTTGTAATAAGTAGGACTGTTAGCGCTCTAGTTGTTCTTTAGAACACTCTGGGACATTCTGTCATTGATCTATACTTGGGCTACATCTGGGTGATATTTGGGCTACATTTGGGCTCTTTTGTCTCTAGTGGCCATTTTGGGAGACTGCATGTCAGAATTTTTTAATGATATAGAAGAGGATTTGAAAAGTCACTCAAAATGTGCCCTAATTTTTCTTTCTGCAGCACTAATAATACCTTCTATTGCATAATATACCCCCTCATTTTGTTCCTTTTTAAATTAAATGTTTTAAGAGTTACCACTTTATTCCCATCACGATGGCTCCAGGTGTGCTATACCTTTGTAATAAGTAGGACTGTTAGCGCTCTAGTTGTTCTTTAGAACACTCTGGGACATTCTGTCATTGGGCTATACTTGGGCTACATCTGGGTGATATTTGGGCTACATTTGGGCTCTTTTGTCTCTGGTGGCCATTTTGGGAGACTGCATGTCAGAATTTTTTAATGATATAGAAGAGGATTTGAAAAGTCACTCAAAATGTGCCCTAATTTTTCTTTCTGCAGCACTAATAATACCTTCTATTGCATAATATACCCCCTCATGTTGTTTCTTTTTAAATTAAATGTTTTAAGAGTTACCACTTTATTCCAATCAAGATGGCTTCAGGTGTGCTATACCTTTGTAATAAGTGGGACTGTTAGCGCTCTAGTTGTTCTTTAGAACACTCTGGGACATTCTGTCATTGGGCTATACTTGGGCTACATCTGGGTGATATTTGGGCTACATTTGGGCTCTTTTGTCTCTGGTGGCCATTTTGGGAGACTGCATGTCAGAATGTTTTAATGAAATAGAAAAGGATTTGAGAAGTCACTCAAAATGTGCCCTAATTTTTCATTCTGCAGCACTAATCATACTTTCTATGGCAAAATATACCCCCTCATGTTGTTTCTTTTTAAATTAAATGTTTTAAGAGTTACCTCTTTATTCCAATCAAGATGGCTTCAGGTGTGCCATACCTTTGCAATAAGTAGGACTGTTAGCGCTCTAGTTGTTCTTTAGAACACTCTAGGAGGCTGCAGTAGAACACAAAGGAATCAACTGACAGTCTCTGTCCTTGTTGGATGTACATGTTTTACTGAGAATGTCAGACTTCATTTTCACATGACTGAGAAAGATAATGTGAATTTACAGAAAATATGCTTTCAGTTTAGCTTATAGATCCCCTTCCAAACCACTGTGGGAAAATCATCAGATATTAGTTTTCTTTCAAACAATATTCATGATATCACAGCAGAAGGTTTTTTCACATGGTAAAATCACCTTAGAACCCACCACAATTCCTAAAATGAGTATGGTACCATCAACAAATGATTTATAATGTAACTAAAGTCCTAAAACCCTCTATTAACTACAATGCTTTTTAATGAGGTGCTATCATGTATATTGGTCCCAAGATGGCTGCCAACACTTCTTGGATGAAGTGCTGACAGCCAATCAGATCAGATGTGTGGTTAGGCTCCGCCCAGATATATATCTTTTTTTGAACCTAAATTACTCAAAATCCACTGGAGCACATATATTGAGACCTAGCAAAGGCACATCGGGCTAACAGTCCCTACAATTTTGCCAAGTTTCGTGCAAATCCATTCAGCCGTTCAAGCTAAAAGTGAGGCCAACCGCCCAATGGAAATTAACATGGGAAAAACGCGTTTTGGGACCCCCCTTTTTTCTCGGCCCCCCCTTGATGAAACCCCCCCAAATTGTCAGGGGCTGCTCAGAAACAAAATGTTCCATTTTCCTGAAAATTTCAGCCAATTTCGTGCACAAACGCCAAAGTTATTAGACATAGAATTTTCAAAAATCCCATAGAGAAAAAATCCTAACTATATATACCTACTGGCGACCGCCAGTAGGTAATATATATATATATTACCTACTGGCGATAGCCAGTAGGTATACATAGTTAGGATTTTTTCTCTATAGGATTTTTGAAAATTCTATGTCTAATAACTGGCGTTTGTGTACGGAATTGGCTGAAATTTTCAGGAAAATGGCACATTTTGTTTCTGAGCAGCCCCTGAAAATTTGGGGGGGGGTTCGTCAAGGGGGGGCCGAGAAAAAAGGGGGGTACCAAAACTCGTTTTTCCCATGTTAATTTCCATAGGGCGGTTGGCCTCACTTTTAGCTCGAACGGCTGAATGGATTTGCACGAAACTTGGCAAAATTGTAGGGACTGTTAGCCCGATGTGCCTTTGCTAGGTCTCAATATATGTGCTCCAGTGGATTTTGAGAAATTAACGTTCAAAAAAAGATATATATCTGTAACAGCGCTCCGGGCAGCGCTCCGGTTCGCGTACTTTTCGCGTAACGGAGCTTTGCGAAGCGAAGCTGATTGGCTCTCCGGTGTCTGTCAACATTCTAAACAGTCCGGAGCGGCCGCCATTTTGTCTCTCTGTAGGATCGAGAGACAAGAGGTGGTGAAAAGCAAAGGGGGAAATGAAGGAAAGGGGGCAAGGTAGACCCCTCCTGACCCCCTAGGATTGATGAGGGGGATATTAAAGTGCCCCGCGAGGCAAGAAAAAAAAGAAAATGCGATTTTTCGCCGTAGAGGCCCGTCCCGGTACGCGAACCCGGCAGCTAGCTGGGCAGCTAACCGGCAGCGTAACAGGAGTCTGAGGAGAAGCTGATTGGCTGTTAACATTGTAAACAGTCCGGAGCGGCCGCCATCTTGTCTCTCGGTGGGATCGAGAGACAAGAGGTGGAAAAAAAAGGTGTAAATGAAGGAAAGGGGTAAGGTAGACCCCTCCTGAACCCCTAGGATTGATGAGGGGGCTATTAAAGTTCCCCGCGGGGCAAAAAAAACGGGCAGCTAACCGGCAGCGTAACGGGAGTCCGACATATTGTGTTTTTGGAGCGTTCGTTTGCATACCGGGTAGCGTTCCGGTAAGCGTAACAAGGGGAAAATCAAGAGAAACAGTAAAATAAAATTTAAAGGAGTAGATTTCCACCAAACTTGGCAAAATTGTAGGGACTGTTTGTTTGATGTGCCTTTGCAAGGCCTCAAGATATGTGCACGTGTGGATTTTGTCTAATTAAGGTAAAAAAAATATATATATATCTGTAAGCGTGCTCCGGCGTGCTTACATTACGGGTTTTGTTTGCGCTGCAGAGACGATACGTCACGGTTATGCGATGCGTCATGAGGCGTCTCACGGGCTATGTGATACGTCACGTAATAAAGAATATATTTTACAGCTATAGATATTAGCTTTTAAAAAACCAATGAAATTCACTGAAAAAACCATAGGTTATAGACCATATATAGTTAGGAATTTGCATTTACAAAACCTTGAAAATTCACTGAAAAAACCATAGGTTATAGACCATATATAGTTAGGGATTAGCATTTACAAAACCTTATTTTACTTGCATAAAACCATTGAAATTCCATATATAGTTAGTTGCACTAACTATATATCGCGCACCCGCAATCCACTGCTAATGATGTCACATATTACATCATTCATGACATGGTCAGTGACATCACTGATGACATCACTGATGACATCTCAAAAGACATCACTGATGACATCACTGATGACATCTCATTTGACATTACTGATCACATCACTGATGACATCATTCATGTGATAATACGATGAACCTCTTCAGACTCTAATATAACCTTAGATACACTCAGTGTAAACAGACACTCACAAACTGTCACTCATCCATGGAGTTATTCACACACCTAGTCAGTCATGCAAAGAATCAATCACACCTCCATTTCCTCAACTATACAGTTATACACACCTTACTTATTCAAACATATACTAACACATATTTACTCTCTTATATAATCCCTAATAAAAGTTCACAATGATCCATACAGCCACTCACACATTCACTGGCTCTAATGCACAGTTATTTATATATGTCAACTCTCACATGTACTGTGTTTTACATATGTACTTACTTTGACATGTAGCACTGAGATATCCAATCACTCACCAATACACTCATGCACACAGTCAACCGCCCATACAGCTGATTCCACATGCACTTTTGAACCCACACATCTAGTGAATCAATTGCTCACACATCTATGCACAGAGTCATACACCTCCCAGCCACTCACACACACACTCAGTCTCCCATACAAATACTTGGGCAACCAATCAATAACCCATATAGTTACTCATATAGCTACTGATCAACACATGCAGCAGGTTACAGAACAACAGACATAATGATGCACAAAATAAGACAGTTTAGTCACTAACCCATGCACTCAGTGACACACATTTAATTACTCTCTCATACAGTCAGTCATGCACCTACTAAATCCTTCATCCAGACACTTAAACATCCACTCATTCATCAATATGTAAGACATATTTTTACTTTACTGCAACATACAGTCACTGGATGATGTCATCAGTGATGTCATCAGTGATGTCATTTGAGATGTCATCAGTGATGTCATCAGTGATGTCACTGACCATGTCATGAATGATGTAATATGTGAAACATTAGCAGTGGATTGCGGGTGCGCGATATATGGTTAGTGCAACTAACTATATATGGAATTTCAATGGTTTTATGCAAGTAAAATAAGGTTTTGTAAATGCTAATCCCTAACTATATATGGTCTATAACCTATGGTTTTTTCAGTGAATTTTCAAGGTTTTGTAAATGCAAATTCCTAACTATATATGGTCTATAACCTATGGTTTTTTCAGTGAATATATATATGTATACATATATATATTTATATATATTACCTAATGGCGGTCGCCAGTAGGTATATATAGTTAGGATTTTTTCTCTATGGGACTTTTGAAAATTCTATGTCTAATAACTGTGGCATTTGTGGACGGAATTGGCTGAAATTTTCTGAAAAATGGCACATTTTGTTTCTGAGCAGCCCCTGAAAATTTGGGGGGGTTTCGTCAAGGGGGGGCCGAGAAAAAAGGGGGGTCCCAAAACGCGTTTTTAACATTGAGTTTTCCATAAGGCGTTTGGCCTCACTTTTAGCTCGAACGGCTGAATGGATTTGCATGAAACTTGGCAAAATTGTAGGGACTGTTAGCCCGATGTGCCTTTGCTGGGTCTCAATATATGTGCTCCAGTGGATTTTGAGAAATTAGCGTTTTAAAAAACAGATACATCTGTGACAGCGTCCCGGGTAGCGCTCCGGTTCGCGAACTTGTTGCGTAACGGAGCTTTGCGAAGCGAAACTGATTGGCTCGCCGGTGTCTGTCAACAGTCTAAACAGTCCGGAGCGGCCGCCATCTTGTCTCTCGGCAGGATCGAGAGAAAAGAGGAGGAGAAAAACGAAGGGGGAATTTAATGAAAGGGGGCAAGGTAGACCCCTCTTGACCCACTAGGAATGATGTTGGGGTTAATATAGGGTCCCGGGGGAATTTTTTTTTTTTTGATTTTTCACGGTAGAAGCGCTTCCCGGTTCGCGAACAGGTAGCGAAACGGGAATTCGCCATGTTGTATTGTGTTTTAATTAAATTACAGGGTATAAGGGGGTACGGGAGACGTATCCTGACCCTTTATGTTTTCTGAGGGTGGCTGAGGAGGCTCATATATGTTGATACATGTCTTCCAGCGGCTGCGCGTGAGCGTTTTTTTTTTTTTTGCTGCGTGACGTCTGTTAACGTTCGATTCGAAGGAAATCAGGAAGTGTTGACTGCCATTTTGTCACTGCGAGTAAATATTTTGTTAAAAATAATTGTTATAAATTAATACGTATTGATAAACATTGTCTGCGCCATCTTGCCTTTTTTCCATTGCCACAATTTTGTCGTGCACGGCAGCCATTTTAGATGCCTTGACCAGACCCACTCTCTGCAAGTCGCCGATCCTCAGCATGGCTCCCCACCCTCGCAAGCATCTTCCCCACGCACTGGTCACCCCTGCTCTCTCTCTCATGCATGGGCCATAAACCTCCCCCCATCTGCGCTGTTCTTCCCTGAGAATCACACCCTGTGCCTGCCCGACACCTCCCTTTCACCCTATTCACTACCGCACCCTCTGACACTCCTCTTCCTCTGTGTCTAATTGTCCAGGCCGGTCCTAGGCTATCACCTAGCCGTGCGGATGTAGTTTATGGCCCCAACTTTAAAGAATCACCCCTGTTCAAAGGAGTTACAGTAGATCAAGGCCCCCACCTCATGAGATCCGTCACAGCACACGCGTTCCTACTATCTGATAACCATCCTGTATTGTGATTGGGGAGGGGATTCTCACTGTGAGGGTGTGTGGGACCGAGCCTGAAGCGGAAGATTCCAGGGATGCCTCTTTGTACATCAAAGTTTTTACAATTATGTGTCACATTAAAAATATATAGCACTCCAACAAAGTAGTAGGATTATAAAACTTTAATAACTTATAAATATATACAACGCAACAAAAACAGTAAACACATTTAAAAAAAAAATTGAAAAAAGAAGCAACAATGGTCAGTAGCTGTCTTTTGTGCGAATAGTCCCAAGGCAGCACAACGTGCTGAGTTCTGGACGGCACCCAGGTGATGTCACCTGGGTGCCGCACTGGTTTTTGGTATCCTGCAATGCTGCTCCGAAAAACGGCGTGGTGTGCCCCGGGGAGGGGGGCGGGGGGAGGCGGCGTGAACGGGCCTCCCCAGGTGGAGGCTCGTCTGCTGTAGTGGGCCGCCCCTTTACCGTTTCAGTTGCCATTCCGCCCGCTTTTGGTACACTGTGCCAAAATCCGCCATTCAGCTGAGTTGCGCCCACTCAGCGATAGGCGGCTGCCACAGGACTCTCAAAATGGCGGCAGGCTCTTCGGATTTGGGCCTGGTCCACTAAAATGGCCCTGGGACACCTTGGAACTCGGACGCTTGTCTGCTACGGCTTGGGCCCCATTCTCGAAAGCGTCCCCTCAGCCTTGAAGATTCTACAAAAGTCTTGGGGGCCCCCGACTCCCGCAGGCTTCCGGTGGGGAGCGGCTGTCATGATTGCTTGCGGAATGGCCACGACGGAGCTACGAGATGGTGGTGCTCTCATGCTGACGCCAGCTTCAGTCTGAAACATCCAGAAACACTGTAGACTATCAATTCGATGAGTTCCGGTGGAGCTCCAACGTGACCCGGTAGGGAAGAACTTGCCCTCCCCTTTTTTGAGTGATGGTTCTTGTTGCCTGTCCCCTCTGTTGTCATCTAACAGAACCTTTTTGGATTGCCGAGTGAGAAAAAGAAAGGTTGGGCTTTCATCGTTTGGGAAAAAAAAATGTTTCAATCCAATGAAAAGTGTTATTTTTAGGTCATATGATCAAGCCTTCCATCATTAGGAAACCAAAAGTAAAATGAACAAATGAAAAGTTTTAAAAACAAGTCACATGACCTGTTTTGCGGCTTTTGGCTATAAAAAGCCCAAAAAATCCGTTGGCCCGTGAGGCGGCGTCAGTAGCGGACCGATGTGCGAATAGGCCGAAGGCAGCACTATGCGCCGAGATCCGGATGGCATCGAGGTGGTGTCCAGCAAGTTGCCGCACTGGTGTGGCCATCCTACAATGCTGCGCCGAAAGTCGCCGTAGGGTGCCCTGTTGGCCTGTGAGGTGGCGTCAGTAAGTGGGGGCTGTTTGAGGATCTGACTGCATTGGAAAGCAATGGGATGCGGTGCCTCGCCCCGAAGATGGAGGCTTCTCGGCTGCAGTGGGGTGCCCCTTGGTGTTTCACTCGCTATCCAGCTGAGTTGCGTCCACACTTGCGGCTACAGGAGGCCGAAGGCAGCACAACGCGCCGAGATCTGGATGGCACCGAGGTGGTGTCCAGCAAGTTGCCGTACTGGTGTGGCCATCCTACAATGCTGCGGGGGGGGGAGGTGGCGCAAATGAGCCGCTCCCGCCTCTCCAGGTGGAGGCACTTCATCTGCAGTGGGGCGCCGTCAAGCTGAGTTTCACCCGCTCTTGCTGCTACAGCGATAGGCGGCTGCAACAGGACTCTCAAAATGGCGGCCTGTTCTTTGGATTTGGGCCTAGTCCACTAAAATGGCCCTGGGACACCTTGGAACTCGGACGCTCAAATTTTTTTCCTTTCCTCCACATGCAAAAAAGGTAAATGCCCGGTACGTTACCTGCCTCATCTGCCACGATGTACTCTCCTGGGGAACCGAAAAAAAATATACTTATGGTAATTATACCATGCATCGTCATATGGAGAGGTGGCACCCGATTAATTATAGTGCTGCCCAAATTCGAGATTTGGTGGATAACCCCCGACCTGCCAGTCCATCCACCAATGAAGTGGCAGTGACAGCATCAGAGGCAAGGGAAATGGTTCTAAATCTTCAGAAGAACTTTGGACAAATGAAAATGACATGTTTAACTTGCGGCAAATTAATTTCATGTGGAGAGAGGAGTGTTAGTCTAATCAATAGAGCTTATGAACATCATCATAGTCGATGGTTGGTGGAGACATTTTGACTATATCCTGGACCTGCTCGGCTTCGCCCAAAATGGCGCCGGTATAAATGGGACTCGTAACTCCTTGTTGTGTACTGGTTGCCCAACCTTGATATGACGAGATACGTATGCAGTTTTGAAGCACATGGCGGGCGGGGACGAGAATTGATTGAACATTTCGACATCCCTATTGATATTAAGTTCTGATTTGTTATTGATTACTGTACTATTGAAAGTTCGAATTAACGTCACCCATGGTACTTGCCCGCAAATGTATATCTAGATAATTTTATTGTAACTGGCTTGTCGTATTTTAATTATAAAATGTACGTCCATTGATTCCGCAACTGTTAGACACCTTAGTTCTTGCATCCTAATGGCCCGCCCGTTACGTTCTTCTACAGTGTAAATGTCCCCTCATCATATACGATTCCAGTTTGCTCCGTGGCCGGCCCACGTGGTTATAGGCCCGTATTTGTATACTGACATTTTCCCAATAAAGGTTTTTAAAACAAAACATGGTATTAGTACTTACATTGGTAAAGTTTTGAATAATAGCCACTGTTTTCGAATCAGTAAAAGGCAAGTGAAATAAAGCAGTCCAATTACATGACGGTTAAAAGGTATAATATGCAGGAACGCAGTAAAGATAAATGGTCAAGGGCTGTTGTGTTTTCTACTCCTGCAACATAAAGTGATCGATAAGAATCTGATATTCATGCCTATCAGCGACTAAGACAGCAGGCTGAGCCTCTTTTGCTCAACGGTTCCCACATGGGACGAAGAAACGCCCTTTTTCTCGAAATAGGAATATTTTACTTGCAGGACAGTTGTAAATTTCCTGGGAAAATACATTAGCCTGGAACATTGTTAGTGATAAACTGTAAATGCATCTGGGTCCTTTGCTTTACAAGTCAGAGTGAGAAAAAAAAAGGTGGGGTTTTCATCATTTGGGGAAAAAAAATGTTCGAAAGCAATGAAAAGCGTTATTTTTAGGTCATATGACCAAGCCTTTCATCATTAGAAAAACAAAAGTAAAATGAACCAATGAAAAGTTTTATTAACAAGTCACATGACCTGTTATGCTTACGTTACGCGCCGCGCTCTGGATCGCTTCCGGGAAGCTGCGCCTCGCGCCCTGGAGCACTTCCGGGTGCGCTAACGCGACGCGTCATATGACGCATTACGCGACAACGTAGGTCCAGAATATAGTCAAAATGTCTCCACCAACCAGCGGTCGGAACACAACCCCTTTCAGTAGTCCAAAAAGTTCTGTAAAATGACAACTTTAGGGACAGGCAACAAGAACTATCACTCAAAAAAGGGGAGGGCAAGTTCTTTTCTACCGGGTCACGTTGTGGCTCCACCGGAACTGATCGAATTGGTAGTCTACAGTGTTTCTGGATGTTTCAGATTGAAGCTGGCGTCAGCATGAGAGCACCCCGTGGCTACGTCGTGGCCATTCCGTGAGCAATCATGGCAGTCGCTCACCACCGGAAGTCTGCGGGAGTCGGGGGCCCCGGTGACTTTTGTAGAATCTTCAAGGCAGGGGGAACGCTTTTGGGAATGGGGTCCATGCCCTAGCAGTCAAGCGTCCGAGTTCCAAGGTGTCCCAGTGCCATTTTAGTGGGCCAGGCCTAAATCCGAAGAGCCGGCCGCCATTTTGAGAGTTCTGTGGCAGCCGCCTATCGCTGCACTGCAAGAGGAAAAAGTGGAGTCGCGTACCCTGTGTGCCTATCTCAGTGGGTGGAAAGATTCAAGCCACCATATTGCTAAAGTCGAGGAGGATGCCAGTGTGGTTAGCTACCGGTGCACGGTGCCCGGCTCCGTGTAACGTCATATATGTATGGGATAATGTTGGATGCGTGTTTGGTATGCGACGGGTGCCTCAGTGCCTGGCCTCACGTAACATCATATAGGTAGGGGATCACATTGTGTGCGCATTTGGTATGCGACGGGTGCACGGTGCCTGACCCCGCGTAACTTCATATACATGTGGGGTCACGCAGAGTGTGCGACTTCCATAAAAAGTCTTTATGTTTAAAAACTATATGTATAGTAGTTCAATATGTATATTAGACCAAGAGAATATCTAAAGTCATTATAAAAATCATATATTTGTAATTGCAATAACGTTATATTACTCTTAAAAATACTTTCGTGAAGTTGTGCGGGTTGCACGCCCTGTGCACGACTACCATGTGACTTCAAAAGAAAGCATTTCATTGGTTCACAAGGTTTTCCATTCTTGAAGTTGAAGGACCCCACCCATTTTTCTCATTTTATCTAAACCACCACAGGAGACACACCTGCTGTTCTTTTTTAGCTGATTGCTATATTCTTTGGGTGTTTTCCTACAACAACAGAAATGGCTTCTTCTACTCCTGTTGTGGATGTTGCAATTGATGTAGAAGACTTTGATCAACCTCTAAGGAAAAGGAAGGTATCCATCGTATGAACATTTTTCACCATTCCAGATGGTGAAAAAAAGGTGAATGCCCACAAAGTCAGCTGCACACTTTGTCCAAGAGTATTGTCAAGAGGGAGTGAACAAGAGGGAGTGAAAAAAAATACTCATGTGGAACATCAAGTATGATGAAACACCTTCAAGCAATTCACCCTCGACATCTAGGGCATGAAAAACTCCGACGTGCCCAAGAAGGTATGCAGCAGGATGATCAGGGAGCTGGTCCAAATATTTCAGGAGCCTCAAGCTCCTCATCTCGAGGACCGGACATTCATACAGAATTTGCTAATATTTCACAACACTGCATCAAATGCAAGCCTGTGGTCTGTTACGGGGAGCAGTCTGTAGATGCTGTGGTTTCTGCAGCAAGAAGCGACCATTTTTCATTGTTTTTTGGTTGCAGTGACTAATTGCAAAAGTGAAAAGTTATCTCTGTTGTTTTTCCCTTTTTTGTAAAAAACGCAAAAAATATACACAATTGTTCAAACAACACAAAATAATAATGAAAGCAAAAACAGAAGAAAACAAGAGTTATTTTCAGAACTACCTTATCTGTTAAAAAAAAGAGAAATAACAGCATGGTAATGCCTGGATGATTCCATAAGTACATGCGTAGACCTTGATTGATTGAAAGAGTGCATGAGTGTTGTGTGGGTGATTGCATGAGTGCATATTGTTGGGATACCCGACACCCCCTCTCAACACAATCCCCAAGGATGGGAAGACGGAAACGGTTCTGAACTTTTGGAAGGCGGGAGGGAGTTACCCTCCCGGCCGTATTTATTAAAATATGAAACAAAATTAAAACATTAAAATAACAGTTTCATATCATGTGCAATTTCATTTACACATTACGATGTTCTTGGCTAACCTTAACACATCTCTAATACAAAGGTTCTCCTAGCCGATACTAAAACATCCTGTAAATGCATTTCTCAAAATTAAAAATTGTACATCCTAACATTACGGGCCAGCGGCAAGGTCGTAACCGGTGTCAGATCCCTAATACCAGAACTCCCCCCCCACTTGTGAGGGGCGGGCGCACAGAGGACTGTACCTCTGTGCCAACTTCCAATTTCCCTTGTCTTAACGGGGGCCCCTGTTTACTCGACGCCATCTTAGTGGTCGTCCGAGGACTCGTGTGAGGTGTCTAGAAGGTAGCGTAGACCCCCCTCCCACCCCACACTGCTTACCACATCTGCCGTCGCAGATGTCCTGGCCCTGGGAAATTCCCAGGAGGGGCCCGTAGCCCCTCCTCCCCAGGGAGGGGCCTTGACCGCCTTCCCTTTCGGCGTCCCCATCCTTAGAAGGGGACCGCCTCCCCGTTTGAGGGGCCAATGGCCGCCTCCCCCCGGGCGCTCCCATCCATAATGGGTGACGCCCCACCTCTAGGGATCTTCCAATTACTGCTCACCGATCATGACCTTACCGCCACAGGCCGGATAGTTGACCGGCTATCCGGACCCCCCACAAAACTCCTACTTAAAGGTCATGGCTGCACAAACTTATTAACCAAGCTACAAAGTCTCCTATGAGTAAAGCATTCCCCTCCCGGGACAAATGAACCCCATCCTCCAGGTACATATGGTCCCCCCTGAGACATCCATGAGGAATAGAATGCAATGTACACGTACGGAACAACCTACCAAGTTTGTTATTCACTTTCTTTACCGACTGGTTTAAAGCTGACACAGACATAGCCCCCCGCCACACCTTCCGTGGAATCATGTGGGACCATGCAATCGTGCACCCCGGAACCCTTCTCGCCAACCAACTTACTGTGGATAAGATTAATTCGAGAAGTACTCGTCTACCCGTGGTCACCAAATCATTGCCCCCAAGATGCACTATGATTACAGATGGTGGTGACCTTGTCCGCCCTAACAGACCCTCCATGAAATTTTGAAACTGGTCAATACAGAGCCCGCCCCTTCCGTAGAAGGTCACCCTGTACCCGTATTCCCCAGCCATGTGAATCATGTCACCTGCTTTGAATACGTCTGCGGCACGCCTCACGTATGAGTGGCCGACGACCCACACCACTCTTCTCTCAGCCGGTGATCTTTGACCGCTGGTCCCCAGGTGTCGGGTCAACTGCACAGTCCGCCCTGCAAAGCCTGCTCGCGAAACTGAAAACCAAACAAAAACAAGAAGCATGAGTGCATGACATTAGCTTCACAACATGTGCAACCGCACGTACCTCTTATAACAATTCGAGGACCAACGCCCCAACTGTTTCACTTTATCCACACTCAAACCCCTGGCTGTAGCTTCTGTAGCAGCATCTATCCGGAATGAGTGGGTCCCAAAATCGCCCGGGTTCAATCCCGCTGCCGCGATTGCCATTGTCAACACCCGCTGAAACTGGAACCTGGTCAGTGGGGTGGCGTCGGTATGTCTCAGCAAGCTCCCCCCCATGATGCCGCCCTCTGTGCTAAATACTCCTCCACGCATTTCACCGGGCACATGGGAGACCCTGGAATCCGTTGAACTACCACACTGTCCCCGATAGCTCCCTGATCGCTCTTGGATCTGGCAATTGAGACTACCATTGTCTCCCCCTTAATTTGAATGTGTTCTCGACACAGACCTCCCCCCGTATCCTGCTTGTTCCTCGCTACCAGTTCGCTTACCCGCATAGCCCCATGGAATGCTAGTGCAAAAGCGGCCCGGAACAGCACTGTCTCTGACTGAGATGAACATGTTGCAGGAAGTACGGACATTAATAAAGACAACCTCTCCAAACCTATCGGGTGCCTCTCATCCACTCTGCGACCCTCAAGGCGTTGCCACCCACGCAGTGCCTTCTGTACCAGAAAGGACGATGTGGGGTCCTGGATGCCATGAGCCCGTGCCATGAAAGAAATGGCGGCCCGGTGCCTATTGGCCGTAGCCACTGATTTGCCTGCCTGATGTAAAGATACCAGAAATTTCAGGACATACTCTTCCTGCCCCCAGTGCTCCCCCCTAGCTGAACCCAAAAAGGACAAATAAGAACGGAACGCCCCTTCATATGCCTTCCTTGTCCTGGGTGCTAGACTCTCTCCCACAAGGTTTTGTAATCCGGGGCACCGAGAGACCAGAGAGCTTCGGGAAATGGTGCCGCCACCGAGTCCGCTAAGGGCAGAAAACCCCGGAAGGCCTGCATATGGGAACGAGAGAGCGCATCAGCTGCCTGGTTTAGTACCCCTGGCACGTGTTTTGCCCTAAAGTGGACGTTTAGCCTCATACATAGCAGGACAATTTCCTTCAGTAATCTCAAAATCCATTTGCAGCGTGCTGCCTGACTATTGATACACTCAACCACGGTCACATTATCAGACCAGAACACCACAGAGCGATCACGAAACCCCTCTGGCCAAGTTTCCAAGGCCACCAGAATGGGGAACAGCTCCAGAAACCCAATGTTACCAGTGAGTCCATTATCGTGCCACCAATCAGGCCAGGTTCGTGCCGACCATTGATTGCCGAATATGGCACCAAAACCTACACTCCCCGCCGAGTCGGTCCACAACCCCAGTTCTTCCGAGGAAACTGGTGGATCGGTCCACACAACTCGACCGTTGAAATCCGCCAGAAATGCCAGCCATATGAGCATATCCTGGCGAACCTCAGTTGACAGTCTTGTGCGGTGGTGCCCTTCCCTGAGACCCACCATGGCTTGTGCGATAGAACATGAAAAGGGGCGAGCCATCAGTATTACTCTCAGGGCAAAATTGAGCTGACCCACAGCCTGTTGTAACTGATGGAGAGTTACTTTTCTTTCGCCGAGACAAGTTATTAGCGAGGCCCTGAATTTCATCACCTTCTCCTTGGGCAAGCGGAAGCACCCCTCTAAATAATCGAGCTCAATTCCAAGAAACTCGAGTGTAGTAGATGGCCCTACCGTCTTACCGGGTGCCAGCGGCACACCAAACTCCTCCATCAGATTACAGAAATCCCTCAAGGCCTGTGCACATTCCGTGTCCCCGGCTGCCCCCAGAAACAGAAAATCATCAAGATAATGCATAACATGCGTAAAGCCCGTGGCTCTCGTGAACGCCCATTGCAAAAAACTACTGAATTTCTCAAAATACGCACAAGAGATGGAGCAACCCATTGGCATACATTTATCCATGTAATAGCGTCCCTGAAACATAAAACCTAGGAGACGCTGGTCATCTGGGCGTACCGGGAGCAATCGGAACGCAGACTCGATATCTGATTTAGCCATCAGCGCTCCGGGCCCCAGGCGATTCAAAATGGCGACGGCCTCATCAAAGGATGCGTACCGCACCGAACAAACTCCTGGGTCAATCGCATCGTTCACCGAAAGGCCCCTAGGAGCTGACAAATTATGTATCAACCTGAACTCCCCTGGGTCCTTTTTGGGGACCACTCCCAAAGGTGAACAAACAAAATTGCCAACTGGTGGTATGTCATATGGTCCAGCAACCCGACCTCGGGCCACTTCCTTCCCAATCTTTGCCTGTACCACCGCTGCATTCTGTTGAACCGATAGTTGGTTCTTACATTGTGCTTCCCCCCGAAAATCCCCCGCCGGGATGCGGAAACCATATGAGAAACCGTCTCGCAACACCCCGGCGGAGATATGATCAGGGTATTCGTTCAGCCAAGGGATCAGTGCCATGATATCAACTGGGGTAGGCAACGACGCCCCTCGGTCTACTTTAAACCTGTTTGGCGCCTCCTCTACCTCCCACATCCCCAGTCTTGGCTCTGCACGTACTCTCGGGGTGCAAGGACTGTCCGCACCCTGCACACTCATGCCTGAACCTGCAGGAACCTTGTGGCCTGGAACACTTGCCTCTGTTAAAGCTCCAACAGACCCCTTTTTTACCCGAGTTACCATTATTTTTTGTGTTCTGATCACTGCTTGTACCCGCCCGAAAGGGCGCCCCCAAAGAATGGCGGGAAGGCTCAACCCCGTTTCCGCCTAAAGATGGCGACTTCGCCGTGCTCGACCTCTCAATTTTTTGCTAGGAAATGGAGTCGAAACAATCCCACGTCAGGGATGAGTCGTGCTCCTTGGATTTACGAAATATGCTATCATAACAACACCATTGATTGCCCCCGTATGTTTCAAAAAATTCCATGATACGTGTCTGATAAACGGCTAATTCCACCAATAATTCGGGCCTACGTTCCCCCATTATTGCAGTGAACATCCCAAAAACTCTGGCCCAATTGGCGATCGTTTCATCTACTCTGAAACCCGCCATCTTTGCGCGCCATTCACTAGGATGTAAAAACTCTTTCTGGTTTTTTACATGCTCAATCTCATAGTGATCGGTCAACAAGGAAAACATGTTCACATATTTATCCGCCCAAATCCTCTCTTTCACATCAATTGGGATATGTTGAACGACTTTTTCCCTCCTTGAGGGTACCGATCCCTCCCCCGCCATTGGCAATGGCTGCTTACCTGAACCGGTAGCTGTGACCGTTGTCGCTGCAGAACCAACGCCCGATGTTCCACGGGAGCCTGCGGGGAAACAAGAGGACAGGGTGCCTTCACAGCATCTTTCGATTGCCGCAACCGCTTCATTATCGACCTGGCTTCCTCAGCCGTGGCCCCCTCATTCTCTCTGCCCAACCATGCCGCCAACTGGGCAGCCAGCTCAGGAGGCATGTCTTCCTCGTTCACAGGGGTGACCACCACAGGGATCGGTTGTCCCGCGTTCGGGATCGGAACTGGGGCCTCGATCGGGGTGAGCGGGTTCGCTGGAGGTGCTTCGGGAACCGGGGCCTCCCCACCCGATACCCCCTTCCTGGCCCTTCTACCTCTCCCGTTAGGGACTACTCCCGGCAATGCTGGTCCGATGATTTTCTTTGGTCCACCCGCACCATTCATTGCCGCCATCTGCTTCTTCATGTCCGCCATGTCCTTTATCAGCATACGAAGCATCTGGTCGGTTCCGACCCTCTTTCCGACTTTCTTGCCAGGCATCGTCAACGGATACTCCTCAAGGTCCTAGGTCAGGAAGCTTCGCACTCGCTGAAAGAAGAAACACAAAATTAAAATTCTCAAAATTGGCTCTTCGTTCCGTCTCAAGCTCACGTGCAACGGGGAGGTGCAGCTTCAGAGCACAGGAACAAGAGGATGCTTCCTTGGCTTGTTGCTCCTTTTATCCTTCTTCGGGCGGGCGTGGACCCTCCTCCAATCCGCCTATGGGGCGTGGCCATCGGTGTCTAGGACAGCCCCCTCTTGGGCGGGAAAAGGCGCGCCCCAGCTACGCCGCTTCGGGCATACCAGCCGAGACTCGCCTCCCGCCCAAAATGGCTTCCCGGGGGTATCGGGGTACTCCACCATACGTTCGGGGGGACCGAGCGGTCGCCCCTTTCCATGAGTAGTGCCTATTTAATAGGACAAGTACATGGGCAATGTTTGAATTATTGCATGAGTGTACAGGTAATGCCTGGGTGTTTGCACTAGAATGTAAGCGGTGCTTGGGTGATTGGAATACTGTATCAGTATTGATTGGGTGATTGTATGAGTGCATCAGTGGTGCCTGGGTTATTGCATACATGCTTAGGTAGTGGTTGAGAGATTGGAACACTGCATGTGTAGTGCCAGGGTAATTGCAATAGTAGTACGTCCATGTTTGTATGAGTGCATGGATAGTACATGTCTGATTGTATGAGTGCATGGGTAATGGCTGGGTGATTGCATGAGTGCATCAGTAGTACACAGGTGCTTGTATGAGTGCATGGGTAGTGCTTGCATTGTTAGACAAGTGCATGGGTAATGCCTAGGTTATTGCAAGAGTGCATGGTTAATGCCTGGGTGATTAGAACTGTACAAGGGTAGGGTGTAAAAATTGTATATGCGCTTCAGTATTACTGGATTGTTTGGATGACTGTATGACTAGCAGCTTGGTAATCAAAGGAATGTATGGGTAGTGGTTGAGTGATTTAAGGATGGCATGCATAGTGCTCTTGTGATTGCTTGAATCTAGAAGCAATGTTTAAGTGATTGGAACAGTGTATGGGTACTGCCTGAGTGATTACAGAACTGAATGGGTAATGGCTGGGTGATCGGAGGATTGAAAGAGTACTGCATGTATGATTCCTGAGTGCATGGGTAGTGCCTGGGTGATTGGAACAGTTCATGGGTAGTGCCTGGGTGACTGGTGGAGTGCATGAGAAGTAAATGGGTGATTGGAGTAGTGTATAAGTAGGGCCTGGGTGATTCCATGAGTACAAAGGTGATTCATTGCATGAGTACATGGGTACTGACACGATGATTAGAATACTGCAAGGATACTGCATGGTGAATTTTCAAGTGCTTGGGTATTGGTGGAGTGTTTGGTTTAGTACAATGTACTGGCTGGGTGATTGGAGGAGTGCATGGGTAGTGACAGGGTGATTGCTGGAGTGTATAGGAAGTACCTGGGTAATTGAAGGAGTGAATGAGTAGTGTGTAGTTGATTAGAGGACTGCAGACTGCATGTATAGTGCATAGGTGATTGTAGCACTGCATGTGTAGTGCTTAGGTCATTGCACGAATACATGCGTACTGACTGAATGATTAGAGTACTGCAATGATAGTTCACGGTGAATTTATAAGTGTGTGGGTATTGACAAAGTGATTGGATAAGTACATGATACTGGTTAGGTGATTAGAGAAGTGCATTGAATAGTGATAAGGTGATTGCTAGAGTGCATGGATAGTTCCTGGATTGCTGGCTCAGTGATTGGAGGGGTGCATGGGCAGTAACAGGGCGAAGGCTGGACTGCATGGGTAGTGCTCAGGGGATTGTAGCAGTGCATGAGTTAGTGCCTAGTTCATTGCATGGGTACATGGTTAGTGACAGGATAATTTGAGTGTTTCAAGGAGAGTGCATGGTGAATTTATAAGTGCTTGGGTTTTCGCAGAGTTATTGGATAAGTACATGGTGCTGGGTGCGTGATAAGAGGACTGCATGGCAGTGCACAGGTGATTGTACCAGTGCATGTATTCGCGCCTGGGTTATTGTATGAGTACATGGGTAGTGACGGGATGATTAAAGTACTGCAATGAGAGTGCAAGGTGAATTTATAAGTGCTTGAGTTTTGGCAGAGGGATTGGATAAGTACATGGTGCTTGCTGGGAAATTGGAGGAGTGCATGGGTAGTGACAAGGTGATAGCTGGACTCCATGGGTAGTGCTCAGGGGATTGTAGGACTGCATGTGTTAGTGCCTGGGTCATTGCATATGTACGTGGGTAGTGCCTAGATTGTAGAAAAAGGTAGGGCTAGGACCTTTCTCAAGATTTGCCCGGCGCTAACCGCCCTTGTACCATTCAAATTTACCAAGCAATGAGGCAGGCGCCGGAGACCAGAAGGCAGGAAACAGAAGTTTTTATTCCGACGGAGCAGAACACATCAGATCAGACAACAAGGTATCGTCTCGAGGTGCTCTAACAGCCTCTCGGAGGCCTGGTCTCTTATACACTGGTTTATGGCATGTGACCTTTCTTTATTACAATCAGAACATTGTGACATAAAGAAAAAGACATCCCTGTAATCCTCGTGTCAATCCCACCCCCATATACCTTTACAATAGAGGTCCTCAACCCGCTGATAAGAGGAGGGGGTCATCACGCAGCTGAGTGTTTCGCCAAGTCTTAGGATGTGTGCGCCTGACCATATCCCAGGGGTTGGGGAGGCCCTGATCAACAGCGTGTCCTTTGAAGAGGGGTGGCTCCATACAATGAGGGGCAGTAAATGGTATCTCCTGGCTTAGGCGATGGCCTCGGACCTGTGTGGTCAGTCGGACACGGGGTAGGGGGTCATCAATGGAGTGGTATTCATGTCGCGTGGACAATTGAGCTGAGGAAAGGTTTATCAACAGAGGGGCATTCATAGGAAGAGAGGAGGTGCTGGTCAGGCGCTGGTGTGACTCCCAAGGACAGGGTCATGCAGAAGGGTTATGCTCATGAGGAGGAGGGAGGGGGGAGCCAGGGTGCGCGGAGGATGCTTGCTGGGTCAGAGGGGCGCGTTGGCGATCGATCGTGGACAGGGAGACCATGATACCTAAAATGGCTGCCGTGCACGTCGTACGTGGATGACAAGCTGGCGCAGATGATGTTTAGATTGCAAACTAAAATTCCACAGTCCTCCCTTTTAACATGTCTCGCCAACTTGTCAGTTTGGATTTATCCCCATAAGGCCACGTATTTCTACTTCATAGAGGGGACTCATGTGCTCATTTCGGAAGTCCAAAGTCTTTGGGCACATACAGTTAGAAACAAGGCCGCACAAAGGTGGCAGACATTGGATACCTAAGCAACACCCACATAATATCACAACAGGTATCAGCACGAAGGAAAACAACTTCCAACCCCAGTTCTTCAAAGCGTCCCAAAACCAGCTCCCAAGCGACCATCCTTCCTGTTCTTGGTGAACCTCTGAGGAAAGTCTGTGGAGATGTTCAATGGCTTTGTAGACTGAAGGCGAGTTGTCTGGCACGTAGGTGCAGCAGCTGGATCCGATGATGCGGCATGCTCCTCCTCGGTCGGCTAGGACCACGTCTAGGACAAGACGATTTTGAAGGGTCACAAGGCGGACCGCCTGAAGCTCCGCAGTGTTGTTGGCGAGGATGCCAGCCGTGATGTTGATCGTTGTTTCTACTGCCTGGGTCAGGTGTCGGATAGCACGGCTGTTTGCCATTGGGCCCCACAGGGGAACAAGTCCCTTTGCTGCATCCAGGAACTGTGCTCCGGTGGAGTCGGCTTGTCCAATGTCATCTGCACGCCTCTGCCGGTGATGGTTGGCAGGGGCCACATACGTGGGTGGAAGAACGAAGGCAATGTAACAGATACCCTTCCAACCTTTCGGGAGCCAGGTGTAAGCTTTGGTGCCACACACAAAGTACATGTTTGGAGAGGCGACAAAAGAAGGGGGGTCAACTGAGTCCAGTGTTCTGGTGATTCGGCAGGAACTGTGACCCACCAGCTGCGTTCCCTGGCCTTCGAGGCACACAAGGCCAGTGACATTGATAACAGACAGAGCCACAGTCAGGGTGGCGGTAGTTTGTTTTTGCAGATGAGAGAAGGTGGTTCTGGCTGGATTGTGGAGCACCTGTACTTCGACTCGTTCTTTGGCTGGAATGTCTTTAAGGAAGGTGGCGCCTGCGAGCGCAGGACACAGGGCAGCAGGGGTCTTTCCGGTTTTGTTCAGCCAGAACCCAGAGTAGAAGTGTGACACTGTCCGGCTGGAGGTGGCGTTGTCCTTGTGGCTCTCTTGCATGAGGATCAACCAGGCGAGGCAGGAGCCGTGAACTGAGAAAGGAGAAGGGATGAAGGGGATGGAGTGTCCTGTGGCATGCGGGAGCAACCCGCAGATCCAGCAGTTCGTAGCATTTGCAGCAAGGTTGTGTTGGTGCAACAGTTGCACGAAGGAATTGTTCCAGAATTCCCTGCGCCTTTCTCGGAGCTGAGGCGACAGAGATATTAGGTGATGCTCTTTCAGGGGTGTTGGCTGTGCAGTAGGTAGCAATGCCTCATGAGCCGGTGTGCTTTCCTCCAGAATCCAGAAGGAGGTCATGAGGAGGAGGCAGAAGAGGAGGACAATGAAGAGTGCGATTGTCTTTGATTTGTGCAAGTTGTCAGTCTTTGGATTTCTATACTGGGTATTTCCCGTTGCTTCCATCATCTTCTTATCTGGCGCTTCCATCATCTTCTTATCTGGCGCTTCCATCACCTTCAAGGGGCTCGGTAGTGGGCAGAACCACAGACTTCGTTTAGCTTCTCTCCCGGTAACCCTTGATTGTGTTTAGGTCACCGTTCTGAGATTTAACTTAGTCCGTGGCCTACTTAGCCGAAACTCCCTCCTTTCGACGCAGGAAATACCCTTCTCTGGATGGCACAGTGGGATCAGAGAATTTTGCAAGTTCGAGTGCCTCAGTATCGGGATAACAGTCCAATATCGGTCGGTCTTTGCTCAGGAGCTCTTCTTGGGTGCTGACGTTTTCTGTCGTGGCCAGGTTCACAGAGACCTTCCGGCAATGATGTGCGTGCAGCCAGTGCTTCTTCCCCTCCACTCGAAGCGCCGTTCGTGTGGTAATCAGCACTTGCCAGGGGCCCGTCCACCGAGGTTCCAGACTCTTGGTCCGCTGGAAATTTCGTATTAGGACGAAATCTCCCGGTTGGATGTCGTGGCCGGGGCCCCTGGAAGCATCGGGGATGGCCTGCTGCACCTGTTGATGAATGACAGACAACGTTTTAGTTAACTTGCACAAATAATCAGACAGTAGGACGTCCGGGACGTCATGAATGGAGGTCGGTTTGGGAGCGGTCCAGAGGTTCATCGGTCGCCCGAATACGACCTCATAGGGGGTCAAATGGTGTTTAGTGGGAGTGGAGCGCATCGATAACAAGGCCAGTGGGAGGGCATCCGGCCAGTTAAGTCCAGTGGTGGCCACTATTTTTGACAATTTCAGCTTCAGTGTGGCATTATGGCGTTCCACTAGACCGGCGGATTGGGGGTGGAAGACCTCATGAAACCTTTGCTTCACCCCCAACCCCTTTAGGATTAGTTGGATAACCTCAGCTATGAAGTGGGGGCCATTGTCGCTCCATAAAATTCGACAAAGGCCATAGCGACGGAAGAATTCCTTCAGTAGTACTTTGGCAGTAGTCATGGCAGTGTTGTCACGGGTTGGATAGGCCTCTACCCATTTGCTGAAGGCACATACGATGACTAGTACATACTTCAGGTTTCGGCATCTCTCTAGTTGGATGTAGTCCATCTGAAGGACCTCAAAGGGGTGATTGGGGGTCCCAAACCCTCCCCGGGGGACCACAGTTCCTTTCCCGGGGTTGTGTTGCAGACAGATGAGGCACTGCTGAACTAGGCGTCTGGCTGAGTCAGGGATTTTGTCGTTGTGCCAGACTTTGGAAATGAGTTCGATCATGGGTGCAGATCCTATGTGTGCGGGGGAGTGTGCCATCGTCAGTATGGGGATCAGATATGAGTCGGGCAGTAACCACTTGTTTGCATCCTTCGTTCGCCAGCAGCCCTCTTCATCCTTCAAACCCACCCTTGCCCACTTAGTCAGCTCGTGAGGGGTGCTGGCCGACTGTATGTCTCTGATCATTACCCTTGTGTCACTCCATTTTTCTGCTTGTGACCTGGTCACATACATGCGTGTTACCGTCTTATTCTCAGCTGTGGTTCGTGCAGTGATGTCGGCCAGTGCATTCCCTTGTCCAACTAAGTCTGTCACCCTTTTGTGTGCTTGACATTTGATTACCGCTAATCGTTTGGGGAGGAGAACTGCTTCAATCAGAGCGGAAACTAGATCTCCGTGGAGGATTGGGGTGCCGTGGGACGTCAGGAATCCCCTCTCCCTCCACAGGAGTCCAAAATGGTGGACCACTCCGAAGGGATACTGGCTGTCCGTATATACGTTCGCGGTGGTCCCTGCGGCTATGATGCATGCTCGTGTGAGGGCTATCAGCTCTGCTGCCTGGGCAGATCGTTGTGTGATGCAGGCTGTCTCAACTACTGTTCGGGCTGTCGTTACTGCATAGGCAGCTGAAGTGGTGCCATCTGGGAGTTTGATGCATGAGCCGTCTACCCATAGCTCTCCATCGGGGTCAGTAAAAGCAGTGTCTCGGAGGTCAACCCTACTCCTAGTCTGTTCGTCCGTGAGGGTCACACAGTCGTGTATGGGAGGCACGTCGGGGTCATTTTCAGGCAGGGGTAACAATGTGGCAGGATTCAAAGTCGTGCATCTCTTTAGTGTGATGTGGGGTGCAAGCAGAGTCAACTCGTACCCTGTCAGTCGTGCGCTAGTCAGGTGTTGGGTCTTTGTCTGGTTCAAAAGGGTGTCGACTGCATGGGGTACTAATACTGTGAGGGAGTTGGAAAGTACGATTCCCTCGCTCTGACGGATAGAGACAGCAGCGGCAGCTACTGCTCGAAGGCAGGCAGGCAAAGCTCTGGCTACAGGATCAAGAGTGGCGGAGAAGTAGGCACAAGGGCGCTGCTTAGGACCAATCGATTGAGTTAGGACAGACAATGCGCATCCCTCCCGTTCGTGGGTGAAAAGGGAGAAGGGTTTGGAGTAATCCGGCGTTCCGAGGACGGGTGCTGAGCAGAGTGCATCCCGTAATTCCTTAAAGGAGGCTTGACACTCAGTGGTCCAAGGAAGCGGGGAGGGGACATCTTTGGTCAGCAGGGCAAGTAATGGTTTCACAATGAGGCTGTAATTAGGCAACCACTGTCTGCAAAAAGAGGTTAGGCCAACCAAAGAGCGGACCTGCTTTTGTGTTTTTGGGATGGGGGTGTCTAGGATGGTTTGGATTCGGTCGGGTGTAAGTTTCCTCCCTTCTTTGGACAGAAGAATGCCTAGGTAAGTCACTTGTGGCTGGCAGAACTGTAACTTCTTTTTGGAGACTTTATGGCCATTTTCTGCAAGAAAGTGTAGGAGTTGGACGGTGGCTGTCGTTGCAAGCGGGGCGGTGTCGGCCGCCAAAAGGATATCATCGACATATTGGATCAACACCACTCCCTCTGGTAGCTGGAAGGCATCCAGCTGTCTTTTGAGGGCCTGGCTGTAAATGCTGGGACTTTCAGTGTACCCCTGGGGAGCTCTACAAAATCGGTACGAGCGGGATTTTAAAGTGAAGCCGAAGAGATAACGGCTGTCTGGATGAATGGGGATAGAGAAAAACGCGTTCTTAAGGTCGATAACAGTGAAGGTGGTGGCAGTGGACGGGATGAGGGTCAGAATGGTGGTGATATCGGAGACTACAGGATATTGGGGTACAACCACTTTGTTAATCTCTCGTAAGTCGATGATGAAGCGGTACGCTTTCTCATCTCCTTCACCTTGCTTCTTAACAATAGGTAGGATTGGGCTGTTGCAGACGTTGCTAACCACCTCTTCAACCACTCCTGCATCCACCAGAGATTGAATGATCGCTAACAGTGCCTTCTCACCCTCTGGCGATATCCGATATTGCGGGAGTTTCGGGAGCATAGCGTCCTGTCGTACAGTTATGTGAATAGGATCAATCATCATTCGCCCCACATCAGAGTCATTTTTGTCCCACAGGTACGGAGGCAGGGTGTCAAGCAGGGACAGGTCAGCGTCAGTTATGGAGCACATGTGTCGTGGGGGACGGGATCTGGGCAAGTCTGGGTTGTCGTACAGGATGACTCGTATTCCATCTGGGGAACACCTAATGGTAGCTCGAAAGTGTTTCAGTAAGTCAATGCCCATAATGGCGTCAGGGGAGTTGGAGGAAAGCAGGAATGTCGCGTCAGTGGTGTTGTTTTCCAGGTCAAAGGTAATAGGTACGGACAGGGGGTTAGTGGAGGGCGTTCCATCAAAACCTATTGACGTTATGTGTGAGCCAGACAAGGGTGCCCTTGGAATCAGTCGTTTTGATAACACACTACGTGTCGCCCCAGTGTCTACCAAGAATGGAGACTCTGTACCCAGGACCTTAGCGGTGACATAAGGACCTTGCTGGTCAACACAGAGCTCGACTGGATCCCTCCCTTGCCCCTGGCAGTCCTATGCAAAATCGGGGGCATTTTCACCTTCGGATAGCTGATATTGGTTCTGTCGGGGACGGTCAAATGTGTTCAGTCTCCCTGATCTGTCATTGTTGGTGTCGTTGGGGTGCCCTCGTCCCTGTACTCTATTCCTCGGACCACCTGCCACATCCCTGGAATCCCTATTTCTATTCATCTCTAGCAGAACCGGACACTGGGATTTCCAATGGCCGAACCCTTTGCAGAAGGCGCAGTGGTCATTGCTAATGTCTCTACGTCCAGTGTGGGGTGCTGGGGTGTGATCATTAGGAGGTAGATCTCTGGGGGTGGTTGATTGGTAGTTCCCCCTTTGGTGTTCCCGTCCTACCGCTATACCCTGTATCTGGGCTATCATTACCCTTTCCTTTAAATCTTTCTTCTTTTTCTCGGACGCCCTATCATTCTCATTCTTTTGGTGCTCGTAATACTGAGCCATCTGAAGGATAGCTGCGGGTTTGGAGGCCCCCCAACTACTCTCACTCGTCTGCAGTTTTTGGGAGACTTCTTGTGTTAGGCCCTTTACATAATTTTGTACAAACAGGTGCTGTCCGGTTGCGGTGGTCATGTCTTGGCCACTGTAGTCGGAGAACACTGTCTCGAATCGGGAGAAGTATTCTGACACATCTTCCTGCGGTTTCTGTCGACAGGCCGTGACTATCGACCAATCTACCTTTCTTTCTGGGATCAGTGTCTTTAATTTCTGGACTAGTTTGTCTGGGAGTTCCAGTATGTCCTTCACTGGTTTCCTTCCTGGCTCTCGCTGTCTATCTAGTTTACCGAGTTGGTCCCAGGTATGTCCAAACAGATCCGTGTGGTCAGCCTTCCGGATTTGCTTCCACACGTCAGCTGGCAGGCATAACCCAAAGAACAAGTCAATGTCCGCTAAAGTCATTATTGTCGAACCCAAGGCTGTGCCTAATTCGGTATAAAATGCCGTCGGGTTCTTTCTTAAATCGGGCAGGGTTTGTTTGAAGGTTAGGATATCCTGTCGGTCCCATGGTTGGTAAACCCAATTGTACACAACCCTCCCTTTTGCATCTTCATTATTAATATCATCGCTTGTTCCCTTGCCACGTGGCGGGATCCAGTAAGGGGCCGCTTCTCTGATAGGCATCATAGTATTGGCTACTTCTACCGAGGTCGTTTCAGGGACTGTAACCTTGGCTTCTGGTTTTTGTTCCGTGAGGTGGCGGAAGACCTCAAGCATCTGCATGAAGAGCTCCGTCGCCTCACGTTCAGTCCCATCTCCAACATCAATCTTCCTATACAGCGTTGTTAGTTTAGCGGGACCCTTACTTTGATACCTATCTTCATATGCGTTCAGGGTGTAGTAGCTGAATCGTAAGATGAAATGCCGTCTGTGGCTGTCGGCATGTGAATTATATACGCTCATTGTATAATCTTCGCTCTCCCTTCGTTCTACTAATGTCTTTGCTATTTTGTCGATCCCATCCCGCTCATCTTTGCTCAACCTATTTAGTCTGGCTGGTGATTGTTTGCTAGCCTCGGGATCGTCTGACGAAGTTGTTAATGTGGCTGGTGCAAAGGCCGTGAGGGCTGGTGCACTAGCGCTAGGGTCACTTTCACTCACACTCGGGGCTTGCAGGCTTTGTTGGCTGGGAGCATATGGAGGGGGCATGTAGATGATTGGGGGACCTAGCAGTAGCTCATCGTTCGCCCGTTGTTTGGAGGGCAATTCAGGGTAGAGTGCAGAGGGGGTCCTAACAGGACATTGGCCTGTCGACCCTGATTCTTGGTTTTGTGTAGCTTCCTTTCTTTCCTTTATTTCCTCTTCTAGTTGCTTTGCGGCTAGGTGGGCTGCCTTTCGTAATTCTTTCCCTATTTTTGCTTCTTCTCTTTTCTTTCGTTGTTCCGTTTCTTTGCGCCACATGCCGATACTGTCGAGCATAGTGGGCGTAGTCTTATTCTTCTGGAGCGCTATTTCTAATGTTTTTATTTTATTTTCATTAAAGGAACCTATCAGTGGCCACTGACTTTCAGGGTTCTTTTTTGTATATTTATGCCATAGTTTAGTGTAAGCTATAGCGACTAGTCCATATTTAGTGAACATGTCCTTATTAGGGGTGCCCTCCAGTGGAGCTGGATGGTTCATCTCTAATAAGCGGTCCGGGCTAAACAGGCTACCAACCAGTGGGGAGAAGATAGGCATGACGGATTACAACGGGGACAAAAGTCTGCACTACCTATCTTATCACGGCGGGCAAAGACTAGACAGAATATTTCTATTCTCCGTTGTTTGCCGGCGGTGAATACCTCAAACGAACCAATACCGAATAATCGGTCAATCAAAACAATTCAGTGGGGAGAATAAGTGGGCACGAAAAGTTATCGTTACCCACTCTTTCTCTACCTGCAAAGAGAGACCTTGTTCTTCCCTGTTTGTAGACAAAGAATCTCCAGACAATAATCCACGAACGACAGTTCGGGAAACAGTGGGGGAGGAAGATAGGCACGACGGATTACAATGGGGACAAAGGTCTGCGTTACCTATCCTTCTGAGTGTTTCGCCAAGTCTTAGGATGTGTGCGCCTGACCATATCCCAGGGGGTGGGGAGGCCCTGATCAACAGCGTGTCCTTTGAAGAGGGGTGGCTCCATACAATGAGGGGCAGTAAATGGTATCTCCTGGCTTAGGCGATGGCCTCGGACCTGTGTGGTCAGTCGGACACGGGGTAGGGGGTCATCAATGGAGTGGTATTCATGTCGCGTGGACAATTGAGCTGAGGAAAGGTTTATCAACAGAGGGGCATTCATAGGAAGAGAGGAGGTGCTGGTCAGGCGCTGGTGTGACTCCCAAGGACAGGGTCATGCAGAAGGGTTATGCTCATGAGGAGGAGGGAGGGGGGAGCCAGGGTGCGCGGAGGATGCTTGCTGGGTCAGAGGGGCGCGTTGGCGATCGATCGTGGATAGGGAGACCATGATACCTAAAATGGCTGCCGTGCACGTCGTACGTGGATGACAAGCTGGCGCAGATGATGTTTAGATTGCAAACTAAAATTCCACAAGATGATTTGAGTTCTTTAAGGAGAGTGTATGGTAAATTTAAAAGTGGTTGGGTTTTGGCGGAGTGACTGGATAAGTACTTGGTGCTGGCTGGGTGATTGGTGTAGTGCATGGGTAGTGACAGGGTGATGGCTGAACTGCATAGGTAGTGCTCCGGGGATTGTAGCAGTGCATGAGTTAGTACCTAGTTCTTTGCATGAGTACAAGGGTAGTTACAGGATGATTTGAGTGCTGCAAGGAGAGTGCATGGTGAATTTATAATTAATTTGGTTTTGACAGAGTGATTGGATAAGTACATGATGCTAGATGGGTGATTGGAGGACTGCATGGGTAGTGACAGGGGGATTGTTGGACTGCATGAGTACTACATGGGTCATTAGAAGAGTGAATGAGTAGTGTTTAGTTGTTTGGAGGATTGCATGGATAGTGCAAACAATCAGTAACTTCTCCAAGAGGTGGATTATTTTTATTGCAGATAAAAGACATCATAGCTTGAAACCGATGATTAAAATATCTGCACACATTTACAGGATCCAAAGAACGCAGTTCTCCAGCTGTGTTCAATTGAATGTTGTTTACATTTGAATTTGCTTGTCATAGAAATTCAAGTAAATCAACGCATGCATATTTCGCACAGCTCAGTTTTACAAACCATGTAGGGGTACCTAAGTTTCTTAACATACATGTTAATTCTCTGTGACAATGATACCAATATTCATTGGTATCACAATGGCACCCCATCAAATTAATTAACTGAGATTCTAAATGATCGTCTCTTTGTTGAACTTTGTCCATAAATTCCTTTGCAGAAACATGTGTAAGATGAACTCCTGTTTTTAACATGTCATTCACTGCATATGAAAGTCCAGACAAGTCACTTTTAAACAGAAGATAAAATATATATGGAATGCACTGTTGAAATCTTGGATCTTCTGAGTACAATCATGTCGAGCGTAATTCTGAAGCTGGAATCTTTACTGCTTGTTCACCATATCATTCACCTTCTCCAGTGGGTAACAGCTGTGGGAAAAAACGAGCTTCTAAACTTTTTTCCCATATACTTATGGGAGTTTCCTTTGCTTTCTTCATTTGAAATAATTCAATAGTGTTTCCAAACACTTCTTTTGAATTTAGAGGATTTATACTGTAATGTTGGTAAATCTCTTCACTCCTGAACTTGTCCATTTTTTATATTTGGCCAGTTGAAATTTTGGTTACATCTTCTAAACATATTTTCTGTTCTTCCACATTTACAGTTTTATAATTAATATTGTTCTGTACAAGATATAATGTAGCCTTTTGAAGTTTGGTGACATCTACTAACTCTTGCCATATTTTCAGATTCTTTGTTGGTACACCATTAACTAGAATACCTACAGGCTCTCTTTCCTCTCTCTCTATACCAACAGTTTCAATATTTTTCTTAAAATCTAAAGGTAAGTTCACAACCCTCCCTTTCAGACCTGTTTGTAAATCTGTTGGAGGCAGCTTACCTGTTTTAGGCTCCATACCAACTATAGCCTGAAACGGGTGCACAAATTGAATAAGAATGGAGTCATATATATTTAAATCTGCCAGTTCCAGAGGAATAGCTACCAACTCTAATTTGTTATTTACTGCTCTACCTGAAATTTTGTTCTCTTGTAATTTGTTGTAAAAATATTTACAAATATGTTGATCACTCCCCAACTTAAAACAACCTTCCACCAACAAATAAGCACAAAATCGCTCCCACGTATCATTGTTTTACTTCTCACTTTTTAAATATAAACCAACATTCCTAGTTTGACTTCTATAGTGAGTATGTCGACCACAAATACAAACATAGTTTCATTTTTCACATGAAAGTATCTTAAACTTTGCAATTTCTTCTGAAAACTTCTCAGTACTAATATCTTCTACCTGTTCTTCAACACCCACACTTATCAAGCTCTCACTTTCTCTACACTCCTCATGTGTATATCATCAAACATTTTTTTACATCCAATACTGTACCATGCAAAAGAGCTGTTTTCATTTCACTGAAAGACAATACAGGACTTTTTTCGTAGTACAATCTCCTTACTAAAGTCAAAGTCAAATAGGCACTGTTTATTTAGACCATTGGTCTTTAAACAGCATAAAATAATATAAAAACAGTATTCATACATAATTTAAAATCATCCTAATACCATCAAAATTTCACTCAATCGATGACTTATTTTTACATAAAAACACCAGTTTCTCTTGCGATTGAATTTCATAGGTAGTTATCTCATAATATAAATATTTCCAGTACATTCCTAAAAGTAAAATAAAAACTTAAAATGATGCCAGCATGTATATGAAACCTCCTTACTAAGTTCCGCATTTCTGAGGGATGTACTGCTAACATTCTTAATGACAAAAAGTACTTTGACAAACTTTTCTAGAAAGACAAGCCAGAGAATGACCCTGCGACTTAGTATATTTTCTCACTTTACAAGGATCTAATCTTTGCAACATCTAAATATTCAATGTAACACTTTTTTTTGCTTCTTTTCGTATTAAAATGCGTAATATATTGATAGATTCTTTTCAAATACTACAAATCCTACTACAATCCCACTTATACACTGGAGCTTGTGTATGTCTCCCTTGAACTTCTTCAGCTATTACTTTTTACACATTTCTAAGAACCATCTTTTCTTTTTCAATTTGACAACCATCTTTTTTCTCAAAACAACGACCGCTGGTATCAAGTGCATAATGTATTTTGTTGAAAATAGCTTTCTTCATTTAAAAAATGGCTCATTACTAGAAGTGTGCTTCCATTCACCAGAAAAGCTTTTCCAAAAGTTACTTTTATTAATCTGTCTTTGTCTTTTCTTTTCTCCTTCATGAAGTGCATTGTTTTCTTCAATATCTTCATTCTCTTCAATACCAATATAAATAATTTTTGTTTCAATTCAAAAGCTTTTGCTACTACACTTTCAATACGTTGCTTTTTCTTGTAAGCTTCTAATCTTTTATATGATTAACAATCTTTCAATAAATGTTCTAGTACTCTACTTTTATACATTCTCTTCCTAATGTCTTCATATTCGTTCATCATTCTTTTAACATGTATTGTTTTCCCATAAAATGATTTTCCATTAATATGTCCTATTTTCATTTCCTTCTGAATGGTTGTTAGACTTGGCTGTCTCTAGTTGGCAGAGGTATACACTTCTGACAAACAGGGACTCACCTCTTCTAGTCAGGGCAAGGGGATCACACACTTAGATAACCCCTGCTCACCCCCTTGTTAGCTGGGCAAAGCAGACAGGCTTATCTCAGAGGCAGTGTGTTAAGCATTTATGACCATATACAGTAATAAAGTAAATACACTACAAATGGGCACGACACAGTAGTATTATAAAAATACGGATGTTTATATAAGACTTAGCACAAGACCAAATAACGACAAAAGTATGCCACAATCCTAATAAATACTCTTGGGATGAAAAATAATAGTTCAAGTGTAGTTTCTTCTTAGCAGGAAGTCTTTAGTAACAAAAGCAACTCTTCTTCTTTAAATCACAGTTCTTGGCAACAGTGTAACTCCACAGGAGTCACACGACGTCGAGGCAAAGTTAATCCAAAGGTTCGGCCTCGACCACGAGGGGCGTAATGTCGAGCCCGGAGTCGAAACAGACCCCCACAACACAGTACCTTGGAAAACGAAGAAAAGATGATCTACGGCATCGAGGTGTCCCGGCGTTGAGTCTTCGGCGTCGATCGGGCCTCGGAGTCGGGGCGATCTGCAGCGGCATCAATAGATGTCAGGTAGGAGCAGCGCTCACGAGGCGAAGCAGGATACGGCATCGTCGTCGATGTCGATGATGCAAGAGTGAGCAGCGCTCACGGTGTCGAGAGGGCTCGGGGTCGAGGCATCGGCAGCGGCTTCGCTACTAGCGTCGATCGGGCCCAGCGGCCGACGTCGTAGATGCGGGACACGGGAGCTTCACTCACGATGTCGAGCTGGATTCGGCGGCATCCGTCGGCGTCGGGATTGCTGGATTTCCTAAGAGGTGCTGGACTTTCAGGTTCCAGTAACAAGAACTTTTAGCAAATGGTGAAGTCCTTTAGCCCTGTGACTTCAACAGGAGACTGGCACTCTTCCAGCCCTTGGAGATTTCCTTGGCAAGTTTGAGAGTACACACTCAGTTCCTCTCTCCTGGTTCCTTGGCAAAAATAAAGAAGTGACGGCAGGATTCACCCCAGCAAACAGGACTGGCAGAAGGGGTAGGCAAGTCCTTGGATCAGCAGGCTTCTTGTCCTTGGTTTAGGGTTCCTTGTCAGAATTGATCTAAATTCTTTGGTTCAGGGGTCCTTCTCTTATACCCCTTTTCTGCTTTGATCCCTTTGTCCATGCAGGGGAATTTCCCTCATCCTGGGTTTGTTGTGGGTGTAGCCAGGCCGAGGCACCTGGCCTATTCACTGTGCAGGGCAGGGTTCTAAGCCATCCAGCAGGAGGTGGAGCCAGTATTGTCACTGGCAGGAGCAGAGCCATCAGTCGCCCGGCAGGAGGTGGAGCCAGCATTGTGTCAGGCACGGCAGGCTATCAGGAGCTACTCTTCCCCTACTCTCAATGCAAATGCCTCACTCACCCCACACTGACTCATTCAGACCTCTGGAGCCACCCAGCCCCTGTCACACACACCAAACCAGCAGAAACCGGTAATAGTCAGACAAGAAAATAGCCACTTTCTAAAAGTGCTGTTTTCAAACCCAGATTCCAAAAACCATCCACCCAAACGGATGTGTTATTAAACCCTGAGTTTAGGGATACCAAACTCGACATTGTACCATGCTCCCCGAGCCAGCAAGGATTATAGCTCTTAATAACCCTGGCAGCCCATTCTAACTTATAGAGAGCCGGTATCCTTACAATAGTGAAAAACGAATATGGCTGTAATTCACTATTAGGACATGCCACACACATCAGGGCTTGACCTAACTTATGCTTACAATGCACCCTGTCCTTGGGCCTACAATAGGGGTGACTAACATGAAGTTAAGGGAAGGTTTGGGGACTGGCAAGTACGTGTACTTGCGCAGCCCGCGTGACAGTACCAGACTGCACGTAGGTCTAGCAATGGCAGGCCTTTAGACACATTTTACCAGGCTGCTTCTGTGGGTGGCACAATACGTGCAGCAAGTCCACTAGCAGCATTTGTATTTACAAGCCCTGGTGCACTATACTAGGGACTGACAGTAAACCAAATAAGCCCAACATGGAATCCAATCAATATTCATTTAACATAGGGAGCACTTGCACTGTGGCACTGATCAGCAGTGGCACAGTGCCCAAAGCAATATACCAGCAAAAACATTGTATACAGAGGAGGCAAACAGAAAAAAATGGAGGAGAGACTCAGGCCAATGATGTCAAGTCTAACACGTATCCCCTCCAGCTGAAATGTGGGGAGAACTACCCTTAACCTGGGAGTCCTCATCACCAAGGCGGAAAAATCTGGACATACCATCAGCATTGGCGTGATCTGTACCAGGGCGGTGTTCCACCGTGAAGTCCATCTCCTGTAGGGAAATGGACCACCTCAACAGCTTTGGATTCTCACTCCTCATCTGCATCAACCATCTGAGGGGCCTGTTGTCTGTCTGAACCCGGAAGTGAGTCCCAAACAGGTAGGGTCTTAGCTTCTTCAGCGCCCAGACCACAGCAAATGCTTCTCTCTCTATCGCACTCCACCTCTGTTCCCTGGGGAGTAACCTCCTACTGATGAAGGCTACAGGTAAGTCTCGGCCCTCTTCATTCACCTGAGCTAGAACAGCCCCCACGCCCTGCTCTGAAACTCCCGTCTGGACAACAAATTCTTTAGAAAAGTCGGGTGCCTGGAGTATGGGTGCTGTGCACATTGCAGTTTTCAGGGTGTCAAAGGCCGTCTGACAGGGGTCAGTCCAGATCACAAGTCTTGGCTGCTTCCTGGAAGAGAGCGAAGTCAAGGGGTGCACAATGTTGCCATAATCCTTGACAAACCTCCTGTAGTAACCCGTGAGACCTAAGAAGGCTCTCACCTGAGTTTGGGTTTTGGGTGGTGCCCAAGCCAGGATGGTATCGATCTTGGGTTGCAGGGGGGCCACCTTGCCGCTCCCTACTTAGTGCCCCAAGTACACCACTGAACCCTGCCCAATCTGGCACTTACTGGCTTTGATTGTGAGGCCTGCTCTGCGCAGGGCCAACAACACTTCCTGGAGGTGGCGCAAGTGTTCCTCCCAGCTGGCGCTGAACACTGCGATGTCATCCAGGTAGGCGGCTCTGAAATCCTCCAGTCCAGCCAAGACCTGGTTGACCAACCTCTGGAAGGTGGCAGGGGCATTCTTCATCCCAAAGGGCATAACCCAGAACTGGTAGTGTCCATCTGGTGTGGAGAATGCAGACCTCTCGTTTGCCCCATCAGTCAAGGCGATTTGCCAGTACCGACGTTAGATCAAACGTACTAAGACACCGGGCAGCCCCCAACCGATCTATGAGCTCATCCGCTCTGGGGATGGGGTGCGCGTCAGTCTTGGTGACTGAATTGAGTCCTCGGTAATCCACACAGAACCTAAGTTCTGGTGAAGCACCAGGCGCTGCAGCTTTGGGACCAAGACCACTGGGCTGGCCCAAGGACTGCTAGAGGACTCAACCACCCCTAAGGCAAACATCTTGGAGACCTCCTTCTTGATGTACGCTCTGACCTTTTCAGTCACTCTGTAGGCGTTGTGCTTCACAGGAGTGCTGTCCCCGCTGTCCACATCATGGACACATCACTGAGTGACACCAGGGATTAAGGAAAACAGATCAGGGAATTGTCCCAACAGTTGGCGACAATCTTGCTGCCGCTCAGGGGTCAGTGTGTCAGAGAGGACAATACCATCCACTGACCCATATTGCTCTTTTGCAAACTGGAGGTCTGGAAGAGGCTCACTCTCCTCCTCCATTCCAGCTTCTGTAGCTAGGAGCATGCCCACTTCGGACCTTTCTAAGTGGGGCTTTAACCGGTTGACATGCAAGACCCTCAAGGGGTTCCTGGGAGACTTCAAGTCCACCAAGTAGGTGACATTGCTCTTTTTCTCCACAACCTCAAATGGTCCAGTCCGCCTGTCCTTGAGCGCACAAGGTTCCACAGGGGACATGACCCAAACTTTTTGACCAGGCTGAAGCTCCACCAGAGTGGCATTCCGGTCGTACCACTGCTTCATCTCTTCCTGGCTGGCCTCCAGATCTGCCTGAGCAAGATCTCTGAAGCGCCTAGTCTGGTTCCTAAAGGCCAGCATGTAACTGTATACATCCCGGGGAGGTTACCTGGGAGATTGCTCCCAGCCTTCTTTGACCAGACTCAAAGGTCCTCTTACCAGGTGCCAATACAAAAGCTCAAAGGGGCTGAACCCTATAGACTTCTGTGGCACCTCACGGTAAGCAAACAGCAGGCAAGGCAAGAGGACGTCCCATTTACGCCTCATTGGTTCTTCAAGAACCATAATCATGCCTTTAAGGGTTCAGTTGAATCTCTCAACCAACCCATTACCTTGAGGGTGGTAAGGAGTGGTGAACTTGTAGGTAACCCCACACTCCTTCCACAGAGACTTCATATAATTGGAAATGAAGTTGGTGCCCCGGTCTGACACCACCTCTCTGGGGAACCCCATGCGGGAAAAAACACCCATCAGTGCCCGTCCCACCACGGGGGCCGTCACTGTTCTGAGAGGGATGGCTTCTGGGTACCGGGTGGCATGGCCAACCAAGACCAGGATGAACCTGTCTTGGGGTCCAGGGGCCCAACAATGACATCCCTCCCCGGTCAAAGGGGGTACTGACAACGGGAAAAGGTTGGAGGGGAGCGTTCTGCTTCCTTCCGCTTTTCGCATTTGCCTGACAAGTTTGACAGGTTTTGCAATGGATATCTGTATCCCTTCTCATCTGAGGCCAATAAAAATGGGTGACAAGCCTTTCATAGGTCTTGTCCTGCCCCATATGTCCAGCTAACGTAACGTCATAAGCCAAACCCAGTAGGAAGGCTCTGAAGCGCTGGGGTACCACAAGCACACGGGCTGACCCAGGCTCAGCAGCCTTAGGCTCGCTATACAGGAGATCGTTCTCCCAGTAGACCAAATGTGATCCTGACTGATCACCTGTTGTTTGGGCTGAGGCCTGTTGCCTCATACCCACAAGAGAAGGGCACACTTTCTGTTCTGCACAAAATTCTTCCCTGGAGGGACCACCATCCTGCTGCCAGTGGGTCAGCTCAGGCAGGTCTCCCAGTTCAGCAACTTGTTCCCCTGTAGGTTCCAGGGCATCCCCCTTGAGGTCTGCCTCCTCCTGGACCGTGGGAACTATGGGGGACGGTTTCCCGCACCCCCTGCCACTTCTCTTTACAGCTGGGTCCTGGGCCATACTTTCAGGCTCTGAGACCCCATCAACACCCTTACTTGCTGTCATCGATCGAGTGGTTGCACACACCCACTCTGGCACACCCAAAATTTTCAAATGCGCCGCTCGCTCCACCTGAGCCCAAGGGGAGTCCTCCAAATCATTGCCCAGGAGACAATAAACAGGCATGGCAGGCCTTACAGCAACTTGAAGAGTACCTGAAACTCCCCCCCCATTCAAAGGGAACCTGAGCTACCTCATACTCTCTCTGGGAGTTATCAGCAGCTACAACAGGGTAGAATGCATGGAGGATCACCTGCTCTCTGGACACCAAGTGACACTTGACAGCTGTCACACTCGTGCCGGTGTCTCTGAGAGCTATCACCCCATGGCCATTAATGGTCACCCACTGCCTATATTTCTTAGTGTTACTAGGCAGAGGGGGTGGAGGGACCATTTCCATGTCTCCTAAAGAGACCAGGGACATCTCTGCGGGACCCTCCCCACCAGGGACGCCATCTTTTCCCCTCCCAGGGCTACACTCGCCATCTGACAAGGGTGCACGTGGTGGTGCATTAGAGTTCTTCATGGGACACTGGGGATCATAATAACGGTGTCCCACCTGCTCACAAACGTAGCAGGTCATTGGACCCCTATGAACAGGTTTACCTGTCGGGGCCTCTGACTTCTTCACTGGGGGAGGCTGGGAAACCTTCCCTTGCTTCCCTTGGGGATTACTTTGGGGCCCTTTCTGAAACTCCCTCTGTTTACCCTTGTCCCCCCACTCTTCGGCTGGGGACCCTGCACACCTTTGGCTGAGTCTCCCACTAGACCCTTGTGGACCCTGGTACTGACCCAGCGGTCCGCCTCCTCAGCAAGTTTTCTAGGGCTAGATATCTTGCTATCAATAAGGTGCTGGCACAGCCCTGGAAAACAGTTATTAGACAAGTACTCCCAAGCAAACAAATCATAAAGAGCATCATAACTTTCCACTTTGCTGCCCTTTACCCAACCATCCATGGCTCTGCAAAAAAATGACACATATTCAACCCACGTAGTACCAGGCAATTTCTTACATTCTCTAAAGGCTTGTCTGTACTTTTCTGGGGTTAGGCCATACCTTAACATTAAAGCATCTTTCATATGAGTATAAGACATCCTATCCTCAACAGGCATGTCCAACAGGGTATCTCTCTCCTCATTTACAAAGCGACCCCACAACCCCGCTCCCCAATCCTTCTCAGGGACCCAGTGGGCAAACAATGTTAACTCATACGCTTGAAACCATTGACCAATATCTTCATTCTTATTAAAATCTTTGATAACATCTTTGGGAAAATGAACCTACTTTCTGCAGGCACAGATGGGATGCTGCCACCAGAGGGATACAACTCTAAACTCTTCGTTTTAAGCTCCATCTCCCTCACCATTTTTTCACGTTCAAAAGCTAACTTTTCTCTATAAAACTCCAACCTTTTGATCTCCATATCAGCATCTCTCCTGCTGCTTGCATTTTCTACTCCAACTGCCCTTCTATCTTAAGTTTTGCCATTTCTATGTTGTATGCTTGCTTTTCGCCCTTTCTTCTTTTTCTTCAGGAGAAAGACCTTTAGAGGACACACTGCTACCGGGAGAGGACTCGAGCCCTTTCACTGGCACCTCCTCTTCCCCTTCCCCTGGCGGTACCACCACCGGATCAGAGGGATCTCTGGCCTCCAACCAGGCCTCCAATGCTTTGAAAAAGTCTTCCTTATTCTTGAGGCCTGATGTAGGCACTTTAAACTGTTTGCAAAAGTGTTTCAGTTGACTAAACTTGTAGTCCTTTATCTTTGCTCTATCAAATCCCTCACTAAAACAACAAGGGCAGTGACTCCGGCATCACTCATGGTCAAAACTGGCAGTGTTCAAAAATCAAGCTCCAGGGAAGCGGAGAAAAAAAATAGAATATCCTACCAAAAATAGATTGTGGCTGCGCGATGGTCTGCTTTCACTATGTAGTGCACACTAATCACTACACATGGGTCATAAATGCAAAGTTCAAATCCTCACCGCTGACCCACCAATATTAGACTTGGCTGTCTCTAGTTGGCAGAGGTATAAACTTCTGAAAAATAGGGACTCACCTCCTCTAGTCAGGGCAAGGAGATCACACACTTAGATAACCCCTGCTCACCCCCTTGGTAGCTTGGCAAAGCAGACAGGCTTATCTCAGAGGCAGTGCGTTAAGCATTTATGACCATATACAGTAATAAAGTGAATACACTACAAATGGACACGACACAGTAGTATTATAAAAATATGGATGTTCACATAAGGCTTAGCACAAGACCAAATAACGACAAAAATATACAACAACCTTAATAAATACTCTTGGGAGGAAAAAATAATAGTTCAAGTGTAGTTTCTTCTTAGCACAAAGTCTATAGTAACAAAATCAACTCTTCTTCTTTAAATCACAGTTCTTGGCAACAGTGTAACCCCATAGGAGTCACACGACGTCGAGGCAAAAGTAATCCAAAGGTTCGGCGTCGACCGCGAGGAGCGCTACATCGAGCCCGGAGTCAAAATAGACCCCACAACACGGTACCTTGGAAAACGAAGAAAAGATGATCTACGGCGTCGAGGTGTCCCGGCGTCGAGTCTTTGGCGTTGATCGGGCCTCAGAGTCGGGGCGATCGGCAGCAGCGTCGACAGATTTCAGGCAGGAGCAGCGCTCACGAGGCGAAACAGGATACGTCGTCGATGCCGATGTTGCAAGAATGAGCAGCGCTCACGGCGTCGAGAGGGCTCGGGGTCGAGGTGTCAGCAGCGGCTTCGCTATGAGCGTCGATCGGGCCCAGCGGCCGGCGTCGAAGATGCAGGACACGGGAGCTGCACTCACGATGTCGAGCTGGGTCCGTCGGCGTCGGGATTGCTGGATTTCTTTAGAGGTGCTGGACTTTCAGGTTCCAGCTACAAGCACTTTCAGCAAACGATGAAGTTCTTTAGCCCTGTGACTTCACCAGGAGGCTGGCACTGTTCCAGCCCTTGGAGATTTCCTTGGCAAAGTTTGAGAGTACACACTCAGTTCCTCTCTCCTGGTTCCTTGGCAAAAATAAAGAAGTGGCTGCAGGATTCCCCCCAGCAAACAGCACTCTGGCAGACGGGGTAGGCACGTTCTTGGATCAGCAGGCTTCTTGTCCTTAGTTCAGGGTTCCTTGTCAGAATTGATCTAAATTCTTTGGTTCAGGGGTCCTTCTCTTATACCCCTTTTCTGTTTTGATCCTTTTTATCCATGCAGGGGAATTACCCTCATCCTGGGTATGTTGTGGGTGTAGCCAGGCCGAGGCACCTGGCCCATTCACTGTGCAGGGTAGGGTCCTCAGCCGCCCAGCAGGAGGTGGAGCCAGTATTGTCACTGGCAGGAGCAGATGATTCAGAAAAGGGGGTGGTGATGAACAGAGTGTCTGAATTAAGCAGACCACTCTTACCCAGTCCAAAGATCAGGGCTTGATCCATCACCGTTATTTATCTCACTGCACCATCCCAGCTCAGAACCTGGCTATATGCAAATCAGTCTGTCCCTGGCCCAGTGCATCATGGGAACAGGGCAGACTAAACAACCAAGCCAATTCTTCCCCAGAAAGGAGACAAGCTACCGGGGACCGGTTTCTGGCATTTCAGCCGTCTTCGGCCCGGCTTGCTTGAATCCTGATGGTGCAGTGAGAAAGGGACTCATGTCTGAGTATACCCTGCCACACCTATAGTGGCCAAAAACGATTCAGAAAAGGGGGTGGTGATGAACTGGCAGGAGCAGAGCCATCAGTCGCCCGGCAATAGGTGGAGCCAGCATTGTGTCAGGCAGGGCAGGCTTACAGGAGCTACTCTTACCCTACTCTCAATGCAAATGCCTCACTCACCGCACACTGACTCATTCAGACCTCTGGAGCCACCCAGCTCCTGTCACACACACCAAACCAGCAGAAACCGGTAATAGTCAGACAAGAAAATAGCCACTTTCTAAAAGTGCTATTTTCAAACTCAGAGTCCAAAAACCATCCACCCAAACGGATGCGTTATTAAACCCTGAGGTCAGGGATACCAAATTCAACATTGTACCATGCTCCCCGAGCCAGCTAGTATTATAGCTCTTAATAACCCCTGCAGCCCATTCTAACTTATCGAGAGCCGGTAACCTTACAATAGTAAAAAACGAACATGGCTGTAATTCACTATTCGGACATGCCACACACATCAGGGCTTGTCCTACCTTATGCTTACAATGCACCCTGCCCTTGGGCCTACCATAGGGGTGACTAACTTGAAGTTAAGGGAAGGTTTGGGGACTGGCAAGTAGGTGTACTTGCGCAGCCCGCGTGACAGTACCAGACTGCACGTAGGTCTAGCAAAGGCAGACCTTTAGACACATTTTACCAAGCTGCTTCTGTGGGTGGCACAATACGTGCTGCAAGCCCACTAGCAGCATTTGTATTTACAAGCCCTGGCACTCCTGGTGCACTATACTAGGGACTGACAGTAAACCAAATAAGCCAAATATGGAATCCAATCAATATTAATTTAACATAGGGAGCACTTGCACTGTGGCACTGATCAGCAGTGGCACAGTGCGCAAAGCAAAATACCAGCGAAAACATTGTAAACAGAGGAGGCAAACAGAAAAAATGGAGGAGAGACTCAGGCCAATGACGTCAGGTCTAACAATGGTTGTACAACTTTTCTTTATCTTTTCCACATTTTGAAAATTCATTACATTCTTTAAAAGTATTTTAACAAATTCTGTAGTTCTCTAACAATAAGTCTATTTCTTTAAAGTCACATTTTGAACTTCATCTCATTTCTGCTTTCCTCTCTCCTTTAAATAGTACTGTTTTTTTCCTTGTCTTTTCTTTTGAATTTTTCTTGGCATACTCAATCTTTCTTACTAATAATGGTAAATATCTGACAAAAAGAAAAGTTTAAAAAGTGTCTAAAAATAATGTTATAATATTAAAATTATTGTATACAAATATTCTCATCTACGAATAATTACTTACTTTCAATTGCATTGCAAAGCTATGTTAGACACTGCCTAATTCCTTCATTTAGAAGACATCACAACCTCTGCATCATAATGCGGGAGCAGAACTAAAGGATTTCTCTACTACTACCCAAACTAATCAGGTTCACAGGTATAATACATCAGACAATAGATGTATAAGTAGACACATATGTCATTCACAACACCATACAGTTCCTTAAACTTCACAGAAAGGTGTTCCCAATTCAAAATAACAACTAAAGTGTTGAGATTACTCAAATATAAAACAGCAACCCTTCATATGTCTCAGTTGTAAGTCTCACCATATTCCTGAAAGCATCCATACATGTGTCTGTGCCTTTTACTAGTTACACCATATATAAAACAATTATACGAATAGTTCTATACCTGTATTTTTTCACAGATTCACACAAAGTACCCTAATTTTGCTGCAGCTTCACCATTTTGCGACTAATCGAAGTGTTGGGCCTACCCAAATATAAAGCAGCAAACCTTCACATGAGTCTGTTGTAAATCTCACCATATTCCTGAAAGTATGTATGCATGTGCAAAGCAGCCACTAATCACATGTCTCAGCTGTAAGTCTCACCATATTCCTGAAGGCATGCATGCATATGTCTGTACCTTTTGCTAGTAGCAGCATATATCAAATTGATGTACACATCTGTTTCATATGTCTAGCATCTTCAGATGCATAACATATATCACAATACATGTACAAGTAGGCACATACCTCAGTCACAAGACCATGAAGACCTTAAAACTTCATGGACTGCACTTCACATTTCAAACATACTCCTACATTTATGCAGCGTACTTCAAGTAAACTTTTCTACAGACTCACACAAAGTAGCATTATCACTAATTCCTCAGCAACTTATCTTAACCCTCCCTTTTCCACTGTTGTGGCTTCACCATTCTACTACTACTCAGATGTTGAGCCTCGCAAAATACAAAGCAGCAACCGTTCACATGACTCTGTTGTAATTCTCCCCATATTTCTAAAAGCATGGATGCATGTGTATGTACCTTTTGCTAGTGCCACCATATATACAAGTAGAATACAAATCGATGTATTTCTCAGTATTACACCTGTAACATCTTCAGATGGAAAACAAATATCAGAATGCATGTGTAAACAGAGACATACCTCAGTCACAACACCTGGCAGTCCTTAAAACGTAAGAGACTGCACTTCACATTTCAAGCTGGCACTGAAAATTATGCAGTATATTTTAAGTGTACCTTTCCACAGACTCATACAAAGTAGCCTAATCACTGATCCCTCTGCAAACATTTCTTAAACCTCATTTTTCTGCTGCTATGTCTACTTAGGGTGTTGGGGCGACCCAAATATAAAGCATTCTCCTGAAAGCATGCATACATATGTCTGTACATTTTGATAGTAGCATCATATATAAAAGAAACATACAAATAGATGTACACCTCTGTTTTATCCATCTAGCACATTCAGATGCATAACACATATCACAATACATATGCAGACGCATACCTAAGTCACAAGACCATGAAGACCTTAAAACTTGACAGACTTGCACTTCACATTTCAAACAGACACCTTGAGTTATGTGGCGTACTTCAAGTGGACTTTTCCACAGTCTCATATAAAGTAGCACAAACACTAACTCTTCACCAGATATATCTTAAACATCACTTTTCTGCTGTTCCTGCTTCACAATTCTACTACTACTCAGGTATTGAGCATAGCTAAATACAAAGCAGAAACCCTTCACATGTCTCTGTTGTAAGTCTTCCCATATTTCTAAAAGCATGCATGCATGTGTGTGTACCTTTTGCTAGTGACACCATATATAAAAGAAGCATACAAGTACATGTATACCTGTGTTTTACATGTCTAGCATCTTCAAATGGATAACACATATCAGAATACGTGTGTAAGTAGAGACATACTTTAGACACAAGACCATGCATACCTCTCTAATTACTAACAAACTACAATACACGTCTCTACATTTAATAACATATTTCAAACATCACAGTTCTTCAGTAATTTTTAAAGTTAGAAAATAAAGCTAATATATAATATGCCTCACAAATTTGTAACTTACCTTTCAAATAGTATTGTATAATCTGAAATATCGGATACTCATAAAAGCTTTTCTTTTGCACACAATCAATGTAATGCACCACTCTCAACAAGTTAATTCCAGTAATGGCAAACTTTCCCTTTCTTTCTCCACACAAATACATGTAAGTAACAAATCACATTCCTTCCTACATTATTTCATATTGTGAAACACATTTATATTGTTAAGACATATTAAACCTTACCAACTGACTTCTAAAAGTGCCCAAACTGGTTCAGTAATTTTCCGGAGTTGCGACTCAACTGCAGTACCTCAGTAAAGCAACGCTATGGCGCCGATAATCTACATGAGAGTTCAAAAACCTATTACTAATAAAACTAATGCTCCAAACCTCAACACAAGAGTTCAAAAACATATTACTAATAAAAATTAAGCTCCAAACCGCACAGAAAGTGTAGAGACCGCATCCTGTTTCGGTGAAACTCTGTACTTTTATAACCGAGAAAAACAAACAGGACATGTTTCTGCTGACGCCTTTTTCCAACTGTACTAATTATACTATTATTATTTTATCTTCTAAACATACTACTGATTTGGGAAATCTTGCTTTAATAATATATCACCTACATATAAGTTACATTTTCATATTTTAATAGCACAGTTAACTTTTAACCCTTCCCGCATTCTGCTGAATCCCAGTTTCCATAGTAACAGTTTCTGCAACATTCAACTGAACACGCAGGTCACAAGTTCACCATATTTTCAAGTTCAGCACACAAGCTTACAAATGCATATAGCAGGGGTGGTTGACTTTTGCAAAATATTACCTTATCCAATCTACTGTAACTTCAAACATTTTTAAATAACCAATAAGAAACATGCTTTTTTAAGAAAGTAACATGCATCCTATTTTTGAGTGTACAGTGTTCATAGTCAGCCAATCAGTTATCTGCTTTTTAAAAACAGCATCTTGTCTAACATTTGAGATACTTCTCATTCTACCAACTGACTACCTCAGCCACAGACATCTTCTAATTACTCCCAGACCTCCCTTCAAGATGCTTACAGTTTGGATTATAGGGCATAGCTTTGTTTTCTGGTGCAAAAGGTATGCTGAGCACAGAGGTATTGACTAATGTGAATATCAAATGGATTGCGCAGAGAGGATTAAAGTAGCACCAATTGACACCTTTGGTTAAAACCTTTTTGCATCTCCAACCACCTGACCTCATGATTGTGCACTGTGGTGGCAATGACCTAGGCACATTGACTGGAGTAGACTGGAAATGCTCATGAACAATACCTTTGCTTTTCCCCAAAACTGTCTTTGTATACTCTAAAATATGCTAAAAACAGAAATGAAAGAGGTCAAATCAATTTTGTTCACAGATTGAGAAAGCTAGAAAGAATGTCAAGAAAACTGTTTCTGCGTACCTCAGAGACCATAGGATGGGCTCCATCTATAACAACAATCTACGTTTTGATATGGATGACATCTACAGAAGTGATGGAGTACACTTCACAGATCAAGGAAACAAAGTCTTTCTTAACAAAGCTGTCGATCCATACTTACATGTAGCTACAACAAACTCAGAATAAAAACAAAGGCTCCTGTTAGAGCCACCCTATAACACAATAGTGCATCTATTTTTTTAAACATACATACTCTTTTCAAATTTATTGTGGATTTGCGCGCCCATTGCGAATCTGAAAAATCATGAATTAAATGTACTACAACACAATACACTTGTCAGGTTAAACTTTTAATTTGGAATGTTATATCTTTTTATTAACTCTATTAAATTTAATATTATTATTAAATTCAATCACACTACCTCTATAAAGCGAATTCATAAATGCAACACTACCTTCTAAATTATATACTATTGAATTATTCATTTGATGTGGATCCGCGAATCCACTGCAATGTTACACAAAGTTCCCGCGATGAGAGCCGCAATGAGGTTGCGACTCCAAAACCGAAAGAAAAAAAAAACAACAATTTCCATTTTTTTATATCTGCCCCGGGGACCCCAACCCCAGGGGCATCCTCTTACACTGGGGACCGCAGGAGAGCCCCAATGCCACTGCCGTCCCAGCAGGCTCCCCGTCTCCTACAGGGGACGGCATTGCTTTTGGACAAGGGGAGCTGCTAACATGCTGCTCCCCTTGTCCAACAGCAATTCTGCTTCAAGCAGGTGGCACCGAGGACATTCAGGCAAAGAGAGAGAGTTCTCCCAATTAATTTTAGGTCCAGAGGGGGGAGACAAAGACAAGAAAAATTTACAAGTTACCTCTATAAGGACCTATATTGCTTTAACATTGAATAAATCTTAACTACTTTTATAAGCAGATGCCAAAGAGAAAAGCTGAAACTTCAAAGTATTATCAAAACATGTTTTTTATTTTTTATTTTCTTTTTTCAGATAGATTTATTTGAAAACATTTATGCATCTGTACATATCACTTTGTCATATATCATGCTCAACAGAAATTCATCACCATTACCAATACATTTTTGAAAATCCGTAAAGTGCAAATGCAAACAATAAAGCATAAAAAGAAATGTGCCCCCTAGCAATATATAATCCTGACATTCATACATACATCCTCACATATCAATCATACCATTTCAATTTTTAAAAAACATACCTAACACCATAAATACATAAACTGAGTACCACAAGACAAAGAAAAAAAGACAACCCAAAGGTGTACTTGATGGAATACAGTAAGAACTTAGATGTAATAGTTCTGCCAATTAACTTTTTGGTCTAGATGGAATTGACCAATTTATATCCAAATAGTGGATGTTGGGCAGACGTACGTTTCGGTGATGATGTCACCTTCCTCAGGGCCAAGGACAACATGTAAAAAAATATAGCATATATACAAAATCTCTACTTATTTTAAAAGAACAGGGGCATTGCACAGTTTTCTGAAAATAAAGAGAACATTTGTGAATATAATCATTCTTTATAATCATTCATTATAAAACATTGCAACTCTTTGGCATCTTATATATATACAATTTGCATCAGTATCGTGTTTTTATAAATTCATTTACATTGACTGCTCATATGAAGCAACAAAACAACCTTATTAGTATCAGATCTAAATAAAGTAAAGAACTTGACAACAGAAAGAATGGTGATATTAGGAAAGCAAGATAGGTATCACCAAGATTATTCACCCAGTGTGCTAGAGACATTCTATCTCTAAGCGGTACTCTGTTTTCCAGGTAGAGTGGGAATGAAATATTGTTACCTATTAGATGAGTAATCACTAGACAGGTTGCAGTGGATACAAGGTCTGACTGTTTTTAATGGGACGTATGCTGTAAAGAATGTTTATAGCTGTAAGTATTTGTAGAAAAGAGAGCTGAAACAGGAACTTATGTTTAGATTACACCGTGTTACCTTAGTTGCACAGAGTGTTTCTCATATTGAAAGTCCATAGGAGGTTGTAGGTAGAGGACTGCTGTGTATCATACGCTCCTTCTATGTGAGAGAAGATGTAATGACTATGAGTATAAAAGTATAGATGTTGGCAAACCAAATGAGCGGAGATGTTTAAAGTAAAAACTAATGAAAATACCTGATCATTTTATTGTAGGTCCCAAATTTAGAGAGTTCAGATCGGCCAGCCTCTATATCTAAAATAAGATAACAGGGTATAGTAAATGAACCTATTTTGAAAGGCCTAGTGTACTAGATATAGGCATTAAGATAAACTCCTAGAACATGCTACGTTAATTAGCATGAAACTATGCCGCTTGGGATGTAATAAATAGGGGCATCAGACATGGTGGTTAAAGTATGTGTGTCGACTTTAAAGTTAGCTGCCGAGCACATAGCGCAGCGTAATGCTACGTGTGATAGTATTATACATTACTATTTGCGAAAGAACTTGCACAGGGATGGCTAGTAATAGTACAGGGATAACATTTGAACACATTAGTTTTGTGGTTATATAGCCACCAGCCTTGTTTTTATCAAAAAAGGGGGGGAGCATGGAGGAGGGTTCGTAATACCACTCTAAAATGCAGGGAGCGTTGGATAACCGCAATTGAATAAAACGCTCGTAAAACGGGTGGAAAGTTAGTGATGCCAATCTACGAAGCAGCATGCGTGAGATAATGATATTAGGGTAAAACAATCATTTGGCGGGTGCTGTATTGTTTTTATGTTCTTTCGAGAGCAAAATATGCCGAGTACGATGATATCTGAAGTCTAAGTTCATTATTTAAACATATGAACGCTATTATTAGCGCACGTGGGACTTCTCTATACTATGCCCTGCTTAAACAACAACACAAACAGTCCTGTAACTTGCGCAAGTAGAATAAAATAAAAGATTGCGGGCGATTTTCTATAGCTAAACGCGGTCTGCTTAGATTAGAAGGCACTGACGTGGCGTGATGTGAATAGCGTCTTACCTGATTCGGCGAGGGCTGGTTCCGTGACCGGGGGTTCCTGGGACTGAGCCCAAGTGAAAATTAGCAAGAGTAACAGTGGGTTTAAATACAGCCGTTATAATGATTCGGAATTACTTACGGCTGAGTGGATATAAACCTAGAAATAGGACTAGTGCGCTGCCTCTGTAGGATTGAGGAGGCTAGATATAGTTGCTGGACTAAGACAGAGGATGGCGGCCACAGGCAGCCATGTTGGCGTGGGTTTTTGTGTTTAGTTCTTACTGCAGTTTAGGGGAATTAAATACACATAACGAGTAAAGGTATTATATGAATAGTGCAATTATTGAAGCTTTTTGGGAAAAACGGGGGAAAGTGGACTTTGTGGAGATTCATAATTTCTCATTGCAGTGATGGTTTGCAAAGTGCTGGGTGGTTGCATACAGATAATTTTGGTAGTTAACTGTCCAAGCTGAAAATAGATAAAGAGGAGAACTGAGTGATGTTATTATAATGTCACTATCCAAGAAATTTCCTCATTGTGTCCATATCGGACTGTGTCCAGATGGTGTATCCAAAATGTTTCGCGTTTCTTACGGACATTTGCTGATTCCTTGCCTGGTGGTACATAGACATGTTCCAAAATCTGCCATCGCATATCTTTCTCTGTGTGGCCATATTGGAGAAAGTGGGGTACCATAGGGGCATTTGTTTTTTGGGTTCTAACTGCTGATTTGTGTTCAGAGAATCTGGTTCGAAATTCTCTGGACGTCTCTCCTATGTACCCTATATCACACGGGCACTTGATGAGGTATATGACATTTGTAGTTCTGAAGTTGGTCATTTCTTTTAAATTTCATTTCTTTTGGCCATATATCCATTTATCGCCCGGGATTATCTGGTCGCATGCATGGCAATTACCACATTTATGGTTGCCTTTAGGTAAAAATAGTTAAGATTTATTCAATGTTAAAGCAATATAGGTCCTTATAGAGGTAACTTGTACATTTTGCTTGGCACCGAGGACATTGCTAGAGCCGGCCCTGGGGGATGGAGGTCCCCATGGCCAAGGACGGCTCCTGGAGAGTGGCCAAGTGGCCCCCCTTCTAACTGATGTGAAGCCCTGGGGAGGTGGTGAGACCAGGGGTCCGGAATAGACCCTCATATTTCCATACAGTGTGCTCCCGGGAGGTAGTGGTCCCTGGGGCAGTGTGGGGACAGGAAGGAGCCCCCCCACACATTCTTATTTACATTTAAGCCCTGGGGAGGTGGTGGTCCCTGGGCTTGAGGTGGCCCACAAGGACCCCCACCCATAATCAGGAATGCTTCGGGGAAGTTGTGGTCCCTGTGGCTCGGGGGCCCATGAGGCCCCCTGTCCATAATCAGGAGTGCCCCAGGGAGGTGGTGGTCCCAGGGGCAGCATAGAGGGGGGGGGGCAGAATTCTCCCACGCATTTTACAAAGAACCAAGGAGAGGTGGTGGTCCCCAGGGCTGCGGGGGAGGGCGAATGCCCCACACATATTATTAATAAAGCCCTGGGGAGGTGGCAGTCCCTGGGTCTGCAGGGGCCCATGTAATTCCTGCATATATTAACAAGATTGCTCCTGGACCCTGTGGGACCCCCTGAATAAGCCTAGGGGGTCAGGATGTTTCTACTCTGCCCCGTTCTTAAATATTAACATTTTATTTACATTTTTCTTTTGACTCTGTCCAACCGAGTCACAAGATGGCTGCCAACACTTTTTGGTTTGGAGTGTTGGCAGCCAATCTGAATGAAGCACTGGCTTGGAACAGTTTGTGGATCCACTGCGGTCACCAGATATCAATAGTTTGTATTTTAGAATTTCTCCTCCAATCACCAAGCCAGTACCATGTACTTATCCAATCACTCAACCAACACTCAAGTACCTATAACTTTACCATGCACTCTCCTTGCAGTTGTCTAATCATCCAGTCAGTACCAATGTACTCTTGCAATGACCCAATAACTACTCATGCACTGCTACAGTCCCCTATGCACTACCCATGCAGTCTTCTAATCACCTAGACACTCATCATTCACTCCTTCAATTAACAAGGTAGTACCCATGTACTCCAGCAATCTCCCTGTCACTACCCATGCAGTCCAGTCATCACCCTGTCACTAACCATGCACTTCTCCAATCACCCAGCCTATACCATGTACTAATCCAATCACTCTGCCAATAATCAAGAACTTGTAAATTTACCCAGGCACTCTCCTTGCAGTAGATTTGGAGTTGGAAGCACACTGCCTCACAGCCCCAGCACAGTTCGCCCCTCTGCATCGTGGTAAATGCAGTACACAATTCAAACTTTTGTCAAAATTAGCTGGAGTATATCACTAAAGTTGGTGCAGACATTATATATATATATATATATCTAGGCACGTGTTTCTGGGTTGAGCACGTCATCAGTAGAGAGTAGCAGTATTAGAGAGCAAAGAAAAATCATCTGAGGTTGCTGGAAATGTTGCCAAGTTCCTCTCAGGTCACAGTACCACTCACAGGCACACAGGTGCATCTCCAAAGCTCGTCAGCTTGATGGCTGAAGTGAGCCTTTTAAACAGAATGGTGGTTGGGAGCACACTGCCTCACAGTCCCAGCACAGTTCGCCCCTTTGCAACCTGTAGACTGTGGATTCTCTACTGATCACGGTTAATAAACCAGAAACACATGTCTAGAGATCAGCACTACTTGTGCCAACCTTAGCAAAACACTCTAAAATTTTGGATTGAGCTATAGGAGACTGCATTTCCCAGAATGCCGGGGTGAACCTTGCCTAAGAGGTCAGCGGTGTGCTCCCACATCCTGTTTTCTATTTAAAGTACTCCTGTGAGTCATTAAGCTAAAGAGCTTATGGATGAAGCACCTGAGTACCAGTGAGAGGTACAGGACCTGATATAATGTTTGGCAGCCTACTCAGCAAACCCCAAAATACAAGACTGTATTCTCCACTGATGATGGTTAATAAACCAGAAACATGTGTCTAGAGATCAGCACTATCTGTGCCAACCTTGGCGAAACACTCGAAAATTTCGGAGGGAGCTATAAGAGACTGCATTTCCCAGAATGCCAGGGGCAAACCTTGCCTGAGAGGTCAGCGGTGTGCTCAAAACATCCTGTTGTCCATTTGAAGTACTCCTGTGAGTTGTTGAGCTGACGAGCTTGTGGATGAAGTACATGCACACCAGTGAGAGGTACCAGACCTGATATAATGTTTGGCAGCCTTCTCAGCAAACCCCAAAATACAAGACTGTATTCTCTACTGATGACAGTTAATAAACCAGAAACACGTGTCTAGAGATCAGCACTATCTGCGCCAACCTTGGCGAAACACTCGAAAATTTCGGAGCAAGCTATAAGAGACTACATTTCCCAGAATGCCAGGGGCGAACCTTTGCTGAGAGGTCAGCAGTGTACTCCCACATCCTATTGTCTATTTGAAGTACTCTCCTTGCAGTACTCTCATCATTCTGTCAGTACCCATGTACTCATGCAATGACCCAGGCAGTAACCATGAACTGCTACAATCACCTGTGCACTACCCATACAATCCTCTAACCACCTAGACACTACTCATTCACTGCTTTAATTACCCAGGTAGTACCCATGCACTCCAGCAATCTCCCTGTCACAGCCCATGCACTGCTCCAATCACCTAGCCAGTACCATGTACTTATCCAATCATTCCACCGTCACTGAAGCACGTATACATTCACCCAGGCACTCTCCTTGCAGTTCTCTAATCATCCAGTCAGTATCCATGTACTTATGCAATGACCCAAGCACTACTCATGCACTACTACGATCACCTATGGAATACCAATGCAGTCCTATAATGACTTAGACACTACTCATTCACTCCTTCAATTACCCAGGTACTACCTATATACTTCAGCAATCACCCTGTCACTACCCATGCACTTCTCCAATCACCCAGATAGTACCATGTGCTAAACAAATAACTCCTCCAATACCCAAGTACTTGTAAATGTACCATGCACTATCCTTGAAGTATTCCACCAATCATCCAGTCAGTACCTATGTATTCATGCAAGGATTGAAGCACTATGCATGCACTACTACAATCAACTGTGCACTATCCCTGCAGTCGTCTTGTTGTGTAACATTTTAGGACCCTATTGTAATTTTCCAGATTCATGCCCTTATATAGGTGTAAATCACCATATCCTTTTATAGACATAAAAATCATTACCATATTTAGACATAGCTCATGCAGTCCAAATACGGCAGGGCTACTTCCATTAGTTCCGAAAATCTACAACGATTTCTTGGAATACTCTGCTCCAGCAGCCAGGGACTTCCCCTTGCTTGAATACTGACTTGTCCAAGAACTGATAGAGTTTTCAAAGTACTGAGACTCTTTGATGATGTTATTATGTCCACCTTTACGTCAATCTCGGCACCTTCAAGGTAAAAATATGCCCACACTTGCCATAGCAAACACACGGTGGTTTGGAACAGTTCGACCATCTACTTGCCCGACGCGCCCTGCTGCTGCAAGTGCCGAAGGAAGCCAACCCTCCAGCAGACGCACTGAGAGAGACAATGTTTTTTCTCCTGCCGAGAAATCCAGCTCTAGTGTTTCCAAGCTACCCTTGCGGGTTGTTGGGAAATCGAGTCCTGCGCCTGACCTTCTTCATTCCAAATCAAGGTACGGAGCTGATTAGACCCTAAGAGAAATCTTGGACAGATTCTTGGCAAAATAATACTACATTTATGCTACACCTTACTTACTTCTTCCCTCGTACTAAGCTTAGGTTAGGAACATCGGGTTAGGCACATTTTAGAAGCACCAGTTGAGTACTTTTAGCCTCTGTTATTTATGTATGTATTTATCGATGGTTTAGGAACAATACAATGCTCTTACACTATTATTTTATTCTACTCTTTTTACTGTAAGCATTATATTTTGTAGCCAGTCTTACGTTTGTAGCAGTTCATTTCTTATGCTTGGGAAAGAAGACTGTTCAATAAATCCTTATATTGAAAACACCTGCCTAGCTAATTCTCTGCACCTCTGGTGAAACGAAGCATGCACGATTGACTGAGTGAAATATCTATCTATTGTTTTCACGACTCTGAAGATCAGTTTATTCTTGGGGAAACAAAGTTGTCATGTTTAAGCGGTTGTTAGTAACTAATCCCTTCTTGTGAAATCGAGAATGTTTCTAGTGACCTCTGAGCTAGCTAGCACTCACAATTAAGTTTTATATATTCAATAGAGACCTAGTCATCATAAGTCCTACGTCATATCTATAGGATATATTATTCCAATGCTCAGAGCCTATTGGGAAAATAGGAACTACACTACAGTATAATCACCTAGACACTACTCATTTACTACTTCAATTATCCAGGAACTACCCATGCACTCCAGCAATTACCCTAACACTACTCAATACCCTTCTCTAATCACCCAGCCAGTACCATGTACTAAACCAATCACTTCACCAACACACAAGCACTTGTAAATTTACCATGCACTATCCTTGAATTACTCCAATCATCCAGTCAGTACGCATGTATTCACGCAATGTCCCAAGCACTATACATGCAGTGCTACAATCACCTATGCACTAGCCATGCTGTCCTCCAATCACCTATACAGTACTCATTCATTACTTTAATTACACAGGTACTACCTATACACTCCAGCAATCACTCTGTCACTAGCCATGCAATTCTCAAATCACCCAGCCAGTACCATGTACTAAACCAATCACTCCGCCGATACCTAAGCACTTGTAAAATCACCATGCAGTATCCTTGCAGTATTCTAATCGTCCCGTCAGTACCCATGTACTCATGCAATGACCCAAGCACTACCTATGCGCTCATCGAGTCACCCAGGCACTACTTATACACTCAAAAATCATACATGAAGTGCTCATGCAATCCACCAACCACCCAGCCATTACACATGCAGTTCTTCAATCACTCAGCCAGTACCCATACACTGTTCCAAACACCTAAAGATTGCTTCTAGACTCATGCAATCACCAAAGCACTATGCATGCCCTTCTTAAATCACTCAACCCCTACCCATACACTCCTCTGATCACCAACCTACTAATCATACAGTTATCCAAACAATCCACTAATACTGAAGCGCATACACCCATGCATTAGCCACGCACTCATATAATAACCGAGGCATTACCCATGCACTTGTCCAACCATGTAGGCATTACCCATGCACTCATACAAGCACCTATGTACTATTGATGCACCTATGCAATCACACAGGCATTAACCATGCACTCGTTCAATCAGACCGGTACCATCCATGCACTCATACAAGCATGTACGTACTACTAATTAGGGGTGGGCAGAATTTGCGTAGTCGCGTTACGCAAAGTTTGTCTAAACTGTAAAAAATCTCTGCAAGCTATGTAGAGTTCCCAGAGCATGCGGAATTGCCTGTTCCGCCCGTTCGCGATGCATTTTTCCTGTTCAGGAACGCTGTTCGCGTGCTCGGGTGGAAATATCTTGCGAACTTGCCCATGCAGTCGCCAATTGGCACTCAATCTTGTTTCACTTGTCACTCTGACTCGCGACGAGTGTTTCCTGTTCACGAGCGCAGATGTCCAATGGCGCGTCCGAATGACGTGTTCGCGATTGCACACTCTCACAGGATCACACGGCGGCTATCAAAATCTTGTGGCGCACGCGAACCAATAGGAAAACTTGTCGGCGAATGCAGGGGTCCAAGTAAGTTGCTACGGAGTGCGCGAACATGCATTTTAAAAGCACGATCGTGTAATTTTCAGCAATTCCGTGTTCTCCGCAGAACACAGAATTGCCAAAATTCCGCAAATTCCGTGAGCGAAGTGGAATTTACTGCCCAGGCCTACTACTAATACACTAATGCAATCACCCTGGCACTACTCATGCCGTGTTTCAATCACTCAACCACTACCATTGTACTCATGCCATAACCCAGGCACTGTTGATGCACTAAAACAATCACCCAATCACTACTGGTACCACTTATATACAAATGCAAACACCCAGGCATTACCCGTACACTCATGCAATATTCAAAGCATTACTCATGCGCTTGTCCTGTTAAATAGGCACTACTCTTGCACTCATGCACTCATGCAAACACCCACACACTACTCATGCACTCTTTCAATCAATCAAGCTCTACGCTTGAACTTATGGAATCATCCAGGCATTACCATGCAGTCATTTCTCTTTTTTTAACAGATAAGGTAGTTTTGAAAATAACTCTTTTTTTTCGTTTTCTGCTTTTATCATTTTTTGTGTTTTTTTTAAACGATTTTATATATCTGTTGGTGGTTTTTTTTAAACGGGAAAAACAGCAGAATTAACTTTTAATTTTTGCAATTAAAGAGTCATTGCAACCCAAAAAAATAATTAATAATGGCGGTTTCTTGCTGCAGAAACCACAGCATCTACAGACTGCTAGCCATAACATACCACAGTCTTGCATTTGATGAAGTGTTGCGAAAGATTAGCAAATTCTGGATGAATGTCCGGTCCAGTGCTTGGACCATGTCCCTGGTCATCCTGCTGCATACCTTCTTGGGGACGTCAAAATAGTTCACGTGCCAGATGTCGAGGTGTTTCACAATACTTGATGTTCCGCATGAGTATTTTTTTTCACTCCCCCTTGACAATAATCTTGGGTAAAGTGTGTAGCTGACTTTGCGGGCATTCACCTTTTTTTCACCATCTGGAATGGATTGATTCCTTCTTTTTTCTTAGAGGTTGCTCCAAGTCTTCTTCATTAGATGCAACATCCATAACAAGAGTAGAAGAAGCCATTTCTGTTGTTGTAGGAAAACACAAAAAAATAGCAATCAGTTAAAAAAACACAGCAGGTGTGTCTCCTGTAATGACATAAATAGAATGAGAAAAATAGGTTGGGTCCTTCAGCTTCTAGAATGGACAACCTTGTGAACTAATGAAATGCTTTCTTTTAAAGTCACATGGGAGTCACGCACCCAGCGCGCACCTGGCGCACACCTGGCGCACACCTGGCGCAACTTCACGACATTTTTTAAAGAGAAATATAACTTTATTGCAATTACAGATATATGATTTTTATAATTACTTTAGATAATCTTTGGTCTAATATTCATATTGAAGAACTATACATATAGTTTGTAAACATAAAGATTTCTCACGGGAGTCACGCACCTGGCGCAACCCCACATGTATATGATCTTATATGGAGCCGGGCACCGCACACCCCTCGCATACCAAACGCATACTCAACGCGATCCCATACATATGTGATGTTGCGTGAGGCCGGGCACCATGCAACACTTAAATACCAAACACACACACACAAAATAATCCCATACATATATGACATTACACAGAGCCAGACACTGCGCACCCGTGGCTAACCAAACGCACATCCTTCTCTACTTTAGCAATATGGCGGCTTGAATCCGCAGATCCACTGAGATAGTTACACAATGGGCACACAACTCCACTGTTTTCTCAATAAGAAATATATATATATTTATTTTTGAGAAAACACAAGACATTACATAATTTTAATGACATATAAATCTTAGAAAAACTATTTTTAGGATATTAAACTTACAAAATATCAGTAAAAAGTTTGGAAAATTACTGAAAAAGCCAAAGGTTTAATGAACATTATAGATAGAAATTAGCCTTCAAAAAAACCTTTGAAATTCACTTTAAAAACATAGGTTTCAGGGATGTTATAGTTAGAAATGAGCATTTGAAAAACTTTTGAAATTCACTGAGAAAACCACAGGTTTCAGGGATGTTATAGTTAGAAAATATCATTTAAAAAACCTTCAAAATTTACTGAAAAAATCATAGGTTTCAGGGAAATTATAGTTAGAAATTATTATTTCAAAAACATTTGAAATTTAGGGAAAAAAACACAGGTTTTCGGGACGGTATAGTTAGTTGGACATTTCACTCGTACAAAACAAAGAAATTCAGCTATTATAGTTAGTTAAGCTAACTGTAACTCACGCCCCCGCAATGCACTGCTGATGATGTCACATATTACATCACACATGACATGATCACTGACATTACTGATGATATCTCTGATGACAGCTCAAATGACATCAGAGATGACATCATATATGGGTTAGTGAGCAAGTGCATTAGTGTCTGGGTGAATGTGAGGGTATATGAGTAGATGTATGGGTGCATGAATGGGTATATAATTGGGTTTATGGCTGAATGAGTGGCTGTTTTGGTGAGTGAGTAGATGGAGGAGTACATCTATGGGTGGGTGAGTAAGAGAGAAGCTGACTAGCAGGTTTTGTGATTATCACGGTGACTGTTAGGTGACTGAGGACATTTTTAGTATCTGAATGAGTAAGTGAGTGGGTATGTGAGTAGCTGTATAGGTGAGTGACAGGTTTTGTGAGTGCCTGAATGAATGAGTGGGTATGTGTATGGTTTGATGCATGAGTGTGTGGGTACACAAGTATTTGTAATTAATTAAAAATGGTTATTTAAGTGTGGTGTGGGCGTATGAGATGTTGCATGGGGGTGTGAGTGCATGAGTTGTTCTGTGAATGATATCATCAGTGATGTCATTTGAGATGTCATCAGTTATGCCATCAGAAATGTCACTGACCATGTAAAAAATGATGTAAGATGTGAGGTCATAAGCAGTTCATTGTGAAGGCATAAGGTATAGTTAGCTCAGGTAACTATAACTGCTAAATTTCTCTGTTTCTGTATGAGCGCAATCTGAGCAAACTATAATATCTCTTTAACTTTTGTTTTTTGTGTGAATTTCTAAGATTTTTTTAAATCTCTTTCCAAACTATAACATCCCTGTAAACTTTTTTTTTCAGTAAATCTCTACAGTTTTTTCAATGTTATTTCCTAAGTGTAACCTGTAATTTCCGAGAGTGAGTGTGTGAGTGAGTGCATGAGTGTCTCAGTGTTTGTGTAAGTGAGTGCGTGAGTAAGTCTCTCACTGGATGTGGTAGTAGGTGCATGAGTGTCCAAATGGTTCTGTGAGTGAAGTGAGTCCTTGAGTGGGTGCATGAGTGCCTGAGTGGGATTTTCTCATTTCTCCTTGTTTTCTGCCTTTTTCCTCTCACGTATGACCTTTATTTTGCCTTTTTCAGCTCTTTGCTGACCTTTATTTTCCTCTTTTTGCTAGACCTAGGCAAATTTGGCAGGGTTACTGAAAAGCTGCACCAAAGTCTGCTACCCCTAATGAAGTCCCCTTGGATGCTGAAATTAGTTTGGGGCCAAGAACCCCTACTATTATCCCTAGTACATATCACAGAGCATGATTGCTGGGATCCCATCAGAAGTCCCGCCTCCTTTCTCAATCACTCTGGAAATGTGCCTCCTGATGCACTACTGGTTGGGTGATGTAGTTCTTTTGGAGAGGGCCCTTTGGGGCCAAACAACCATATTGTTGCCACCTGTAAGTCTCCCACAATGGGATTACTAAACCCTCATCAGAGGCTCCACCCCCTTTCTCAACCACTCTGCAAACACACTTAATGGCACACTACTGGTTGGGGATGAGTCCCCTTGGCTGCTGAGGGTCTTGGAAGCCAAGAACCCCTATTCCTGCCACCAGTAAGTTTCCCATCGTGGGATTGCTGAGAACTCATTGGAGGCCCTGCTCCCCTTTTCAACCAATCAGCAAATGCCTTCTGACACACTACTGGTTGGGGGATGAAGACTCAATGGCTGCTAAGTGTCTTAGGGGCCAAAAACACCTATTGTCGGTGGTGCCCTCTGCTGTGCCGAAGCTTTGGAGTGAAGTAAAGAGGTGTGGAGTGTGGTGCCCACCGGTTGTGGTGCAAGCAGAGGCTCGGTGATTGCGTCAGCTGGAATCATCGGTGTGGCGTTGCGGTGGTGCCCTCCGCGATGCCTTCAGGACACGATTTCAGCAGGGCCATCGTAGACATCATCAATGAGCGTTCTTCGGTTTGCAGCACAAAACACACAGTCCCCAGTGCTGTGAGTCAAAGAACCTGAAGTCTTTGCTGTTCCTGAGACTTCTTGAACAGGGGGCAAGATCTACCTCAAGCCATTGGAGAGTCTCACCAATTTGGTTGCAGAAAGTCAAGTCCAGGCCTTTTACTGCCTAAGACAGAAGCAGTCACTGCAGGTCAGCCCAGTAAAGCACCCAGCAAAGCAGTTGTTCCTTTTGCAGCTTCTCTGGCGCTTCTACTTGTTCCAGATGAGTTTTAAAATTCCAGGGTCAAAATCCTCAGATCTTACAGGCAGAGGTTGTCTGTGTCTGGCCAGAACCAGTTGGACTGTCTCTGGCATGAATTCTTGGCAGGAGGTGGAGACAGCTTTGTCAGAGGCAGACCAGGCCCTTTGAGGTGCAAGGAGATTCCCTCCCTCTTCCCCCATCGTAACCCAGGTCTGTTTAGCCCTTTCCTGACCTACCTTGACTATCAGGAGCCACCCTGCTCCCCAGCCATCTGTCGTCCCAAAAACCAGACAGGCAATCCATATTCCAGCAGATGCACACAGGATGACCGAGCAAAATAATACCCAATTTCTAAAAGTGGCCTTTATGAACTGAGAATGAAAAGGGCAAACTTCATTCACTTATACCTTTTTCGGGCTATGTATGTGGGTGGCACAATCCGTGCTGCAGGCCCACGAGCAGCGGTGGACTCACAAGCTCCGGCACTCGCAGTGTCTGTTGCTGGGGGCTGACAAGTAAGCCTCACATCCAACCATAACACAATTTACCACAGGAGCACCAGGGCTTTACCACTCATCAGCAGTGCGAAAAGCATGCAGAAACATTGTACCAGCAAAGCCGGAAGGGCAGAAAGCAAAAACTTGGGGTAAACACGCCAAAAGATGCCAAGTCTTATATCTATCCTTTATCTTGCCTCTTTCGGCTTGTTGCTAACCTTTATTCTCCCTCTTTCTGCTTGTTTCTCATCCTTGTTTTGCCTCTCCATGCTCACTGCTGACCTTTATTACGCCTCTTTGTGCTAATTTCTGATCTCTATGTTGCTCTTCTGTTGAGTTTTATTTTGCCTCCTGCTGCTCATTTCAGGCTTTTATTTTGCCTCATCCTGTTCATTTCTTTTCTTTATTATGCCTCTTTCTGCTTGTTTCTGACCTTAATTCTTCCTCTTTCTGCTTGTTTCTCACCTTTATGTTGCCTATTTGTGTTATTTGCTGACTTTCATTCTGCCTCTTTCTGCTTGTTTCTGACCTTTAGTTTGCCTCTTTCTCCTCTCTTTTCCCAGACCATGGAGGAAGCCACAAGTCCCCTGCGGTCCCTTCTGGCTCCCCTCTTCCTGCAGGAGCTGGCATTGATCTAATAGACAATAATCTGCTAAACATGCAGCTCCCTGTCTATGAGATCAATCCTTTTGTCTGTTTTCCAGCTCTCGCTTGCTGAGAGCGGTGTTTGTGTTTTCTTTGACTTGGCTCCTGCCAAGTCGAAAGAAACAGCTATGTTGGAAGGGTGGGCACCATTGGACATGACAGGAGTCGGACCTGGAGGGTTTTTATTCGCTCCCCTCCTTTGATCTGCACTATCGGGCTTGCTCCTCTCTCGATCATGTGTGTACGGGGACAGATTGACTTGGAAACAAAAGAGCCTGAGTAGGGCAGAAGAGCACTTTGAGTTCTATTTGAGGCATGTTTCTCCCATCTTGCCTCTCTTCACTTAGCGGGTGGCTCCAATGTCCTATGGAGTTCTCTCACTGGAATCCTGTTCCTTGTGTCTGATTTCACTGAGTGCTGTGGGGACCTTCAAGTCCTGTTTTGCGCCATCGATTTTACCTGACACCGCAGGGCCTTAAAAACCTTCCCTAATTACGGCGATTCACCAGACGCTGTGGGGGCCTTCAAAATTTTCCCACATCACTGTAGTTCATCCTAAGATGCGGGGGCCTTCAGTGTCTTCTCTAATTATGGCAGTTTGCCAGATGCTATGAAGGCCTTCAGTTGTTTTCTGAAGAAACAAACAAAAGAATATGATCCCGAAGAATCCACATTCTTCAATGTGGTAACATCAATTTTACTACTGCATGAATCGATCATGGTACTTATCTGAGATAGTCTTCTCAGTGTAAGGAGATCCTACTTCTTTGCGACATTGCCAGATGGCTATAAATAAGAAAAATATAAAATATTAGTCTCCTGAGATTGAAGGGGCTGAATTACATCTTAGTAATTAGCCCTGCACATTTTTGTGTATGTCATTTATTATCCTTTCCGTGCGAGTATGTTTTTTTAGATTTTTCATGGTATATTGGATATGAATAAGTTGGGGCCTACTTGCATTCTATGCTGAGCCTCTTTTAGGTTAGTTATATATATATACCTATTTTGATTACTATGTCTTGTTGCCCTAAGTAGTAGCTCATAATTTCATCTCTCTTCCATATAGACATATTCCATGGGCACTGTTTGTTAAATATCAAAATACCTAAGTGGAAGAGGGAATTCTCCAGGTAGACATCCTATTGCATCAATAATTGGGCTTGTAGTGTGGGTCAATAGGTCTTTCAGGTAACTACTCCTTCCACAATTTCTCTAGCTCCTCCAGACCGATTTCTGGGGGACCCTGCCAAGATTACTACTTTAATAAGTCGAAGCCAATTGTACTTCATGTGTAAAGTATCTTGCTTCCCCACTTAACAAGCTAAAGTAGCATTTGTCTCATCATACCTAGGAGAATGGCTACCTATTGGTCTATACCATAAGCAGAGCAAAATGATCCCTTTTTAACTTAACTTTTTACATAGACCAAAAATGAATTACCTAAGTTGTTTGCTTGACATTCATTTCTGCAATCTGTGGACACTGACTTCTTAGTTCAAAAACAAAGGTCCGAATATTTGGTGAACTACATTTTCAATTTCAATAGATTGGGGGCGGATGCAGGGTGGCCTGAGGTCAAATCGAGTGCTCTTTTTTTATAAAGGGCTTAAAGATGTAATGACAGTGACATAACATAACATAACATACCAGGTGTATTTGTAAAGCTCACGATTACCCGAAGATGTTACAAGTAGTAGATCCCCCAAAGTCCAATTACACCTTAATTAACTTCGTTCTTAAATTAACTCATCTGCTTCATGAGCATAGATGAAAGAAAGGGCATTTTGAACCCAAATTGGTTATGTATAAAGATAAGAAAACAGATATTGACAAAGGTGCAGAAGAACCTGAGCCTATATAAATAGGAAGTGTTCGGGACCCTCTGAGTGACAAAGCGAGAGAGCGATGCAGGGTCTCTCTAAGCCAATAGTAGATGGAGTTAAAACTATTGACAGGAGTAATATAAAATCCTACCCCATCGCTCATGCGACTGGTGAACCGGAACTCTGTATATTAGATCAACATAGAGAAACAGTTCAGTTAGATCTCCTTTACTCACCATGATTCCAACTCCAGGTTAACGCAACATAAACCGACCATTAATTGGAAAGCCTACTCCTTTTGTTTCTCTTCCGAATTTTGGAAGCTCTATTGCAGTAAAGAACTTGTAACACAAAAAGTTATAGCTGTACTAACAGATTCCAATGAACCTGCTTTACCTGTCTGTTATCAATACATGGCAGATGTATTTGATAAGAAAAAGGCCTCTAGACTACTGCCCCACTGCCATTATGACTTTCATAAAAATCTGGTCAGTGTAGCACAAATTCTTTGTTCTCGAATTTTTGCTGTAACTGAAAAAAAGAATATCTATCTGAGGTAATATTTGGACAAAATGCTCAGAATAGAGTTTATCTGTCCTCCCCATACACTTGTTTATTTTCCTCGCTTCTTTATCCTAAATGGGAGGGAGGTCTTCGATGTTGTGTCGATAGCGTGCCCTAAATGACATAACAATGAAAAACAGTACCATTTGCCACTTATCCAATCATTACTTGATCAGGTGAAAGAGGTCAAAATCTTTACCATATTGGATTTATTGAAAGCATATCATTTAATGAGAATGAAAGAGGGCGATGAATTGAAGACAGCATTTTGCACAAAATGTGGGCTCTATGAATACCTTGTGATGCATTTCAGCTTTTGTAATGCCCTGCTGCCTTTCAGTTTTTTATTAATGAAGCCTTGAGATAGATGTTGGATATATGTGCTATAGTATACATAGATGACATCTTAAATATGGATCACTGAGAGAATATCGAGGAGCAAAATATCGACTTGCCAAAATATCGAGGAAAAAGTATAGAATACCCGAATATCGACTTCCTATCTACAAACAAGTAAGTACACAAATATTGACTCCAAAATATCGATTATAAAAAATAAAGGCAGTGTTGGAACTGGCCCTTTTTGCAGGGTCATCCCCAAACTTTTTGCTTCGTCCTCCCTTATTTTTCCTGACCCGTGGTTGTTGGCAATAGGACTCTGCGCACTTTACCACTGCTGGTCAGTGCTAAAGTGCATATGCTCTCTATGTAAATTGTTATTCTGATTGGATATACATGTTTGGCATATTTGTATCACCATGAAGTCCCTAGTAAAGTGCACTGGGTGTGCCAGGGCTGGTGATGACAAATGCTACTAGTGGGCCTGCAGCACTGATTGTGCCACCCACAGGAGTAGCTCTAAAATGGTGTCTCAGGCCTGCCACTGCAGCGCCTATGGGCAGTTTAGAACTGCCATGTCCTCCTGGTCAGTGTCCCCACTGACCAGGCCTAACCCTTCCCTTCTCGTGCACATCAGTCACCCCTATGGAAGGCCCAAGGTACCCCCCTGGGCAGGGTGCAGTGTATGCGAAAGGTAGAGCATGTACTAGTGCAGGTACCATGCTCTGGTAGTGAATTACAGCCATGTCCGTTTTTCACTATTGTAAGGCTATCTTGCTCCATAGGTTAACATGGGGGATGCTGGCTACAGTGGTTAACAGCATTTCTTCCCATAGGAACAAGATAGGACATAAGTATCTAGTATCCCTGAACTCAGAATTTAATAATACATCTTTTAGGAAAGGTGGTTTTTAAATCCTGTGTTTGAGAACAGCACTTTTAGAAAGTTGCTGTTCTCTTGTCTGACCCTTCTGTGTGCCTGGGCCTGTTTGTGTATTGACTGTCTGGTTTGTGAGTGACAGGGGCTGGGGAATTCCCCCAGAGGCTGGATGAGTCAGCACTAGGCTGAATGAAGCAATTGCAACCTGAGTGGTGGGAGGAGTTAGCACCTGGGCTGAATAGGGCTGTGCCTGCCTGCCACAATGCTGGCTCCACCTCCTGCTGGGCGGCTGAGGACTCTGCCCCTCACTCTGAAAGGAAAGATGCAGCCAGCAAAACAAAGTACTCAGGATCCACCCAGAACTGGTTCAGACCGGGCTCAGGGCCCACATGCACAGAGAGAACAAAGACTTTAGGGGTATAAGTACAGGACCCCTGACAACAGAAAATTAGATCATCCTGGAAATCAAGAAGGAACCTCTGCCAAGGAGAAAGCTGACTCTGAAGAAGGAAGACTGTCCTGCTGTTGCTCTGCTGGACTGACCTGCTGTTGCTTTGCTGCCAAGGAGAGGGGAAGGACTTTGCTGTGGGCTGTGTCCCCTGTCTTGTAAGGAATCTCCAAGGGCCTGAGAAGAGCTGGCTCCCTGTTTTGAAGTCCCAGGAACAAAAGGACTTCACCCCCAGTCTCCCTGAACTCTGCTGAGGGAGTTCTGTCCTTCCTAGAGTGCTTGATCCAGTTGTGGGGCCTCTGGAAGTTGAACCTGAGCTGGGAAGCTTGAAACTAAGCTGAGAACTTGTGAAGCTGAAAAGTGTCGCATCGCTCGCTTGCGGAGCGCATCCCCGACAGTGCGAGAAGTTTCCCGCCGCTACGAAGGTCGAGATCGGCGCAGCGTCTGACATCGCTGCCGGAGCCGTCGCACCCTTCGTTTGCGGAACGCACCAGACCGGTGCGGGAGAATCGAACATCGCTGCGAGTGTCGTCGCAGAGCCTGTCGTCGCTGGGTGAGATCACCGCACCGCTTGCTTGCGGACCGCATCACGTCGCTGCGAACACCGTCGCAGAACCATCGCATCGAGGAGCTGCGAGAGAGAGGATCACCGCTGGACCGCGCATCGTCGCCCCGGAGATCGTCGCAGCCCCTACGAGATCATCGCATCGTGCCTTTGCGAGAACAGACTTCCCACGGAACCTACGCACCGGAATCTACGCAAGCTGCCTTCCTCCCCATACAGACCGGATTCGTCGCAACACGCCCGCTGCTGCAGCGGGGCTGTCGCATCGCCTCCCCAGGGTCTCAGGAGTGACGCATCGCTTGTTTCCACCGCACCAGCTTCCTGCTTGTGGAACTTTGTTGCATCTAAAAGGTACTGTGAGTAAACGTGACGCATCTGTGAACTTTTCACGCATCTGTGGATTATTTTAACGCAACTCAAAGAACTTTGATTACAACCTGAAGAACTCTTTTGAAACCATATCCTTGAACTGTGTATGTTGGATTTTTGCCGTTTTGGTCTTGTGTAGTTTAGAATAAATATCTTTATTTTCCTAAACTGTTGTGGAATCAGTCTGTGGTGTTTTCACTGTGTTACTGTGAGTGTTGGTACAAATACTTAACGCATTGCCTCTGGTTAGCCTAGACTGCTCAGGCCAAGCTACCTTGAGGGCGAGCAGGGGTTATCTGAGAGGGTTATCTCCTTGTCCTGACTAGAAGCAAGGGTCCCTATTTGGACAGTGGTACCCACCTCTGCCAACTAGAGACCCCCAGTTCTAACATTGGTGGTCAGGCGGTGGGATTTGAACTTGTATTTGTACTTGACCCACAGTAATTGGTGTACATCACTAGTGAGTACAGACCACTACGCCACCGCATACTATTGGTTTTTGAGTTTTTTTATTCTATTTTTGATCGTACCCTGAAAGAATCCAAGCATCATGTCTCGGAATGGTAAACCAGCAAGTGATGTTGCAGAACTGGAGTTTGATATTGAAATGTTAAGTGATTACAAAGTAGGTCAACTCAGGCAGTTCTGCAGGAACTTTGGATGCCCCGTGAAGCGCCGCTCCAAGAAGGAGGAGCTACAGGAGGCCTTAAGGGCCTGGTGGGAGACCAAAAAGGCTGGGGAGACAGATGATGCAGAGGTGGATGAGGATGCACAAAGGGATGGTTTCAGGCCACAGGATCTGCCTGTGTCCGGAGCAGCCTCAAGGGCTGGCAGCAACCATTCAGCTGAAAGTTTTTCCCCAGAGGAGTTGGAGGAAAACCAAAGGGCTAGAGATCATAAATTATAAATGTTGAGGCTTGAAATGAAGATGAAGCAAATGGAAAAGGAAAGGGCGGCGGAGGAGAGCAAACATGCCCGTGCCCTGGAGGAATTGAAATTGTCCTTGGCCCATGAATTACGAATGAGGAAGCTTGAGTTGGAGCTCAAGAGGCGTGAGGCCATGAGGGTCTCAGCTGAAGAAGAAACATGGGTAGCTCAAGAGGTGAGCTTTGCTGAGTTGGAGGTGGAGTCCAGCTCAGATGGTGGCAGCAAGATTATAGTTTCCAGTGCTGAGAGAAAGGTACAAACACCCAGAGATGTGGCGCCTGACTTGAGGGAGGGGGTCAACATACACCAGGGGGTTCAGGTTTATGATGTAGTTCCAGTGGAGTGCAGTGTCCCTGAAGTAGATTGGGGGACTGGCACAGGGGACCATATTCCCAGTGGTGGGAGGGACACTCTACTGACTCTAGATGAGAGGTACAGGGAGAGGGGTTCCCCCGTGGTAGAAACCTTGGTGTGTGTGAGTGAAGACCAGCCAGAAGAGTGTGGGTTGTGTGACAGAGACAGTCAGATACTGTCTTGCCAGTCTCAGGAGAGTGGTGTGGAGTACTTGTGTGAGGCACTGGAGGGTGAGGCAAAGGGTAGCTTGGTTAACAACTGTGGGGGGCTGTGTGATTCATTTGATGGAGAGCATATTTTAAGTCCCTGTTTTCCAGAGCTATGCCAACACCCGGTGGAGTGTGAGTTCTCTGACCCCAGAGAGCTTGCGTTGGAGGCAGACCTCTTGGTGAATTCCAGAGAGTCTGAGGAGGCATTCGGGAGTGATCCCAAAAGGAGTGGCTTAGATATCTTCCAGACCTGTGAGGTGGAAGAGGTTCAGTGTAGCCCGGTTAGGTCCCAGTGTAGTGGGAGGGGTGTAGGGGCTCATGTCCGGTCTCAGTGGAGAAGGAATGAGTGTGGGACGGTGTGTCTCACGGTGCCCGAAACCCAGTCTCAGGGCCTGGAGGGTTCCTTAAGGGAACACCAGGTTGAGGACCTAGACTGTACTTGTAGGCCATTTGAGGAGGATCTCCCAGTGTCTGTTGAACGGGGAGTGCCTGTAACCAGGCCTCCATCAGTTCTGGTGTTTGGCAGTGCCGCTCCATTTGGGAGGGTACAGAAGTCCAGACTGAGGGGTGAGAGGGGGAAGGAGTCCCCGATGGGAGAACCAGTGGGTCAGGGACCAGTCAGAAGGGCTGAGTCTCCTAGGAATGACCATGGTGACACCACTTCTGTCCTGGGGGATCTTCCCGCACTGTCAGGTGGACAGGGGTCGGGAGATCTGCGCCAGGCAGACTGTCACAGGACACATGAGTTGTGTGTCACCCTCAAGGGGGTACTATGTGAGTCCCCAGAAGTCCTGGCGTGCCAGGCGAGTGTTCCACCGCAGGGGTTGGTCCCTGGGTGGGGAAGCCAGGTTCAGATGTTGTCTGACCTGGGGGCGTTGGAGCCTAGGTTTGAGGGCCAGGTCCGGGGTGTCCCCCCTGACCTGGAATACCAGTTGCAGGATAGAACCCCTGAACTGGTGGGGGAATGGTGCAGGGTACCTGCCACAGGTGCCCTGACTATTCTAGAAGGGGGTACCACTCCAGGTGGGAGGGTACAAAGCCCCAAGGGAGAGGAGGACCAGGTGTGGGGAAGCCCACCTCAGCCTCCTGTCCAGCCGCCGGATAAAGGTCCGGGACTGGTGAGTCAGTGCCAGAGTGTCAGACCTGAACTGACAAGAGAGAGAGTGGACAAAGGGTGCCAAGCACCTGGGGCTACTGCCCCCCACCCTCTGATGCCACAGGGGTTTGAGAGCCATGAGAGGCATGAGGCCTGGGTCTCATCCCTGATCACTGTTGGTGGTGACTGTGGCTTGCTGTTGGTCTGTTGGGACACACCTGTGAGGAAATTAAGGTTAGGTGCTGCACAGGTGGTGTCCACAGGTGAGGTGAAAGGTTCCACATGGATTGGCATGGTGGACCCCGAGAGTATGGATAGAGTGATACAACTGGGTTTAGGACGGCGTAGAACAGGACTGCCCTGCTGTTTGGGCCAGGTTCCGTGTTCTATCGCCTTAAGCAGGGAATCCCATCGAGGTATCGTTTGGTCTACCCTGGCTTTAGGCTGGAAGGGGGTTGTGTTGGAACTGGCCCTTTTTGCAGGGTCATCCCCAAACTTTTTGCTTCGTCCTCCCTTATTTTTCCTGACCCGTGGTTGTTGGCAATAGGACTCTGCGCACTTTACCACTGCTGGTCAGTGCTAAAGTGCATATGCTCTCTATGTAAATTGTTATTCTGATTGGATATACATGTTTGGCATATTTGTATCACCATGAAGTCCCTAGTAAAGTGCACTGGGTGTGCCAGGGCTGGTGATGACAAATGCTACTAGTGGGCCTGCAGCACTGATTGTGCCACCCACAGGAGTAGCTCTAAAATGGTGTCTCAGGCCTGCCACTGCAGCGCCTATGGGCAGTTTAGAACTGCCATGTCCTCCTGGTCAGTGTCCCCACTGACCAGGCCTAACCCTTCCCTTCTCGTGCACATCAGTCACCCCTATGGAAGGCCCAAGGTACCCCCCTGGGCAGGGTGCAGTGTATGCGAAAGGTAGAGCATGTACTAGTGCAGGTACCATGCTCTGGTAGTGAATTACAGCCATGTCCGTTTTTCACTATTGTAAGGCTATCTTGCTCCATAGGTTAACATGGGGGATGCTGGCTACAGTGGTTAACAGCATTTCTTCCCATAGGAACAAGATAGGACATAAGTATCTAGTATCCCTGAACTCAGAATTTAATAATACATCTTTTAGGAAAGGTGGTTTTTAAATCCTGTGTTTGAGAACAGCACTTTTAGAAAGTTGCTGTTCTCTTGTCTGACCCTTCTGTGTGCCTGGGCCTGTTTGTGTATTGACTGTCTGGTTTGTGAGTGACAGGGGCTGGGGAATTCCCCCAGAGGCTGGATGAGTCAGCACTAGGCTGAATGAAGCAATTGCAACCTGAGTGGTGGGAGGAGTTAGCACCTGGGCTGAATAGGGCTGTGCCTGCCTGCCACAATGCTGGCTCCACCTCCTGCTGGGCGGCTGAGGACTCTGCCCCTCACTCTGAAAGGAAAGATGCAGCCAGCAAAACAAAGTACTCAGGATCCACCCAGAACTGGTTCAGACCGGGCTCAGGGCCCACATGCACAGAGAGAACAAAGACTTTAGGGGTATAAGTACAGGACCCCTGACAACAGAAAATTAGATCATCCTGGAAATCAAGAAGGAACCTCTGCCAAGGAGAAAGCTGACTCTGAAGAAGGAAGACTGTCCTGCTGTTGCTCTGCTGGACTGACCTGCTGTTGCTTTGCTGCCAAGGAGAGGGGAAGGACTTTGCTGTGGGCTGTGTCCCCTGTCTTGTAAGGAATCTCCAAGGGCCTGAGAAGAGCTGGCTCCCTGTTTTGAAGTCCCAGGAACAAAAGGACTTCACCCCCAGTCTCCCTGAACTCTGCTGAGGGAGTTCTGTCCTTCCTAGAGTGCTTGATCCAGTTGTGGGGCCTCTGGAAGTTGAACCTGAGCTGGGAAGCTTGAAACTAAGCTGAGAACTTGTGAAGCTGAAAAGTGTCGCATCGCTCGCTTGCGGAGCGCATCCCCGACAGTGCGAGAAGTTTCCCGCCGCTACGAAGGTCGAGATCGGCGCAGCGTCTGACATCGCTGCCGGAGCCGTCGCACCCTTCGTTTGCGGAACGCACCAGACCGGTGCGGGAGAATCGAACATCGCTGCGAGTGTCGTCGCAGAGCCTGTCGTCGCTGGGTGAGATCACCGCACCGCTTGCTTGCGGACCGCATCACGTCGCTGCGAACACCGTCGCAGAACCATCGCATTGAGGAGCTGCGAGAGAGAGGATCACCGCTGGACCGCGCATCGTCGCCCCGGAGATCGTCGCAGCCCCTACGAGATCATCGCATCGTGCCTTTGCGAGAACAGACTTCCCACGGAACCTACGCACCGGAATCTACGCAAGCTGCCTTCCTCCCCATACAGACCGGATTCGTCGCAACACGCCCGCTGCTGCAGCGGGGCTGTCGCATCGCCTCCCCAGGGTCTCAGGAGTGACGCATCGCTTGTTTCCACCGCACCAGCTTCCTGCTTGTGGAACTTTGTTGCATCTAAAAGGTACTGTGAGTAAACGTGACGCATCTGTGAACTTTTCACGCATCTGTGGATTATTTTAACGCAACTCAAAGAACTTTGATTACAACCTGAAGAACTCTTTTGAAACCATATCCTTGAACTGTGTATGTTGGATTTTTGCCGTTTTGGTCTTGTGTAGTTTAGAATAAATATCTTTATTTTCCTAAACTGTTGTGGAATCAGTCTGTGGTGTTTTCACTGTGTTACTGTGAGTGTTGGTACAAATACTTAACGCATTGCCTCTGGTTAGCCTAGACTGCTCAGGCCAAGCTACCTTGAGGGCGAGCAGGGGTTATCTGAGAGGGTTATCTCCTTGTCCTGACTAGAAGCAAGGGTCCCTATTTGGACAGTGGTACCCACCTCTGCCAACTAGAGACCCCCAGTTCTAACAGGCAGTCAAAATGTCAAATTTTTTAAATGTCTTAAAAGTAATTTAAAATGAATATAATAAATATAATTAATTTAAACAAACTTAAAATATTTAAATAAACTTAAAAAAACTAATAATAATTTTAATACATATATATTATTAAGAAAACATATACAATAATTTTACCGTAGGTTAGAGAGAGGGTTACATTTACTATTACCACTCCAGTGAGTGCAACAGTAGAGAAAACATTGGATACCGTAGGGGTAAAAATTACTATTCCCACTTCAGAAAGTGCAACAGTAGGGAAAGCACTGGATAGCGTACGTAGAGGTAAAAATTACTATTCCCACTCCAGAGAGTGCAACAGTAGGGAAAGCGTTGGATAGCGTAGGGGTATAAATTACTATTCCCACTCCAGTGAGTGCAACAGCAGGGAAAGTGTTGGATAGCGGGAAATTAAAAATTACTATTCCCACTCCAGTGAGTGCAACAGTAGGGAAAGCATTGGATAGCGTAGGGTTAAAAATTACTATTCCCACTTCAGAAAGTGCAACAGTAGGGAAAGCATTGGATAGCGTATGAGGGGGCGGAGCAGGGAGCCGGGCGGACGCTGATCGCCTCGGCTCCCGGTCCACGAAATGCTCTGACCCGGCCCTGGGCAGTTACAGCCCTTCATTTTGACCGCTCTTTTGTCCAGCACGAAGCAGAGCGAGTGGGGCAGGTGCGGAGCAGCAGCGATCGCTCCGAGGTTGGCAGACAGGCTCGTTCTCCCGAGGTGAAGGAGGAGAGGGCGGAGGCGCTCAAGATGGCGGGCGGCACTGCGCCGTGGACTCTGCTGACTGCGGCCGCCGCTGGGAGGTAGGATTGCGTCCTGCGCTACCCCGGCTTGTTGAGACTCTCGCCGCAGCTACTGGCATAATTTCCTCTACCTTCACTTCGGTGGAGACCCCTGAGGTAATATAAATTTTATGGTCATGTTGTGTTCCCTAGCGAGTACCCCACCGACTCCATGTACGAGTTAAAAGTGCATGTAACTTCCCTCCTGTACCAGCTATGAAGACGCAAATACATTTGCGTCCAACGTTAACTTGTCCTCTTTCAGACCCACCATGAATGGGTTTGATGGTCCGTTCCTAAGTATGCTATGCCAACGTCTTTTTGAAGTGTACTCCTACGTTTTTCAGCCTGGCTGAAAGTAGGCCCTGAATCTCTGCCATCGAGCCTCTTTTCTGGCTTCTGACTGCGAGGGCCTCTGCCCAAGCAGCCCCCGTACCCGTGAACTCTGACTTACTTCTAGCGCGGCCCTCCGTGCTCAGCTCAGCCTGCTGCCTGCCAAGATTGACTATAACCTTCGAGTTATCTGTTTTCCTCCCCGAAGATACATTCCAGTCTACTAGCTTCAGTAAACATCCTTCCTCAGCTACAGGGCTAAAGGGCCGACCTGTCTTTATGCAAGTAATTCATAGCCTCTGTTGCCATGCTTCCATGGAAGGCCCCGTGCCCCCACGCTTCTCATACAGACACTCAGGCGCTTATACACGCACTCACAGCAAGTATAGAATAGCTTCTGCTCTAGAGACCTTTCTGCCCAGATAGCTTAGTTCCTAAACATCAGATATCAGATATGATAGAAGCACAAGTTGATCTGACATGCCAGACTTCTGTCTCTTTCCGTCAGTGTAAATGTCAAGTCCCCTGCACCCCGTCTATCACACGTCATGCAGCTGCGCACGCATCCAAGCTTCCGATTTCTGCTGACATTGCAACATTCTGTTAGCACCACCCCTTGGTGCCACCCACTTGCGTCACCTATCAGTGACGTTTCTAGTTCACGCCTAGTTTACGCCTCTTGATGATGTACTAGCACCACGTGTATACTGTTATCTTGTCTTCTCTCAGCTGTTACGCCTCTTACATTGAACATTATGATGTAAATCAAGTATATAAGCTATGTATTGTCAATAAACGAGGGCGCGCTCATCTATCCCTTCTGACACCCTGTGTGGTGGTCAGAACATGATATCCTGATTCCTTTATGAGGAATAAAACCCTTAGAAACTCTTACACCACGGACTCTGTTTTCCTTCATTCCGATTGAGTTATTATTGATTAAGTACTTACCTGCATAGAAATTAAGAGAGTAAATTAATTATTTACATCATTTTGGCGCCCGAATAGGGACCCCTCCCCCACCTCACGCGCCGGAAGGTGCGTTGCAATCCGTGTCCCCTGCCATCAGTTAGACGGACAACACGTGTACTGGCAGGATTTCCTGCATTCCCCTCTGACACACGGAGGTGACGAAGACTGCGATCAGTGCCCAGACGAGGCGGTGAGGAGTGCGGAGGATCCCGACCAGAGCCCAGAATATTCCCGATATACATGAAACAGCCTAGAGAGGGAAGGTGGCTTGCCTCTTATCGAGATTCCTGTAGATCAAGAAGGTCCTTATGTACACAGTCAAGTATTGGGGAAAGATAGAAAGTTTTTAATTGACACAGGGGCAAGTCGCACTACAATAAGTCATGACGAAGTTCCAGGGGCACCCCTCTCAGGCTCACAAAATGTTTCCCTTGGGTTTTCAGGACAGCCTATTGTAAATGAAGTATCAGAACCAGTTCCCCTGGCTGTGGGTCCGTTATCACGCGTTACAGACCTATTACTAACAAAATCATGTCCGGAAAATCTGTTAGGAATTAAAACACTGAAGGCTCTAGGAGCTATAATATGTTGCTCCCCGGAGGGGGTTAGACTCTTTCTACGGGATTTCAAGGGTCATTACGTTCTTCGTGAGTTTGACGTCAGATTGAAAAATGTACCTGATTACTTGTGGGCAAAAGGCCCAACTGATGTAGGATGTATGCACATTACACCATACCGTGTTACCCTCAAGGCAGGTGTTGTATTACCCAGAATCAGACAATACAAGTTACCACCCGATGCTGTAGCGGCTTTACTGAAAATCATTGAAGAGCTCATTGCCCAAGGAGTGGTCGTCGAAACCGACTCCAATATCTGTAATTCACCCATAATTCCGATTCTTAAACGTACTGATCCCAATGCACCGCCAGTATATCGGCTGGTGATTGATCTTCGAGAATTGAATAAATGCATTATCCCACAGTATCCTGTGGTCCCCGATATATCATCTCTATTGACTGCTATTGATTCAGAAGCAACGTTCTTTACTGTAATTGATCTCAAGAACGCCTTCTTCAGCGTGCCTATTGATCCCGAGAGCCAATATCTCTTCGGATTCTGTTTAAATGGACGCAGTTTCAAATTTTCGCGCGCACCTCAAGGATTCACAGAAAGCCCCAGCATCTATAGTCAAGCACTGAAAAGACAACTAGATTGTATTCAAATGCCAGTTAACACCGCTTTACTACAATACGTCGATGATCTGCTGATCACCGCACGAAGTGAGCCCGAATGTGAAAAAGCATCACTGACAGTTTTACATTTCCTGGCCGACAAGGGACACAAGGTGTCTCCTTCGAAGCTACAATTCTGTGCTCAGCAAGTTGTGTACTTGGGTCACTTACTGTCCAAAGTGGGGAGACAGCTCACTCCCGATCGCATTCAGTTAATTGTGAACATGCCGCAACCCAAGACACAAAAGGAAGTGCGGGCCTTCATAGGCCTCACCTCGTACTGCAGACAATGGATTCCCCAGTATGCATTTTTAGCTAAACCACTCATCCAGTTAACGACACAGGAGGCAGCAACTTCGACTGTCCTCCCTTGGACTCAGGAACACACACAAGCTTTTGAAGAATTAAAGAAAGTTTTATGCCAAGCACCAGTTTTAGCGACACCATGTTACAACAAACCGTTTACACTTTTTGTTACAGAACGTGATGGTACGGCGTTGTCTGTCCTCACTCAAGACCAAGCAGGTTCACATAAGCCTTGTGCTTATTTTTCTAGTACATTGGATTCAGTAGCTCAAGCACTCCCTGCGTGCTTAAAGTCAGTAGCAGCAACAGCGTTAGCAATAAGACAAAGTGATTCAATTGTTTTAGGTCATCAGTTAACAGTTCAAGTACCACATTCTGTAGAGGTTTTGTTAAACAGAACCCAGACTCAACACTTAACTATAGCACGACTGACAGGTTATGAATTAACACTATTCCAGCCACACATAGAAATCAGACGTTGCAGCATCCTGAACCCAGCAACACTGTTACCTACAGTTACGACAGATCCAGCTCCGCATGATTGTATAGAAATAATTAATGCAGTAACTAAGCCTAGACGAGACTTAACAGATGTCCCATTGACAAATCCAGACCTGACACTTTATGTGGATGGTTCATGCATGAGAACAAGTACAGGAGAATTAGTGGCCGCGTACGCCGTGACCACTGAAACTGAAATTAAAGAAACATATCGTATTGACACACTGTCTGCTCAAGCAGCAGAGCTCATCGCTCTGACCCGAGCTTGTATTCTAGCCAAGAACAGAAATGTTAACATATACACAGATTCCCGCTATGCCTTCGGAGTTGTACACGACTTCGGAGTCCTCTGGCAAGAACGAGGTTTTCTGACTTCTCATGGGGCCAAGATACAACATGGCCCCCTCATTCAAGCACTGTTAGAAGCAATACATTTGCCCTCGGGCATATCAGTCATGAAGTGTAAGGCACATACCAAAGTCACAGATTCTGTTTCCCAGGGTAACGACCTGGCAGACCAGACAGCAAAACATACAGCATTGACTCACACCCAGACTACTGATGTGACAAAGACAATAGTACAAACACAGTGTATGACAGTTAGAGATCCCGCCCTAGACGTAATTGACATCCAGACACATGCTACTTCAGAGGAAATAAAGAAATGGACTGAACTAGGAGGGATTCAGACAGACCAAGGTTGGGTGACGAAGGGAAAATCTATATGGTTTCTCCCCGACTCAATGGTTCAAGTCATGATAAATACAGCACATAGTCCTGCCCATCTTGGAGAGAAAGCCATGTTAGACAGTTTACAGAATCTCTGGTACAACAAACACTTACGAGCAGCAGCAAAACAGAAAGTGCGTACTTGCATGATCTGTTGTCAGTTCAATCCAGGTAAAAGCGTCCCTGTTGAGCAAGGTGGATTCCATCCTCCCGATCACCCTTTTGAAGTCCTCCAGATGGATTATATCCAGATGAATAGCTGTAGAGGATTTAAGTATGTTCTTGTAATCGTTTGTGCTCTGTCCCGCTGGACCGAAGCATACCCAGTCCCAGACTACACTGCTCCGACCACTGCCAGACAGTTGGTTCGTGAATTCTTCCCACGGTACGGTTTGCCCCGTGTCGTGTATTCAGATAACGGACAGCCGTTCTCGTCCGAGCTGATGAAACAAGTTTCCCTCTTGCTAGGATATCAGTGGAGGTTCCACTGTGTCCGACATCCCGAAGCAGCTGGCCTTGTAGAAAGGCATAATCAGACACTAAAAATCCGTCTTGCCAAGATCTGTCAAGAAAAAGGGGTCGACTGGATAGTCGCCCTGCCCGTGGCACTATTCTACATGAGAATGGTCGCCCACTCAAGATCAGGGCTATCCCCGTACGAAGTGGTCTTTGGCAGACCGCCGAATATGTGGGGGACGCCCGTTCCGAAAAAGATCACTGATGTTGATTGTAACATGTTGACAGATTACCTTGCCTCCTTGATGTCTGCACTCCAATCATGTCGTTCACAGGTTGCCGCAGCCTTCCCTGACAACACCGATGTAAAGGCGCATGAGGTCCGTCCAGGGGACCTGGTACTCGTCAGGAACTTCGACCGGAAAAGTCCGCTGGAGCCCCGCTGGAAGTCTCCGAAGACCGTTCTGCTTACCACCAGGACCGCCGTGAAAATCGAGGGGAGAAAGGGGTGGGTCCACACGAGTCACATCAAGCTATGCAATGAACTAAAAAACGGACTGAAACAGGACTCTGACTCGTCCACCCCCACCAAAGACTGTGTTGAAGCACAAGACGTTACTGTGCCTAAAAGAGAAAAGACTCCTCAAGAACTTTACCGTATGAAGCTTCGATCTAGCAAGTCAGACAGTTTAATTGTTTAAGTCCTCCCCTAGGTGAATCGGTTAAATAGTTTCTGATATGTATCCCCTAGATCGAGTTAGAGAGAGAGAGGAAAAGAGAAGAACATATTGCAAATCACTTCGTAGTCACTGCATAGTGACACTAATTATCATGTTTATTCTGAGTATTCTAATTATTATTGCCAGCATTCTGCTTCCTATGTACTGGCCTATTTTCAGGCGTAAACAATCTGCTTACAATGTCTCTGCTGAACACACTTTCAGTGAACTTCCTGCACATGAACTCTCTTACAGACTTGCGCTGCGCAACAATACATTCATTAGTATGTTACACCATTCCCATCAGACAAGTAATGCTACAGACTGTTGGATATGTGGCCGACTCCCTCCCTACCAGAATTACAAGGGAGCTCTGCCTCTCTTTCCGTACCCATTCACTCACAATGGCTCTTGTGGAGCATGGTTTAAAATAATTAACTCTTTAGATCCTGATATTGCTGTTTTCGATGGGGGCTGGGTTTGGGGAAACTTGAACTTAGTCCTGCTCAACGTCTGTTATCCTGATAAAAAGGGACTTCCCACTCGAATAGGAACTGATCTAGAAAATGAAGTATATGGATTAGGTAATTACACAATTAGCCTTATGATCCTCACTGTTGAATCTGAAACTGCTCCAGTTTTGCCCCATATGTTAGTGTTACCAGTCACAGGTGAATTATGTGTTAGCAAGAAAGGTTCAGTACACATAGGTCATAGTAAATGCACTACTGTGGTCGAGTTCAGTGACCATGGTAAATCGTCTTTTAAAGCTACCAGTCATTCCTATTTTGTTTGTGGTCATACCGCATACATACGTTTGCCTCCAGATTGGGACGGTACCTGTTACATTGCATTCCTTCTGCCACCTGTTTTCCTAGCTCCTCCTGATTACCATAGAAACACGAATCTAGCACCGAACAGACCCAAAAGAGATATTCCCCTTGTCGACTACACAGAAACGGCATGGGAACAGTACACTGATTTCAATAAAGGATTCTTTTTCTTCCTAGGACCTGTCCAAAACAGTAAATTAATACGCAGATTAACGAGAACACTTGAAGCAGTAGTGAACGAAACTGCCTCCGCTCTAGGTAACCTAACAGAGGAGCAGTCCGCTATACGGACTGTTGTCCTTCAAAATCGTCTTGTGATTGACGTCATCTTGGCAGATAGAGGTGGAGCCTGTAAGGTCATCGGGTCAAGTTGCTGTGTTTTCATTCCACAAAATGCACCATCTGTCTATCAAGCTATCACCCGTTTACATAAAATTGCAAATCAGATACATCAGAATCCAGGCACCTGGACTTGGTCCGGTTGGTTCTGGACTACGTTAACAGCTTGGGGATGGAAGATCTTATCCTTCCTAGGCATTGGTCTTGTTATAGTATTCAGTTGTTGCCTATGCCTGCAGTGTGGGCCAGCGATATGTGGACTGTGTGCCACATCCTGCATTGAGCATTCCAGTTGCCTCTCAAACAGTCAAAGAAAGAAAGACGAACATATAATGTTACAAGAACAAACCGATCGATTTATGAGGATCGATATATCATGAAGGGTCCGTAGGGAACAAGGAGGGAATGAGGTAATATAAATTTTATGGTCATGTTGTGTTCCCTAGCGAGTACCCCACCGACTCCATGTACGAGTTAAAAGTGCATGTAACTTCCCTCCTGTACCAGCTATGAAGACGCAAATACATTTGCGTCCAACGTTAACTTGTCCTCTTTCAGACCCACCATGAATGGGTTTGATGGTCCGTTCCTAAGTATGCTATGCCAACGTCTTTTTGAAGTGTACTCCTACGTTTTTCAGCCTGGCTGAAAGTAGGCCCTGAATCTCTGCCATCGAGCCTCTTTTCTGGCTTCTGACTGCGAGGGCCTCTGCCCAAGCAGCCCCCGTACCCGTGAACTCTGACTTACTTCTAGCGCGGCCCTCCGTGCTCAGCTCAGCCTGCTGCCTGCCAAGATTGACTATAACCTTCGAGTTATCTGTTTTCCTCCCCGAAGATACATTCCAGTCTACTAGCTTCAGTAAACATCCTTCCTCAGCTACAGGGCTAAAGGGCCGACCTGTCTTTATGCAAGTAATTCATAGCCTCTGTTGCCATGCTTCCATGGAAGGCCCCGTGCCCCCACGCTTCTCATACAGACACTCAGGCGCTTATACACGCACTCACAGCAAGTATAGAATAGCTTCTGCTCTAGAGACCTTTCTGCCCAGATAGCTTAGTTCCTAAACATCAGATATCAGATATGATAGAAGCACAAGTTGATCTGACATGCCAGACTTCTGTCTCTTTCCGTCAGTGTAAATGTCAAGTCCCCTGCACCCCGTCTATCACACGTCATGCAGCTGCGCACGCATCCAAGCTTCCGATTTCTGCTGACATTGCAACATTCTGTTAGCACCACCCCTTGGTGCCACCCACTTGCGTCACCTATCAGTGACGTTTCTAGTTCACGCCTAGTTTACGCCTCTTGATGATGTACTAGCACCACGTGTATACTGTTATCTTGTCTTCTCTCAGCTGTTACGCCTCTTACATTGAACATTATGATGTAAATCAAGTATATAAGCTATGTATTGTCAATAAACGAGGGCGCGCTCATCTATCCCTTCTGACACCCTGTGTGGTGGTCAGAACATGATATCCTGATTCCTTTATGAGGAATAAAACCCTTAGAAACTCTTACACCACGGACTCTGTTTTCCTTCATTCCGATTGAGTTATTATTGATTAAGTACTTACCTGCATAGAAATTAAGAGAGTAAATTAATTATTTACATCACCCCCACCGAGGGAATCCTCCCAGCACCTGCCTGACTCTAAGATGGCGGCCGGAGGCGACTTCTGATGGCGATCGCCGCTTCCACTGGCTCGCCCCAACTTTTCCCCGGCCTCCTGCTAATCCTGTGGCCCTCTCTTGGACTTTTGGCCTGCCTCCCGACCTGCAGCCAGTTTGGGGCCACTGCCAGTGCCGGAACGCCCTGGGGCCCTGCAACACGGACCGGATCTCCAGACCACCCCCAACCCCCCCCCACATGGCACCAGCGTTCTGGATGTGCCACTGCTCCTGGAGTCAACACTGCTTGCGGGTGAATCAACACACAACCCACCGGCAGCCGTGCAGCGCCCCATGGTCAACGTGTGACCGTACCAACAGCGTCAACATGGCCTTCACCACCTGGCGCACTCTCTCCTCCACCGAGACGGCTGACTGCAAGCTCTCCAAGATGGTGACGCGCCTGCCGCTGGCCTCCAGCTTCATCTCCCACCTTCACTACTGGACTTCTTGACTTTTTGCTTTGTCCTGACCAACACTTTGCTGCTGTTTTCGGACAGCTTCACTGGACTCTAGCCCTCCTCCCATTCCCTGGTCCATTAACCCTTTTCCCCGTGGATGATCCTCAAATGTTCCCTCCCTTTTCCGCTTCCCCTTCTCTCCATACCCTTGCATCCCTCCCACCCTCCCTTTGTTCTGTGACTGCATCCACACTTATGGAACTCTGCTCACCATATACCTTGCCTATGTGACTCTCTAGTATATCCAGTCTTATCCCCTCCCTATGTATATATAGATAACTCTAATCACTAGTGTATGCAGTAGACCTCTGTACTATCTACCATTCCTATGTGTCCATTAGAGTATATCCGGTCTTATCCCTTCCTATGTATATAGAGATAACTCTAATGACTAGTCTCCTAGACACCATATACCACCCCTATGCGTCGCTTAGAGTTTAACCAGTCATATCCCTCCTATGTGTATGTAGTTGACTCTTATCACTAGTGTTTGCAGTGGTCCTTTGTACTCTCTACCACCCCTATGTGACCCTTAGAGTGTTTCCAGTCATATCCCTCCTGTGTAGATAGAAGATAACTCTAATGACTAGTCTCCATGTGATTTTTAGATTGTATCCTTGTGTATCCCCTCCCTTGTTTAGAGTTATAGCTTTAACGACTAGTCGCATGTGTGACTGTTGGAATATAGCCAGGTGTATCCCTTTCCCCGTGTGAAGAGATAACCCTATTCACTAGAATAAAAAGAAATGTGTTCCTGAAATGTGTAACGTGACTGATTCTATGTAAAGTGCTTTGATAACATGTAACGGAACTGGTGCTATGTAAAGCGCTTTGATAACCTAATCGGTTCAAGTTCCTGAAATGTGCAACGTAACTGATTCTATGTAAAGTGCTGTGATAACATGTAACGGAACTGGTGCTATGTAAAGCGCTCTGATAACCTAATCGGTTCAAGTTCGCGCTATAGAAAACACTAAAAATAAATAAATAAATAAGTATGTAGAGGTAAAAATTACTATTCACACTCCAGAGAGTGCAACAGTAGGGAAAGTGTTGGATAGCGTAGGGGTAAAAATTACTATTCCCACTCCACAGAGTGCAACAGTAGGGAAAGCATTGGATAGCGTGAAAGTAAAAATTACTATTCCCACTCCAGAGAGTGCAACAGTAGGGAAAGCGTTGGATAGCGTAGGGTTAAAAATTACGATTCCCACGCCAGAAAGTGCAACAGTAGGGAAAGCGTTGGATAGTGTAGGGGTAAAAATTACTATTCCCACTCCAGTGAGTGCAACAGTAGGGAAAGCGTTGGATAGCGGTAGGGTAAAAATTACTATTCCCACTCCATAGAGTGCAACAGTAGGGAAAGCGTTGGATAGCGTAGAGGTACAATTTACTATTTCCACTCCAGTGAGTGCAGCATTAGGGAAAGCGTTGGATAGCCTAGGGGTTTAAATTACTATTCCCACTCCAGTGAGTGCAACAGTAGGGAAAGCATTGGATAGCGTAGGAGTTAAAATTACTATTCCAACTCCATAGAGTGTAACAGTAGGGAAAGCATTGGATAGCGTAGGGACACAAATTACTATTCCCACTCCAATGAGTGCAACAGTAGGAAAAGTGTTGGGTAGTGTAGGGGTAAAAATTACTATACCCACTCCAGAGAGTGCAACAGTAGGGAAAGCGTTGGATAGCGGGAATGTAAAAATTACTATTCCCACTCCAGAGAGTGCAACAGTAGGGAAAGCGTTGGATAGCATAGAGGTACAATTTTCTATTTTCACTCCAGTGAGTGCAGCATTAGAGAAAGCGTTGGATAGCGTAGGGGTTTAAATTACTATTCCCACTCCAGTGAGTACAACAGTAGGGAAAGCGCTGGATAGCGTAGGGGTTAAAATTACTATTCCAACTCCAGAGAGTGTAACGGTAGGGAAAGCATTGGATAGCATAGGGATACAAATTACTATTCCCACTCCAATGAGTGCAACAGTAGGAAAAGCGTTGGATAGCGTAGGGGTAAAAATTACTATTCCCACTCCAGAGAGTGCAACAGTAGGGAAAGCGTTGGATAGCGGGAATGTAAACATTACTATTCCCACTCCAGAGAGTGCAACAGTAGGGAAAGCGTTGGATAGCGTAGTGGTAAAAATTACTATTCCCACTCCAGTAAGTGCAACAGTAGGGAAAGCATTGGATAGCGTAGGGGTAAAACTTACTATTCCCACTCCAATGAGTGCAACAGTAGGGAAAGCGTTCAATAGCGTAGGGGTAAAATTTACTATTCCCTCTCCTGAGAGTGCAACAGTACTGAACATAACTACTTCATATATGAATGAAAATTAATTAAATATGAATAGTAATTTGTTAAATATAATTATTAGTTATTTATAATAAATTAATTAATTTCAACAAAAATAAGCAATAAATAAATGTAAAAATTTATTAATTATTTATAATTAAATTACTTCCCACCCTATCCCCTAAAAACCCACAACCCACTACTGAAAAGAAATCAATACAATTAACATGATTAACATTTAATCAATTCATTAAAATGAATTACCAATTATATTTTAATTACTTACCAATTATTAATTAATTAACAATGAATTACCAATGTTATTTTAAATATTTACAAATTAATCAATTAATTAAAATTAATTACCAATTACATTTAAAATAATTTCCAATTGATAATTAATTAAAAATTAATTCCAATAAATAAATTAACATATTTAATTAATTTTATTTAAATTACTTCACACCCTATTCCCCTATAAACTCACAACCCGCAACAGAAAATAAATTAATATAATTAAAATAATTATTAATTAACCAATTAATTAAAAATAAATACTAATTTAATTTTAAGTATTTACCAATTAATAATTAATCAACAATTAATTAAAAATTAATACCAATAAAAAAATTAACATATTTAATTAATTATAATTAAATTACTTCCCACCCTATTCCCCTATAAACCCACAACCCGCTACTGATTTATATTACCTAAAAATAATATACCATAAAATCAATTATTTAAAAAAATGTATTAATTAAATATACACTTTTCACACATTGAGCCCCGTCCTCCTTCCCTCTGTGACCGTCTGGACTTGCTCCATAGCGGTCGCTCCCCCAGCTCACTGCCTGCCCAGAGACGCTTTTCTCCGCTTGCTGACCACTCTTCCTGCCTGACCGAGCTCCTGGATACCCCCTACATCACCTACAACTTAGAGCGCTTCGATTTAACATAGCGCCTGGTATCGTTTTGCTTTTCCATTTATTCATTGAGTCCTGCACGTTGGTCCTGCATTGCGTTGTTTGTTAAGTACAGGAAAAGTGTTTACTGCTGATTTGTGTGTTAATATTGCTCCGCTCTCACTCCGACGGTGCCCCTGCTCCGATCACGCTACCTTACTGGCATTTTGTTGTGTTTACTTGTGGCCCATTGTCTCCTCCCCGCTCCCGCCTCCCAGCTGCCCCTCCCACACATTAGTATTGTAATTGAGCCCCGTTCTCCTTCCCTCTGTGACCGTCTGGACTTGCTCCATAGCGGTCGCTCCCCCAGCTCACTGCCTGCCCAGAGACGCTTTTCTCCGCTTGCTGACCACTCCGCCTGCCTGACCGAGCTCCTGGATACCCCCTACATCGCCTACAACTTAGAGCGCTTCGATTTAACATAGCGCCTGGTATCGTTTCGCTTTTCCATTTATTCATTGAGTCCTGCACGTTGGCCCTGCATTGCGTTGTTTGTTAAGTACAGGAAAAGTTTTTACTGCTGATTTGTGTGTTAATATTGCTCCGCTCTCACTCCGACGGTGCCCCTGCTCCGATCACGCTACCTTACTGCCATTTTGTTGTGCTTACTTGTGCCCATTGTCTCCTCCCCGCTCCCACCTCCCAGCTGACCCTCCCACGCTCCGCCCCCCTCCACTCTCCATTTATGACAGATGTCCCAACGCGCAGCCTCCACGCGCTGCGGCCGCGCCGAAGGCGCGCCAAAGGTAAGCCCGTCTATGCCCGTCCGCGCCTGGACCGCTCCCAGCACCAGACCCCCTGGCCCCCGCAAACCCATCACCTCCCGCATCACATACGACGCCGCAACCCTCACTGCCCTTAACCCCGGCCGTCCACCAAAGTGCCACCAAGCCGCACCTGGACACACCCATGGACCCTTCTCCTGCCACTCCTGCAAGTTCGACTGCATCAAGACCCACACCAAATCCACAAACACCAAACAGAGATCCAACACAAACCACCTAAAATGCATCCTTCTCAACACCCGCTCAGTTCACAAACACGCCATCGACCTTTGGAATCTACTCAACACCATTTCTCCGGACGTCGCCTTTCTAACAGAAACCTGGATGAATGCCTCATCAGCTCCAGACATCACCATAGCCATCCCGGAAGGCTACAAGATCATCCAAAAGGACCGCACCAACCAAACAGGAGGAGGCTTTGCCATCGTCCATAAGAACTCCATCCGCATCTCAACCAGCTCAGACGACAACCTCGCTATCGCCGAACACCTTCACTTCCAGATCCACACCGACCCCAAGACCACACTCAGAGGCACAATCCTCTACAGGCCACCAGGACCCCGTACACAATTCAGTGAAGACATCACTGACTTCATCACCCCACACGCCCTCCCCTCTGAGGAATACATTCTACTGGGGGACCTCAATTTCCACCTGGAAAAGAGCAACGACATTAACACCACCACCCTTCTGGACAATCTCGCCAATCTTGGACTCAAACAACTTGTAAACACCCCCACCCACTACGCAGGGCACACACTCAACCCTATCTTCACCTCCAGCAAGTACATCTCCTTCAATCACACCACAGCTCTCCATTGGACGAACCACAGCTGCGTCCACTTCAATTACAAAAAGACCACGATCCACAACCACCCTCAACCAACTCTGCGAAGAAACTGGAACAAAATCACCATCGACCAGATCTCCACATCGCTTCTTCAAAACCCCCATGCCTATTCGTCGAACCCTAACCAAGCAGCCATCAACCTCACACAATGGCTAACCCACAGCGCCGACAAACTAGCACCCTTGAAAAAACATCAATTCAAGCTAGGCAGCAAAAACGCCCCCTGGTTCAACGATGACCTTAAGAAATCCAAGAAACTCTGTCGTTCCCTTGAGAAAGCCTGGAAAAAAGACCCAAACACTATCACCAAAGACGCCTTCAAAAACGCCACCCGCAAACACCACCAACTTATCCGGTCAACCAAGAAATCAGCATTCAAAGATCGACTGGACAACAACGCCCACAACAGCAAGGAACTATTCAACATCGTCAAAGAATTTACCAACCCCACCGCCAGCACCAACGACATCACTCCCTCTCAAGTCCTCTGCGACTCCCTAGCTTCATTCTTCCACGACAAAATCGCCAACATCCATACCAGCTTCGACAACCAACCCGGAGACCAACCCACCCCACCCACCCCCGAACCTAAACCCCCCTCGAACATCCTTTACGACTGGAACCCAATCACCACTGATGACACCATTCGCCTGATGAACTCCATCCACTCAGGATCCCCAACAGACCCATGTCCCCACCATATCATTAACAAAGCAGACTCCATCATCGCACCCCACCTCCGAGACGTCATCAACTGCTCCCTCAACTCCGCCACCTTCCCGGAAAGCTGGAAACACACCGAACTCAGCGCCCTTCTGAAAAAACCCACAGCAGACCCCACCAAACTCAAAAACTACCGCCCCATCTCGCTCCTCCCATTCCCGGCCAAAGTCATTGAGAAAGCCGTCAACAATCAGCTCGCCGCCTTCCTTGAAACCAACAAATCCCTCGACCCCTCACAGTCCGGCTTCAGAGCCAAACACAGCACCGAAACCGCCCTCATCGCAGCAACAGACGACATTCGAACACTACTGGACAACGGAGACACAGTCGCCGTCATCCTCCTTGACCTCTCTGCAGCCTTCGACACAGTCTGTCATAACACCCTTATACAACGCCTCAACAACATCGGAATTCAAGATAAAGCACTGGACTGGATCATCCCGTTCCTCGCCGGTAGAACTCAGAGAGTCCGCCTCCCACCTTTTAAGTCAGAGGCCACCGAAGTCATCTGCGGCGTTCCACAAGGATCTTCTCTCAGCCCTACCCTCTTCAACGTATACATGAGCCCCCTCGCAACCATCGCACATCAACACAACCTCAACATCATCTCCTACGCTGATGACACTCAACTGATCCTCTCACTCACCAAGGACCCAAAGACTGCCAAAACCAACCTACATGAAGGGATGAAAGAAGTAGCCGAGTGGATGAAGCACAGCCGTCTTAAACTGAACTCGGACAAAATGGAAGTCCTCATCTTAGGTACTTCCCCTTCCACCTGGGACGACTCTTGGTGGCCAGCGGCCCTAGGAAAAGCACCCATACCGACGGACCACTCACGGAACTTGGGCGTCATCCTGGACTCTTCACTCTCGATGACCAGACAAGTCAGCGCCGTCTCATCATCATGCTTCAACATCCTACGCATGCTCAAAAAAACATTTCACTGGATCCCCACCGAAACTAGAAAAACGGTCACCCATGCACTGGTCACAAGCCGAATGGACTACGGAAACACCCTGTACGCCGGTACCACCGCAAAACTTCAGAAAAAACTCCAACGCATCCAAAACGCTTCAGCCAGACTCATACTAGACATCCCTCGCAAAGACCACATTTCCGGCCACTTGAAAGACCTCCACTGGCTCCCCGTCAATAAGAGGATAACGTTCCGTCTCCTCACCCACGCACACAAAGCCCTCTACGATCTTGGACCCGAATGCCTCAACACGCGCCTATCCTTCTACACCCCCACCCGCCAGCTGCGTTCGTTCAACCAAGCCCTCGCCGCTGTTCCGCGCATCCACAAAACCACCATGGGGGGAAGATCCTTCTCCTACTTAGCGGCAAAAACCTGAAACTCCCTTCCCATCCACCTCCGCCTTATTCAAAACCACCTAGCCTTCAGAAAACAACTTAAAACCTGGATATTCGATAAATAATTCTCCCCCCTTCCTCAAGCGCCTTGAGACCCTCTGGGTATGTAGTGCGCTATATAAATGTTGACTTGACTTGACTTGACACAAACAGTAACATAAAAAACACTTTAAAAAATTTATATTTTGTCCATTCTATATTTTTGAATCAATATTTATGTCAATCGATATAAAAATCTCTGTGACTGTACACCCTTAAATATATTCTTCTGCTATGACTCAACATGTAGTACATGTGAGGGCTGGGTTGAAATGTATGAGAGAGGACCACTTATATGTGAAGCTAGATAAATGTGAGTTTCACACATCTACTGCTAGCCATAAAACATACATTTGAAGAGTGGCACCAGCATTTGTTGGGCGCTATGCATACAGTGACCATTGTAAGTGACTATAGTAACTTACAGTCCTTTAAGTCAGCTAAACCTCTTTCTATGCGACAACTGCGCTGGACACAGTATTTAAATGACTTTGATTCTGTTATACAGTTTTAGGGAGGTAGAAAACATGGTAAAGAAAATGCCTTATCATGATATGGCTATGATGCAGAAGTAAAAAACCTTGTCATAGCACAGGAGCTCATTATGGGGGCGGTATGTCCTTAAGAGGCTTTTCAGAGGGAGGTGTTGCAAGCACAGCATTGTAGAGAAATTGGGGAATTGAAACAAATACCCACTCGTGTAAAAGTACAAGGAGAATTTAGATCTCTAGCACCAGCAACCTCCTGACTATGTGACAGGAGAGAGGGTATGGTTGCCAAAACGTTACATAGCAGTAAATGGAAACACAGAAGTTCAAAGCCCACTTCATAGGTCCTTATACCAGCATATAGGTAACCTATCCGGTTCCCATGTAATTGGACTTACCTTCCTCTCTCAAAAAACACCCTGTTTTTTTATGTGTCATTATTGGAACAAGTGGTACAGGGTACACGTTTACCTGTTCAAACCAAACATACAGTGCTAGTCGATGACAACCCTGAATATGAAGTGGAGGCTATTGTGGATTCTCGTAGTGTGAGATGTTGTTTGCAATATATGGTTCACTGGAAAGGTATATGTGGGAACCTGCTGGACATGTCCATGCACCCTGACTGTTGTATTTGTTCCACAGACTATCTGAATAAGCCCAAACTGGTTGGGGTATAATGGGGGGTGTACTGTCGGGCTTGCTTTACTTCCCATCACGTGTAAATGGGGCACAGCTAGTCGCAAACAAAGGAGACTGCGCTGGGTGGAAGATGCGCTTTATGTTCTAGTTGACACTTTCTTGTCTCTTTTCCTGATTCTCTTCACTTACCTGACTTCCTTTTGGGTTTCTTCAATGTCTGTTTGTGTTCTCTTGACAAAGTATTGTTCTAAGTCACTGATTTCACCTGATGCCACAGGGGCTCTTCAATTCCTGTTCTTCTCCGCTGATTTTACCAGATGTCACGAGGGCCTTCAAATTCGGTTCTTCTCCACCAATTTTACCCAACGCTGTGGGGGCCATCAGTGTTTTCAAACATCATGTAGGTTCACCCGACGCTTCAGGCGCATTCGGAGTCTTACCCAAATACGTTGGTTCGCCCAAGACCATGGAGGCCTTCAGTTGTTTCCTGAAAAAAACATAAAATACATTTATCACAAGGAATCCATGTTCTATGTTGTACATTTTTTTTTTACTATTGAAACACTAAAGGTCTCCCAGTGGTGTAGGGATGAGATCCAAATAAGTAATCTTGCCTGGGCAAAGGATGTGAACAAAACCCTCCAGAAAGTAACTGGGCGCCTTAAGCTGAATATCTCTCAGGACGCCTTGATAGCCGAGTTTACTAAGAAAACCCTTAGGGAACAAGGCCAGTCGCTCTCCAGGGGGCAGGACCAAGATTATTTGTCAGAGAAAAAATCGGTCCAGTGGTTAAAAAAGTCATGGGTTAATGATGGCTGGTTCCCGTATTTGGACATTCTGCCCAATCGAGTGCTGAGATATGAAATTCTATCTATCTTCCATGGGTTGGGGTTAACCCATGGAAGATAGATGGAAAATTAAAATCTGCACTGATCGGCCCCAAAGGTAATTGTAACTGTGGGCGTGGACTAAGACATGATATGCCACATATTTTACTTGATTGCTTATTTGTACATGATATAAGGAAACTGTTTTTATGTCCAATATTTCTATCACATAAGATAACTTCACGTGCCCAGGCGATATGTTTACTTACCGATATGCCCACGTTAGAAATTGCAATTGGATTGGGTACATTTTTGAAAAGTTTAAAAGAATATGGAAGGGTGATTTCGAAAGAAGGGCACTGATTTTAAATTGTTTTAAAGTTTTATAAAATGAAAATATTCTTCTTATCCTTTTAGTGATTTTGAGATTTCTGTAAAATAGGGTGTATTGTATCTAGTGTTTCTCAGGGCGTCACCCTCTTTTAATTTACTTTTAACAAGTACTGAATTTTACCTATTTAAGATGTAGTAGAATTTTGTCTGTCCGTACTTTTTTAGCCTAATTGCGTGTGTTCTGTATTGTTTAAAAGACCAAGGTCTAAATTAACAAGTTCTCTCTCTCTCTCTCTCTGTCTCTCTCTCTCTCTCTCTCTCTCTCTCTCTCTCTCAATCAAACATGGTACTTATCTTCAGATAGTACCTTTGGTGCATTGGAGATTCTGCTCTCTTGCTGAGATTGCATGATGGATATAAATGAGAGAAATATATATTATTACTTTTCCTGAGATTAAATGGACTAAATTATATTATTGGTAATTAGCCCTGCATATTTTTGTATTCTTTATTATTCTTTATGGGAGAAAATGTGTTTTTTTTTCCTTGTTCTCTTGGAAATGAATAAGTTGGGGCCTATTTGGATTCTACGCCAAACCTCTTTTTGCTTGGCTATATGTATCCCTCTTTTGATTTCTGTTTCTTGTTGCCCTAAGTAGTAGCTCATAATTTTGGAGCACTGACATAATATCGACTAAAAAATTTCGACCTACCAAAATATCGAGGTAAAAATATAGAATGCCAGAATATCGACTGCCTATCTACAAACAGGTAAGTACAAAAATATCGACTCCAAAATATCGATTGTAAAAAATATAGACTGTCAAAATATCGAATTTTTTAAATGTCTTAAAATAAATTTAAAAGTAATATAATATTAAATATAATTAATTTAAACATACTTAAAATAATTTAATAAATGTAAAATTATTAAATAATTAATGTAACTTTAAAATACAAACATTTTTTTTAATACATACATATATATATATATATTTTGAAATACTGCTTCTTAAATATATTGTTTGTGCTTCTATTCATTGTGTTGCATTGAATTTAACACCATTTTAAGATGGCCGATAATGCTATGCTTTACAATGTTATACAAAAAGTTTGTGTACATTGTTCATGTTCATGACACTTTTCTTTTGTGTATTTAGTGTGCCCCAAACTCAATTTTGGTATCGTGTGAACAAGGCACCAAGTGTGCTGAAATGCGTAGCGTTACTTGGTAAATAAAATTACCCAAGCTATATTGCTCTGAGTGCGCGTGTTGCTTACTTAGCATACTTTGGATATTGGATCGAATATTTTGGCTTTGGGTTTGCTGTTCTACGCGCCACCTGACTAAGGGAGCAGGATTCCAGCAAAACCCCTCTTTGTGTGCAATTATATATATATATATTCACAGAAAAAACCATAGGTTATAGACCATATATAGTTAGGAATTTGCATTTACAAAACCTTGAAAATTCACTGAAAAAACCATTGGTTATAGACCATATATAGTTAGGGATTAGCCTTTTCAAAACCTTATTCTACTCACACAAAACCATTGAAATTTCATATATAGTTAGTTGCACTAACTATATATCGCGCACCCGCAATCCACTGCTGATGATGTCACATATTACATCATTCATGACATGGTTAGTGACATCACTGATGACATCACTGATGACATCTCAAATGACATCACTGATGACATCACTGATGACAACATCCAGTGACTGTATGTTTCTGTAAAGTTAAAATATGTCTTACATATTGAAGAATGAGTGGATGTATAAGTGTCTGGATGAAGGATTTAGTAGGTGCATGACTGACTGTATGAGTGAGTGATTAAATGTGTCTCACTGAGTGCATGGGTTAGTGACTAAACTGTTTTAATTTGTGCATCATTATATCTGTTGTTCTACAAACTGCTGCATATGTTGATCAGTAGCTATATGAGTAACTGTATGGGTTATTCATTGGTTGTCCAAGTATTTGTATGGGAAACTGAGTGTGTGTGTATGGGTGGCTGGGAGGTGTGTGACTCTGTACATAGATGTGTGAGTAGTTGATTCACTATATGTATGGGTTCAAAAGTGCATGTGGAAACAGCTGTATGTGCGGTTGACTGTGCATGAGTGTATTAGTGAGTGAATGGATATCTCAGTGCTACATGTCAAAGTAAGTACATATGTAAAACACAGTACATGTGAGAGTTGACATATATAAATAACTGTGCATAAGAGCCAGTGAATGTGTGAGTGGCTGTATGGATCATTGTGAACATGTATCAGGGATTGTATAAGAGAGTAAATATGTGTTAGTATATGTTTGAATAAGTAAGGTGTGTATAACTGTATAATTGAGAAAATGGAGGTGTGATTGATTTTTTGCATAACTGACTAGGTGTGTGAGTAACTCCATGGATGAGTGACAGTCTGTGACTGTCTGTTTACACTGATTGTATCTAAGGTTATATTAGAGTCTGAAGAGGTTCATTGTATTATCACATGAATGATATCATCAGTGATGTGATCAGTCATGTCAAATGAGATGTTATCAGTGATTTTATCAGTGATGTCATTTGAGATGTCATCAGTGATGTCATTTGAGATGTCATAAGTGATGTCATTTGAGATGCCATCAGTGATGTCATCAGTGATGTCACTAACCATGTCATGAATGATGTAATATGTGACATCATCAGCAGTGGATTGCGGGTGCGCGATATATAGTTAGTGCAACTAACTATATATGAAATTTCAATAAATTGTGTGAGTAAAATAAGGTTTTGAAAAGGCTAATCCCTAACTATATATGGTCTATAACCAATGGTTTTTTCAGTGAATTTTCAAGGTTTTGTAAATGCAAATTCCTAACTATATATGGTCTATAACCTATGGTTTTTTCTGTGAATTTCAATGGTTTTTTAATAGCAAATATCAAAAGCTGTCAAATGTCAAGTACGTGATAGGTAAAAACTTTTTCGTGTTTATGCACGCTGATGTGCTTTGAACGCTGCCCCCCCCCTCTTTTCTCTTAGTAGTACTCTCTCTTTGCAGATAGTGAAGAGTAGTTAACGCAGGCCTTTACCCCTGTTGTAATCCGTCGTGCCTGCTTGTCTCTCCATTTGATTGATTGTTATCCAAGCATTTACTGTTTTACAATTGATTCTCTTTGGTTCATTCTCTATTTACAAACAAGCACAAAGTCGCAATACTCTGTTTAGTCTTTGCAGATAGTGAAAAATCGTGAAAAATCGTGTAAAAAAATAAAATTAATCGAGCAAAATCAGTAGGCCACTAATTGGATCTCTTTTTGACCTCGCTAAAATAGAAATATTAGGAACAACCCTTCATGAGAAATACGAAAATAGTGAGATGAACTTAGCTCCACACCATGATGGCTGCAAGACAGCTCGACTCCGCCGCCCACCCCACCCCACCCAAAATAACGACAAACCCTATGCAAATATTAAAAATATATACAACACACCAGCAAAGAAACAGGGTAAAACATTTTATTAAATAACTATTTACATAACTATTTTATACTTTTTATTGCCCGATCCGGCTAGCTCAATCGATCGAGCATGAAACTCATGCACTCTGATAGCAAGCGTTGCTACTGATGCTATGCAGACCAAAACTGGTTTTCAGTTTGTACATTTTTCTAGATTTTTCCATCCAAGGTTGGTTGAGTTTGTAGAACGATGGCTTCAGATTTTCAACATACGGTGTGGTGGCGCGGACTGGGAGGGGGCGGTTCGCTCCTGCCCCCTCCCCAAGTAAGATTTTCATACGTGAAAGTACGTTAATGGTTTTGGTCCCTGAGTTGCTTCGATGTCACTGCCATTCTCAAATGGCATAAGTTCTGGATGTTGGGTGCCATAGTTCAGAGTTCTGAGCAGCGCTTGTAACACTGTCTGAAGCTTATTTCCACCTACTGCAGCTTCACTATTCTCAAAGTAAGTGAGGGTCGTTTGTGGACCTGACTGCATTTGAAAACAATGTGAAATGGTACCTCCCTAAACCGCTTGACGGAGGCCCCCGAGGGGCGGTGTGATGGCACGGACTCGGAGAAGACGCTTGGCTCCGACCCCCTCCCCAAGTCTTATAGCACCGGTTTAGCCTGAGATCGCCCCCGACATAGGCGGCCGGCTCCCGGGGTCCGGCGGAACTTTTTGCCTTTTGATGACTCTTCTATTCTGGACCTTGTCCCACAATCCGTTTGACCTGAAGACACGCTGTAGTGGGGCGCCCCTTTACCGTTTTAGTTGCCATTCCGCCCGATTTTGCTACACTGTGCCTCTTCCGCCATTCAGCTGTTTAACGCCCGCTCTTGCGACTACAGCGTCTCGCTCACCATGTAGTTGAGTTGCTCCCGCTCTTGCGATGCAACAATAAGCGACTGCCACAGGACTCTCAAAATGGCGGCCGGCTCTTCAGATTTGGGCGTGGTCCACTAAAATGGCCCTGGGACACCTTGGAACTCGGACGCTTCCCTGATAGGGCTTGGGTCCCATTCTCGAAAGCGTCCCCTCAGCCGTGAAGATTCTACAAAAGTCTTGGGGGCCCCCGACTCCCGCAGGCTTCTGGTGGGGAGCGGCTGCCATGTTTGCTCGTGGAATGGCCACGACGGACCTACGAGATGGTAGTGCTCTCATGCTGACGCCAGCTTTAGTCTGAAACATCCAGAAACACTGTAGACTACCAATTCGATCAGTTCCGGTATAGCCCCAACATGACCCGGTAGAGAAGAACTTGCCCTCCCCTCTTTGACTGATGGTTCTTGTTGCCTGTCCCCTCTGTTGTCATTTAACATAACTTTTTGGACTGCTGAAAGGGGTTGTGTTCCGAACGCTGGTTGGTGGAGACATTTTGACTATATTCTTGACCTACGTTGTCGCGTAATGCGTTATATGACATGCCGCGTTAGCGCACCCGGAAGTGATCCGGGGCGCGGCGCGCAGCACGTAACGTAAGCATAACAGGTCATGTGACTTGTTAATAAAACTTTTTATTGGTTCATTTTACTTTTGTTATTTTAATAATGAAAAGCTTGGTCATATGACCTAAAAAATACGCTTTTTATTGATTTCGAACTTTTTTTTTTTAAACATATATATTATAATATTCCAGGCTAATGTACTTTCCCGGAAAATTTACAACTGTCCTGCAAGTAAAATATATTCCTTTTTCGAGAAAAAGGGCGTTTCTTCGTTCCATGACGGAGCCGTTGAGTAAAAGAGACTCGGCCTGCTGTCTTAGTCGCCGCTACGCCTGATTATCAGATTCTTATCGATCACTTTATGTTGCAGGAGTGGAAAACACAACTGCCCTTGACCATTTATCTTTACTGCGTTCTTACGTATTATACCTTTTATCCGTCATGTAATTGGACTGCTTTATTTCACTTGCCTTTTACTGATTCGAAAACAGTGACTAAAAGTAAAAACTTTACCAATGTAAATACTACTACCATGTTTTGTTTTAAAAACCTTTATTGTGAAAATGTCAGTATACAAATACGGGCCTATAACCACGTGGGCCGGCCACGGAGCAAACTGAAATCGTATATGATGAGGAGACATTTACATTATAGAGGAACGTAACGAGCGGGCCATTAGGTTGCAAGAACTAAGGTGTCTAACAGTTGCGGAATCGGTGGACGTACATTTTGTAATTAAATTACGACAGGGCCACTTACAAAAAAATCATCTAGATATACATTTGCGGGCAAGTACCATGGGTGACGTTAATTCGAACTTTCAATACTACAGTAATCAATAACACATCAGAACTTAATATCAATAGGGATGTCAAAATATTCAATCAATTCTCGTCCCCGCCCGCCATGAGCATCAAAACTGCATTCATATCTCCTGATATCAAAGTTGTTCAACCAGTACACAACAAGGAGTTACGAGTCCCATTTATACCGGCGCCATTTTGGGCGAGGCCGGGCAGGTCCAAGATATAGTCAAAATATCTCCACCAACCATCGGCCAGACCAGAACCCATTTCGGCCCTTTATGCTACAAGATGGTGTCTTCCATTCAGAAAATATTGTTGGCAGCATTTTGAAAGGAAAGATAAACAGCCATTCTCCTAGTGAGTCTCACATTGTTACATTTAGGAAAAATGTTGAAGAGTAGTATGTGGAAAATCTGAAGCCATTTTTCTACAAACTCTCAATCAGCCTTGGATGGAAAAAAAAATCCTAAAGAATGTACAAACTGAAAACCAATTTTTGTCTGTATAGCATCAACAGCAACGCTTGAGTCAGCTTTGTGTGAAGCCGCCATTTTGATTCAATCAATAACGTCCCCCTGCACACATTCAGGGACCTGGTCGTGTCTTCAGTTGAAACGGATTGTGGGACAAGAAGCAAAAAGGAAAAGGAAAAAAGTTCCGCCGGACCTCGGGAGCCGGCCGCCTATGTCATGTGCGATCTTTGGCCACACCAGGGCAATAGTGAAGCTGCAGCAGGTGCAAATAAGCTTCAGACAGTCTTACAAGCACTGCTCAGAACTCTCAACTATGGCACTCAACATCCAGGACTTGCCATTCGGATCTTGGCGCCTTGTGCTGGTTCCGACCTATTCACACATCGGTCCACTACTGACATCACCTCATAAGCCAACGGGGCACCCCACGCCGACTTTCGGCGCAGCATTGTAGGATGGCCACACCAGTGCGGCAACTTGCTGGACACCACCTCGGTGCCATCCGGATCTCGGCGCGTTCGAGTCACTGTACCGCAAGAGCGGGAGAAACTCAGCTGCACACGCCGTCTTTCGGCGCAGCATTGTAGGATGGCCACACCAGTGCGGCAATTTGCTGGACACCACCTTGGTGCCATCCGGATCTCGGCGCGTTGTGATGCCTTCGGCCTACTGTAGCCGCAAGTGCGGACGCAACTCGGTTGGACGGCGAGTGAAAAGATAAGGGGCGCCCCACTGCAGCCGAGGAGCCTCCATCTTGGGGGAGACGCACAGCCCCCACTGACTGACGCGACCTCACAGGCCAACGGGGCGCCCCACGCCGACTTTCGGCGCAGCATTGTAGGATAGCCACACCAGTGCAGCAACTTGCTGGACACTAACTAGGTGCCATCCAGATCTCGGCGCGTTGTGCTGCCTTCGGCCTATTCGCACATCGGTCCGCTACTGACGCCGCCTCACGTGCCAACGGATTTTCTACGCTTTTTGTAGCCCTATGCCGCATAACAGGTCATGTGACTTGTTTATAAAACTTTTCATTGGTTCATTTTACTTTTGGTTTCCTAAAGATGGAAGGCTTGGTCATATGACCTAAAAATAACACTTTTCATTGGTTTAGAACATTTTTTTTCCCAAACGATGAAAGCCCCACCTTGTTTCTGGATGTTTCAGACTGAAGCTGGCGTCAGCATGAGAGCACCACCATCTCGTGGCTCCGTCGTGGTCATTCCGCGAGCAATCATGGCAGCCGCTCCCCACCGGAAGCCTGCAGGAGTCGAGGGCCCCCAAGACTTTTGTAGAATCTTCACGGCTGAGGGGACGCTTTCGAGAATGGAGCCCGAGCCCTAGCAGGCAAGCGTCCGAGTTCCAAGGTGTCCCAGGGCCATTTTAGTGGACCAGGCCCAAATCCGAAGAGCCGTCCGCCATTTTAAGAGTCCTGTGGCAGCCGCCTATCGCTGCACTGCAAGAGTGGGCGGAAGTCAACTACATGGTGAGCGAGACACTGTAGCCGCAAGAGCGGGCGCAACTCAGCTGGATGGCCGCCACCTGGGGAGGCCCAATCACGCCGCCTCCCCCACGCCCCCCCCCAGGCCGCCCCACGCCAATTTTCGGAGCAGCATTGTAGGATACCAAAACCAGTGCGGCAGTTTACTGGACATCACCTGGGTGCCATCCACATCTCAGCGCGTTCTGCTGCCTTGGGACTATTCGCACAACAGACCGCTACTGACGAGGCCTCCCCCCGCACCACCCGGGACGCCCCACGCTGTTTTTCTGAGCTGCATTGTAGGAAACCAAAAACCAGTGCGGCACCCAGGTGACATCACCTGGGTGCCGTCCAGAACTCAGCACGTTGTGCTGCCTTGGGACTATTCGCACAAAAGACAGCTTCTGACCATTGTTGCTTTTTTTTGTCAAAAAATGTTTAAATGTATTTACAGTTTTTGTTGCGTTCGTTACATTTAAAAGTTAATGAAGTTTTATAATCCTACTTTGTTGGAGTGCTATATATTTTTAAAAAATCGGGTGAATGGGGCCTTGAATCGGGTTATTGTCATGTGTGGGCTTTGCAAGTGTACTGCTACAGGATCGGACATTTCAAACTCAAATGCACGTTCTTTTTCTTACCTTTCCGAAGCATGGAGCGCAATAGCAGGCAGAGAAAGGGTGATGCAAGTGTTGAACCCTGCCTGGCCTGGCAAGTTGCTGGCAGTGCCCCCCCCCCCGCCCGCTCCTGAAAGAGGACACACACACACCGCCGCCCCGAGTACTTCACAGATCTTTAAAAGACCATGCGCTTGTTCATGAGGCTTAAATGGTTTATCACCCCTTCTAGAACCCCTGCATCGACCCTCTGACGTTTCCTGGAAGAATTACCACGTAACACAATACCAAGCCCTGTCACCTGAAACCCCCGAGGAATCGTGGGGCATATTATCAAGGGGGTTTATCTCCGCTTTTTTGGCTTTAAAAGCCAAGAAAGCGGAGATAAAATTATCTCCCTATTACCAAGCTGTCGCTAACACCAGTTAGTGACAGCTAAAAGGAGATAGCGACCATCTTGGGCCCCGCTTTGCATGTCAGTGATATTTATCACTAATGACATGCAAAGTGGGCGTGCCAAGATGTTAGCGACTGGAAACAGTCCCTAACATCGCTATCTCCTATTACCAACTTTTGGAGATATTCGCGCTAAGCGCGAATATCTCCAAAAGCTAACACCTGCCCTGAGCAGTTCTTAGCCATGTTATCCAATGGGAGGTGGATAACATGGCTAAGAGCATTTGCTCGATAATGCATGAATATCGCTGACTTTTCAGCGATATTCATGCATTGCGGCCGTTTTTTATCGCATTTGCGATAAACCTTGCTAATAGCAAGGTTTATCTGCGATAAAAATCGCCGATGTGCGGCGATAATTTTTGTCTCTAAACAAGTTAGAGACAAAAATTATCGCTAGTTGTTGGTAATATGCCCCCGGGTTTTTGCTTGCAGAAATCGGGAGGCGGGAGACTAGCACTGAAATCAGTAGTCTCACGCCTGAATCGGGAGGGTTGGCATGTCTGGATTCTCTACAGCTGGGGCCATAAACTACATCCGCAGGGCTAGGTGATAGCCTGGGACCGGCCTGGCATCTAAAATGGCTGCCGTGCACGACAAAATTGAGGCATTGGAAAAAAGGCAAGATGGCGCAGACAATGTTTATCAATAAGGATTCATTTATAACAAAATATTTTATCGCACTGACAAATTGGCGGTCAACACTTCCTGATTTCCATCGAATCGAACGTTAACAGACGTCACGCAGCAAAAAAAAAAAAAGCTCACGCACAGCCGCTGGAAGACATGTATCAACATATATGAGCCTCCTCAGCCACCCTCAGAAAACATAAGGGATCAGGATACGTCTCCCGCACCCCCTTATACCTAGTAATTTAATTAAAACAAAACACAAAATGGCGAATTCCCGTTTCGCTACCAGTTTGCGGCCCGGGAAGCGCTTCTACCGTGAAAAATCAATTTTTTTTCCCCACGGGACCCTTTAATAACCCCAACATCATTCCTAGGGGGTCAAGAGGGGAATACCTTGCCCCCTTTCATTAAATTCCCCCTTCGTTTTTCACCTCTTCTTCTCTCTCGATCCTACCGAGAGACAAGATGGCGCACGCACAGCCGCTGGAAGACATATATCAACATATATGAGCCTCCTCAGCCACCCTCAGAAAACATAAGGGATTAGGATACGTCTCCCGCACCCCCTTATACCTAGTAATTTAATTAAAACGAAGCACAAAATGGCGAATTCCCGTTTCGCTACCAGTTTGCGGCCCAGTTCGCGGCCCGGGAAGCGCTTCTACCGTGAAAAATAATTTTTTTTTTTTTCCCCACGGGACCCTTTAATAACCCCAACAACATTCCTAGGTGGTCAAGCAGGGTCTACCTTGCCCCCTTTCATTAAATTCCCCCTTCGTTTTTCACCTCTTCTTCTCTCTCGATCCTACCGAGAGATAAGATGGCGGCCGCTCCGGACTGTTTAGAATGTTGACAGACACCGGGGAGCCAATCAGCTTCGCATCGCAAAGTTCCGTTTCGCGAAAAGTAAGCGGACCGGAGCGCAGCCCGGAGCGCTGTTACAGATATATATCTTGTTTTGAACGTTAATTTCTCAAAATCCACTGGAGCACATATATTGAGACCTAGCAAAGGCACATCGGGCTACCAGTCCCTACAATTTTGCCAAGTTTCGTGCAAATCCATTCAGCCGTTCGAGCTAAAAGTGAGGCCAACCGCCCTATGGAAATTAACATGGGGAAAACGTGTTTTGGGACCCCCCTTTTTTCTCGGCCCCCCCTTGAGGAAACCCCCCCAAATTTTTAGGGGCTGCTCAGAAACAAAATGTGCCATTTTCCTGAAAATTTCAGCCGATTCCGTCCACAAACGCCAAAGTTATTAGACATAGAATTTTCAAAAATCCCATAGGGAAAAAATCCTAACTATATATACCTACTGGCGACCGCCAGTAGGTAATATATATATATATATATATATATATATATATATATATATATATATATATATATATATATATATATATATATATATATATATATATATATATATATATATATATATATATATATATATATATATATATATATTACCTATATATATATATATATATATATATATATATATATATATATATATATATATATATATATATACATATTATTAACAAAACATATACAGTATTTTTACCATAGGATAGCGAGAGGGTTAAATTTAATATAACCACTCCAGAGAGTGCAACAGTAGGGAAAGCGTTGGATAGCGTAGGGGTAAAACTTACTATTCCCACTCCAGAGAGTGCAACAGTAGGGAAAACGTTGGATAGCGTAGGGGTAAAAATTACTATTCCCACTCCAGTGAGTACAACAGTAGGGAAAGTGTTGGATAGCGTAGGGGTAAAAATTACTATTCCAACTCCAGAGAGTGCAACAGTAGGGAAAGTGTTGGCTAGTGGGAGGGTAAAAATTACTATTTCCACTCCAGAGAGTGCAACAGTAGGGAAAGCGTTGGATAGTGTAGGGAAAAAAAATACTATTCCCACTCCAGTGAGTGCAACAGTAGGGAAAGTAAATACTTCATATATATTTGAAAATAATTTAAATATTAATACCAATTACAAATTAATTAAAATTAATTCCCAATTTAAGATCTTATAATAATTATTCAATTTAAAATAATAAAATTAATTTAATTACTAAAAAATAATTACCTATTAATACAAAATATTTACAAAAAACAAAAAAGTATTAAAAAATATAAAAATAATTAACAATTAATTCAAAATAAATACCAATTTATATATTAATACATTTAATTAATTACAATATAAATGACTTCCCACCCAATTCCCATATAAACCCACAACCCACTACAAAAATTATACACATAAAATTAACATAATTATCAATTAATCAATTATACAAATTAAAAGTAAATAATTGCCAATTAAAAATTAAATAATAATTAAATCTAAATAAATAAATATGCAAAAAAAATTATTACATTATTTATAATTCAATTACTTCCCACCCTTTCCCCTATAAACCACAACCCACTCCAGAAAATAAATGAATAAAATTAACATAATTATCAAGTAATAAAAATTAATTACCAAATATTTTTTAATTAATTGCCAATTAAAAAATAATAAACAATTAATTGTAAATAAATACAAATACATTAATATATTTATTTAATTATAATTAAATGACTTCTCACCCTATTCCCCTATAAACCCACAACCCGCTCCAGAAAACAAATAAATAAAATAATTATCAATTAATCAATTATTAAATATTAATTACCAATTATATTTTAATTAATTTCCAATCAATAATTAATTACCAATTAATTATACATAGATACCAATACATTAAAATATTTAATTTAAATATAATTAAATTACTTCCCACCCTATTCCCCTATAAACCCACAACCCGCTCCAGAAAATAAAAAAATAAAATTCACATAATTATCAATTAGTCAATTAATTAAAAATAATTACCAATTATATTTTAATTAATTTCCAATCAATAATTAATTAACAATTAATTGTACATAAATAACAATAATTTTAAATATCTAATTAATTATAATTAAATTACTTCCCACCCTAGTACCCTATAAACCCACAACCCGCTCCAGAAAATAAATAAATAAAAATCACATAATTATCAATTAATCAATTAATAAAAATTAATTACCAATTATATTTTAAATATTGCCAATTAATAATTAAGTAACAATTAATTGTACAGAAATACCAAAATATTAAAATATTTAACTGCATCGCTGGTGCGGGTATTTTTGCGCTGTGCTGCTGTTTTCTAATAACCGCGTTACATGACGAGCTCAGCTCGTCATCCGGACACGTCACCCATGGCTGATGACGAGCTGAGCTCGTCATCAGCATCGAAGGGGTTAAATACATATAATTAAATTACTTCCCACCCTATTCCTCTATAAACCCACAACCCGCTCCAGAATTATATTACCCAAAAATTAAATACCATGAATTGACTTAGTTACTTACCTAAAATTCGATATTTTTGGTGTCTATATTCTATCCATCTATATTTTTGTTGTCTATATTATGTCCCTCGATATTTTTGTTGTCTATATTCTGTCTCTCGATTTTTTTGTTGTCTATAGTCTGTCCATTCGATATTCTGTCCATTCTATATTTTTGATTCGATAATATTGTTTTTCTATTAGATATTTTCGGAGTCTATATTTTGTCTTATCGATATTCTGTCTACTCGATATTTACAACTCGATATTTAACTACCTCGATATTTTTGTTGTCGATATTATGTCTGTATACCCATAATTTCATCTCTCTTCCATATAGTTATATTCCACGGACTCTGTTAGTTAAATATCAATAAACCTAAGTGGAAGAGGGACATCTCCAGGTAGTCATACTATTGCATCATTAATTGAGCCTCAGTGTTATTTTTATCCTACTTGTTCTTTGTAATACATATAAACGTATCGCTACTACAGAAATCACATAAGGACCATCCAACAAGTATATTTATACCTGACGCGAGTTGACACTGTTGGGCTGACATTGGTGGGTGTGGAAATCTGGGACCTATTTTCAGATCTTGCATCTCGTCCCCGGGGAAACAACAGGTGATAATTACATGTACAGGTTGGACCCCAGGAGTTGCTGGTCTCTGGGGCTGTATATGGCCCCCTCCAAGTTTTTTAAGTGATTTGGGGCCACAAAGGTGGTGGTCCGGGGGGTCTGCACAGCCCCTATTCCCTTTATATGTATCCCCAGGGATACAGGGCACCCTGGGGCTTCTACAAAGCCCAGGAGGACGGTCCAAGTGGCCCCCTTCCATTTATAAAACTAAAGCCCCTGGGAGGCTATGGTCCCTGTGGTTCAAAGAGCCTTAGGAGAGGGTTTCATGCACCCCTTCTTTTTTTTAAACACCCCTGGGTCCTGGCCAACTCTGGGGCTCATTTCAAAACAAGCTTAGGAGACCGCACTTGTCACCTGACTCAAGTCGAGTCCCATGTTGGCCTCCAATACTCCTCAGCCGTAAGGATAGACAAGATGTATAGTAATCCCAGTTCAAACACTTTTCTCACAGAACCCCTGTTTAGATTGAACACCTGAGAAAGTTCAGACCCAGCTCGGTCCTTTCGATGCTATCTGTGTTCCTATTCACTCCAAGTTCTTATACCAAGTCTCAGTGGCCATTGATTACTCCTCCCAGACTTCTTGGTCCTAGAGGCAGTTTTATTGCCTCTTAGCAAATATGTCAAACTCACATCAAGATGTAATCACTGTCAGGAGGAAAGCTTTACTGGTAAATCTTCAATATTGCACAAAATAGGTTATCACAAAATTGCTTTTGTAAACGTTTGCCTTATCATTGAATTACAACTTTAACAAAAGGTAAAGAAATCAGTGAATGAGTTTACTGGTATTTCTCAACTCAAATAGAGAACAAGCATTTACAATGCAACGGTCTCACCTTTGCCAAAGTAAGAGCTATTGGCATTGTAAATGACAACATTTTTATTTATGTGTTGGTTTTGAAAACAGATAAATAAATGGCATTGTCATTTACAATGTCAATAGCAATACAACTTGTAATTACATTACACACACAGAGGGTCTCTCGCACACATACAATCTTACTACCACAAATAGGGCCCCATTAGGATGACGGGCGGACATTGTCCGCCCGCCACCTATCGTAGAACGGGACCGCCCGCCATAAGGGCGGGGGTCCCGTGGGGGGAATTAGAATGTGCCCGCCACAGTGGCGGGCACATCCTGTAGTTTTTGCATTGTGGCGGGCTGTGCACTCTGCACCGCCCGCCACAATGTAAAAAATGCTGTTTTGCATTTGCATATGCAAAGCGGCAGGCACAGCCCGGTGCCTGCCGCTTTGCATATGCAAATGTGGGGGGATACCATAGGTACCCCCCATGTGCCCCCCAGACAGTGGCGCCAACCTGGGGGCCCTGCAGGGGGCCCCCGCAGCAATCACCGCATGCCTTTCCGTGGCGGCATTGCCACCGCAGAAAGGCCTCTGCTTTTTGCCATTGTAATATGGCTGGCGGTGTCCATTGGACACCGCCACCATATTAATCTATTACCGCCGCGGTCGCAAACCGACCGCAGGGGGTAAAGTGGCGGACGGTCTTTCCGTCCGCAGCTGTCCCCTCTGCCATCCTAATCAGGCGGAGGTGAACACGAGAGTGGTTGTCGGGCGGATCGCCTCCGCCTGGGTGGCCTTGGCCACCGCCACCCTGGCGGAGGCAATCCGCCCGATATCGTAATGGGGCCCATAATTTCTTTCTCACACACAGTCTATCTCTCTCCCACACAATCTGTCTGTCTCTATCATGCACACAAACTTACAATCTCAGCGTTCACTTTCCCGGCTGGAGGTACCTACGTGACGTGACGTCCGGTTCGTTTGGAGCAACACCATCTTGCTGTCCACATGATCCCTTTTGATGCAAGGTAAGAACTAGCGATAATTTTTAGACCTTAGTTGCCATTAGAAATATGACTTGTGAGCTTAGCCCATATCATCTGTCTTTCATTTATTTAGCATACCTCCTGTTATTTTTGTTTTTGCAGTTATATACTATCTGGTACCATCAAACAGAGTACAGATTAAGAAACATATTTTATATATCTTCGTGAATACAGAAGGTACGTGTCCGCTACATATTGTATGCGATACCTTATGCTTGACACTAGCCGCACAAGGTGCATTAGCAGTCTCCCTACTGATCGGTATCCATTATGTGCTTTTCTTTCTTAAACTACAGCCACGAACCGTTTGGCCAATTGCGGATGTCCATATCCTCTATATGAATTTATATACCTACACCAGAATTCAATAGGTATTCCTCCCTTACTTTTATATCGACCAGTTAACTACGGATGCCTTCCAGTAAACGTGTTAACTGAAATAAGTCTACTCTTACATGAGATCTACGTGGTTATGTTTTAATTTTCTCCCCACATGTTCCGTTTCTCACCAATACAGTATCTTTTGTTATGCTGATTTAGTGATCGTCCCACAACCTCGGCTTTATCCTCCGGATGGTTTTTCATGAACATCGTGTTTTAAACTATGACGATATCAGCGTTATTTCAGGTATATTAAACAACATTATACAGTTCCCATATTCCGTTTTTCTGTGGGAGTTAGGCGTCAGCAGTCATAATAATAGCCCACATATTAAAACAATGTGAGGTCCTAACTTCGCAACTATCTAGGTGTTTCCATTGTCAGTTGGTACATCCTGTTCAGTATCGGTCAATGGTATAGATACATTGTTTTTTATAAGGCTGGTATTCCACACTAGATAGACCGATACGAGTGTGTATCATAATCATCTCCCCTATATTCTTTTACCCCCGCTAGATGACACGATCCTCTTAGAGGAATATAAGAAATGCGTTAGACTTACCATCCAGGCGGCGCCTTGTGTTCAAAAGTGACTCATTATTTCCCTCATGCCCCTATTTTCTCATCCGCTCTCATTTAATTCGTTTTTCACTTTATTATTTTTTGTTCAGGTATTAGCCTTTATCAAGTGGCTCTGACTACCCATATGTACGAAGATATCAACAACTTCTAAAAAATATATCAATGTAAGTGTTTGTCTATATCATAGGGGATTTTTTGTCTTAGATTAAAAGAAACCTACTGTTCCCATCCTCTTGTTATGAAGGTCATGTTTACATAGCTCAATATAATACGCAATATATCTTATACATAGAACAATGAGATCTTTGTAAGATTAAGTGCTGCACAATACAGTTGAAAATATTTGTCAATCATATGACATGAAATGACCAAATTTAATGTCTTAACTTGTTAGGCTGTGAAGATTGACGAATTTGTTAGATATAATATGAACCTGTTTTCTATATGTTCTCTCTGTTTTTAACTTTCTCAGATATTGCTAAATAATGATGTTAGTTACATAAAAATAAAACCATGATCTGATACATATTTTTTCTGTATATGTATTTCCAGAGTATCAGCAGAGACTCCCGAAGAAGGCGGTTTTCTGCCGAAACATGCGTCGAGTTTTTTATGATTATATGTCTAGTATTTTTTATGCCATTTACCTATGTCATTGTATTGTATTCTGTAAAGTGTATGATTTATATGATATTTACTGATTCATAACACTTGTGTCTGTTTTTAATGAATTAGATTTTTACCCCATCATATAGTTTGTTTTTCTATATGATTTTTAATTATACTTATTAAATATATATTTGCATACAGTCAATTTTCGTTCCTTCTTCACACTACTGGTTCTGGAAAAATTGGTCATTTACTTTGCTGATGTCCTAGGATTTTTACCCACATAGGTGTTTACCCTGCCCTAGGAGTCTGTATTGATACCCAGGGGGTCCTTGTTTTTCTCTCATTCGTTTACCCACAGCTGTTCTCCTCCGTATCATCACAAAATACATCAATAATTGCGAGTACTTACTTTCATTTTCTGCCCATATTCTGTGTCAGAAAATTCCTTTGAGAACAACTATGACTCAATTGCCAACATTCGGCTTCTCTGATGAAGTTTTTGCCTCTCTTGTTGGAACTAGTGTAACTCCCACTAATGGAGGTCAAACTAATATATCAAACAATGAGGATTGTCGAAAACTTACCGAACTAAAAAAGAAACTTACCCGTATGGAAGCCCATGGGGAATTTATGCTGGCTTATCTCAAAAATGGCATTATCCCCATGGGATTAAAAGTTCGGAATATCCCTTGCCTTTTTGTGAATCATAGGCCATTTTTAGAAAAATGGAGCCTTATTGCGAATAGATGCTCCAGGGATCTCATGATTCTTATTATTGAGACAGCCAAAGAGTTAGCTATTGATATCAAAAAAGAAATTGAGGCATTAGAAACTAAACTTAAAACCTCTAGCAATATAGAGGATGCTATGAAGAAAATAGAAGAGGCTAACAAAGAATTGGAGTCATTCAGTACATACTTAAATAAACATAAGAATGACAAGTTAGCCAAAGATAAACGCTACTACACTTTGGAAGGAACCTACCCATACTTGAGACAGGACTTTTACAAACAGAACCATTACGTTGACGATATCAGAACAACACCCCAAAGAGTAAATAACTTTACCGACTCTTCTGACTTAGAGAATGAAGGCCCCAGTAATTATTATGAGGCAGAAAGTAATTCTAATCAATACAATGGCCCTCGCCCAAAGCAGCCTTTTTTGTCCAACAGGGGCCCAAGAAGAGGGAGACCCAGGGTTCACTTCCAATATCAGACAAGAGGCAACTTCCAACAAGCCCATCACCAACAACAGCATCAACACCAATACCAACACCAACATCAACAACATCAACCCCAGGAACCCCAATTCATTCGCGAGACACGCAATCGTCAGTATTGGGGTCAAGGGATGTAATCCCGATCTTTAACTTGTCTTCTAAAAATATAGATTGCTCAACTGAATCGTTACTGTCTAAAGGCCTGTCTTATGTTCCTCATTCCCAACTAAATGTCTTTGAGCTTCAAAAGGATATTATCTCTTTCTTCCGCAAAATTAGGTTAAAAAAATACTTTTCTATGCATACAGATAACAATGATATATTCCAAGAAACCAGGCAAATTTCTCTGCCATCTACTTTTAATCCTTCACTAGACCAGCTAGGTCATGAGGTTGCTACCTTCAAACTTGTTGTCCTCCAACAACTCGAAAGAGCTCTCCGATATATACCCAAACCTATATACAACCTCAGCAGAGAAGAATCTGATTCTCTCAAAAGTCTCAGACAAGATAACACCTTAATTGTCAAGAGCTGTGACAAAGGAGGTGGTATTTTTCTGATAGATACGGATAAGTATGAACAAAAAATGAAGTCCATGCTCTCTGACACAGCCACCTACTCCCCAAGTAAGAACTAACCCTATAACATCTATCTCCAATAAAATCCGTAATCTGACAGCCACAGCGCTCACCAATGGTGACATTAGTCAAAAGGAATTTGATTTCTTGAACCACCATCAATTCAAAACAGCATGCATTTATGGCATGCCAAAAATTCATAAGAGCATAATCGATCCACCCTACAGACCCATTGTGTCCACGATAGGCACTAATACGGAGCCTCTCTCCAAATTCATTGACTCATTTTTACGTCCCCATATACCTAAGATCACTTCATATATTAAAGATGCAGGCTCCATGATATCCAGAGTTGAAAACCTACCTTTTGACCCCAATAAAGATCTATTAGTTACCATGGATATTGAAGCGCTGTATAGCAACATCCCCCAAAAAGAAGCCATGCTTGCAACTAGTTGCTTCATTGATACTTTTGACATTAATTGTCCAAAAGATTTCATACTAGATCTCCTGCATATAGTTCTAACTGAGAATATTGTAGAATTTGGCAATACCCTTTATCGCCAGATAAAAGGGGTTAGTATGGGGCTTCGGTTGCCCCCTCTATTGCCAACATCTATATGGCAGCCTTTGAAACCAAAGTCATCTATAACGAAATAGCACAATTTTTTGAGTCCATTTCCCATTGGTCCAGATATATTGACGACATCTTCTTTATCTGGACCAATGGGGAAAACACACTCCGTGAATTTCTAGAATGGATCAACCTGGCAGATGGAAATCTTAGATTCACGGCCCAATATAACAATTATCAGGTTGAATTCCTAGATATAGTCATAAAACACTTGAACAACAAATTAATTGTCGATCTTTTTGTTAAATCCACTGCGAGGAACACTCTTCTTCATTTCAAGAGTTTCCATCCTCGGTGCCAAAAAGAAAGTATACCTTTCTCCCAGTTCCTTCGAGTCAGAAGAAATTGTTCCAGTTTAGCTGACTTTGACATACAAGCGAGCATTATGCGACAGAAATTTTTAAGCAGAGGCTACCCACATAGGTTAGTCAGAGATTCATATAAGCGAGCAAGATTCTACGACAGAGATTCACTACTTAGATCTAAGCCACCTACGACAAACAAGCAATTAGTCTGCATTACAAAACACTCTACCCTCGATAACACTGTTCGACATATTGTAAATTCAAATTGGCACATCTTAAACTCCAACCCAACTAATTGCAAATTAGATAAACCCATGTTTGCCCATAGGAGAAACAGAAATCTTAAAGATCTTATTGTACATTCTCGCTTCACTGCTAAAAAAGTCTGTTCAGAATTTGTTCAAAGATCACTTACAGACAATTTTCCAGTCAGAGGCACTGTTAGATGCTCATCCTGTAAATCCTGCAATAACATCATCACAGGTGAGTCATTTGAACACGATGGTTGCCTCGTTAGCGCCAATGATATGTGGAACTGCAAAACAGCTAATTGCATTTATTTCATCATGTGTCCATGTCAACTGGGCTATGTGGGTGAAACCTCTAGACCCATACAGACTAGACTTACAGAACATCGGTCAGCCATCCGCACAAATAAGAACTTGGCGCCCTTAGTCAAACATTTCATAGAAAAACGACACGGACCAGATGATTTTAAATGGCGCATTCTAGAAAAGATCAGACTTCCAGACAATAAAGGTGGTGACAAAGTCAGAAGGAAAAGGGAAGACTTCTGGATTTTTGCCCTGGGAACCTTTAAGAAAGGGCTCAATGCCGAAATCCCCTGGGAGAACGCCATAACCTAAATGTTTAATTACTAGCGTAATAGTTTCTTTAAGAAAAGGCTCAATGCCGTAATCCCTTGGGAGAACGACATAATCTAAATGTTTAATTACTACCGTAATAGTTTACGTTCCATCTTCTAGCACCCTTAGCTGAAACGATCTAATTTAGGGCCTTATAGCAGTAAGACTGTCTTTTTATTTTGTCTAGTAATATATACATACCACCTCGAGTAATCTAAATCATTTAGATCAATACCAGTTCATTTGTATAATGGTACCCCTTTATTTTTGAGTGGGTGTATCTAGCTTAATTTAGAGACTTTATAACTATTCCCTATTCTGGATATATCCATCAATGCACTTTATTCACAATCTTGAGCATATCCCATAATTCAAAGCATTTTCTTTTGTTTATGGGCTTAGCTCTGGACAACTGAACAGTTTTATTTTATTTTCCATATTGACACTTTTTTCATATATGGACTTTTTTCGCCGTTTAATAGATGTTGACCCATATATCTTTTGGGAATCCAAAATTAATATCTGCTAGAAAGCATCCCCTTTTCGATCTAATGGGTGCAATATACTATGGCTTTGTATTGCGCATCGATTGCATTTACAAACGCCATCTTAGAATAGGATATTTCCCTTTTATAATCTAGATATTCTTTCATTATTTTAACATCACAAACCTAGGTGTAATTTCAGTCCCAGATATAAAGAGACCCGTGATACCTATAATTCTATCTATGTAAGCAACTCTCGGCTTACATAAACAATTCTATCATGTTCCCTTTAAACAGCATAATCATTCTCTCATTACGCGCTTCTTGAAATATCGAGCGCCATTTTGGAACAGGCCGACTTCACGGTATGTAGTCATCAGTCCTTTTCCGCTTTCCACCACTCCTTCGTTCGAGCTCGTATTTTTCGCGCCATCATCGGGGCTTTAAATGTCAGCCCGTATTTGCAGCGTTCACTTTCCCGGCTGGAGGTACGTACGTGACGTGACGTCCGGTTCGTTTGGAGCAGCACCATCTTGCTGTCCACATGATCCCTTTTGATGCAAGGTAAGAACTAGCGATAATTTTTAGACCTTAGTTGCCATTAGACATATGACTTGTGAGCTTAGCCCATATCATCTGTCTTTCTATTATTTAGCATACCTCCTGTTATTTTTGTTTTTGCAGTTATATACTATCTGTTACCATCAAACAGAGTACAGATTAAGAAACATATTTTATATATCTTCGTGAATACACAAGGTACCTGTCCGCTACATATTGTATGCGATACCTTATGCTTGACACTAGCCGCACAAGGTGCATTAGCAGTCTCCCTACTGATCGGTATCCATTATGTGCTTTTCTTTCTTAAACTACAGCCACGAACCGTTTGGCCAATTGTGGATGTCCATATCCTCTATATGAATTTATATACCTACACCAGAATCCAATAGGTATTTCTCCCTTACTTTTATATCGACCAGTTAACTACGGATGCCTTCCAGTAAACGTGTTAACTGAAATAAGTCTACTCTTACATGAGCTCTACGTGGTTATGTTTTAATTTTCTCCCCACATGTTCAGTTTCTCACCAATACAGTATCTTTTGTTATGCTGATTTAGTGATCGTCCCACAACCTCGGCTTTATCCTCTGGATGGTTTTTCATGAACATCGTGTTTTAAACTATGACGATATCAGCGTTATTTCAGGTATATTTAACAACATTATACAGTTTCCATATTCCGTTTTTCTGTAGGAGTTAGGCGTCCGCAGACATAATAATAGCCCACATATTAAAACAATGTGAGGTCCTAACTTCGCAACTATCTAGGTGTTTCCATTGTCAGTTGGTACATCCTGTTCAGTATCGGTCGATGGCATAGATACATTGTTTTTTATAAGGCTGGTATTCCACACTAGATAGACCGATACGAGTGTGTATCATAATCATCTCCCCTATATTCTTTTACCCCCTGCTATATGACACGATCCTCTTAGAGTAATATGAGAAATGCGTTAGACTTACCATCCAGGTGGCGCCTTGTGTTCAAAAGTAACTCATTATTTCCCTCATGCCCCTATTTTCTCATCCACTCTCATTTAATTTGTTTTTCATTTTATTATTTTTTGTTCAGGTATTAGCCTTTATCAAGTGGCTCTGACTACCCATATGTACGAAGATATCAACAGCTTCTAAAAAATATATCAATGTAAGTGTTTGTCTATATCATAGGGTATTTTTTGTCTTAGATTAAAAGAAACCTACTGTTCCCATCCTCTTGTTATGAAGGTCATGTTTACATAGCTCAATATAATACGCAATATTTCTTATACATAGAACAATGAGATCTTTGTAAGATTAAGTACTGCACAATACAGTTGAAAATATTTGTCAATCATATGACAAGAAATGACCAAATTTAATGTCTTAACTTGTGAGGCTGTGAAGATTGACGAATTTGTTAGATATAATATGAACCTGTTTTCTATATGTTCTCTTTGTTTTTAACTTTCTCAGATATTGCTAAATAATGATGTTAGTTACATAAAAATAAAACCATGATCTGATACATATTTTTTCTGTATATGTATTTCCAGAGTATCAGCAGAGACTCCTGAAGAAGGCGGTTTTCTGCCGAAACGCGCGTCGAGTTTTTTATGATTATATGTCTAGTATTTTTTATGCCATTTACCTATGTGATTGTATTGTATTCTGTAAAGTGTATGATTTATATGATATTTACTGATTTATAACACTTGTGTCTGTTTTTAATGAATTAGATTTTACCCCATCATATAGTTTGTTTTTCTATATGATTTTTAATTATACTTATTAAATATATATTTGCATACAGTCAATTTTCGTTCCTTCTTCACACTACTGGTTCTGGAAAAATTGGTCATTTACTTTGCTGATGTCCTAGGATTTTTACCCACATAGGCTTTTTAATAAGTCTCCTCAGAGACTCAGTTCGTTGAGAGCAATGTCATAGTCAATATTTATAAAGCCTAAATGAGCTGTCTCTAGACTCTTAGATAAAATGTGTGATTACTCAGCTTAATGGTGCTCACTTTATTGGCATAAATATATGAACCATGCTGGAGTTCAAATCTGTCATTTAGACGCACTTTCAACGAGCCATGTTATTTAGGCTTTGTTGAGGTGTTTGACTCGATTCTATCAATGATGTTTATAGTAGCGGTGAACGAGCACCTGGAAGCTCAAGCCTGATTTCTTTTGACCAGGGCCGGCAGCCAATCACAGCGTGGCCCGGGAATGACGTCACGGTGTGTCCCGGGCCGGCAGCCAATCACAGTGCGGCCCGGGACGCAGGGCAACAAGGGGCGGGACTTAAAAAAAGACCCAGAAACGCCCCCAAATTGCATCAAGGTGGGCCCTGAACTGAGTGACGCTCCTCTCCTCCAATGGCTGGCCAGCATTTACGAGGCCATCCAATGGAGAAGAGGGGCGTGGTCAGGCCCCCATACTACACACATAAGATTTCGGCTCCGCCCACTGCTTACGCAGTGCGACGGTAGCCAAAACCTAAAAAGTATTTGTAACCACAATCAGGCTTCAAAGGGAAAATGACATGTTATCCTATAGAGTTAAAATTGCACTTTGTATCTAGTAATTCAGGGAATTAATATTAATATTTATCATGCCTCCCTTTATCCGGTAAACACCCACACTTGTACACTACAAGGCTGTGTGAAGGGCTACTTAGCTAATGAATACAGTAATTATATGTTTTAGCTTGCAACCTGTCAGGCCATAATGATAAGCCTGAACCTATGTTGTTTTTCCATTCACATATGTGGTTGTATAAACGTACACAGCTGCCCCCATGTAACATTTAACGTTTATGCCACTGGTGACTTTCTTTTGCCAACTTACTGTGGCCTTACATAAAAGCTGAATAGTGATTCGAGTTTAACTAAATTGTGTAGAGGCTAAAGCACACACAAAAAGATACCGAGTGGGAGTCTCCACTGTACCCAGGGTCATAGCACAAAGAATACTAGCAAAAAGCTCTGAAAAAAAATCTGGGGAGACCCTAAAGACAGGCAAATTTTGAATAGGTAACCGTAGAGGGGCCATGACAATTCATTTGTAAATGGGGCAGCATAACCCGAGAAAGATATTTCTGGTTTTGGAGTTTTCTTCATTAAGCTATATTAAATTTGACTGTGTCTGGAATCAGCCAACAACACCTTAGCATGTGTTCGCGATTCGACAGCAGATTAGCCAGCGCTACTGAGCATTGATCACTTCTTCCCTGCCTTGATCTTCTCTCTCTTGTATTGGTGTGAATGTAATGCATTTTCTTGCTTTTGATTAGTTGCTAAACTGTTCATCCCATGTATATCTAAAACATTCCATCTTTTTCAAAAGTTTTTTTAAAGTTTTATCCTGGTGGTCACAGTATCTGTTGACCAGTCAAGGACAAATGTAGATTCTACTATTTAATGAGAATTCATGGGAGAGTGCCATAAAAAATACCGTCAATGTGAAAAATAAATGCCAAAAGGAAAACATTTGCGGTTTCTGGAAAAGCATCTTTTTCCCTTTATTCTATGCATCAATTATTTTGTTTTTTATTGAAATTTTAAGCATGGTTTGGAAATCATTGCTCACTTCGTAGCAATGTATTCAACGTTGTTTTGAACCTGTGGGCATTCTGAAAAAATGATTTCCCCTTGCAAACAAGCACATTTGTTATTGTCTCTGCAAATTTTCTACAGGAAAAAGGAAGATTCAGATTTCTCCGAAATAGAAAGAAATGAAAAGCTTTCCGTGAAACGAAGTTGGAGATGCAAATGGAAACTTTTGATATAAACAACCTGTCTTCTCCTATTTGCAATAGACCCATGCATGGTGTAATACACCCTAAACACTCGAGCAATGGCAAATGTATTTCTGAACAAACGAAAACTGGCTAAATGTCCATTAAGCATAGAAAACCTAAAAAAAAAAAACATACGCGCAAGACGATTCTTATTTCCGTAATGTTTGTATCATACGAATTTAAATAAGGTAGGCTGCTTCCAGGCAGGAAGACCTCAGTTCTATTGTAGCATCTATCAGTAAAATTCAAGTCATACTCAACATATAAAGAAAAATACTGCCACTATATTTAAACTGTGCTATAAGAAAGATCTTAAGCAGATTACATTAGCAAGAGTCATGACTCTTCCAATCAAAGACGTAAATGCCAGGTGGAAGTCACTAGCAAAAACTGGGCCATGCAGACTTTGGGGCCCATTAGGATGTCGGGCGGATTGCCCCCGCCAGGCTGGTGGGGGCAATCCGGCCGACATCCTTCCCTGAATTCCCCCCAGCCATATTACAATGGCGGGGGGGACCGCAGCGGAGAAAAATACCGCCCGCCACTTTTCCGCCCCGGTCGCCTTGCGGCCGGGGCGGAAAATGTTTAATATGGTGGTGGTGTCTATTAGACACCGCCAGCCATATTACAATGGGCATTGGTAGATGCCTTTCCCTGGCGGCGATGCCGCCACGGAAAGGCATGCGGTCTTCACTCTGGGGGCCCCCAGAGTGAAGGAGGGGTGGGAATTGCACATGGGGGGGGTACTTGTGGAACCCCCCTTCATTTGCACAAACAAAGCAGCAGGCACCGCGCTGTGCCTGCCGCTTTGTTTATGCAAATGCTGAAAAGCATTTCTAGCATTGTGGCGGGGGGTGCTGAGATCTACAGTCCCATTTCATTATGTTGAGGGATCCCATTGTGACATTTGCACTAGGACAAGGGCAGGTCCTCCAATATGCCAAGAATGCAACAATGGCTCGGCAATGATGCTGACGTTCCTAGAGGCCCCTACAGCCACATCCACTCAGGCCATTATTCTGTCTCAGGGCGGAGGCCGATGACACATAACACATATACCTCAGTCTCGAGCGGACCGACAGTTGAAGGAAGTAAGACAGAGGGAGTATGACCTACACTTAACTTCTAGCTTCAGTTGAAATAAATGAGGCATCATGGCAGTGTCTAGAAACCCACGATTCAAACTGTCCACTATAATTATGTAAACTTAGGGCCTAATTATGACTGCAGCATAGCACTGCTGTAGCCACAGCGGTGGTGCAAGCACTGCCGCACCGGCACTTCAACTGCCCTATACAAGTTGGGCGGTCAGACTGCCATGGGACCCCTGCAACCGCCAGGGACCATAGATCCTTTGTGGTTTGCGGTGGTTTTGAGGCTGCAATATGCTTAGGGGTGCCACTTCTGCATCACCAAGCACATTACAAGTTTCCCATCCACCACGATTTTCATGGTAGTAAGTCTGCCATAAAAACTCTGGCAGAGAGGAAACAAAGGGGGCACTAAAGGGCCCCCTGTTGCCTCAGGGTCATGGAGTGCATGCAGGAGGGCACATGTTGTGCTTCCTTGTGCATATTCACCCCAGTTCCTGCACAGCATGGACTGCATTTTCAGAGGCAGAGCTGTGGGACTGCAAATGAAACGCCTGCCAGACACGAGAAAACTCAAAATCTGGCAGGGGGTGCTCACACGGCTTTGTCGGTGTGGGAGACATGGCTTCCAGCTCCCGCACTGCCAACGTTGTATCAATCCCTTTGTCCACTTGTCTCCATGATGGTTCCAAACTGTCTATCCTAACAGGACCTCTAAGTGCCCCAGATTTGGTCAGAATGGAGTTGACTTCATACACATGGCGTGGTGATGCACTGTCATTATAGATTACTTGACAGAAGGTTTATACCACATCAAATCCAGAATGGGATGGGAGATAGCAAATACAATTCAACAATGTCAATTGTTATTGGGTCTTCATCCAAAAAAGAAATTGAGCAGGTGTTTTGAAAATCATGGCCTGGTGGTAGCCAAGAGGCATATTGCAATGAGGTGGCTTTGTCTGCTCCCACATGAATGCAGAACTGGAGGAGGAATATGATTGATTGTGTGGGCGCTGACGAGGCACATATGTGGTGCACAAGGAGGGATGATAGATTGTTAGAAGATATGCTTGCATGGGGGATGATGAAACAGGCAACAGTTGCCTTGTCGGAGGAGGATGTTAAGTAGAGTGGGTCGTGAGGTGTTCCTTACAGTGGAGGGGTTTGAGACATGTGTGATGGTTGAATATGTGCTCCACTAATGACGTGGCCGTGTATAAAACCTGATTGGTTTATACTGCAGATTGCACATAGGATGCTGTCTGTAGAAGTTAAAGCTACAGGGGAGGGACTAGAAGGGGTGAGTTATTTGGGGAGTTATAGATGGGAAGAGGATGTAGCCTTACGGCTAGAGTGGTCGACCTCAAAGCTGGGGAACCGGGTTCAAGTGTCATCAACAACGCTCAACATCCAGTGATTCTGGACAAATCACGTAATCTCCCTGTGCCTAATAAAAATGAATGTGTCCATCTGTAACAGGTGCTCATGTAAAGCGCTCTGAAAACCGATGTCTTGGGTCTAGTTCACACTATATAAAACAAACATACAACAAAAAATAGACATTTTTGTTATGCCTATGTTGCTGCCACAGCAGGACAGACATATATTATCTGGTGACATCATCAAGCATGAGGATTGTACTCGGATCAATATTATGTAACTGGGGTTAGCATATGCGATATCTGCTCTGCTACGGATATATGCTTATGAACATAACTGACTTGGTTTTGTTGAAATGCAAATAAAGAAAAATATAAAAAGATTATCAGTTTCTAATGAATTATTGTGTTGAGAATTGGGCAAGTTATTTTTCTCAGTAATGCAATTGTAATAAGGAGATGCGAGTAAGTATAGCTCCTGGTGGGAGTGCTGCAGGGTGTTGGGGCTGGGCAGGGTGGGGGAGGGACGGGGTGGGTGTAGTAAACCACGGAATACAGACGACTGATGGTGAGTACATACATAAATAAACATGCCTAATTACATTGCCCAAGCTGCATCACCATTTGGCAACCCCTGTTGTTAATCACTTATTAATTTTCAGCAGCGTCTTTTTCTATTTTTTATAATGTTTGACTATAGGTGCTCCTTCCCTCTCGTTTCTGAAGGCCCATGAGGCAATTAACAGGCTACATGTAAGTATGTAAAAAAAAATCATATATGATTTTTCACACTGTGCTACTTTTGAGGCATACCTTATACATACCACAGTAGAGATGTATGTAGTAAACCAAAGTAGACAGGCTAAATAAGCAGTATTTTACTACAGAGTGTGTTGTTTATGTTTTGTGCCTGGTTATGTCCTGTATTGTCCCATTTTGCTGGCATGACACAACACCAAGTTTAAAACACAGAGAAGAAAAATATATCACAAAAATATGTAACTTTGTTCCAACAGGGCACCTCCACTGAAGGTGCATGGTGTATGTGACGTGTGTTTTTAACTATCTAACCATGCTTTTGTTCTTCCAGAGCCATACCAGTTAAAATACCTATTAGGATATAGTATACAGTGCATCAATATTATGTGCACCATTTACATGGCACTATCATTATCATTAACCACTTTCACATATTTCTGACCGTTCTACACACACCCCTACATCACACATGGTTTTGTTCATAAAACCAGTGCTCCCACATAGTTGTGGGTCGTAGCACGCCCGCAGCGGGACGGGAAGACCCAAATGATGAAGCATGTCACCAAGGGGCATTTGGAGGGTGAGGGGTATTTTAACAAAGCTGTGTGCTTTCCACCATCGTAGGAGACACACATTTCTGGAGGAACACTATATGTCTTACACTTAAGGGTGGATACTTTTGTTTATATATATTGATTAGAGGAGGACATGTCTACCTCGGTATACAACGTTTAGCACGCATTTGTTACAATGCACTACCATTACAACGCAGGCATTACCACGCATACCATTACAACGCATTGCGCTGGGGGGGCTCTAGGATAGGGAATACGTTTAATTTTATATCCAACACCTTCCCTAGTGTCCACGGGGACTGGAGTTGGAATATAAAATGATACTTACCACTATCCAGCACCTCTAAGCGCTATGCGTTGTAACGGTATTTGTTGTAAATACCGCGTTGTAAAGGTATGCGTGGTAATAGTATGCGTGCTAACGTCATACATCCGTCTACCTCTTATGCTCTTTCTGAGCACTATCACTTCACTCCCCCCCCCCCTTGTTTTTTCTCTAGGCACTCCCTTACCCATGGCTCCCTCAATTTGTGCATGTAGCCTGGTCAAAGCCCCTGGGCCTGTTGGCTTGTAGATGATCGATTTGTTAGAGGCCTATGGTCTGGCCCCTAGAGTGCCTTATTAAATACATTTCTTACGGGGTAACCCAGTATCCCTCAGGACCTGGGCAGAATATTTTCAATATAAACAGTGGTTCTGTTGGGTATGAACCTGGTTGCTTTAAATCATGTATACATTTTACAAATCTTACAACCTGTGCCTCATCATATACACATCAATTGAGGTTACTTACAAAGTTTGCACTAATTTCCGCGTTCTCGGGTGCAAGGCTATATTGCACCGAGACATTCTTTTTTCACCTCGCTTCTCCCGGTGTGGCAGACTAGGGGCTACAACGCGGGGATAGGCGCCATCTTGAAGGGAGGAAGGGTTGGCGGTCCAGTGGCAGGACGCCTCCCGCCCTCCAGGGTACTTAAGCCAAGCTGACCTCAACTCTGTGTACAACTGTTACTCTCCCCTGAGGCGGAAAGCCGGGGGTTCTATCTCTTTCTTAGCGTGAAAAAAAAGCGGCAATTTTCAGGTGACAAAAGCGGCAATTTTAAAAGGTGTAAATATTTTAATTGTCCCGTTTTTAACATTTGCACTAATTTCCGCGTTCTCGGGTGCAAGGCTATATTGCACCGAGACATTCTTTTTTCACCTCGCTTCTCCCGGTGTGGCAGACTAGGGGCTACAACGCGGGGATAGGCGCCATATTGAAGGGAGGAAGGGTTGGCGGTCCAGTGGCAGGACGCCTCCCGCCCTCCAGGGTACTTAAGCCAAGCTGACCTCAACTCTGTGTACAACTGTTACTCTCCCCTGAGGCGGAAAGCCGGGGGTTCTATCTCTTTCTTAGCGTGAAAAAAAAGCGGCAATTTTCAGGTGACAAAAGCGGCAATTTTAAACGGTGTAAATATTTTAATTGTCCCGTTTTTAACATTTGCACTAATTTCCGCGTTCTCGTGTGCAAGGCTATATTGCACCGAGACATTCTTCTTTCACCTCGCTTCTCCCGGTGTGGCAGACTAGGGGCTACAACGCGGGGATAGGTGCCATCTTGAAGGGAGGAAGGGTTGGCGGTCCAGTGGCAGGACGCCTCCCGCCCTCCAGGGTACTTAAGCCAAGCTGACCTCAACTCTGTGTACAACTGTTACTCTCCCCTGAGGCGGAAAGCCGGGGGTTCTATCTCTTTCTTAGCGTGAAAAAAAGCGGCAATTTTCAGGTGACAAAAGCGGCAATTTTAAAAGGTGTAAATATTTTAATTGTCCCGTTTTTAACATTTGCACTAATTTCCGCGTTCTCGGGTGCAAGGCTATATTGCACCGAGACATTCTTTTATCACCTCGCTTCTCCCGGTGTGGCAGACTTGGGGCTACAACGCGGGGATAGGCGCCATCTTGAAGGGAGGAAGGGTTGGCGGTCCAGTGGCAGGACGCCTCCCACCCTCCTCTACAGAGTATAAATGTCAAGGCCATTCCGTCCGCGCAGCGGGCGGGCGCAGCGGGCGCGCCGGCGGCGCGCCGAAGGCGCGCCAAAGGCAAGCCCGTCTGCGCCCGTCCGCGCCGGACACGGGCCTAGGGCCCCCCCCCCTGTTCCTAATGTACCTCTACGCCTCCAATACTCGCACTCTATATTAACTGACCTCCGTGCTCAAACTACGGAAGAATGTATCAGGAATAATCCTGATAACATAATATCTCTATCCACACTAAACTGCAACCACTGCCAGACCTCCATCCCCCTGCTAAATAAAGCGGTCGGTTGGGATAACGCTAAACAGATAACGCAAAAGTTCACCACAGCCCTCATCAACGTTCGCTCATTGGTGAAACATAGGCAAGAAATAGCGGATTTACTTATTGACAGGAACATCGATATAATGTTCCTGACAGAGACCTGGTTGGACAAGGCATCAGACCCAGACCTTGTGATAGCCGTCCCAACAGGTTTCAAATCGTATAGGCTAGATAGAACTGGTAAGAGAGGAGGTGGGATCGCTATTATTGCTCGTGATACACTAAAAATCCGTACCACAGCAATTCCTTCCACTACTTGCGAGGCCTTCCAATTTGATATATACCTATCACCCTCTCACAACTTTAAAGGTATACTACTATATAGGCGACCAGAAAACCGCCTAGGATTTCTTGAAGAAATCGCCACCTTTCTGGAAACTTTTGCTATTGATAAATCCATAACCCTGCTAGGAGACTTTAATTTCCATCTAGACTGTAGTGAAGATAAGGACACCATTGCCCTGCAGTCTCAAATGGAGGTCTTCGGTCTAACCCAACTGGTGAAGGGACCCACTCATAACGCAGGACACACACTAGATGGAATATTTACCAGTCATGAGAATTTGGTGGTGTCTGATGTCCTGCCAATGACCTGGACCGACCACCACCTGGTCTTAGCCACGATCCAAACTAACAAAATAGCTATTGGAACAATACCAGTACCAAAACAAGAAATATTTAAAGTATGGAGAGACATCAACATTTCCAGTTTTAAAGACGCGTTGGACAATTCAAAGCCCACGTTGTCCAATAACCCAGAAATCGCCACCAAACAATATCAAGCATGGCTGGACCAGGCCGTCAATGAATTAGTCCCTAAAAAAAGGATGTTTAGAAATAGAAAGTCCCCCTCTGCCCCATGGTATACAATGGAACTTAAAAAACTTAAACAACAATGTAGAAATCGAGAGAGACAATGGAGGAAAAACTATGACAACGGAAACAAAAAGACATACAAAGAGCTCCTAGCCCAATATAAGCTCCTGATTATCGAAACTAAGAAAAAATATTATACTGAGCAAATTGAAAGTGCGAAAAACTCAAACCAGAAGCTTTTTGAAATAACTAAACAGCTGGCCGGATGTGTCCCAGATTTGACCCCCCCATGCTCAAAAAACTTCTGTGATTCACTGGCCACATTCTTTTTCAATAAAGTGAATGATATCTTCTCAGTATTCAATCTTGGCGATAATCAAAATATTGAAAAAATAAATACCCCTTCCCCAAGCAATAACTTATCCTGCTTTGCTGAAGTCACTGAAGATCAAATCCAGGACATTGTCAAAACCATTAAATCAGGATCGGCTTTAGACCCCTGTCCTCTGAACACTCTTCGCCCATTTATGGACACTTTGACGCCAGTTATAACCCAAATATGCAATACAATGTTCCGTACAGGCATTTTCCCCACCCAACTAAAAAAGACCTTATTAAAACCTCTCTTGAAAAAGCCCGGCCTCGATAAAGCCGACCTGAAAAATTACAGGCCTATAGCCAACCTACCGCTTCTCGCGAAAATAGTGGAGAAGGCCATGAACATCCAACTCACGGAATTCATCGAGCAATACAATCTGCTTGATGAAACACAATTTGGATTCCGTAAGTTCCATGGGACTGAAACTGCACTTATAAAAGCTGCAGACGATATCAGACTAATCAGAGACCAAGGTGGTACAGCACTTTTGGTGCTTTTAGACCTATCAGCCGCCTTCGACACGGTTGACCATAAGATTCTTGTCAACCGTGTCGAAAAAATGGGCGTGCGAGGCCAGGCAAAAAATCTACTGGCATCCTTTCTGATGGAGAGATCCCAGGCCGTGACCTTGGGTCAATTTGAATCGGCTGAATTATCTCTGCCATGTGGGGTACCTCAAGGTTCATCCCTTAGTCCGACACTTTTTAATATCTATGTGTCGGACCTCGCAAAGACCATCAAAGCGCACGGGATGAACCTTACCTCCTACGCAGATGATACTCAGCTAATTCTGGGTATCAGAAATGATGGAGAAACAGTAGCGGAGAGTTTCAAAGCAGGTATGCTGGCCATAGGACAGTGGATGGCCGCAAACTGCCTGAAACTTAACTCTGATAAAACTGAGATGGTCACTTTTGGCCGTCTCAGTCCCAGCTGGTCCCCAGTATGGTGGCCGTCATCTTTTGGAGCCGTGCCTGAACCTGCCACAAAAGTACGGAATTTGGGCGTCATCTTCGATGACAACCTAAACTTTATGGCACATGCCAATCAGACGGCCGCCACGGCATTCTACAAACTACGCCTAGTCAGGAAGATTCTCCCTTTTCTACCTAAAAAAGTTGGCAAGACACTTGTCAGCGCCCTTGTTTTGTCAGCACTGGATTATTGTAATGGCTTGTTTGCCAGTGCCCAAGCAAGGGTCATCAAGAAACTCCAGGGAATCCAAAATGCGGCAGCCAGACTACTCTCAAACACCCCCAAATTCAAGCCCGTAGCTGAGACCCTGAGAAGTCTTCACAGGCTCCCAGTGAGGAACAGAATTAAATTTAAGACACTGTGCATTGTCTATAAGTCACTTCACCACCAAGCGCCGCAATTTTTGAAAGACCATCTTGTCCCATATACCCCCTCCCGGACACTGCGTTCAGCAAAACAAAATGACCTGGTTGTGCCACGGACCAGGCTGGTCAATTGGGGAGACAGACGTTTCTTAGTGGTAGGCCCTAAACTATGGAACACTCTCCCACAATCCATACGATCTAGCCCAAATTTGATATCATTTAGGAAAAAACTGAAAACCTGGTTATTCAATCTTTAAAACTTCCCACTTATCCATGACACCTTATAGGAGAGCATACATTAGTACAGCGCCGAGACGCCTGCGGGCAATTGTTCGCGCTTAACAAATGCTAAAAATAAATAAATAAATAAATAAATAAATCGATAGATGCAAATACAAACAAGAAAAACAAAGAAGGGTCATAAAGGTTTTAATCACTAAGTTTGCTCATCATTCATAAATCGTTTTTTGAAATCAAGACCCTATATAAATGCATGGAAAATAGAACAGTCATCACATGTTATTTTACAATAAACGGCGCAACAATTAAAGTGAGTGAATTGATTGACAAATTGTGCATAAGTGATACAAAAATAAGGGACTTATATACAAGTGAGAGAAAGAGAAAGCTGTTTTTAGGGCCAGTTTTTCAAAATTCAGTAATCATGTAGTCCAGTATGCCAAATTATTTAGCTTTAGTATCCTGGATTCTGTCCACTGGTCCTATAATCTAGTATCGTCGACGTTTCGACCCTATTGACGCCCAATTTGTGGGTCTAGAGCGGGTCTTCCTCAGGACGGGCGACTAGGTGATCAGGAACTCACCTACTAATCCTTTGCAGGTTAATACTAGAGAGGTATCTGTCGAGTTGTCATCATACCAGACGATTAATCTGTGGGTTATAATATAATTTTCAGGAAAATTCTTTGATTCAACATTTAAAAATTTGAGTGAATGGTCTCGACATCACTATGACACACTCACCCTGTCTGGATATTTCAATGGAATCAAGCTACTTTTACTTGGCGTGATTCATGGCATAAATTCGTTCTTAGAGTTATTGATGGGGAGTCGGTCGTTTGTTAATAGTCGATCTGGAAGTTAAGGCAAGCAACCGTTAGTACGGTATGCACGCTCTCACTACAGGCATTTAATTCGACTGATACCATTAATGTAAGATATTTCCGTTTAGTTTAGACTCACCGAATCCTTCTCGGTGTCTGTTGATACATTATTCCTCGCTAGTCAGTGATCGACGCATCGTATTCGGCGATCTGAAAGTGAGAGATAGCCTGCCGTTAACTTGATTCTATCAGACTGGTGTCTGATTGGGCCGACAAAGTTTATGTTGCGATGTCCTCACACTTACCAAGTCAGGCAATTTCAAAGTCTGCTAGTGAGCCCACTCGCGGTCTGCGTCCGTCACGCTTTTCGGCTGCAATGGGGGATCTGAGTATCAGGACGCTGGTATATACCAGCCCGTTTGCCTCGAGGACCTAGCCTAGTTGCTAGGTTACTACACGCCACGCTTCAACTCAGACGTCCGTCTGCGTGACGTCATGGGGAGCGATCGTAGTGCAAAATACGCAAGATTACATATGGGAGATTGAACAACAACTCCAAGTGCAGGACAGCTACAAAAAGATTACAAGAGACCCTACATTAGAGATAAAGACACTGATAAAAGCAGTAAACAAATCAGGAGTGGAAGAAAGTTTCCTGAGCCAGCATGAACATGATTTTCTGAACCAACAGGAAGATAGGACCCCAACTATATACGCACTACCCAAAGTGCACAAAAGATTGGAAAAACCACCTGACAGGCCAATAGTTTCGGGCTGTGGGTTAATTCTGGAGCCCTTAATTAAATTCAGTCTCATGCCAGATGGCTCATCGCCTCAGATGCCACTCATCACCTTATCAAAGCAGCCTGGCTAATCCTCTTAACTCTGATCAATCAGGAGAGATCATAGAAGGGTTGAATTTTAACTTACAGATAAGAACGCTTTATAGCATCTTTGCTGCACATATTACAATAAATTCAACAACAGCATAACGTTGGATTTTTCAATACTATTCTCTTAAGTATTTGAACGATATGTTTTGGTTGTCCCTTGCAGTAGTTATGGATTCATAAACTATTACAATGTTAATCTATGTGGCTGGAGATCTTCAATGGGGGAGATAAAATGTCCAATTTCTACAGCACCAAGGCCTTTAAAACTCTTTATAAGGACCCTGCTTAGAACCATATTCCCTCCACCCCTGTGACACTTAGTGGAGACTGTAGGGGTCCAGACTATGCAAAAATTATGTAAATCCTCACTCCACAGTGCTCCTAGCGAAATTGTCAATTTTGGGAAGCGCTTTACTACAATTAGGGAAGTGAACTGTTTAATTTATCTATCTGCAATGGCATTTAAATCCTAATTTATACAGGTCCTTCTTATGATTACCTGCCCCCCCACCCCTGAGACACCTAGAGGAGACCCTGAAGGTACTTCATATGCCAAAATATTGTAGTTTATCAATCTTAAAGTGTCCATACCAATAAAGTCAGCTTTGGGCACAATTTGCATTTAAAAGTAGTTCTGCAACACTGGCTGCTTTTCAAAAGACCTCAGGCTGTCTGCAGGGCACACATGCAAAATGCAGAAAGGGCTGCTGGCCTCTACACTGCCATGCCCTATTATATGCTAGGGACTTAAATATAGTTTTAATCCCCCTGCCCTATAGGGTAGGTAATGCAAATCATCGGGGTACCCTAACCCATAGCGTACCCTAGTGTGTGCAGGTGTTTTCACTGCATTTTAAGTGTATGTTCTGCATATAACTAGCCCTTGGTCTAGTTAGGAAGAGCCCATGGACAGTCAGAGTCAGCTAGCAGCTGTAACCGTCAGCAAAAATAGCTGTGGGTGCCCAGGGCACAGGATGACATTGCAATAATATTTAGATGGGTCATTGTCACTCAGAGCTCTGGGGCTCTTAAACATTTATTTTGGATCAATGAATTCTGAAAGCTGTTCTTGGAGCAAAGAAAGATAGACTCTGCACTATATTAAATTGTGTCTTTGTAATAGCTGGCATTCCTTTCTTGAAAAGGGAAAAGTCCAAGATATATTCAAGATAGAGAAAATTGCATTTCCCTGAAAGAAAACCAGCAAGATCAATGGTGACTGGTGATTTGGCTGTGGGCCACATTAAAAATTGAGAAATACTATTTCCTACACTGATATCCTTAACTAGAAGGTTTTTTTTGGGGGGGAAGCTAAAGAACATTTTAGAAAAGCTGGGACTCTGGGATAGTCCACCCACAAGGTTCTAAGCTATTCCTAAAAGACTCATTAATTGAGACAACAATTTCCTACATATCCAAGGATAGAGCAGAACAGTAAAAAAGAGAAACAATCTTGTTGAGATCTCTCATGCCAAGCTTTCCTCAATGCACATCTAATGATTCTGCCCAGTAGAAAAAGATGTATTGTCCATAGATAAATCTCAAGATAATACCCATTTTGTTTTATAATATTGGGAGACTCATGAAGGGATAGAGATGAGTTTACAGTGTTGCTCCAATGCGATGCAGTGTGCATGATAATAGGTTCAGTAATGGAAGGCAGGAGAGTATCAACTCCTAGAAAAATGTATAGACTACCCCAAAAATCAACAAATATCCAAGGAGGTCACTTAATGTAATAGCCTAATTCTGTAGCACAGGAAAGGTATATCTTATTCTGTAGAGTAAATGTTTTTTTTCGTACTCCAATGTTCTTTCATAGATGTACTGGTCTTTCCTTTAGGAATTAATATCAGAATCTTTGTGTTGATTTTTTTAAACTGGCAGGCTAATAACGGTTACAGGGAGTTCCTTAAAGCAAAATGTACAATATGTATATTTCATGAGTTTTTGTGGTACTGAATTTGTTACTGCATAATTACAAAGAGTGGAAAAATTGGAGGGGCCTCTCAACCATTTTTTGGGAACAAGAGTGGAAGAGTCCAAGCTCTCACTTTCCTCTCACACTATAACTGCACTTCACTTAACAAACTTACTGTACCTTATGCCGGCTGGCAAAGTAGGAGATCTCACTTGTTAATTCCTGCTTCAGGGATTTTCTAATCTGTTCCCCACTTTAGCTTATCTCACTGAGGGGCATATTAGCAAAATCCTCATTAACATTATCGCTGTTATAGCGGCAGGAAACTGCCGCTAAAACAGCAATAATGGGATTGCTAATATGCGTTATAGAATTCCAATAGAAGCCTAGGTTAGATGTGTAGGACATCTAACCTGGGCTTCTATTGTAAATCTATAACGCATATTAGCAAGCCCATTATCGCCGTTTTAGCCGCAGTTTCCTGCCGCTAATACGGCGATAATTTTAACGAGGTTCTTGCTAATATGCCCCCAGGTTTCCAAATAATACAGGTGTGTGAATTTGCAAAGTCTAATGGCATATATTCTTTTAAAACGTAGTCCTACGTGGCTGTGGATGGAGTTGAGAAAATGGCACTGTGCTGCTGGGGGACATTCTTGAGAGTGGCTCCTCACTATGAGCCTTGCACCTCACATCTTCTCCCATCCCACAAGGACTTCATGGAACATGCAAAATCACCAATGGTGATAATTTAGTGGTATTCCATGCTACAAATATTGGAAAAAATAGAACCTACAAATGCATTTTAGTGTTCCAACATAACACTTCTGAAAACACAAAAAAGAATACATGGCAGGTACAGTTATTATCCATTTAGTTTTTTGTTCCAGCCTATGCAGCTTGGTTCCTGTTCCGCTTACTAAGTGCACACTATGAAGTACCCTTTCAAGCCTGTGATTCTTTACAGGGTTGATTCTATTCTCACATATCTGTGCCTACATTTCAGTGCATGGCAGTTGAATCCTTTCCGCTGGATACTGCAAATGTGCGTGCTTTGTGGCTTCACTTATCTGTAAAACTAAAATCTAAGTTTATCCACACAATGATGGGAAACGATTGGCAAGTGAATGAGAAACCCAAGATGAGTAGGAAATCGGCAGACTAATAATAGGATCTCACCAGTACAGTTTTAGGCTAAAATGTAAGGATGTCACTGTGTTCAAATGCCTGCCACTAATCACAACACCCCTCAGCAGATGGTTTCCAATGAAGGATTATTTACATTCACAAGCACTCACTGTGAATTCTCCTAATGGACCCTCAGAGGCAGCGACAATAGCTACCACCATTTTAGCTCTCAATGGCCCATCGACTGTAACTGCTACTGCCACCATCACTACTGCTACCACCAAGATGCCAGCATCTCAGCTGATGGCACCATAATTTGCACTATCTCTGTTGCCATTAACACTTCTGACGTGCTTCTCAGTCTTGGGCAGCTAGGGGGCATACTTCACATGTGGTGACACCGTAGAGGATCAGGGTATACTAAATGAAATGGTTGATGGGTATCATGGTGGAGTACATTCACAGATACTGTATTGGGTCCCTTCAGTATAATTTACTTAACCTTAAACTGAATCGTGGAGAGCTGTGGCTGTGAGCAGTAAGACAGCACCAAACAACGAAATAAGAAAATCACACACTGATAAAAAGACACAACAACAATTTACAACAATAGAGCATACCTTTATGAATGTACATGGACTTTGATCATCAAATCCACCAGAGGGTTCAAGAGATACAGATTTTATAACTTGTTAGCACTTTTAAATGGTTTCACATACAAGCATTGGCAAATGTAAAATATGAAAACTTTTGAAAAGTTTGGAAAAGTTAGTGTGTGTACTCTGGCCCATCTTGGGCCACCAAATGCAGCAGGGATAAGTTTTAGGGGGCAGAAAGGATACTTTGAACTGTTTCCCGGCCACCAGAGCATTTTTGAAGCAAGTTCTCAACTTTACAGGCTGACTGCCTTAGGTTGAAGTCTGATCGAGTCCTTGGTCCACAGGTGAGTACGGGAAACTTTGTTTATGGATCGCCGGGTACCATTACTCTGGGGGGTCATCCAACTGACCCCTGGAGTCTCTGTTTTGGACTGGGACCAGGAATCAACTCTTCCCAAAGTGAGGATCGAAGAACAGGGTCCAAATTATCTTAGCCAAAAATGCGGCAGATGCAGTTGAAGCCTCTCTTCGTGCACTTTCAATGGGTGCAAATGAGTCTTCTTCCTGTCCTTCTTCCATGTCCAGTGAACAGTAGGGGTAGGATGCCAGGCGTTCCCTATGTTTTCCAGGAAAGTGACCGGAGGAGGTCACTCGGTCTCTAGCCAATGGGTTACTGGGTCCCCTCCTCTCTAGTGACAAAGGTCCTGTGATATGTGGCATCTGGCTATCACAGAATACCTGATTCTTGCCCCCATTCAAGATGGCATGACCCTTCTATGGTTTTCTGGAACAGGGTAGACTACCCTAGAGGCGTGGCTTCAAGTTGGCTACACGCCCTTGGGATAACTGGTTTAGACACATGTTTTCCACCCTTAACTCTTTTTCCAAATTGTCTACAGAAACAAAAGTCATGCTGCTCAGGGATGTTGTTTCAAGTGGCCCTTCAATCGCTGCTTTATCTTTTAATACTGTCTTTTGGGCAAACACCCTGAGGTGCCATCCTGGGAGAGGAGGTTACCCTCTCTCTGAAGCAGCTGCCTTTGCTCCCAGGCCTGGGAGTCATTCAAACGTCTCCCCAAGCAATCAGAAACCTGCCTATGTGTCAGTGGCTTTGTGAGGCTACTTGAGTAGCTGGATTGCAGAGTGGCAACTTTTTCAAAGCTGCTTAACTTTAAAAGTGACTTTAAATCTGGCCTGTTGATCAGGTCGGGTTTAATGTCACAATTAATTTGACAGCTTATTTGACCCTATTAGGTTGTCCTTTCAGGAGTTAGACTGGTTGGGGTGTCAACCATTTAACCCTGTGTTAGCCAATTGGGCTCCTAATATTTCCACAGCAAAACAACAATTTAGAGTGTTGCTTCTAAGACATATTAAACATTATGGGCCTGATCTGACCGACTTTGCTGAGGATAAAGAACCAATTGACCTCAGGTCAGCAGTACGAACCACCATTTTTTAATGGGAGCTTGTGTGGTGGGCCAAAACCGCCTGCAGTACAAGCTCCAGTTGAAAAGCTTTTGTTTTTACACAACCCTGAACCATGTGGCAGGCACTGTTAGGGGCCTACAGCACAATGCAAGGATGTGAAGGGGGCAAGCCCACATGTGGCGAGCGAAGGGGCAAGGGGGCCCTGCTTGTTGTCACTAAATACACATTCCAAAAGCAGTTCCATATCTGAAAGTGCAATCATAATCCCAACTGTGGAAAACATATTTAGCAGTTGTCACTAATCCATTCCATAGATGGCTGTTAACAATGCGCCGGTTTATCAGATCCATATGGTTCTAAGTGAACAAACTGGATGGTCCAAGCCTGAAGATGCGGCCGTATGTAAATGTGATTATTTTTCATCACAAGACACTATGCACTTCATGCTGTTCTGCATTTTCTACCACGATGCCAGAAGGAAGTTTATTGTTCCCCTGTTGAAAGAGAAAGCATTTTTACAGGCTAAACCTGCTTTAGTTTTCTTGCTACTATTGGAATCACCTGTAACAATGTATAGTGTGGCAAGTTTTCTTGTTGCATCCTTTCGAAGTAGGAAGAAGAGACTTGCATTGTAGTCATGGGGGTTTTTAGGATAGCTGATTTATATTGACTATGAATTATGGATTTTAAATGAGGAAACCTTTTTATATGTTATTTATTGCTATTTTATGATACTTGAATGTACTGTATGCATTTTATGAACTGTTGAAATGTTTTTATTGTATATAGCATACTTTTATGATTTTTTGAAAAATCGAATAAAGTGGTTATGAACTGTGGAAACGCCATCCCTAAGGGTCTATGAGGCCTTTCCGAGTGGCCGAAGGGCTCCTTTAGGCCATCTGAACCAAGTCTGATTTCCAGGCCAGTTTAGACTCCGATGGAGGCTTTCTGACCAACATTGTAATTAGGCCCTATATATCTTACCTAATTGTATACAGCTCCCTGCCATAGGACTTCATAGGACTTCCTTAGGGTAGACTTACATATATCTTTAAGGGAGGTGGTGGACTTTCCATTAGATGTAATGGCAAAGTTGAACTAGCAGTGTCAGACGCTGCCCTGTCAGTCTGCAATGGCAGGTTGGGATCCCTTTTGTCTCGGTCACATGCAGGATGGAAAAAACAGTGCTGCAGCCCTGGGTGAACACTCTCGGGTAGATTTTCAAACATTTTGTGCTGGAGCACAAAATATTGTTTTGCCAGTTTACTTTCCAGAACAAAGTTTGTTAATCATTGGAAACTACTCTACAAATAACGCAATGCAGCACAAAGCACTTGTTTGTTTTCCTTTTGCTCCATTAGAACGTTATACGGGTGGTACATAGGATCTCGCATGCAACCACCCATGCCTTTTGGCACAAAACCCTAACTACAAACAATTGTAGATATGGTTTAATGCCAAAAGTTATTGCCATCTAAAAGGAGGTGTTAAGAGGAGAAATGTTTTCAATTCTCCTTTCTATTCCTACTTTCCATGCTTGGTGCACTGTACAGCACACGTACAAATTGAGAAAACTGTTTGAACTTGTCTAGAAATTCCCCGTAGAGCTATGGCACTAGGGTGTGTGCCTGGCACACTGCAAATGAAATCAGCGCTGGCACTAGGAAAAGGGGAGGAGAGAGCCATAGCTCTGAAGATATGGTGCCCACTGCTCCTTCCCTGTCACACAATTCAGTGCAATATGTGAAACAAACAAGGACCCCCTGATACGGATCAATTTCCTGGGTCAGGGCAAACAATTTGTGTGAATAAAACACCTGGGTGTTTTATTCACACACACAATTCAGTGCAGCCTCTTTGGGGCCTGCGCTGCGTTGTGTTCCGTTTTTGAAAGCCTGGCCCTCTGTCTTACCAACCTAATGAGTAATAGTTATGTAAAATGCCATGCTGCAGAGTAAAGCCAGTTCAGCATCTCTTCAGCATTAAGGATTATGTAAATGTAGGTGTCCACTGTGTGACAAGATCAAAAGATGATACGTTAAATAAATTATGGAGAAAATGAAAATAAAAACATTTTTGGACAAAATTGGAATTGGCTTGGCAGTTCGGGCTGGACTGTTCCCATGAGGCACAGGGTCAGACTGATTTGCATATAGCCATGTCTGAACTGGGGTGGCAGAGTGGGCTAAAGAACGGTGATGGATTAAACCCAGATCTTTTGACTGGGTGTGAGTGTTTGATTGATTCAGATGCTCCGTCCATCACCACCCCCTTTTGTACCACTTTTGGCCGCCGTTAGTGTGGCAGGGTATGCTCAGACGTGAGTCCCTTGCTCACTTTGCCACTGGATTCAAGCAAGCCGGGCTGAAGACGGCTGGAATGCCAGAAACCGGTCCTCAGAAGCTTGTTTCCGGTCCAGGGAAGACATGGCTTGGCAGTTCGGGCTGGACTGTTCCAATGAGGCATAGGGTGAGACTGATTTGCATATAGCCATGTCTGAACTGGGGTGGCAGAGTGGGCCAAAGAATGGTGATGGATTAAACCCAGATGTTTTGACTGGGTGTGAGTGTTTGATTGATTCAGATGCTCCGTTCATCACCACCCCCTTTTGTACCGCTTTTGGCCGCCATTAGTGTGGCAGGGTATGCTCAGACGTGAGTCCCTTGCTCACTTTGCCACTGGATTCAAGCAAGCCGGGCTGAAGACGGCTGGAATGCCAGAAACCGGTCCTTGGAAGCTTGTTTCCGGTCCAGGGAAGAAATGGCTCGGAGTTTGGGCTGGACTGTTCCCATGAGGCACAGGGTCAGACTGATTTGCATATAGCCATGTCTGAACTGGGGTGGCAGAGTGGGCTAAAGAACGGTGATGGATTAAACCCAGATCTTTTGACTGGGTGTGAGTGTTTGATTGATTCAGATGCTCCGTCCATCACCACCCCCTTTTGTACCGCTTTTGGCTGCCATAAGTGTGGCAGGGTATGCTCAGACGTGAGTCCCTTGCTCACTTTGCCACTGGATTCAAGCAAGCCGGGCTGAAGACGGCTGGAATGCCAGAAACCGTTCCTCGGAAGCTTGTTTCCGGTCCAGGGAAGACATGGCTTGGCAGTTCGGGCTGGACTGTTCCCATGAGGCACAGGGTCAGACTGATTTGCATATAGCCATGTCTGAACTGGGGTGGCAGAGTGGGCTAAAGAACGGTGATGGATTAAACCCAGATCTTTTGACTGGGTGTGAGTGTTTGATTGATTCAGATGCTCCGTCCATCACCACCCCCTTTTGTACCGCATCACTATGCATAAACGATGGCTGAGTGTCCGGAGTGGGGTGTTACGTCGCCCCACATCTTTCAGTGAATATTTTACACAAGTGTACTGGGTAGTCCATGATTCCGGGCCTGCACGCCAACAAAATGCAAACAAATGAGCTATTGATGAAAGAATGCTGACAACTGGTGTGCACTCTGTCACCTTTTTCTTGTGACTTAACAAAAAGAGAACAATACCATTTACCATCCCATCCACCTCATCCTATCATTCTTCTGAAAAGTTTACATCCCAGGAAAAACGGCTATCAACCTGTGCTGTATAATTCGACAACGTTTTAGAGGAACCACCTGCAAAAATGTATGTGTTTTGGTTTGGTAGTATTTTCTTTTATGTTTAATGTGGTTCAAAAAGTTGTTGTTTATTTGATAGTCTGGCATATATAAAAGGGATATTTGTATGTTGATATTCAACATGTATGGAGCATATCTAAGTGAATGGTTTGGGACACATTTTGAAGGTCCCTCTTGTCATCCATGTTTGGCATTGGCTTAGTTTTTTAAAGTTAATTGCCATAGAGCAAATTAGGATTAGTTTCTCATTGTTTAGGTTATCATATAAAAGGCAAGTTTTCTCATTGTGTCATTGTTAATGACACATAATGTCATTGTTAAATGTTCAGCTGATTCTATGTGTCGCTTTTTTAGTTTGTACAATTAAGGGGGATATTCTCAAGAATGTCTGATAATCAGCTCCAAAATAGGTTTACACAATGTTTCATATTGCCGTCTATCACGGGAAATAACTCTGTGTTAACATCCTTTTCGCAACACAGCAGTAACATGAGATAGTTTCCCGATAACGTGTCAAATGTCTGCAAAAAAGTCACTGGGATGGTGATAAAAATCTAAACGTGAACGTGAAAAAAGTTGCGATGAGCTCAACCTCGATAAAAAAATCAGCAATAAGCAGCATCAGACCGGCAATTCAAAAATGTAAGGCGGGAACAATTACTAAAAAAGTAGAAACAAAAACACAACTGGAGGTAGGCGGAAGAAGGACAGAGGACAATCAGAACTCCACAAGCCCCACGGAGGACCAGCCTGGGTGCTCGAGGTCAGGGAAGGGCAAGGACAACAGGATCCTGATAACGGAGGTGAAAGAACACCATCAAATACTGCTTGTCACCTCTACTGTGTCATTGGCAACCAAAAATGGAATATGGCAGTCCATCATAGACAAGGTGAGTGCAGTTGGAGTGCTGAGGAGGACAATGGAAGAGGTCAAGAGGTGCTGGAATGATGTGAAGCGCAAAACCAAGCAGCAACTCAGCAACAACCAGAAGGCAACAATGCACACTGGAGGTGGGAGTCCAGCGCCTCAGCAGGAGCTGGATGAGGTGGAGGATATAGTGTCCACAGTCATCAGTGTGGATACAGTGGCAGGAGTTGGGGGTCCGGACACTGCTCAACATGACCTTACACACCAGCAACATGGTGAGTAACGACCTGCGACTGGGGGGACGTGGGAAGATGGGCACAATGGCACACATGTACAATAAAGTATAGCACAATGCACACCTACTATGACTCTGGATCATGTCCCTTACCCCCTTGGCACACTGCAGCACACCTAGAAATAGCAAGTATGCCCCGTCCACTATGTGCGCAGAGGGGGCCTTTCCCACATACCACCAGTCTGACAACCAACCCATGCACATGTGCTAAACTCAGCAAAGAGGCGTGTCCGTGAGCAAAACTGACAATGCAAGTGACACTACATGACAAATAGCATTGCTGTAGTCAATATATCACTAAATGTTGCACGCAACAACACTGAGGTGGATGAGTGTGGACCACATCCGTAAAGGAGCAGGTCACACTCTGACACTTCCACATGCACAATCAACCCCTGACGTCAGCAACACCTCTGCTGACAAATCATGACCTAGACTCCCAACTCCGACCAAGAGCCCAATTTTCCCAAGTATGCAACATCTCAGCACTGTATAAGCACAGAAGTCAAAGACACACTGTATGAAAGGGATAATGGGCAGCAAAATCAGGGCTGCAGGGGCGACTCTCCCAAAATGCCGCACACACACATAACATTCAGAGCAAATCAACATTGACAACAATAAGGTACAATCTGCAACACGTTCCCAACACAACAGAGGGCACGACTGGTACTGCTTGTCTGTCGAAACTGGCCAATCACATTTGGCATAGCAGGGAAATGTGAGTTGATAATGTACAAGTACAAACACACATCCGTGATGTTGGTGAAATGTCCACTGTTCCACATCAAATAGGGAGCACCTCCCAAACAGTCACAATATACACTGTCATGCAGTCTGTATGTAAACATGTACAATACGTCAACATACATGTGAACACAATATTAAACTGCATCTCCCCTTCACATTGCAGAGGGTGAATCAACACCTTCTGCAGAGCAGACCCAATACCTCTTCACTGATGACGAAGAGGACCTCCCCACCTTCAACACTGATGCCCTCCAATAGCTCATGGACGCCCACAGTACCCCACCTCCAGGAGCAGGGTAGCCCAGCCATGTCAAGGTGGCCCCAACCCCTGCACAGACCACACAGCAGGAAGCACCCACCACCACAGCTGCCTCCCAGGACCCCCAGGAACAACACATGGCATTCCAATGCTGCGTGTTGGGGTACCAGGAGAAGATGGCTGAACAGGTGCGGGTGGGGTTCGACTTCATGGCAATCCAAACTAGATGCCATACATGGAAGTCCAAGTCCCATCAGGGACCACTCACAGTCCCTAACGGACACCCACAGTCCGCTCCATGCTCTCCAATGATCCATGGATGACATAGCTGGAGTCCTGACTCTGAGACAAGGACAACTGTCTAGTCAGAGTGGCTCCAGCGATGTAAGCCGGGAATTGGGACACATGTGGAGGATCATGGGGAACATGGAGCGAACGCAGTTAGAAAGAACGAATACCATGGCTGCACACCAGCAAGAGGTAGCTGGGTTCTTCCATGCCCTGCTGACCCTCATCATGGCATTGCTGCCACAAGGCCTGGCACAGATGAATCCTGCTGCTACCACTCTATCCACACCTCCACCCCCTGAAGTGTCAGTGCCACAAAGTGTGGCAAACATTTCACCTCCGGCCCCTGATGTGTCACTGCCACACAGTGATGCAGACAAAACAGCACCATCTACATGTGAGGCACATGATACATCAGAGGACAAATAAGAGGAAGATTCTGCCTCAGTGATAAGAACGACGCAGTTGCATTCATCTCCGCCTTATGGCCTTTTTCTGCTTGGTTCTGCCCTCTGCATTATCACCTCCTACTGTCCCCGAAACACTCTGCGTCACTCACCTTGGACCTCGACATGGATTGCCATATTTTGTTTGGGTACCAATGACACAGCATTGAATTTGTCATTCCCTAAAGGATTCTGGCGGGCCATCCACGGGACAACATTGCAAAGTGGGGTTTGCATGGACCTGTACTGCTCCAGCTACAACACTCCACTGAATGTGCATTAAACATTCAAACTAACACAGATTTGTCATGTCTATGATCATTCAAGTGTGGTAGTATGGATGAATGTAGGGTCAGTGATTCTCCCTTATGTCCATGTTGCTCATGTTGTGGGACTTAAGTCACAGGGTGCAACATTACCAATTGCAGCTCGGGTGGCACTGACACTACAACAGAGACAAGTAACTTCCTTGTCCAGCCCAGAAAAGAATCATGCCCAGAGCCCTGAGGTCATTGTTCACACCCCTACGCGGTACTGGCATACGCCAGGCCAGTCCACTCCACTTACGCTTGCGGGCGGGACGACAATCCTACATGCCCCAGGTCTTCCCTGTAGTGATCTGCTGATTACAGGTCTAGTTGTCAGCATGCCACAGCCACTCCCTGAGGGCTGGCGTACACCCACACCACACCAATCCAGCACAGGCGTCACAGGACATGTGACCCTGCCAATAAAATGGGCAGAGCGCACGTGCTCGAGACCATTTCCACTATCTATCTGACTGTGTCCATGTGGTCATTATTTATGCATGAGGGCCTAGGACCCTACCACATCACATTCCCCACTGCCGGAGGTGACATGATGGCGACCGCACCACAAGACTCAATCATGAAGGGCCGTGACTTGCGGTGCACAAAGTTGGTGGCAGCTGAGGCACTTTGGCCGGCACATGCCTCCCGCCATGTGGTGATGTCTTGCAGTGCATTGAGTTAGTGGCACCAGAGCTGAGCAGGTATGCAGCCTTCCAGAATGCGTAAGCCTTGATAGGGAATCTGGCTAATCAAGATTCGATTTGAATGGGGAGCCCAGGTGGACTGCAGTGTGCGCCGAACGCAGCAACCTGCACAGACATGGCTCCACGGTGTAGTGCAGCAGGGTGCGCTGGGGGCCTGTGTCGCAGAATCGAGCGACTGCTGAGGAGGGTGCACCGGCACATGGTGGGCCCTCTTGGAGACACACCAGTGGTGGCAGGTCAGCATTGAGGCCTGGGTGCGCAGGGTCGGGCAGTCATTGCTGGGCCTGTCTGGGGATCAGGGATGGGGTGCTTGCGGAAGATGTAGGAATCATACACACTGCTTGGGAAGTTTGTGATGACATTAGTGACAGGCCCAGGTGGTCCAGTTTTGCCTGGACATTTTTGGAATGCGTGTGGCTTCTGTTGTAGTGATTGTGTGCAGTGTCGGCAGGAGGCACAAGTAGTACATATGTACAGTCAATTGCCCCCAATATGTGCGGGAAGACTGCTATGGCGTAGTTCCCTTGCTTGGTCTCCAGCTGTTCCTGCGCAGTGTGGAGGAAGTAAAGGTACAGGGGTATAAGCTGATACAAACCATGATGCTTACATGTACGATAAATCCTGCCTAATGAGTCTGAAAACCAAAGTTTGTGTGGTCGTAACCTTCCTTTTCTTTCCTACTAAGATTTTGATCACACAAACTTCTGTGCCGGATTGATCATACCTGTAAGCATTACGGTTTGTCCAAGTGCAATACACTGTACAAGATTACGTTTGTGACCATATGGACGCTTGACCATTGTCACTATTTATCCAACAGGTTTATGAATACGGACTTTCGGAATATGGAATTGTATTGGAAATTTACCGGACCATATGCAGTTAATTGGATCCACACGTTGCCCTGGTGAAGTTCCCTATTGGGAATGGAACTCGGTTGATGTTTTCATGTTGTTAATTTATGTTTTTGTAATAAAGAAATGTTTTCCCACTACTGTTGGCTACTGGACTTCATGACCTGCCGCACACCCATTTAAGAAACTACAATCTTCGATCTGGAGAGCAGGGACACCAGTCATCGGCTGGGGTTGGGGTTGGTGGCGCAAGAACACTACAGAATGGGACAAGCATGTAGTGCGGATACAGGGACCTACCATTGCTTTTGTGGGCATGCATCCAAGACATGTGTGAGGAAGTTAGATAGGGCTGGCTGTGAGACACCTCTGACCCTGACATTTGCTGGTTGTAAAGTACCAGATGCCAACAGGTGCAGCACAACCAGCAGCTTTGTCGGCGGAGGAATGTTGGCTGTCTGCTGTGTCGGTACGGTCAGCCTGTGGGCAATGTGGGTCAGGATGTGGAGGTTGGTTGTCCTTTTCAGGCTGCAGTGGGCAATAACATCCTCTGGCATTAAGGGCTAGATGTTGGTAAATAGGATTTACCAATTCTAAAATACTTAATTTTACCGATTTAGTATTTTAGAATCAGTAAATCCTATGTAGCTAATAATTCAGTAAAAATTACCGAATTGTTAAGATTTGGTATTTACCTAATCAGTATTTACCGATTCGGTAATTGCCGTTCATTCCTATGGGCCTGGAGGACCATAGGAATGAATGTCAATTACTGAATCAGTAATTACCGATTCAGTAAAGTAGGGAAAGAGTCATGGGTGGCAGGGTGTCACTTTGACACCCTGTTGCACCCCTGAAAAGTGTTTGTGTGCACATGTGGCACACATGCATGCCCTAAGGGCATGTATGTCTGTCACATGGCACAGGTGTAAATGCACAGATTTGCATTTACAGAGGTATTCATTATTTACCACCAACTAATAGTTGGTGGCAAATAACGAATCCTTAAAGCACAGAAACATGCTTTAAAGTGCTTCCTACATGTCATTTACCGATTCGGTAAATACTGAATCGGTAAATGATGATTCGGCAAATACCGAATCGGTAAATACCGATTAGTTATTTACAGAATCTGTAAATTTGCCCCCTACATAACAAAAGCCTATTACCGGTCGGTAACGGCCGAAATTCGTTAATTTCGTCCGTTACCGACCGGTAATAGCTGTACTACATCTGGCCCTTAGTCTCTGAGGCTGGTGAGTTTTTGGAAGGTCCGCTGTCTTGTTCTGCGCTGCCTCGGTGGTAGTCTGGGGGGGGTACTTGGGGTGGGGGTGGTCCTGGGGGTCTTGGCGGTGGGTGCTGTGGCCATCTTGAGTCTTCAAGCTTCATGATCATTGGCTCCAAGGCATCTGTTGGTCTTCAAATGTGGCTCTGGGCTGGGCTCCGTTTCATACTGTAGGTTGTCATCCTGCTTAACACCAGTAAAAGGCAGGAGTTAAATCCCTGCAGCTAACACACCTTATCGCCTGTTTTTGGATTGCATTACAGATCTGCCTGGTCATTTAGAATATCGCGAAGTGGTGTTTTTGTGTGTTTTTGCACTGGAATGCCTACTCTGCATATCATTAGCATTAGTTGTCGCTCTCATCCTTGGCGATTTTTTTTTGCAGAACCTATCGCTGGAAAACTGTCGATATCAGCAGTTTGCACCAGCTTGAGAGTGGGGCGATAATTCTTTCGCCACATTTGCTGCACGAAAGTGCTGATAACTTGGCGATAAGCCCTTGAGAATATGCCCCTAAATGTTTTAAAGTGAGTATTGGCAGTAGTTGCACTGTGATGTGTTTGTGCCAGTATATCTTTGAGAATTTCATTGTGGGATCCTGGGAGCTAGTGCTTGCCTCTCTAATGTCCTGCATTACGTCCTTATTTATATTCTGTCACATTTTGAAAGTGGCCTTAGTTGTGCTTTCTTACATGAATTACAACATCATCTTTTGTAGTTGCCCTCCTTTAGTAAGTATGCATTAGAATATTTATTTGGTACATGTCCAATATAAATTTTATATTGATGCACTTTTTTGGGGTACACAGACACAATATTGATTTTTAAATATCGATATACAAAAATATCGAAGTTTAAATATCGATGGGACAAAATATCGAAGGTAAGTAATATCGACAGTCTTAATATCGATATTGGTATGATATCAGTAATATCGAAGTTGTAAATATCGATGTCAATAATATCGAAATTAATAACTTTGATGTTACTAATATCAATTTTTAAATAAATTTAGTGTATATTATATTGTATTTATTATGTTTCATTATTTATTTATAATGTAATTTAATTAAATATTGTCTTTTACTACTGTAGCGGGTTATGGGTTTATAGGGGAATAGGGTGGGAAGTAATTTAATTATGTTAAATTAATTATTAAGTAGTAGGAATTATTAATTAATTAATTGAGAAATAATTTTTAATTATTTTTAATTAATTGATTAATTGATAAATATGTTCTGTAGCGGGTTATGGGTTTATAGGGGAATAGGGTGGGAAGTAATTTAATAATAATTAATTAATTGATATATATTTGTACATATTTTAATTAATAATTAACTGGTAATTAATTTCTATTAATTAGTTAATTAATTAATATAATTTTTGACATATTTATAATTATTAATTAGTTGGTAATTAATTGATATTAATTATTTAATTACATTAATTATAGTAATGTTTTTTATATATAATTTATTGTTATTCTTAATTAATTAATTGGGAAAAATAATATTAATTATTAAATTAAATTATTTACAGCAAATGTGCTAATATATTTACTTTATTGTTATTGTTAATTAATAATTATTTGGTAATTAAATAATATTAATTCATTTTGGGTAAAGGAGTATTTTTAGGGTTCAGGGTCAGTTTTCAGTTTTTGGGTAAAGGGGTATTTTTAGGGTTCAGGGTCAGTTTTCAGTTCATGGGTAAAGGGGTATTTTTAGGGTTCAGAGTCAGTTTTCAGTTTTTGGGTAAAGGGGTATTTTAGGGTTCAGGGTCAGTTTTCAGTTTTTGGGTAAAGGGGTATTTTTAGCGTTCTGGGTCAGTTTTCAGTTTTTGGGTAAAGGGGTATTTTTAGGGTTCTGGGTCAGTTTTCAGTTCATGGGTAAAGGGGTATTTTTAGGGTTCAGGGTCAGTTTTCAGTTTTTGGGGTACAGGGATATTTTTAGGGTTTAGGGTCAGTTTTGGGTTTTTGGGGTACAGGCGTACAGGGTAAAAACAGAAAAAAGTACATTAAATCAAATAAATTACATGAAAAAAATTAAAATTAAATAATATTAATTCATTTTGGGTAAAGGAGTATTTTTAGGGTTCAGGGTCAGTTTTCAGTTTTTGGGTAAAGGGGTATTTTTAGGGTTCAGGGTCAGTTTTCAGTTCATGGGTAAAGGGGTATTTTTAGGGTTCAGAGTCAGTTTTCAGTTTTTGGGTAAAGGGGTATTTTTAGGGTTCTGGGTCAGTTTTCAGTTCATGGGTAAAGGGGTATTTTAGGGTTCAGGGTCAGTTTTCAGTTTTTGGGTAAAGGGGTATTTTTAGCGTTCTGGGTCAGTTTTCAGTTTTTGGGTAAAGGGGTATTTTAAGGGATAAGGATCAGTTTTCAGTTTTTGGGTAAAGGGGTATTTTTAGGTTTCAGGGTCAGTTTTGGGTTTTTGGGGTACAGGGATATTTTTAGGGTTCAGGGTCACTTTTGGGTTTTTGGGGTACAGGCGTACAGGGTAAAAACAGAAAAAAGTACATTAAATCAAATAAATTACATGAAAAAAATTAAAATTACTTTAAATTATTAAGTGTTTTATTTATTTTAAATGTATATGTATTAGTTTTAATTTTGTTTTAATATTTTTATTTAATAGTTGTAAAATTATATGTATTTTAAATTTATTTTTACATTATTATTAATACATTTAAAAAAACTATATTTTTGATTCCGATATTTTTGTACTTCGATATTATTTTTTCGATATTTTTGTACTTAATTAATGAAGATAGGATTCCGATATTTTTGCTGTCGATATTTTTGCTCCGATATTTTTGCATATCGATATTCTGTCTGTCGATATTATGTCAGACATTCCTTTTTTGGACGTAGGTGTGATTGATGTGATTAAGGGCCCGATTACAATGGTGGTGCGCCCGCCACCAACAGCCCATCAGTGGCGGTCCAACCACCAACGCAAACAAGTTTTTAACCTGCCACATTTTTATAGCGGGTGGCTGGTTGGCATTGGAAAGACCGACAGCCACGGATCAAACGGACTCCGGAGGCGGTGGAATGCCTACACTGGTGGCAGTCCTTACCAGCCACCACCATGGGCATTACGATGTTCCTTTCCATTGGCCCTTTCATGGCGGAAATATATATATATTTTTTTACATTTAGGCAATCTTCTGTCGATGGGGGCCCAAAACCTTGCAGGGTGTCCTCAATCCGGAGACAGAAAATCCGGTAAGTAGACTAGCACTACAAGAAAAATTAACCCAATTTACTGAACAACTTCAGTACTTGCTTTTATTTTATAATATGGCTGCTAGCCCTCTGTCCTTCAATCATGACACGTTTTGGCACCACTGCCTTAATAATAGGAAGAAGGTAAGAGGACACAGATGCATTTTATCCATGTCCCCACGTGACCAATTCCAAGTTCATTCAACTCCCACAATGCAGTATTCTCAACATCGTAAAACTCATGATTGTGGTGTCATTTTCAATAAAGCTTGATAGCATCTCTTCCACCCTGATGCAGTTCATGTTGCTCCAGTGCAAAAATTAATGTTTCACGTGCAATAAATTAGATCCTCAAAAACAGTCCAGCTGCCACATGTAAAGTATTCTCTTGTAACCATGCTAACTAGTGGATTTTACCCATCGGCGGGGACAAGAGCGGGCAATCCAGTGATGGTGCCATTTTTAAAGTAACGCGCGCGGCTGTGGTGGCGGAATAAAGCGGCTATGGGGGTGTAGTGAAGCTGGGCCCCCTCGCCTTATATTAGATGCAGCCAGGAGAGATGTTTTAACAAGTGAGGAGAGGGTTCAGGGTGAGACTGCCTGACATCAAGATGGCGGTGATATTGTGACGGCTGGTGGCCGTGGTGAGGGGAGCGAGGCCTTGATTGAGCAGCAGTTGATGTGCCATTGTGAAAGGTTGCAGCAGCCGGCTTTCTGGGGAGTTAACCCTTGGATTTGCTAGTGAATCGTGCCCACAGCTACTTACCCTCAGCGGGGGCATCAGCAGGACTTCAATAATTTCTGGGTGACACAACCTTGCTACTTGCTCTGAGGGCCTGGTTCAGTGCAGCCGGTAGGGGTCTGACCTATCTGTGCGTGAAGAGCACTCCATGAGACACTGATTTCCGCTGCTTAGTCCATCGCCAGGCTCTGGAAACCGTTGGGACATGCGTATTTCTGAGGAGGGATCCTATGCCTCCCAAGAAACACACCAAGAAAGTCTCCCGGTACTTTAAGGCCTCTGAGAAGACCCCCGCCCGAGCAGACACCATTCCTCTGCCAGATATGGCGCTCACACAAGAAGACTTGGTTACTACCCTCCGCGACTTTAAAGCTGAGCTTTGCCGGGAGTTTAAACAGGACCTTAGATCCTCTGTGCACCAATTGAAAGCCAATCTTACCGAAAAACTCACCACTCTCCGGCAAGATGTGGACGCAGTGGGCACCCGAATACTGGAGGTGGAGGCGCAAATGCAAGATCTGGTGGCAGCTAACTTTAAAGTGCAAGACAAACAACAGAACCTTCAAGCCCAGCTTCGGCAAGTTTTGCTTAAAGCGGAAGACTTGGATAATAGAACCTAGAGGGGGAATATTCAGATCCAAGACCTGGAGGAGGGGCGGAGGGGCCCATTCTGGAGGCTTTTGTAGTAGGACTCTTTGCAGAACTTCTTGCCCAGCAACAACCCAAGATCAAACTGGACAGGGCCCATTGTGTGAGCACGCTACAGGCAGAGAGCCGTAAACACCCACAGGATGTCTTAGTCAAGCTCCACTCTTTTAAATTGAAAGAAGCCATCCTCTCTGCCACCAGGAAGAAGAAAGAGGTGTTCTTTTAGGGACACGGTTGCTCTCTCTTCCAGGACCTGGCCCCCGTGACCCTGGCCCACCAGCAGACTCTGCGACTGATTACCGCCAAGCTACAAGAAGATAAAATGTGATATTGGTTGTCCTTTCCCTTTGGTCTTGTCTTTGAACATGGAAACAAGACACACCGCATATCTGATCTTTCTGGACCTGTCAGCCGCCTTCGACATGGTCTGCCACTGCCCACTATAAACACGTCTCCACGATGGCGGGGTCTAAGAGAAGGCCCTGGACTGGACCACCTCCTACCTCTCCAGCAGAACACAGAGCATCCACCTCCCCACCTTCTGCTCCGCAGCAACCAAGATCATCTGCAGCGTTCCCCAGGGCTTATCCCTCAGCCCAACGCTGTTCAACATCTACATGGCACCGCTCGCCCACGTCACACGACTGCATGAGATCAACATCGTCTCTTATGCCGATGACACCCAGCTGATCCTCTCCCTCACCAAAGACCCCCACACCGCCAAAACCAGCCACCATGAGGGAATGAAGGCCGTCGCCAACTGGATGAGAAACAGCCATCTGAAACTGAACTCCGACAAGATGGAGATCCTCATCCTCAGATCCACCCCCTCGACCTGGGATGACTCCTGGTGGTCGACCGCACTAAGAACAGCTTCAATGCCCACTGACCATGCACGCAACCTAGGGGTTATCCTCAACTCCAACCTCTCCATGACGAAGCAGGTCAAAGCCGTCTCTTCCTCCTTTGTCAACACCCTCCGCATGCCCTGCAGGATCTACAAGTGGATCCACACAGAAACAAGAAGGACGGTCACCCAGGCCCTGGTCAGCAGCTGACTGCACTACGGAAACGACCTCTGCGCAGGAGCTTCGGCCAAACTCCTGAAACGGCTCCAACGCATCCAGAACGCCTCTGCACACCTGATCCTTGACATCCCTCGCTGCAGCCACATCACACCTCATATGGGAGAGCTGCACTGGCTCCCCGTCAACAAGAGGATAGCCTTCAAGCTCCTCACCCACACACACAAAGCACTCCACAACACCAGACCAGCGTACCTCAGCAGCCGACTCAGCTTCTGCACCCCCAGCCACCAGCTCCGCTCTGCCGACCACACCCTGTCCCCCGCATCCGAAGAGTGACTGCCGGTGGCAAATCATTCTCCCACCTTGCCGCCAAGACATGGAACACCCTCCCCATCCGCCTACGGCAGTCCCAAGACCTGCTGACCTTCAGAAGACTCCTCAAGACCTGGCTCTTCAAACAGTAGCAGCATTCCCCCGCCCCTTAGCGCCTTGAGACCCTCACAGGTAAGTAGTGTGCTTTACAAATGCTTGATCGACTGATTGAGACACAGAGTTGATTTTGTCTATGGTCTATGGTACGTATGATACTTGACAATAATGCATTCATGCTTGAAGATAAATGATCCCATCGGATATGCAGCACTGTTATGTGATCCAAATTCGCTCCTTCTTACACTAATCTCTTTATAGGGTGTTTTTGAGTTGGAGCAAGTCTGGGGCCCAGGTGGCACTAAATGGGTGAATAATATCCATTAGTGGGGCGGGTTCATTGACGATGTTCTGATGGTTGGAACAACCCCTTCAGCACTTGACTCACAGAGTTACATATGGCAGAGCATTCACAGGCTTCTAAGGGAGGTAGTGGGGGGTACTTGGGTTCAGGACTTAACAATAACAAGGAAGACAAAAACTGACATTCCGAGGACGTTCATTTCATGAAAAAAAGGATTTTATTTAACACTGTAACTAAATGCTATATGTGCAATATTGGTAGGAAGCAGTTGAGTTTCCTAGGTGCTGGGGTTGGCTATGTTTCCACCTGCTACAGTCCCCTAAGGTTCCCCCCACTCTTGTGCAGGTGATTCAAAATTACACTGGTTACTTTTTTGACATGGTCACAGCATATATACACATTAAATACACTCAGTTCAATGACTCATTATTTCATTTAAAGTACATTTCTAAATTGTATAATTGGAAATACAGTTTCTTGAGAAGCTTCCTGGGTACCGATATGAGAGCTCCTACTACTATCCATAAGGTTTGTACTCTAGGTTGTTATGATGTGTCCGGCTGACTGGAGGATTAAGTAGAGCTATGAGTGGAGAATGATTTCTTTGATATACAAACACAACTTATTGCTACATCTGACTTCAGAACCTGTACAATAAAATTAGGCATTCAAAACGCCCTGATCTGTGACTGGTTCTGTTGTCTGTCATTTGGCTAAGATGAATAAACATGTATTTGTGTTCTTTTCATTCTTAGACCTATTTCTTTTACTTTATCAACACAATACTAGTTTAATTTTGTCATGGTGCAACACTTTGTTGAACAGTTTAAATTGCCACTTAGGTCCATTTGCTTTCTCCTGAATGGATTTCTCTGCATACTCATGGAAGTGGACCCCCATTCTGAAGCTTCTTTCCAAACACTCACTTATTATAGTTGCGTTATTTCGCACAAGTGTTTTAGCTGGACATTTCTCATGCTAAGGGCTCCAATCATACAGGTGCACCTATTTTTATTTTATTGTGATCCTAGGAAAGTAATTTAATTACACAGCTGGAATGATGTCACCTTTTTCCAATAACAATAGCATTTCTCTTCAGGTACCCCAGTCATAGGTAGGTGTATTGCTGTAGCTCCCGCAACTAGTAAAATGTTGCTTGACTGAGAAGCCTAAAAATGGGTATTTTTGACCATCAATGCAGATCTGACTTCTGTGCAGATGGCCTTATTACTGCTCCCCTTTTGTTGAAGGCGAGCCAGTTCTGCGAGGAGAGCTCCTGAACGCAACACTTTCCCACTGAGGCTCCTCATATGATGTTTTTAATACAGCTGCTGAGGACTAGACTTGTTGTTAAATTCCCTGAACCTAAGCTATGGACTCAAGCCACAGTCAAGTGTGTAAAATGAGGGAGAGGCCATTAAACAACCAGTATTGCCCATGGCAGAAGGACCATAAAGCTATAAGAGCATTATACTCCCTGTGGGTAGAATGTTGTAAAGTAAAAAAGGAGAAGCAGAAAGACAAAGATTAGAATGTTGGGAAATGGGGCATATAATAGCAATTATTAGCCCGGAGCTACTTTATTGTCTTCAGTCGAGCTCCTAGCATTCCATTTTTCTAATTTGCAATGCAGAATCTAACCTAATCACCACCCATCTACTGTATCTACTACATTTACTGTAAGAAGCTATGGATTGATATTTCATGTTGATGAAATCATCATGGGAGTCAGGCTCATATTCAAAGTTGAGAGGCTTTCGCCTCATTTTCTTTGAAGTGCATGTTTACTTATAAATGAGTGTGGAGGCCACTGAATCTTGTTTGAACCAGTTACAGGTCTACAATTCAGATCTGATATTTTCTTTCTCTGCTTCAAGTCAAAGATATGTTTGTCATGGATCATCTCTTGTTTTTTTGTTTTTTTTATCACTAGAAACTTCAACTTCAAGGATGCTCTTACGCTGGCTTGACCCTAGAGGGGACCACTGACAGTTTAGATGTGGAGAAACTAGCCATAAGGGAGTTTTTCTCTGAGGGGTCTGGGGTGGAAGCTGTTGAAGTGCAGTAGCGAGTTCCTTGCAACAACATGGCGGCCCTCTCTCAGGTTCCGGAGGCTGACGATGGCACAACAGGTACCCTGCAGGCTTTGACTGACAATCTTGTGAGTATGCTGTACATCACGCATCCACCGGGTAAGGGTTTCTCTCCATACAGGTTCTAAACTCTCATTGGTCCCCTCTAGGGTCAATCCCCCTGCAGAGTCACTCCAGGAGGCATACCAGGCAAATCGCCAGCGTTAGAGCATCCTTTTACTTACGCTCTTGCCACCGATGTGTGTGATGCCCGTTTTTTAGCCTCACCACGCCATGATCTCCCGATAAATTCACTAACAGCACCACCCATGCTGTTACACTTTCGCCGTGCTATAGTCCTTCCTCCCCACAAAGCACTTAAATATTGGCCAGAATGTCTAGTGACCTTTAAGACATACGCTAATTGACTCTTCTGTATGTTTCGTCCTTGTCCTACATGTCTTGTCCTACATGTTATTTGCAAAGGTATGCTTGATGAGGGAATCCCCTCATACACTAGGAGCACCTTAGCGAGTGCGACACATAGTCGTTCACACTCACTTAAAAATATCTTTTAATCATTGCACTCACTATTCTATGGTCCTGAGGAAAGCCAGCATAATTGAGGTACTGGCTGAAACATGTTGACCTACACTGGACGTAGGTGGTCTTAACTTCACCACCATAACGTCCCACTGCCTTGTTTTTAACCGCCTACGGAGACCCAGTCATTAAAATTTTATTTACCCTCAGGTACTGGGATCACCCGAAGTCGTTTTCATTTTCACTTCTTCACTCACCACACTGCACTCTCAGTAAAATACCAGCTCCGCTGTAATCAGGCGTCATAGCACACCGGGGACACGCTAGGTGTCACTGGGTGGGCCCGATGATGAAGCATGCCCCCAACTAGGTTGGTGGGTGAGGGCTTCATGAACACCTATTAGGTGCTTGCTGACAATATACAGCCTAGAGTCCTATACAGGTCACCATTGGCTAGTCCTTCTTCATATTATATCTTTCAGAAAGTAGACACATCTCTGCATGTAGAGATATATATTCTGTACAGATTGTCTCCAATACAATTCTGGGGTGGATGACAGCTACGCTTTGTGCATTTCCTCTAGACAGCCACAACACAGGAACGGTAGGTGTGTATGAGAACCCATCTACATACATCTACATTCTGATGGCAAAGCCTGGGCGGGATGGAAGGGAGTGGCTATTACTTAGGCAGTGTCTTGTCCCTAAACAAAGTACTTATTACACCCCCCCCCCCACAGATCGACTGGCAGACAAGATTGAGTTGAAAGGCAACCTTGTGCACTTCAGATAGCTGCTTTAAAATCGCCCCCCCACAACAAAGGTTCTGTCCCCGTACAATGATACACTACTAGACTTTTTACAGAAGCTCTGCCAGAAAATCTGCTGTTGTGCTTAAATGAAACTTTGCCGGGACATTGCTGGCACCAGAATTACCTGTGCGGTCCCCAGAACTTCACGGACTCCGGTTTCGCTCTCCCCTGCCGTCGTCTCATTTAATATAAAACTGTGAACTGGGATAAGGGCAGGATCAGACCGCCCTAGCCTTTTGTGTACCTACCAGTAGGAAGGCAGGGAGGACAGGTTGGGAGATAATCCACCGAACTCCAATCATGACCAAATCACCAAAAACACGCTCAGTTACGAGAAAAGCACACCTAGCTGGTACACCAAATCAGGTAATTGCTGAAACAAATGAGGTACCACCTAACAAAGTTGAAAACCCTACCGCGATAGACCTGATGCTGAGGAAAGTTTCGGGGGAGATTGAGCGCATGGAAAGGAGTTTGTCCTCTTCACCAATCCCAATATTAGTTACCCCCACACAATCTAGGGACCAAACTCTATCTGAAAGCCCAAACATAGAAACAGCAAGCAACTCAATTGAGGGTATTCCCTGTGCCCAACAGATAGTACAACCTGGGGCAGGTGAGTCAAGGGACAGTACCCTTACCACACAGAGTAGACCCAAACAACAACGGGGGTGTGGCAAGGGACAGTCCAGGACAAATATATAAAATACAGGAGCTTGTCAACCCAAAAATAGCAAGGAGACCATCCCTGAGGATGAAGTAGGATCACTCCACGTAAGACCGCAAGGGTGGATAGATGAGGTAATTGGAGATTTAAAAAAACTTCTGGAAGCCTTTATCATCAGCCAGATGAAACTGATAATTAGTTGGATAGACAAAATTGCAAACTAACTGACCAAACAGGGCAAGACAATGGCCCCGACAAGCAAGAATCCTGCTATAGGCCCCAACCAAGACACAAATACGCCCACTAATCAAACTGCGGTCAATAACAACTGTGTTAGTTACACACAACACACGATCGCACAGGTCCATGATCCGTCTAAAGCCCCAGTATACCCAGCGAGGGGATCTTCACAGAATGGCAAAACCAAACACTTAGATAAAGTCCAACAGCAAACAAAAACACAAATGGGGCATGAAGGCCATCACTCAAGCCAAGGCCCAACTAGCTTACCTCTATACGAATATGACCCATTTGATAGATTAGAAAGTCCTCCACCACACATAAATCTACCCCCGGAAGCTTGCCCTTATGTAATAGTATTTGCAAGGGTGCCGGAATTCAGGCCCGCAGAAAAAGAATCTCACCTAGAATTAAAATCCAAAATAATAAGATGGTTAAACATCCACAGGCCCTTGAATACAGGGGAAAGGGGGGAGATACTAGATGTAAGAAGAGTGAACTGGTTAGGAGGCAGAAAAAATATATAATAGGGGACTGTATTGTGGCAAACTTTAGAGATGTCAATTTGGTAGATTACATATTAGGAAACACAAACAGAAACCAAACTAGTACAATCTGCACCCTTCCCCTGGGATATTTTTACCCAAGGAGGCGGAGTACTAATAATTTGATTTATCCAATCTGGAACACAGGAAGGGCAACATTTAGACAAAGGGACAGAATGCCTAATCATACAGGCCAGTTCTTATCATCACGAGACCACGCACAGTGGAGAAATAGATTTGCCCCCCTACAGTCCCTTGATGGAAACGACTGACTATCCCCCGCAGAGAATGGACAAGAAAACATAACCACAGGGGTTGGACCTGCTTGTAGCACGAAAGGGGTGGGGGAAAGCCTGGAAGTCCTGAGGACAGAAGTTCCCCCAATGCAGAGGGGCGAGGTTGCTAATGAGTTAAAGACCCATAAGAGAAAAGTGTGTAGACCGGTTGATCAGGCATCAGAGGGAGGAAAAGCCTCTAGGGCAGGGCTAGCTCTACTGTCCTGGAACATAGCGGGCCTTGGGGGGAAATTTGATAATAAGGACTGGAGGGAGTATATCACTGGCTTCCATATCATAGCTTTACGGGAGACTTGGGCACGAGACCTCTCTCCCTACCAGCTGGAGGGTTACAAATGCTTCTTTATGCCAGCATTGGAAGGCAGATCAGGATGGGCGAAGGGAGGGCTAGCCATATATGTTGATTTAGATTTAAAAGGCACATGGTCACAACCCTCATGGGTATCAGACACCCTACAAGCAGTGATACTCCAGGGACAGGGTCAGAGGTTCCTAATATTACACTTTTACAATTCAAGGCCAGTTGATGGGAACTACCCAGTGATATATGAATTAGAGAGCAGATTAACCGAAGAAATTGATCAAAGGCAGGGTGGTCAAGAACCAACATTTCTACTCATGGGTGATTTCAATTGCCACTTATGTCAAAAACTCCTCCCCGTGAGCCTCGATTGGTCCTCCTGCCCTGAAGAAAGTGGCCTCCACTTTGAACACAATAAAGAGGGAACACTGCTTATGAAGCTACTTGATATGTTTGCTCTTACCCACACTATTAACTTGTTGGCCCTGAGAGTAGGAGATACTCTCACACCAACATTTAAGGGATGGGGCTGCTCATCCATCATAGACTTTATTTTAATATCTAGTTCTGCAAAAGAGCAGGTCAAAGAGGTAAAAACGGAATGGAGCCCCGTCAGCGACCATAACCCCCTAACCCTTGAAATCCCCTATAATGTGAGGACAGCAAGGAATGCTCCTTCAGACATTGAACTTCGCCCAACTGACCAGGGGAGGCGTTTAAGATGGGAAAAGATCAATGCACAAGAATTTTATTGTTCCTTAATGGAAAGAGGGAAAGAACAAATAGAGGCCTGCCTTGAACTTACAATAGAGAGCAGAGAGGTGGTCCTGGCATTTGAGTCTTTAACCAAGGTGGTTGATGGATTGTTAAAAACCAAAGGTCCGGTAAAGGACTCACCAACTCCACGATGGTTTGACTCCAACTGCTCGAGGGCTTTGAGGGAGCTAAAACTGTGCCTAAAGACGCTCCAGAGAGATAAAAGCAAAGTCTCCCTCTGTAGGCGCAATTATAAAACGCAGGTCAAACAAAGAAAGATCACGCTCCAAAAGGAAGTCTGGGCAGACCTGCGGGAAGCAGGTGAAAATAGGGATTATACCCAATTTTGGAGAATCATCAATAGTCCCTGCTTTCAATATTCTAGTTCCCCTGTTATCAGCACTAACATTCTTCCCGAACAATGGGTCACTCACTTTGAGAGTTTATATAACCATCAGGGCGAAAGAGCTAGGACCGGACCATGGGCGGGGGCGAGACCTAAGGATTTGGAATTCTCTCTATTGGAAATCACTAAAGCAATCCAAGGTCTTACCAAAAATAAGGCACCAGTGCCGGATGGCAGCCCCCCCGATCTCTATCTAAGTAACACTGAATTATGGGCGCCAATTTTGACTAGAGTACTAAATGCAGCGATCTTGGTCTACAGCATTGATTGTCCCCATTTACAAGAAAGGGAGTAGGGACAACCCACAATGCTATAGACCAATCTCGCTGATAGACATGTCAGCTAAACTATTAGGTAGGGCAGTCTTAAATCACCTTGCCGAGTGGACTGAAGCACACCACACTCTAGCAGACACCCAATACGGATTTAGATCCGGCAAATTAACTAGTGATCAATGTCTCAATCTTTACCTCCCAGTTGCCAAATACACTAAAACCAGTAACGGAACTCTGTATATAGGGTTTATGGACTTGGCAGCTGCATTTGATAATGTAAACAGAAGTAAACTTTGGGTCCTCATGTTCAAACTGGGAATTGACCCTGAACCTATAAACATCTTAGAAGAACTACACTGGAACACCACTGCCAAGGTCTGCTATAGTGCATGGGGGGTGAATACTGATCCCTTCCCGTGCACTAGCGGAGTGAGGCAGGGGTGTATCCTGGCCCCTTTCCTGTTCACTCTTTATATAAACGACCTAGAAAGCTCATTGTTGGATATGGAGACTGATTGTCCTGAAGCAGGATCGCGCCATATACTAGTTCTGCTGTATGCGGATGACGCGGTCCTGCTGGCACAAACAGCAATGAGCCTACAACATCTGGTGAATGGATTTGTAAAGTTCATGGAGAATCTGGATCTCTCCGTGAACTTGACCAAATCGTTTGTTATGCTGGCAGGGAAAAACCCCACCAAAAGATTTGGATTTAAAATAGGAACATTTGTCCTTGAAACTGTTAATACATTCTTGTATCTGGGCCTTTTGTTTGATGGAGAGATTAGGTTTGACCCCTTGCTGGAGGAAAGATGTAGGAAATTGGTCTCAGCAAATGGTGCTATTTTAAATTTTGCACGTAGACTGGGCCGGTGGTCACCAGAGCAAGTAATGACGCTGTATAGAGCTGTTAGCACCGCCAAAGCCACTTATGGGGCAGAGGTGTGGGGATTTAGGGATGCACATCAGTTACAAGTAGAGGAAGAAAAATTCCTACGTAAGATGCTGAAGACACCACAATGCATCCCAGCAGCTGATTGTACATACGGAACTTGGTATCCCATATATTACTGACCAGATAAAAGTGAGACCTATTCTGACCTGGCTCCGAATCTGGGTAAACTCAGAAGCAGAGCTTAGTAGACAAATAATTAAAGATTGCCTCCAGAGAGATAGGTGGCTACAAAATCCCTGGCTTAAATATGTCAAAGAAACCCTAGGGTGCATAGACCATCAAACATTATTCACTGATCCGTCTTTGATCGACCCTTCTTGTAAATATCGGATCCACAAACTGTGACTGGGCAAATGTGATTCGAGCAGGAAACAACTTGACTGTACAAAAACATCTGTAATTTCACACTCTTTAGTTAGCAACAGAGAAGGTATGGAACCATATTTATTTTTAATGTATAATCAGCAAGATATATTTTTAATGTGTCGTTTTAGGCTCAATTAGTTACCTAATATTCTAGCTTCCACATCTGGTTTTACCCTAACAATTGAGCAGAAGGGTGCCTGCGGCTGCGACAATAGGTCTCCGCAGGACACCCTCCATTTTGTATTATTATTTTCATTTTATCGTACCCCCGTCGTAGATTTCTTGTAAATATTTTAAAAGAGTCAAAACTGTGTCACGCCAAAACTGCCCCATCATTTTTGAAGAGAGCTTCTGACACACGCACTTTGGGGTCCATTAGGACCGCCCGCCACCCTAACGGAGAAGTGGACCACTCGCTAACAGTGCGGGGGTCCCGACATTTGTATTAGGATGCGCCCGCCACACAGGCGGGCGCATCCTGTATGTCTACCATTGCGGCGGGCGGAACAGGAATCTCCGCCCGCCGCAATGGTAAAAGTGCACTTTTTGCTTGGCAACGTGCAACATGACAGGCACCGCGCGGTGCCTGCCATGTTGCACTCTGACATGCGGGGGGTACCATAGGTACCCCCCATGTGCATCCCCCAAGCCACGGACTCCCAGGGGGCCCGCAAGGGGCCCCCGCAGGGAGTCTCCGCATGCCTTTCCGTGGCGGCATTGCCGCCACGGAAAAGCACTGTGTAATGCACATTGTAATATGGCGGGCGGTGTCTACAAGACACCGCCACCATGTTACAGGTTTTCCGCCCCGGCTGCTAGGCGACCGGGGCGGAAAACAGGCGGGCGGTGTTTCCGACCGCTGCGGTCCCCTCCGCCATCGTAATATGGCGGGGGGAATGCAGGAAAGGATGGCAGGTGGATTGCCTCCGCCAGGGTGGCGGTGGCCACCGCTACCCTGGCGGAGGCAATCCGCCCGCCATCCTAATAGGCCCCTCAGTGTTCTATCATGAGTTTTTAAAAATTGATGTTAAATTAAGAAATACCAGGGGCTGACATAGGCTGTATTAATGCTTTTGTAATTAAATCAATCCTGTTTTTAACACTGTACGTTTCAGAAATGTAATGTTATTGATGATTTTGATGATTTTGTATTATGTATTATGTATTTTTATGATGGTTTTTAATCATCGAAATAAAAATCTACTGAACTGACTCAACTGGGCTGCTGATCTGGAAGGCCTGCTTTTCTGCGTATTGCCCTGCTTAATGCTGCTCTCTAACTCAGCTGAAGGAGAGATGGACTCTGCTTTCCCTCCAAGTGATCTCCAAGGGGTTGTTGGTTTGCCTCCTATTGCTTGAGACTCAGGGATATCAAAGTCTCTACCCCTGCTTTTGTTCCTGGCTCACTGGAAGTGGCCCAGATACTTGTAACATGAATATCAACGCATCTCCTGTCTGTCTGTAACAGAAGTGGCTCATCGACCCGGTTGCGAGAGTAACATCAGTGGATCACCTCAAAACCAGTGCTTCGCCTCTAATGATCGTCTCATCATACAGCCTATCACTGCCGCTGCAGCTTGATGAGATCGACACACCCCCTTAACTGCATGGCAGAATTCTGTGCATCACTCAGAACCTCTTGACTCCGCCACCTGTCTTCGAAACTAAAGCATCACCTTCACTGCGTGGAGAAGAACGACGCATCTTGCACCTGCAGGTCTTGACATCGACGCATCTCACTGTTTGTGACCAGGAAAAGTACTTTGTTTGTCGGGCGTGCGTGGGTCCTGTAGCCAGCTACCGCTACTTGTGACTTTGCCCCAGTTCAGCACGGTCCTAAAGTAACCTTTTTAGCGCTACTTGCTTCTAAGCACTTAACTGCAGCGCTACTTGCGTCTAAGCACTTAACTGCATGTTTTCCTTTATTTATTGGATTTTTGTTGTTTAGGTCTTGATTTGTCCAGAATATAATAATCTATTTTTATAAACCTGTGTGGAGGCTTTTTGTAGTGTATTCATATTATGTGTTTGTGTGCGTGCATGTGTGTTGCATAAATACTTTATACAATGCCTCTTTAGAAAAGCCTTACTGCTCTGTGCCAGGCTACCAGAGGGTGGGCAGAGGTTATCTTTTAGTGTGTATCTAGATTACCTGACTAGTTACCGCCTCGCTAAGGTGCATATCTCAGCTAACCAGGAATTCCATTTCTAACACCTTTTATGTCTCATTGCCCAGAAGGAGCATTGCTCTGGAGCACCAATGTAAGACAACCATCTTGGATCATGGCTAGTTCCATCACGTAATATTTTGCCCTTGCGGACACACTGCTTGCTCCATTCCGGAATATAATAGCTCCATAAACAGAGCAATGAATGTAGAGATATAATAAAAGTATAAATGCTAACTATGATTTGCAGGGTTATTTTTCATATGTTTAAACTTTCTGTGACATGACCTCAAATCTGAAAGAACAAACACGGAAACACATACAGAAAATAGCAAATAAATTAGGATGCTTCACTTAAACAAACTGAATAATGTATGAGTGCAAATGTTTTCCCATTGCATATGTAGTGCTATTTAGGGGTTGCTAAGGCGCTAATCCTCCTATTAATGTGTGCTATCACATTCCAAATATTGCTACTTGGTATATCTATGCGGACATATTTATGGGAAATGACTGATGTGGTCCAGAGAGGAAGACTGAGTAAACGCCAATATTGTTCATGACCTTCAAAAATAGATGGCTGTGGAAGCATGATAGGTGTTTATAAATACTTAAACAATAGTAATCAGCCTGAATGTCGAGATATAATTAAAGTCATAAATTCTAACTAAGGAGTTAATCGTTTTTAATTAGAAATTAATCAGGTTAAATAATTGGGGAAATGCCACTATAAACGTGATTAGCTGTAGAAATAGGATTTAAGGAGGTAAAGCGGAAAACGCCTCTTTAATTGTTTATTATGTAGGAAAAGGTAAACATTAAAATGCCCTGCATAATTTTCTGGCATCATTGGTGCAAGTTGTGACTGGCTAAACAGCATGGTATAGCGTGGCACTGCGTACATGTTTAACGAGGAAATAAGACGGGAAGTAAAATATACTACATGCACACTTTGTAAAGAGACCAGAAATCCAGTATGAAAACAGTATTAGCAAGGTAGGTCTAGGTTCATGTGGGCAGCCAATCGCTAATATGTTTTCTGGTGAAACAAGTGTAAAGTTCGGCACATTCATGGTACGCGAATAGGACAGGATCGGACAAAAGTAAAACTAAATACAAATGTCGTACAAACCACCGTTATCGTGCGAATGGGGATATCGCAAACAGTGCAGTGGTGGAAAGATATCATCCATCATCACCAAGCGCCTCACAGAGTAATTGCGCCTAGAAGAGTTGCAGAGGAAGCACCAGCCTAAACAAACGTGTGTGTATGTAATGCACAACTATGGATTACCACATACTCCAAATTCTTCCTGGATTGGTGGCGTCGCGCAGCTGTCGCAGATGCCTAATAAATATTAGTGGATTCTACTCAGTGAGTTGTGCATTCAGCTGCTCCTGACACTGCACTTCAATGTATTCCTGCCAGTGAGTATCCTCACTTTAACCATCCACAGGGAGCATCTGGTAGTTGCTTTAAGAAATGATTATTTACTTTTTACCGGAATCAAACCATAAAAAAGATGCAACAGACCCAATCATATAGCTTGGGAGAGTTGTTGCGTGAGCTATTTGATTTCTCAAAGAGCAATTAATGTACTTCTATCAAAGAATAGTTCTTAACCGAGTTCAGCCATTTAAGGTAGAAAACTATCTGCAGGTAAAATCTATTCTCTATAAAATACTCACCCACACCCAGCCGCGGCCAGTAGTGGGAGTACCAGCCGTGCGGTGACGTGGGGAGGGGCAGAGTGGGGTTTAGCAATGTATGGATTACGGAGTTTTACAAGTAAGTAAACATAAAAATAAATAAAGCAAATTTCCGGCGATATTTTTATCGCCGAGCTGCGGCGATTTTTATCGCTTAGGAATCTTGCTATCATCAAGGTATATCTCCTAAGCGATAAAAATCGGCCGAAATGCATGAATATCGGTGAAAAGTCAGCGATATACATGCATTACCGTGCGAATGCTCTTAGCCATGTTATCCACCTACCATTGGATAGCATGGCTAAGAACTGCTCAGGGGCAGGTGTTAGCTTTTGGAGATATTCGCGCTTAGCGCGAATATCTCCAAAAGTTGGTAAATGGAGATAGCGATGTTAGCGACTGTTTCCAGTCGCTAACATCTTGGCACGCCCACTTTGCATGTCATTAGTGATAAATATCACTGACATGCAAAGTGGGGCCCAAGATGGTCGCTATCTCCTACTAGCTGTCGCTAACTAGTGTTAGCGACAGCTAGGTAATGGGGAGATAATTGTATCTCCGCTTTCTTGGCTTTTAAAGCCAAAAAACGGAGATAAACCCCCTTGACAATATTGCCCCTTCGTTGCTTGCACTGCATCGCATTTGGTGATGGAGTGCGCGCAACGAGCCAATTGGCTATTTTTAATTTCGCTTTAGTGTAATGACGTCAATGCACCCTGTATACTGATCATCATTACACTAAAGAAAGAAAAAAAGATTTTCAATCAGCCTGAGTTTAAAATATAATAAAGTAACCCCTCTATATATATAGGCCATTGGCTGACTCCCGCACTAAAGGAGTTCATTTGAGAGAGGTACACATTCCAGCTTAACAAATCTATTCTGGTTAGGCTAAACCACAGTTCTGAGAGAATTTCTGGTAGCTATGGCACAGGCATCCGATATTCCCCAGGAAGTGTGTGTTATATACAAGACGTACCAACAATGTTGAAGTATAAACAAAACTCAACTAAATTCCCAATTCTATTTAGAAAAGTAGAGACATGAATATATGAAGTCTTCCTCCATCGTTTTATGGCATACTTATTTCACCTAATTGTGGTGAACATCAAGTTAAAGTTTTTATGACTATGCATTGCTTCATGCTTTAGATTGCAGTGGTCTTGACTCACCTAAGAATCAGCTATTTCCTTCCTGGTTATATTTTTTTAGCAATCCGTTCACAAAGAGCTGAGTTTCAGAACATGTAGGTAACATATCTGCTCCCTTAATAAAGTGCCAATATGTTTGTGGTGACTTGAATGTTTATAGAGTATGTTTCCGTTCCTGTACATGTTTTGGGGTAGCATTTTAAAGTATGTGTACTTGCTGCACAGCATGAGACATGGGAAAGTTGGCAATTCCCTAGAATTCTTCCATGCTAACTCCAATTCAGCTGGTGTATCTTGAAAGTCAATATGTGTGCCTACTCAGAATAACATATCCTCTAGGAAGACTCTAAATGCTCACGGCAGGCCACTTTGGCATATGCCACCAGCCTCAGCTATTGTTGATTGTTAGTTGCAAGAAGTTAACAGTTGCAGGATCCATAATACCATCACATTTGTGAGGGAGCGCCTAAACCTTTGCAGCATTTCCTTACCAAGCATTTGCTGTAGTTCATCAGTGATCTCTAACATATCTTGCTTACTGATCTTGCCCTTCCTATATCATTCCTCCTTAGATTGTGCTAACAGTGTCATCCTTGACTGGCTATTTTCTCCCTTTATCTCCCTCTTTTCCGGCTTCCGAAATACGTATCTGTCTCACCAGGGCAAAGGGGCATGACATTCATAAGGTTTGTGTTGCAAATTTGTGTCAGTTTCTACTTTGCATATGTTAACGACCAATTTCAAGTCAATGGTAATCAGTGATTACAAGTTTCTCTGTGGGTCCGTCTGCAGTTTGCAAAGGTCCAGTACTTACATTCAGCAATGCATTTTTTCAGATCATTTTTCTACAATTTGCCACTGCCTATCGCTATGTGTGGATTCCTTTATTTTTGTATATGCTGAGCTACTGCCTACACTTTGGTAATTTCTAACAATTGATAGAATGCAGTGTGCTCTCGTACATTCACAAGTTGCAAATGATTTGTAAATCGCTAACACTTCAATTATCCGACCTAAAGTTCATAGCTTTACAATCAAGCTTGCTTGTCTGAGATAATATGTTTCATCTGAATTACTAAAGTCAGTCGATTAGGAAATGACTCAGATGGAGAGTAGTGTGTTGGGATAGTGTCCTTAGAATGTAGTATAGTGTGTCAACACATTTCCCAAGTTCTGTCTTGTCTAGGTGAATTAGTGTAGACGGGGTACAGTGCAATGTTTTAGGGCAGAATCAGTAGTATAAGGGTTTAGTGATATAGCTTAATTTTTACAGTGACATTTTATACATTCATGAAATTGTATTTATAGGTTCAAAATGTTGTTTGCCTATACCTAGCATGACGTTTCCCATGCAATTGCATACTTAGCATAAAATAATTACATGACTTACCAATATGAGAGAGTCTGTGGTGCTCAGAAGATAATGTTTATCTCTGGTTATTTTTCTGCCTGGACAAATCTTTTGCGGGTAAAAATTATATGAAATCTTATAGCACGTAATTTTTAGATTCTTTCTCTTTTTGCTACTCTAAATTTTATTCAAGCAGGAATACTTAGGATCTAGAAAATTATATAATTGTATTGAGAGTGAGACTTTTCAGCCTCAGATGTATTTCTACTGTTGTCTCATATTATTCTGAAACGAAAAACCATACAAAATGTAAAATATTACCACTATCACAAAAATTGCAATGGTTTTCTCTCA